>NW_026652290.1:38898394-39519848 GCF_009828535.3 Hylobates moloch | reverse complement strand
TGAGAGGAGAATAAAGAAATGAGCTGGGATAAAGACCCTAAAGTCAGAAATTAATCACCTTCTAAGAGTCATGCAGTAGGATCCTTTTTTCTCTAACACCTAACTTTGAACCATCTGATGCTTTGGAAAGATGCATATTTCTAGAGGAAAGGCTGCACAGCTACTCTCACAGGGGTCTCTAGCATTGACTATCAACTAGACTTCATGATAAACATTAACCCAGAACTGCACTAAAATTTGGAGCAGATCTTAGCTTATACATCTACTGTTACATGGCTCGTTGCTCTAAATCTGGCAGAATATATTGCTATTTTTAGTTCCCCGGTATTCTTAAACTTACCGTAACACCTTTTTTGTGTGGCAAGCACAATTATCAGTTCAATAGTGTAATTTGTCTCACAGAGATTATAATGACACATATTCTAACTTGTAAATGTTGCTATGATTTCAAAATCATTGATTTGCTGCATTAATTTGTAGCTCTAGTATTATTGGTTCCATTATACTGAAGACTGACAACATTCTTTAGTAAATAATTATTAGCTAATGCTATTTTACCCTGTAAGCACAAACACTTGGTTACATATTTTCTGATACAACTAATATAAAGGCTTTTTTATTCAAGCTAAAATATACAATATAAAATGATAGTGCTTATAGATTTCTTATTTATTTATGACTTTAATGAGGCATTGTTGGGATTAAATGGCACATGGAATAGACACAGAAAGCATACATTTCAAAGGACATTACACTGAATTATCACAATACATTAAAAGATGAAAATAACTCTGAAATATATTTTGGAAGCCACTGTTTTGTTTTAAGGTGATATTTAGTATGTGAATGTAGTTTCCAGCAATACTACAGAGGCCATGAAAATGTAATTCAAAAAATAATTATTAACTCCAAAACTAATATGATAAAATATGGCTAGAGCTTAAACTGTAAGAAATAAAACATTTAACTACAATTCTGCAACTTCAGCAAATATAAATTATTTTGCCCATAATCTTTCAGAACTTGTTTTATTCATACACAATTTTGCATTTATTAATCAAATGCAATTTTGTATTTTGCATTTTCTCATCGCCTATTCCTAAATAAGTATTTTAATTTTGGTTAAATTAGTAATTTCTAAGAAATTTATAATATCAATTTAAATATTCTCTAATATTTGAACAATTAGTTTCCAAGTTTTCACTGTTATTAGTACTTTAAAATAAAAAGTCTTCAGAGAGATAAATACCTCCTAGTTTTCTATTACTGACTTAAACACAATCCCTTGATATACAATCATGAATAGTCCTTAAATGTAGCTAGATGAAGAAGATGTTAACAGGGGCCCCTAAAATTTATATAATATTCTCCCTTGACTTGAGGGGAATATTTTTTAAATCACACTATGTATTTCAGTGATGTATGCTACTTTGTATTTAAAGGAAGGCATCCCTTGTGTTCCTAAGTATCATTCATGTTCTTCACATTTAGTACTGTACAACATTATAAGATTAAGGGAAAATATTTTCTTGAATGTCAACTTAGTACAGATACTCCAACGTCACTCACAGGGGTGTTGTGGCGACTCTGTTTAGTGCTGCTAGGTGGCCACATTAGCCTTGGAAAGGGGACAATTGTGTGGGCCTAGATTTCTAAGGGTTGGGCAACCTCGAGAATGTTGGCTGGAGAATCCATACAGAAATGCACATATTTATCGTGCTGTGACAGAACATGCTGTGATACCGCTTTCTTGATTTTACGGATTATTATTATTAAGCAGTATCATAATAAATAAAAGCTTTGGTAATATTTAATTTCAACATGAAATCAATATTTTTAGTCATTCATTTCAGGTTGTCTTTTCATCCATATGATGTATTTTGAAAAGTTGTATTTTGAAAGTATACAAATTTTGAAGAAAAAAATTGAAAATAAAAAAGCCATTTATGAATAGGAAATAACCTTAAAAATAAGTCTGTTAAATAGCAAATATATAGGTATAACAAGTTATCAGTAGTTATGTAAATCCAATAAGCTGTGGCCTACAAGAACTGGTAGACGGGGCTGCCACATTTTGCAAATATACAGAAAGCCCATTTAAATTTGGAATTCAGATAAACATGGATTTGTTTTTAGAATATTTCATGTAATAAGTATATATTGTATAATGTTTGGGATGTGCTTATACAAAAATATCATGTATTATTTATCAGAAACTGAAATTTAACTATGTTTTCTTTTATCTGGCAACCTTATTTAAGACAGGAGACTCACTGGAATTCCAGTATTTTGGTAACTAATGCAATAAAGGTTTAGTTAAGATCATATTAAACTCTGACTTCATCACTCTACTCACATAAGCACAATACAGCCAAATAACCAAGGCAACAAATTTGACTTTATCTCTTTTTAAATTTGAATGTATCTTTTTCACATTTTTTTCCACTCTTCACCCACATATACACACACATATTCATGAAAACTAACCAGTTATTTGCAACATTTTGAATCTAGTTTTAGGAAGAAATGTATCTCTGTGATTGTTATTGCCTATTTATATCATAGGGTTTATAAAAGGTTCCACTAAGTAATGAAATGTTAGATGGCTTGTCTGATTTAAATAACCAAACTTTAAAAGGAGCTTATTCATTATTATATATAAAGCAATTTTCCAAGAGCACAGCTGTGCAATTTTATTCCATTGAAACCTCCTCCCACTTAGCAAAATATTTAGATATGTAGACATATAGATAGAGAATTATAATAGGGCAGAAAGGAAATAGACAATGATTAAAGGATAAATTCCATTTGCCACAACATATTTTCATGATTTCCCCCCATGAATCTACTGCCTTTGGGGTGTTTGGTGGCTAAAATAGCAGTGAGAGCTTGTTGTCACTGAAGCATGTTGTTGCAAATGCTAAATGCCCTGGCTTTCTCCCAGTGACTCTCTTGCTTTCTTTCCTAATGGTATCACTTGCCACTCATAGAACTGTTGCAGGAAACACAGAGATCTGATCAAAGGTCATTACTATTGATAGCACTTACTTAGCAGGTGCCTCTGCAATCAGTTTGAGCCCTACTTATTTCTTCTCTTGCTACTGGTCTATTGAAAAAAAAAATAGTTGGCAGAGGTGTCAATGACACCACAGGCACAAACTTCCTTGATAAGCTTTGATTTAAAGAGCCAAGAGGCAAAACCCAAAATAACTCCTGATGAGTGTGTTCCTGTGACAGAAGCAGTTAGAGGAGGCTTAGGAAACTCATCTTTGAGTGATAGTGAAGACACAATATGGCATTGGCCTCATTGTTATTCCACAAGGCTCACCTGCAAAGTGTATCCGCAAGGTGCAATTTGAAGTGATTATTTTAATCACAAAGTTTCAAATGGGAGCAACATGAGAGATCACCACCCAAATTTTCAGATGTTCAATGCCGTTTTCAGGCAGGCTCACTTTTTTGTTTTTGATCAAACCCTGAATGTCCTGCTCACCATCACTTGTTGGTCTTTTTATTCATTTTCTTTAAAACATCTGGGATTTTTTTAGGTGACCTAGATCAGTACCAATCGATGATAAATAGAGTTGTGAGTTGCCGCCAAATCTTGGGTGGGTGGGCCACAAAGCACATAGATAAAAAAGCAAAAATTATTCAAACCTTTGCCAAGGAAAGGGCACTCACTATAACTATTACGGCTTATTTAAAAAGCAACAATAGGTCACAACTTGTGTGCTATCTACCTCCTTTAATTTATGCCTTCATCTGATCAGTTATTCTTAAAAATGTTATTAAAACACTGTGTATGCTTGTGTGGCAGACATGAAGTTAAGCAGTAGACAGTACTGAACACAGGCTATGATCTTTGCCCCAATGGAGTCTAGTGGTAATTATGTGTTGACTTTTACGAGTTTGCTAAAACGTAAGTTAATTTCTTTGATTTTATGCTGAACTTATTAACTCTTGATTCGATTTTTAAGAGAAGTTCTGTGGTAGAACCTATTGAATTTAATGCTTATTTTTACATGGACAGTTGCTTGGGGCAGGGATAATCTTTTTTGACCACTGGGGTACATTAGTTATCTATTGCTATGTAGCAAATTACGGCAGCTTAGTGACAAAAACCAACAAGGATTTATCTCACTCTGTTTCTGTAGGTCAGGAATGCAAGTGTGGCTCAGCTGCTGGTTCCGGCTCAGCGCCTCCCCTTGGCTTGCACTGAAGATGTGGGCCAATGCTGCAGTTATCTGGAGGTCTGGTTAAGCTGGTGATCCACTTTAAGTGCACTTATGTGACCAGTGGCTGGGAACTTTGGTTCCTCAGTGCGAAGGCTGGCTTCTTTAAGAACAAAGGGAGCAGGAGCGAGAGAGAGTCCATGAAAAAATGCTGCATTGCCTTTTATAATCTAATAGTGGATGTAACACACCATCATTTCTGCCATGCTTTGTTGGTCACACAGACCAACTCTGGTACAATGTAGGAAGGGAAGTAACACCAGAATATGGAAACACTGGGGGCGTCCTCTAAGAGACTTCTATCACCTGTGGTTTTCATAATACCAAACATTGAAAAGTTTTACTATTTTAATTTGCAACAGCTAACAAAGTCAGTGGATGAAAATAGGGTTTTTCTCTGTCAATGAAATAAAATTGTTTAAAAATTGTTACTATGCTGCCTTCTTAATCGATTAAATTGGTTTAAGCAGTTATAGGTCACCTTCTGAATCTCATATTGGTGCGCCCTTCTGTGCAGTCCTAGTGAAACTTTCTTTCAGCTTGTTAAAAAACATTTCTTATTGTTATAAAAATCATATGGGACTATATTAGTTCTCTGTTGCTGACATGATTTATTACATAAACTTAGTGGCTTCAAACAATATCATTTTTTCTCACAGTGTCTATGGTTTGGACCTGATTGGGGCCTCACCTTATGCTTTCAGAGGATTGGACTCAAGGTGCTGGCTGGGTTGCATTCCTTACTGGAGACCCTGAAGAGGAATTTTCTTCCACTGATATTCAGGTGTTTGGCTGAATTCCCTTCCTTCTGGTTGTATGTCCGAGGTCCTGTTTACTTGGTAGCTGTCAGATGTAGTGTTTACTTGATAGCTGTCAGATGGAGCCTGGTCTTTGCTGCCTGAAGCACCTGTGTTTCTCTTGTGCTTTCCATATGTCTTGGCCCAGCAATAGCAGGTCAAGTCTCTCTCATGCTTTGAATCTGACTTCTCCTTCTGCCCCCTATTTGCCTTCAATCTTAGAAATTTATTTGAATTTAGGGGTTTATGTGATTAGATTTTGCCCACCCAGATAACCCCAGATCATCTATCTTAAGATCCTAATCAGTCCAGTATTTGCAGCTAGGTACTTTTGTCACATTCTACTTCTTGAATAGAATTTGAGAGCCTTCCTTCATTTGGTCTTCTCTTTGTCCCATAAAGTTTTTCCTGGCACACAATTCTTGAGAACCTTCCTTCATTTGGTCTTCTCTTTGTCCCATGAAGTTTTCCTGGCACACAATTCTTGAGAACCTTGTGGATGTTGTATGAATTTCAAAGGTTCAACCCATTAGTTAGAAGCACTGTCTGTAAATCTCTTTGAGGTAATGTCTTCTCTATCTTTGGCTTCTGCTGAGATGAACTACCCCCTCGATCTTCCTAAAGGCTCTCTGGTTTAAGAGGATCTGTGAGGCACACCCTCAGTCTCTTCAAAGAGCCCTTTGTGTGACTCAACAAGCTGATATTTTGATGTTTCTGAGGTTTTAGTTAAAAAAGAAAAAACAAAAAAAAAAACTGTAGGCCAGGTAAGGTGGCTCATGCCTGTAATCCCAGCACTTTAGGAGGCTGAGGGTTGCAAATTGCTTGAGCCCAGGGGTTCAAGACCAGCCTGGACAACACAGAGAAACCCTGTCTCTACAAAAAATACAAAAAACTAGCCAGGCATGATGGTGTGCACTTGCAGTCCCAGTTACTCAGGGCGTTGAGGTGGCAGGATGGCTTGAGCCCAGGAGTTTGAGGCTGCAGTGAGGCATGACTGCACCTCTGCACTCCAGCCTGGTTGACAGAGCAAGACACTGCCTCAAATAATAATAATAATTAATCTTTTAATTTTTTGTCTTTTGCCACCTGGATAGCCAAGAATTCCCCAAATCATCAAGTCTTGGTCTCTTTTTACTTAAAGGGTCTTTCTCAATATGTCTCTCTTCTTACATTTTCTTACATTTTACTACCAACAGCATAAAAGAACTAGAAGCTTTCAAACATGAATTTTTTTTTAAATCTCCTTAACTAATTAGCCAAGTTCACCTCTTATAAGTTATGCTTTCCCCATAACTGCAGGACAATTCTGTTCAGCTTTCTGCTGCCATACAGCAAAGATGTCTCTTCCTTCCGTTTCACATAGCATGGAAAACTTCCTTCTGGGCCCTCACCAATAGCACCTTTAATATCTGTATTTCTACTCACAGTGCGTTCATGACAATTTAGATCTTCTTTAAGATGATTGTGGTTCCTCTTTAATGCTCCTTTATTGATCTAAAAACACTATGATTTATTTTGAGACTGGTATAGGGCAGGAAAGATTTCTTTTCTCACCCATGACTAGCTTCGTAGCTAAAGCACCTATGACAAAAAGACAGATTAACAAAAGAAAAGCATACACATTTGAATATAAGTTTTATGTGACACAGGAGCCTTCAGAAATGAAGACCTAAAGAAAGAGGTAAACTCGTGCATTTTTATGCTTAGGTTTGATGAACAGTAGACAGCTATAAAGTGTGATTGTATGAGTGGTCTTATCTCATTATAATAGACTGGGGGCAACTTAACAAGGCTTGTTTTGTTTTTTTTTTTCAGATTCTTCTAGGCATCCTGTGTCTTCAGAGATAAGGATATTAATGAAGGTCTGACAACTGTCATTCAGATGAAGGTCAGAGAATTCTTTTATGGCCTGCTTTAGGTGAGAAGGGTGGGAGAAGGTGAGATTGACCTTCCTGCCTCTGCTGTTTTCTCAAATGCTAAGATGTTATATTTTGGGGTAGCATACCCTAAACCCCATAACTGGCATACCTCACAAAATATTCTTCAGAACCTTTGAGACTTTATAAATACACATCTAAAATAATCTACATATATTCTGTTTCTAAAGTAAATTTATATGTACTGCCTCTTCTAGTGATGACAGACATCGTAACTGACAAAGACACTTTTTCCTTCTGAGCCCACTGTCTCACCATCATGCTAAGCAATGCTCTCCAGGCATCATTAATAAACCCTAAGTTTTTCATGTGGAAGAAAATTATTTTCCAAATACTACTTCCTCATACTATTACCTAGCATAATCACTGTAATAATATTAAACAGAAACATGCCAAAAAATACAAAACCAAAATAATGAAGATGTCTTATATGATCACTTGATGAAGCCTCTTAATTAACTACATATAATACAAAGAAAAATGTTTCCTATCATTTTTACACTATTACTTTTATCTTAAAAAAAGATCATTATGAAAAAAACTCAAGGAACGCAGAATAATACAAACAATAAATCAAGAACTACCCTCATTTCCCATTACCCAGAAAGCGAAACTCAACATTTGCTGGAGATCATTCTAGATATCTCTCTCTTCCTATATTTGCATAGGATGATAGATGAATAGACAGAATTATTCATAAAAATAAAAAATTACAAAGACAGAACATAATGCACATGTGTTTCACATAAATGACTACATTTTGTTTTATTTGAATCACAGAAAAAAATAAAATTGAAATAGTGGTTAAATATCTAGTAGATGTTTATTCATCTATGAATAAACATTTTCTAAAATATATTTATATTTTATTTACTTTTTAGAGATGAGATCTCAATAGGTTGCCCAGGCTTGGAGTACAGTGGCTATTCACAGGCATGATCACGTGCATAACAGCCTCTAACTCCCAGGCTCAAGCAGTCCTTTTGCCCCAGTCTCCCAAGTAATGGGACTATTGGCATGTGACACTGTGTCTAGCTCATTTGAGAAATTTTTAAAGGAAGCACTTCTAAAATAAAATAAAAATCATTTGGGTGTTAGTGACATTTGTGTTTGTTTAGTAATTATGCATTTCAACTTCAGTAGTAGGTTTGTTTCCCTGCTAAGAAAAATAATAAATTTAGTCTTGATTTTATATTTTAAATAACTCCATGTTTACTTTCAGATCTTGTCATAAAGCCTCCAGTGTTCAGTTCTTTATTTTATTTCATTTCATGATTGGTTGAATTTCATCTTCAAATAACACCTTTTTATTTTTTTTTCAAAAAGGATTACTGGTGTCAGTTTGGTGCCTTTGAAGTTAAAGAAAACCTCATCTGATGATAAAATTCTTGAGATATTCTTTCCTTCAGATCTTTGTTGACATTGATCTCCTGTCTACAGGAATTTAGTATTGTGGTGGAGAAGACAAAGCCAAGATAATATTGGTCTTTTTAGGTGATTCGTTTTTCTGCTTAATTGCTCATAGTTTAGCCTTGAAATTAAATGACTTCACCAGAATTGACTTTATCAGTCTTTGTTTTGTTTTTCCAAACTGGAAATGAAAACTCTTTATATCTGTAGACTTGCATTGCGAATTCAGAAGACATTTCTTCTAATATATTCGAACAGGTATCTTTTTTCTTCTCCCTTTTCAGCTTTATTCTTCAGAAGTACCCATTTTTGTATATTGGATCTCTTTTATCTGGTGTCCAATCATTGTAATTTCTACATACCATTGTTTATTTCACTTCATTTTATATAATTTTCTCAAATCTGCCTCTACAACCTGATGATCTAATCAGTTTTGTTTACTGAAATATATCTTTCACCTCTATAATGGTATTATGTTTCCCTTTTCAATCTTTCTTACATTCTACCAGTTCACTTTTATTTTTTGTGGTATCATTTATATGAAGAAAAAGTCAGCCATTACAATTGTATGAGTGTTAAAAAAAGTATAAAGGTGTGTTACCACCACTACACACAGCAAAAGACAGAATCATCTTGATCACATTCAAAGTTCCTATGAATGCCTTTGTAGGCAATCTACTTTCCCATTCTAAGGCCTTGGCAACCACTAAACATTTTTGATTAGATAGTGTTCCTTTTTCCAAAATACCACATAAATGAAATGGTACAGAATATGAAGTTGAGTCTTGTTTCTTTTACTTAGCATACTACATTTTTAATACAACAACATTGCTTTGTTCAGCAATCTGTTCTTCTTTAATGCTGAATAATATTCCATTGCATGAATGTAACAGTTGTTTGTTTAATCCATTCATCAACTGAAGGACATTTAGATTATTTCCATTTGTTGGTGATTATGAATAAGGCCTTAAAAACATGCACTGCACATACAGCTTTTCGTGTGAATGTGACTTTTTATCTTTGTCATATAATGAATAGTGGGATTGTTAAAGTCCATGGTAAATGTAACTATATATATAAAATTTTTACAAAGTTTTTAAATAATAGTTTGTAAAACTTTATACAAACTACCAAACTCTTTTCCTGAGTGGTCAAACCATTCTACATTTTCACCAGCAATGTACGAGCCCCAGTCATTTCACATTCTCACCAGCGGCTGGTATTGTCAGTTTTTAGAACTCCATTGTAATTGGTGTATAGTGGTATCTCATTGTAGTTTTAAGTTGTATTCCCTTAGTGACTAACCATGTTGATTTTCTTTTTATATGTTTATTTGCTCTCTACATACTTATCTCATCTTTGGTTAAATGTCTGTTCAAATCCTTTTCCCATTGATTTTACCTGCATATTTGATTTCGTATCGTTTGAGTGTTCTCTGTATAGCCTGAACATATATGTAGAGGTATTTTCCACGAATATTTTCTCAAAATTTATGTATTTACTTTTCTTATTAACAATGTTGTTCAAAGAACAGTAGGTTTTAAGTTTGATGATGTCTAAATATATTTTTTCTTCCATTTATCATATTTTTGGTGTCATATCTAAAAACTATTTGCCTTCTTCAATGTCAAAAATACCATTTTCTCTGTTTCCTTCTGGATGTTTTACAGTTTTAGGCTTTACGTTTTGGTGTATAATTCCTTGGAGTTAATTTTTGTATTTGATGCGGGTATAGGAAAAGGTTGTCTTATTTATTTTTTTATTTTTTGGAGATGGAGTCTCGCTGTGTCACCCAGGCTGGAGTGCAGCGGCGATCTCCGCTCACTGGAACCTCTGCCTCCTGTGTTCAAGTGATTCTCCTGCCTCAGTCTTTCGAGTAGCTGGGACTACAGGCACGTGCCACCACACCCTGCTAATTTTTTGTAATTTTAGTAGAGACAGGGTTTCACCGTGTTAGCTAGGATGATCTCGACTGCCTGACCTCGTGATCCGCCTGCCTCGACCTCCCAAAGTGCTGGGATTACAGGCGTGAGCCACCACTCCCAGCCAGTTGTCTTTTAGTTGCACGTAGACATCCAATTGTTCCAGCTCCTTCTGTTGAAAAGACTCTTTTTATATAATTACTGTTTTTCACCTTTGTTAAAAATCACCCTTTTCACCTTCGTCTAATTTCTTTAATCAGTGTTTTACAGTTTTCACCACAGAGGTCCTGTGCATATTTTGATAGACTTTTTAAATTTAAATGTTTCATTTTTGTGTTACTGTCAATACTTTTTTAAAATTTTCCGTTCTCAACTCTTATCACTGCTGTATAGAAATTCAATTTATTTTTATTCATCCTGCTAAACTCATTTATTATTTCTAGTAGCTTTTTCAAGATTATTTTCTAAATATGAAATATGCAATAACGTCATCTGTGAATACAGACAGTATTTTAGTCATTCCTTTTAAATTTGTATGGCTTTTATTCTTTTATCTTGCTTTATTTTAGTCTCTGGTCATCTTCAATAAAATGATAGAGTTGCTACATTGATATATGTTCCACATCTATTACACACATACACGCATACGCACGTGTGCATGTATATGTCAACCAGCTCAATTTCAGATAAACATATAATTTTTAGTTTTCTTTTTTGAGACGGAGTCTGTCTGCCACTCAAGCTAGAGAGCAGTGGCTAGTGATCTCAGCTCATTGCAACCTCCACCTCCTGGGTTCAAGCAATTCTTCTGCCTCAGCCTGCCTAGTAGCTGGGATTACAGGCAAGCACCACCATGCCCAGCTCATTTTTGTATTATAGCAGACACAGGACTTCACCATACTGGCCAGGCTGGTGTGGAACTCCTGACACAGGTGATCCGCCCACCTCAGCTCCCAAAGTGCTGGGATTACAGGCATGAGCCACTGCACCCGGCCACACGTAATTTTTATTACAAATATAACCCAACTATTACATGGGACATACTTTCACTTTTTATTTATGATTAAAATTTAAAGGTATTTTCTGTGTTTTCTATGGCAACCCTAAACAGTGGTGGTGACATAAGCACATCAATATTAGCACCCCTATAAAAAAAGAAAAATTCAGATTTCTCCTGAATCACTTTGCTTTTCGTGTCTGTATCCTCACAAATGGTAAACTCACTAGCTAAAGAACATATGAAATATTTTTATGAATTCTTTTTTTCCCTCTGTTTCAAAATAGAATATCTGAAAGTTTTGTTTAAAGCTCAGTCAAGTCCCAAAAGTCAACATTAAACTCAGGCTCATAAAAACAACTTATCCTACTCCAGCACCGCCTCCACCTCCTCCTCCTTCCCCGCCCTGAGCGCCGCCGCCCGCCCGCCCGCCGCCTACGCCCGCCCGCCCGCCGCCTACGCCCGCCGCCGCCGCCGCCTACTGCAGCGCCGCCACCGCCGCCTCTTCCATCGCCGCCGCCGCCGCCACCACTGCCTCCTGACTTAAAGAATGAAGCCGTGGACCTTCGCGGTGAGTGTTTGGAAGGCGACCTGAGCAGGTTGCCACTACTAGCTTGGGCACCCTGCTTTTATTCTTATCTGGCCCCACCCACCTCCTGCTGATTGGTAGAGCCCAGTGGTCTGTTTTGGCAGGGTGCTGATTGGTGCCTTTACAATCCCTGAGCTAGACACAAAGGTTCTCCACTTGCCCACCAGATTAGTTAGATACAGAGTATCCACATAAAGGTTCGCCAAGGCCCCACCAGAGTAGCTAGATACAGAGTGTAGACTGGTGCATTCACAATCAGTTTCTCTGCAAATTGTCGTTTGCTTTATACATTTGCATATATATCGCTTCTCGGCCTTTTGGCTAAGATCAAGTGTAGTACATTTGCATATATACACTTGTGGTATGGGGATTCAAATTCCTCATTCTCATTTACTATAATGTATTTTGCTGCCTTGCTGAAAATTTAACATTCATATTACATTTTTCTTGCATAATTTTAATGATCTTATAATGATATGATTAATGATTAGATACACTAAATATTTACTAAGAGAAGGGAAATATAGATGTTAATTTGTTTTGTTCTCTCTTTACTACATTGGAAACATTGGAGACTTGCTGTTTAATATAAAGATTAGTTCACTCAGTCAAGAACTCTTCTGAAAAAAAAAATCATGTTTCATTTGTCATTTTCCTCAGACATTGAATAATGGCTTAAATAATGTTAAATTCTCTCAGCAAAGTGGGAACATGGGGCTTGGAAGCATTATTAGTTTTTATTCTAGTTTCATTTAATAATAAAATTTTGGATTATATAAGTATTTTAAAAAGAATAAGATATTCTTTTCTGCACTGGCTGATTTGTGGAGCCAAATGATAATGTACTTATGTTTAATTCTGTCCCAAACCTTAAAAAATGTACCTCCAAATCACTTTACAAGTCATACAAATTGGACTCTTCTGAATGAGTTTCATAGACTTTCCAGAAAAATTTCAAAATGGAGTAGGAATTGAAGAGCACCCTGAATATTCACAATTATTGGCATGCTGCCTTTTGGTCAACATATAGATAGGACGTCTTGCCACCGGGAAGGGAGAACACCAAGTGTGGAGCGGTTCTATACTTCACTTCTTTCTATTATTTTTAAAGCGATTTGAAAATACCTCATTTGTATGCACTTTCTGAATGTCGTATATGTTAATATTGGCTACATATAAGAGATCAGCCTGAAACTAAATGACAGCTTTGCCAATATAAGAATTGATCCAAATCCTTCTATGAAAAACAAAAATTGCATTTAATGAAAAGTTAAGTGCCTAGTTTTATCCATCTATAATTGGAAATGGAATTAAAACAAATTGCTACAAACAAGGAGTTGTAGTAAAAATGTCAACTCAGCATTACATTTTTTTTTCCCTGAGATACCACCATTCACTCGTAAGTGGAATCATCTGTATTGCAGGAGCTGCGGGGAATGACAGAGGAGTGGAGAGGAATGCTTTCTGATAAATCAACTACAGACTCAACATGAATCGTCAAATGTAATAATTTAAAGATTCATGAAGAAATAAGTGATGCCAAATGTGCTTTAAGAAAAATATCTGTTTAAATGATATTAATGGTAAGGCAGAATATAGCAAGGTGAACCACACTGATAATATTAAATTACGCCAAGAGGTTCCCTAGTCAGAATCCCTATGCAGAAATCTGCTTGCCAACTGTCGTTCCTTTTCCCATTGGTTTAGTTAAGGGTTGAAGTTCTTCTTGAAGTTTCTTTTTTAATCATCAGATCCCGACCTTACAGTTTTTGCTGACTACTTTCCTTCAGGCTGTCTTTGCTCCTGTCAATTTAGGATTTCCAGGGAATTATTCTTCTTTGAAATGCATATTCCAGGCTTGCAATGCTGGCATATGTACACTGTAGAGTAATTGTGGAGGCCAAATGTTTAATTACACATGACAGCTGGAGCTGTAGGAGTCCGAGGCTTGCTTGAAAACAACGTATGCCCTATGCAGCCTTAAGAGAAAGAACACAATTTACGCACACACACACACACACACACACACATTTTGTTCCACGTTTTGTCCACTACATTTAAAAAAAATATATATATCAGCTACAGCTTTAATAGAAGTTCAACTATTCACACTTGAATGTATTTAAGTAAGCAATATAAAAGCATTTTTTCCTCAAATCCAACCATGTATTTTTACCAAAAATGCAGCTAAAAATTCTAGAAGACCTTTTCTTCCCCTGTGAAGGGTTTGAAGATAACATTTGGTTTAGGAAAACAAGTGGTATAAAGACAAACTATAGCTCATGGGAACACACTACCAAAGAGTTATTAATGAAAACCAATTAAAAAGGATCAGTTGAAAATGTTGAGGGCCACAATTTTCATTATATTGTTACCAGTAAAATATACCCATCTCTTTCATAGTTACAAATTACCATATCTCCAGCACATTTATATACCAAGAGGGGAACAGCGTGCCATTGTTGCAATGTTATGTTTCACATTTAGGTTAAACATACATTTTTAAGTTTCCCTTAGATGTGTTGATCCTGAAGATTTGGTAATAGCTATTTGTCCCCAAATATCACCCATTGAACATCAGTAGATGATCACGGAGCAGTCCTGGAATGTTTTGATGGTAAGAATACTAATGGCTTTCAGTTTCCAGGATTGTATTGTGAATTTTAGGTGCTTATTGAATCCTCGTAACCAATCTTCCCACATGTTCTGACTTTAGGACTTTTTTGGTCCTCATTTTCCTAATAAGAAAATGCATGTCCAGATAGGTTAAGAAATTTGCTGAGGTAACATAAAAATTAGCAGTAGGGCTGGAATCCTAGAGGCCAGGTTTCTCTATACACCTTATTATATTGCCTTCAGTATTTATTTCTGTCTTTTTGCATTTGTCAATGAAATGGAATATTTACAATGTGTGCGTATATAATAATAATAATAATTTATAATGTTAACTCCCCAAAGTAAGTGCTTAAATGCGTCTGAGTGGTCCTAGCACATGATCCAAAAACAACAAGCCTGGCTTGATTATTTTAACTTTGAGTCTGTAATACAAAGGAAGAAGGGCATCCATACCTTGTTTTGCAAAGCTAGAGGAGTCAGAGGAAGGAATAATTTAAGCAGTCAAGCATAAGACTCTTTTTTTTTTTTTCTTTTGAGATGGAGTCTAGCTCTGTTGCCCAGGCTGGAGTGCAGTGGTGTGATCTTGGCTCATTGCAACCTCTGTCTCCTGGGTTCAAGCGATTCTTGTGCCTCAGTCTCCTGAGAAGCCAGGATTACTAGTGTCTGCCACCACACCCTGCTAATTTTTATGTTCTTAGTAGAGACAGGGTTTCGCCATGTTGGCCAGGCTAGTCTCGAACTCCTGACCTCAGGTGATCCACCTACCTCAGCCTCCCAAAGTGCTGGGATTACAAGCGTCAGCCACTGCACCCAGCCGCACAGGACTCTTTCAAACTGAGGTGTAGTTTAGATTATCTATGGCTAGAAAACAAAACACATGTAAAGTAGAGATTCGGCTAATATGGGCAAGTAAGTGTCATGTCGAATCCACTTTCCACTTCCTTCAATAGAAATATCTTCTTATTTTTAAATTTATTTTCCATTTTTAATGTTTTTCTGGGCATATTTTACTTCCAAAGAAATGCTTTACATACATCTAGGAATTTTCTAGATATCTGTGAAGGACCGATGCCTCTTTTCCCCATTGTCACTGTAGCTTTGCTGGGCCAAGAGCGGCACCACTTTGTCTTCATTCTGCCATACAGTACTTACCAGTTTGTATCATACCAAACAAGGCTTTCTTTCTACCTTTGTCAAGAAACAAATAACAACAGCTATCTTTATCAATTTTTCATGAGAATGTACCACCCCTGCAGTTCAAGCTGAAAGAGAACAGGATGAACTATAACAATGAGAGCTTTCAGGGACTAGCTTTGGGTAGAATTGGAAAGACACTTTCTCTCATCGTTTCCTAATTGAGTAAAGGTAAATGACATCCTGGCACTATCTGCAATGCACTTGGCAATCACGGTTTGGCATCAAATTGCAGAGCTTACCTACAAAATGAAGCATTTATTTAATTTTAAAACAGTAGAAAATCTATGACATTTACTCATTTGCCAACTCTAAAATATAAAAATGTGAAATCACTTCAAATTGTTCAATATCATTTTACAATGTGTTCCATTTGTGTAATTGTATTGAGGCCACCTGGTATTTCAAAGTTTTTGAGTAATTTCTTTTATTTTTTTGCAACTGGAAATAGTTTTCTTTAATTTTTTTAAAGAGTCTTCAGTATTTAGTTATTTGCTTTATTTTAAAGTTAGGATTCGAATATGTTAATACTAAATTACTAATAGGTCAACAATGGTTTAAACTTTACTGTATACTTTAGATAAGTTCTCATCTGTTTTTTTGTACTGTTAAGAGATGAGTCTTTTAGTTACAGCTCTCTCGGTGCCACTTGTGAGGACCTCAACCAGGAATGCTGTTTGGTATTGGAAATAAGAGACTTGAAACCATTTTGTGGGACAAATTTTGATAAAAGGAAATTAATTTTTTACAAAAAGCTTTATTTATAAGATATTATTATCACCAAGAAGGGAGAAATTGTCTTTCTAATTGCGGGAATGGAGATTTAAACCTTCAAAGACCATCACCAAATCTAACTTGATTTAGCTCATAGTAGAACAAACAGCAAAGAAACAAATTTCCCCATCAAAATACTCTTCTACCCTGAGCAGTGTTGGAAAATTAGGCTGATAAGGAAGGAAGGAAGATAAGCAGGATCATTACCACGATGGGCGGGTTCTTTAAGCTAAGGACAAAGCCAAGCTGGGAATTTCTTGGTTTGTTTTAAGAAGGTAGATATTTTGTGGTTAGTGGTGAATTTTTATGACATAGTTGACCAATTTGAGTAATTAAGCCAATCTTCCTTCCCTAATTTTTCTTCCAAATTGTCTGTATTTTTACTATCACTATCTCCCCACTCTAGTGTCTTTGTTCATAGCCATATATTCCATGACAAATAACTGTACTTCTGGATTAAAAACTTGAAAACTGATACATATTTGATCTGTATATTAAGTAATTGAGTATGTAAAAATAAAACTGATTTTGGTGTGCTTTTAAATAAATTTTTGAAATTCAGGCAATACATTTTAATGTCTTCTATTTGAGAAATATAAAATGCACCTTCATAAAAATTTACTTAGTAGAAAACATAAAGTCAAGTGGTATAGAATCACGTGAAGATAATTTAAATTCTGTGACTTAAAATAATGCCTTTTCAATTATAGAATTGGTTTTCAATTGCTTGAGTCATTGAAAAGAATTAACCTGAGAGATATATGTTTGGGAAGTTTTTTGTTTGTTTTCTAAAGTTCTTCATAAATTAACTGCACAACTATAAGTTCCACGTATATCCAAAGATTTCTAGTCATGAGACTGAATTGTGAATGTATAAGGGATATTGCACAATGTGTAAGGGATATTAGAAAAATTGATAACAGTGAAGTAAAAAATAACTTTTGCCTTAGCATCCTTTCCAGATGGTCTGTTTATGGTCCCATTGAGCGGGTGTCTGCTTCCCTTAGTCTGAAGTAATCAGGAAGCGTAATCCCATCCTTTTCCCCTGACTGCCTTGTTTACTCAGCCTCCAGCATGCGTAAGGTAGTACAGGCAGTGAATTTTAGAACTACTGGAGGCCAGTGAAGGGAGGTCTGTGCAAGGAGGCATTTCCTTTGGATGCCGCCTTCCCTGTTAACTCTCCTCCCTTGGTGTCTTAGTCCATCTGGGTGGCTATAACAAAGCACCATAAACTAGATGGCTTATAAACAATTGAAATATATTTATCTCTCTCACAGTTCTCAGAGCTGGAATTCCAAGATCAAGGTGCTAGCAGATTGGGCGTCTGGTGTGGGCCCTCTTCCTGGTTCATAGACAGCCATCTTATTGCTGGGTCTTCACATGGTAGAAGGTTAGGGAGCTCTCTGGGGTCCCTTTAATAAGGACACTAATCCCATTCATGAAGGCTCCACCATTATCACCTAATCACTCCCCAAAGGCGCCACCTCCAAATGCCATAACATTGGAGATGAGGTTTCAACATGTCAGTTTTGGAGAAACACAAACATTCAGAGCATAGCACTGAGATTCCTACCTAGAAATTCTGTACTCCCCCCTTCAAGTGACTCTCACTGATCAGTCCCCTCATGAAAACTCTTGGCCCTCAACAGAAGGAGATCTCCAGGCTTGGTTCCCTCCTGGGTCCTAGTGCGAGGGAGCCCAGATAGCCCAGCACCTGTCTAAACGCAGCCCCTGGGGCAGTCAAGATATTCTAATCCACTGGACTTGGAAACCTTGAGTGTTCCATTTTCAGTTCACCCTTCCAACCAGCAGTAAGTGGCAGGAATGTGGGGCTGCTAGTTGCCTTGCTAAGTGACCTGTTAAGAAAACACAACATTTGAAAAACTTAATTTTTCTTTAAGTCAATAAAGTCTCATGGACAAATAGGTATCCATGATTGGGGTGATGTACCTTGTCTTATTAACCATTTGCTGGCCTGATGACATCAAATGCACACATACAGGAGCAAAACTAAATTGCTCTTATTGTGCCACCAGCTCTTGGTAAATTCTATTTAATTAGCACCTATATCTCATCGTCCCCCTCTACAGGGGGAGGTTGTCGGGCGTTCCAGCCACATTTTCATACGTTGCCATTGTGCATGGGCATAATAAAAAGTGTTGCACAAGTGAGACATTATTACTATAGAAATGAGGGCTATTTTGCATCTGCATTTCTTCAAATCTATGGTGCCATCATTGTAAAATATATAGCATTGTTGTGAGCACCAATAAGACACAAAAGCAAAACAATGATGCCATTAACTCTGATAAAACAGTGATTTTAAAATACATCCCAGTTGCAGAGATGTTCAAATTTGAATAAGTAGGCATCCTAGAATCTATAAAACATAGCAAATAGAAAAAATATATATACATTTACCTAAGGGGGTATGACAAAGTAGATTTAAAAGGCATATATGCATTTCATAACAAGTAACACAAGTAATTATTGCAACACAATATAATATAAGTTTGATTCCAATGTATCAATCAAGTTCACATAGTCCTTTTAGCTTTCTTTCTGAGGCTGGCTAACTAATTTGCATATAATATCATTTTGAATTTTTTTCCATCTTAACACCATTTGTCTTAACTTTTCCTGAGTTAGGCTCACTTTTGGATTTAAGACCTCTTGAACTTACTTTTTAAAAGTTTTTTTTTAGTGAAAAGTATGGTGTGTGTGTGTGTGTGTGTGTGTGCACGCTTGTGCATACATGTGTCTTAGGACTCAAGGCATAAATAAGGCCACAATTAAGCTATGGCTTTCATGTGTGCCTGCTCATCGAGTGCATTTATATCCTCAGGAGTCCCTACAGAAGTGCATTTGCTTAGTGTCAGAATACTAGGATTTGCACTCATTCTGTGTTCTGCATTATTGTGTAGCTCCTTAAGAATAATTCTATTGTGTCATTACTGAGAATAATAGTAAGGTAGAGATACAACTCACAAGTGGTAACATTTTAACAGTAT
Organism: Hylobates moloch; assembly: GCF_009828535.3. Classification (NCBI taxonomy): domain Eukaryota; kingdom Metazoa; phylum Chordata; class Mammalia; order Primates; family Hylobatidae; genus Hylobates; species Hylobates moloch. Next base: position 39,500,369 of record NW_026652290.1, on the reverse strand, counting down.
AAGAAAAATGATAGAAAAAGAAAACTGAAGTGTCATGGCTACGAATTTAGAGAATACTAAAAGTCTTTGAAATTGTCAGCATGTTTTTCAAAATGGAGACTGTATTTCCACTAGCATCACTTCCTTTATTCAGGAATTGAATGTCTTTTTTGGGTATGAATCATTTTAGGTATGTCTTGTATTTTACTTTTCCTTTCTTAAAAAGTAATTTGTTTGCATCTCTTTTGAGGTTATCACCCATCTTGAAGGGCTGGGGGTAAAAATCCTCACTAGCTTATTTAAAACCATAAAATGATATAATGAAATATTTTTACCTTGAGTAGTTAACACTGGGTGGGTGTTTAGGATCATGTGTTTGTGACTATAAGGAATTCTTCCCTGGCTTCTAATCTACTGCAGACTCAGAAACCCATGTGTTGACCTACATGCCCAAGCTCAACCGATGAGTGTTTAAGAGCACAGGAAGTGACACAGAGAAACAAAGCAGGACACCTGTCTGGGTCACTGTTGACCCATCATGCTTAACTAATTTTTCAGTGATCTCTGACCCAGATTTCCACAGTTCCACAGGGGTTTCTATCTTTCATCTAACAAATCCTACACCTGCATTCAATTAATGAAACAAAACTCAACTTTGTTATGTGATGAACTGAACTCCTAGAGCCATTGAAACAATTGTTTTATTATTGTATTAACAAATTATCCTATTAACAACTGGCTACTACGAAAGTCAATTAAAATCTTGGCTGACATGTTGGAATATAGTTAAATAAGTAGAAATGCGAATTAAAGAGTGAGTTAATAGTTTTTTTAAAATATAGTTTGTAAATTAGTAGCAATTAGATCACAATCAGAAATATATGTTGAAAATAAGAATGCTAAATTATAATATGCCATATGGAGTTGCTCTGTATTGAGTTTAATTTTATTTCATGCTGATGTACTTAGGAATATCAATGCTTTATTTCATTTTCTCTAACATATATTCCTAGATATCCTATTTCTCCTGATTCCTGACTATTATAAGGAATTGGTAGATTCCCCATAAACCACTCTGGTTTTTTAGTTTACTGGTAAACTACCTTGTAAAATATTTAATATGTGGAGTGAAAAATAATTGAATCTTTGAACCTTTGGCCATAAAAGTATTATTCATTATTTACTTCTTATAGTAACTGCTTATGTGTTTAGAATATTGCGATAAAATCTATGGTCAAGGGAATTTAAAGCTGACTAGTATTTTGACTTTAGGAAGTAAAATAACTTGACTTTTATTCCTAAAGTCAAAAATTTGATTTTTCAAGTTTTTGGCTCAATGAAAGTTTAACTTTTCTTTTAGCTAGTAATAGAAAAAAATCTGATAATCTCTTGGTATTTACTTCTGCCCCCTGAATAGCCCACTTAAATGATACTTTAAGTAAAAGTAAGTAAAATTAGGTGTGTGTATAAAGACAACATTATACTTAAGATGTTTAAGAATCATATAATTGAACTCTCAAAGCATACTTTCAGAAAGAATAATAAAAAAACCACCCCTGAAGGAGAGACAATGAAATCGTCAAGGAAAAAACTATACTTCTTCCAAAGTATATTACCTTTAATGGCATTAAAACTGTCTAAAAACCTGGTAAGTGTTGCTTTGGAGGGTGAGAGAAATTAATCTCACCTAGTCACTGATGTATTGCACCAGAAAGTGACTTGGAAATGTATAACTTTAAAATTTGAAAGAGAAGAAAGAATAATTTTACCACTGAGCATGAGCCAAATGTTTCATGGAGTTGTCAGTATGATATCTTTCCCTATAAATAGGTTTGCTGATTGCAGAAAGCACACATTTGTCTAAATGATACCTGATCTCTGTCATTCACTTAAATGATAGATTTTATTTTCTCCTGCAAGATGCCATCAGTCAGTTTTGAAGAGGGAATATTGATAATCAAGTGAAAGAACAATTCACCTTCAGAAGTACAGAGACACAAATGTGAATACAAAAAGTAAAAATAAAGTGCAAAGAATAAAAGGAGACCCAGAAACCATAAAGGCTGATGTGCAACCTAAGTTCAGGTTACTGATTGAGAACCTAAAATAATAAAAATGGATTGTTAACACATAGTGTAGCCAATGAATACTTTCTCATATTACTAAGAGTGCTTCTACACATATTGTTTTCTGGCTCTTTTAGCTGCTTGCTTCGGTGTCCTCTGTTTCAGAAGTTGCTGAAATAATTATCCAAACAGGTATTTAGACATTAGAGATGTGGTTTTCAAATAATTTTACAGCATTATGAACAACATAAGATATGCATTTTATCTTCTCCTTCTTAGAACTTTGTCCCAGCCCTTGCTTTTTGGCCAAGTGGGGGTTCACTCACTGAGAATTTCAGGGGTTCTCTTTGACATTATGCTGATCTCTACAAATGTCCTCTTCACATTGACATCTATCTAAATGCTACCTGCTTTTTAAGACTAGCACGTGTTCCATCTCTACCATGAAACTATCCCTCTGCACTTCTGTGAGAACTGGCTTTTACTCCTCCAATTACTCTAGTACTTGAAATTTGTACAACTCTTAAGAAGTTCACATAACGACACCATTCAAAGCAAAACAGAGAAATGCATTAGGAAACACACATAACAAACAAACACAGATATATGCACAGAATTAGAGAAAAGTGCTGTCATAGTTGTCCTTTGCAGGCTCAGAATAAAGCTCAGAGATGCTGCCATTTGCATAGATTTCCTTATCTCAGTAAAGAATAAGAGGCAGGAAAGCTCCCTTCAGTCCCCTTCATAAGGACCCTAATCCCATTCACCAGGGTAGACCCCTCAGACTTAATTGCTTCCCCAAAGATTCCACCTCTTAATACTCTTACTTTTGGGTGTTAGGTTACAGCACAGGAATTTTGGAGAGACACATTTAGAAAATAGCAGAGAACCATGGTCTCTTGTTCAATTTAAAACCCTGAGTCTGTTTGTCAACTAGAATCTCTTTAATTAAGGGTAAGCTAGGTACAGTTGAAAAGGGACTCCATGGGAACATCACAAAGATACAAATCCAGTTCCTAGCTCAAAAGGCTTGTAGTCATGTACCAAATGTACTTGAGAATGGTGATTACAGCGATTATTTCTGATATATTTTGATACTATCTCTAGATTAACAATAATTTCTGGGGACCCGGAACACCTCTGTGCTCAACTGGTCATAGCAGTGATTTATGGGAATTAGGTGATGGAGTTTCAACCAAATTCATTATAAGGTTCAGACCTTATTTGTGTATATGCATATTTGGAATGGACTTTCTAAACTTGGCAAAAAAAGCCACTTTGGTTCCATAACCCATGGAATGGAGGCCAATTAATGTGGAAAGGGTCAATACAAAGCCTTCTAAATCACCTCTACTAATACAGTACTTTAAAATGAATACTGTGTATCTCCATATATTTATGATTTAGAGTGACAATCATAGATTTGAATGCAGGGATGGGCATTTCCCTAATGTTTGTTTTTATTTTATTTAAAAAAGCACTTTGTTGAGATATAATTTACATGCAATAAAATTCACCTTTTTAAAGTGTGTACAATTCAGTAGTTTTTAGTATAGTCAGGATGTTGTGCATCAACACCAAAATTAATTTTAGAACAATTTCATCACCCCCCAAAGAAAGTTTGTACACATCAGCAGTCAGTTGCCATTCCTCCTTCGCTCTAATCCTGGAAACTACTAATCTATTTTCTGTCTCTATGGATGTGACTGTTCTGGACATTTCATAAAAATGGAATCACACAGTATGTGGTCTTTTGTGACTAGCTTCTTCTATTTAGCATAATGTTTTCAAAGGTCATCGGTGTTGTAGTATATATTGATATTTCATTATTTTTGAGTAATAGTCTGTTAAGTGGATATACCACATTTATTCATCCATTAACTGTTGGACATTTGAGTTGTTTCTTCTTTGGGTTATTACAAATAATACTGCTACGAATATCAGTATACAAGTTTTCATGTGGACATATCTTCTCATTTCTCTTGGGTACATACGTAGGAATGAAATTTCTGGATCATATGCTAACTGTATGTTTAGCATTTTGAGGAGCTGCAAGACTGTTTTCTAAAGTCGCTGGAATAGTTTACATTCCTACCAATAGTGCACAATGGTTCCAATTTCTCCACATCTTCACCAACACTTGTTATTGTCTGCCTTTTTTTTATTATAGCCATCCTAGTGAAATAATGTTTCATTGTGGTTTTGATTTCCATTTCTTGAATGTTTAATGATGTAGGGCATCTTTTAATGTGTTTATTGGCAACTTGCATATCTCCTCTGGAGAAATTTTATTTTGAAATTATTTGACCATAAGAATTCTCTATATATTCTGGATACATGTCCTTTAGAGGTATATGATTGACAAATTCATCTGCTCCCATTTTGTGGGTTGTGTTTTTAATTTCTTTTTTTGTCAGCTTCACAGAGGCATAATTGACAAGTAAAAATTGTATATATTTAAGGAGTTTATTGTGTTATTTTGATATACATATACACTGTGAAATCATTTCCACAATTAAGCTAATGAACATATCCATCACTTCACATTGCTAACTTTTTTGTGTGTGATGAGAATACCTAAGATCTACTCTTTTAGCAAATTTCAAGTATCCAATTAATTATTATTAACTATAGTCACCATGTTGTACGTTAGTTTCTAGATCTTATTCATCTTATAACTGCAGGTTTGTACCCTTGACCAACATCTCCCCATTTCCCCAATCCCTCACCTCTACCCCAACTACCAGTAACCACCTTTCTACTCTGTTTCTATGGATTCTATTTTTTTAGGTTCTACACATAAGTGAGATCATTCAGTATTTTTCTTTCTGTTTCTGGTATATTTCACTTATTACTTAACGTAATATCCTCTAGGCTCATTCGTGTTGTTGTAAATGTCAGCATTTCCTTGTTTATTAAGGTTAAATAATATTCATTGCATGTATATATATATATGTGTGTGTATATATTATGTATATATGTGTATATCTAACTATCTATATCAATATATATCATGCTTTCTTTATCCAATCATCCTCTGATAAACACCTACTTTGTTTCTATATTTCGTATATAGTACAGTGCTACAATGAACATGGGAGTGCAAGCATTTCGTTGAGATAGTGATTTTATTCCCTTTGGCTCTATACCACTTCTAAACAGAAGTGGGATTGCTAGATTACATGGTAGTTCTGTTTTTACATTTTTGAGGACCCTCCATAGTGTTTTCCATAATGGTAGTAGCAGTGTACATTTCCATCAATCAATAACATAATGGGAGTTACCTTTTCTTCACATATTTGCCAGCTTTTGTTATTTGATTTTTTGATAATAGGCATCCTAACAGTTGAGAGGTGATATCTCGTCGTAGTTTTGGTGTGTATTTTTTTGATGATTAATGATATTGAGCACCTTTTCATAAACTCTTTGGACATCTATTAATATATATCTCCTTTGGAAAAATGTCTATTTGTGTATTTTTCCCATTTATTAATCCTGCTATTTGTTTTGTTTTGTTTTGCTATTGAGTTGTATGAGGTCCTTGTATTTTTTGGTTATTAATCCCTTATCAAATATAAGGTTTGCAAATATGTCCTCCCATTCTATAGGTTGCGTTTTCATAGTGTTGATTGTTTTCATTGCTGTAAGAATTTCTTTTTAGTTCCACTTGTCTGTTTTTGCATTTGTTATCTGTTTTTTAGGTATGTCCAAAAACTCATTGCCAAGACCAGTGGAGCTTTCCCTCATGTTTTGTTCTAGGGGTTTTACAGTGTCAAGTCTTATGTTTAAGTTTTTAACCTATTTTGAGTTTTTTGTTTGTTTTGTTGTGTGTGTGTGTGTGTGTGTGTGTGTATGGTGTAAGATAAGGATCCAATTTCATTTTTTTCTGTGTGGATATCCAGTTTTCCCAAAATCATTTATTGGAGAGACTGTCCGTTCTTCCCTGTGTATTCTTTATGACTTTGTCAGAGGTTAGTTGACCTTATATGTATGGGTTTATTTCTGGCATTTGTATTCTGTTCCATTAGCCTATGTATGTTTTATGCCTGTATCATACTGTTTTGATTACTATAGCTTTGTAATATAATTTAAAATCAGAAAATGTGATGCTTCAAGCTTTGTTTTTTTTTTTCCTCAGAATGGCTTTGCTTTTTCCGTTACTTCACTTTCTGTCTATATTTTGAAAGTAAAAGTGAGTCTCTTCTAGGTATCATATAGCTGGGTCTTGGGTGGATTTTTTGTTGTTGTCATTCATTTGTTTTTTGTTTTGTTTTTAAACAGTGATTTTATCTCTTTTGATTGAAGAATTTAATCAATTTATATTCAACATAACTATTCATAGGTAAGGACTTATAACTGCCATTTTGTTAATTGTTTCCTGGCTGTTTTGTAGATCTTTGTTCTTTTCTTCCTCTCTTGCTATCTTCTTTTGTGATTTGATGATTTTCTGTAGTTGCATGCTTTGATTCTTCTCTCATTATCTTTTGTATATCTACCATGTTTTCACTTTGTGTCTATTATGATGTTTACCTAAAACAATTTATACTTATATGCTCTATTTTAAGCTGATAACAACTTCAATTGCCTACAAAAATTCTATACTTTTACTTCATTCCCTCCCCAAATTTTATGTTTTTGATGTTACAACTTAAATGTTTTAATGTCTCTATTAACAAATTTTTGTAGCTGTTATTATTTTAATAGTTTTATCTTTTAATATTTATACTAGAGCTATAAGTGATTTACACATACAATGTACATACAATGTACACATACTGTAATACCATTACAGTATTAGAGTATCCTGAATTTGACTATATACTTACTTTTATCAGAAAGTTTTATACTTTTATATGTTTTCGTGTTACTAATTAGCATCTTTTTGTTCCAGCTTGAAGAATTCCCTTGAACATTTCTTACAAGGCAGGTCTGATGCAGATGAACTCCTTCAGCTTTTGTTTGTTTGGGAATATCTTTATCCCCTTCATTTCTGAAAGATAGTTTTGCTGGAGAAAGTATTCACAGTGCAGTTTTTTGATTTATTTCAGTGCTTTGACTATATTATTCTCCTCTCTCTCTCAGCCTGCTAAGTCTCTGCTGAAAAATCCATTGATAGCCTTATAGGTGATCCCTTGCATGTTAGAAACCTCTTTTCTCTTGCTCCTTTCAAGATTCTCATTTTGTCTTTGATTTTTTTATTGTTTTATGTCTTGGAGTATTCTTCTGTGGGTTGAACTGATTGGAGAGGTTTTGTTGATTTGTTTGCTGGTTTGTTTTGTTTTGTTTTTGAGATGGAGTCTCTCTCTGTTGCCCAGGCTGGACTGCAGTGGTACGATCTCGTCTCACTGCGACCTCCGTCTCCCGGGTTCAAACAATTCTCCTGCCTCAGCGTCCGGAGTAGCTGGGATTACAGGCACATGCCACCAGACCTGGCTAATTATTTTTTTTGTATTTTTAGTGGAGACAGGGTTTCACCATGTTGGCCAGGGTAGTTTTGAACTCCTGACCTCAGTTGATCCACCTGCCTCAGCCTCCTAAAGTGCTGCGATTACAGGTGTGAGCCACCATGCCCGGCAGATTGGAGAGTTTTCTTTTTTTTTTTTGAGATGGAGTCTTGCTCTTTCACCCAGGCTGGAGTGCAGTGGCACGATCTCGGCTCACTGCAAGCTCTGCCTCCCAGGTTGACGCCATTATCCTGCCTCAGCCTCCTGAGTAGCTGGGACTACAGGTGCCCACCACCACGCCCGGCTAATTTTTTTTGTACTTTTAGTAGAGACGAGGTTTCACCATGTTAGCCAGGATGGTTTCGATCTCCTGACCTTGTGATCCTCCTGCCTCTGCCTCCCAAAGTGCTGGGATTACAGGCGTGAGCCACCATGCCCAGCCTTGATTGGAGAGTTTTAAGCATTGTGTTCCTAGATGTGCATCTCTCCCCAGATTTAAAAACTTTTCAGCTCATTTCTTTAAGTTTTCTGTCCCTCTTATTCTCTCTTATCTTTCTGACATGTCTAAATTTAAATATGAGTTATCTTGATGGTGTTCCATAAATTATGAAGGTGCTCTTTATTTTTTCTCATTCTTTTTTCTTCTATTTTCGGATTAACTGTCTTTAAGTTAACAGATTATTTCTGCCCAATCAAGTCTGCTGTTGTTATTCTGTGTTGCATTTTGCATTTTATTTACTGTATTTTTCTGATCCAATTTCAGTTTGGTTATTTTTTATGTTGTTCTCTTTATTGAACTTCTCATTTTGTTCTTGCCTCGCTTTTTTCAATTTTATTGACTTGTCTGTTTGTGTTCTCTTGTAGCTAGTTGAGCTTCCTCAAAACAATTACTTTAAATTTTTTGTCAGGCAACTATCAGGCCTACATTTCTTTTGGACTTGCTATTGCTATTATGCTGGAATGCTATTATCTTCCCTTGGTGTTGTCATGTTTCCTTGATTTTTTTGTTTTCCTTAAAGGCTTTTATTGTTGTTTTTACTTGAATAAAAACTCACTTTTTCCAGTTTCTACTGACTGTTTTGGGAGAGAAACAACTTTACCAAAAAGTCTAGCTAGGGATTTGGGGGCTCTCATAACTTTGTTGTGGATCTACCTTCTCCACACCTTTTATAGTTTCTTAGGGGGTAATTTTTAAGATTACATGCCTTCTGTAGATTTTACAACTCCAGGCTGAGTGTTGAGAGCTTTTCTTGTTTTTCACTGAGTCGGTACCCTGAAATGCTCACATTTGTGTGTTTTCTAAGCCTGCATTGTCAAGCTGGCTGTCTGCACGAAACAGTTACACTCACTGAAAATTCAGTTTAGTAAGCTGGACTGGCGGTAGTAAATGAGGTGCATGGAGTCAGTAAAGTGTCCACAAACCAATTGTGAGGGGAAATCAGTAGATGAGACTTCCTAGGTAGCTCATGGATGGGCTTCCTGATGGAGTCTGTTGAGTGATAGGTAGGTTCTGTAGCCTCCTTTTCTTGCTGTCAGCCTTTCTTAATCACTCAGACATGCCAGTCAACTCAGTGTTCTGTGTGGAGCAACAAAGATGTGGGCCTCTTGAGCAGCCTCTTATATGGGTGCTCACTTATTAGGCTTTAACTTTCTCCTGTGGAAGAAATTGTAGGCCAAGGAGATCTCTCCTGGCACTGAATTGTGACACTTTTGTGGAGTGGTGACCTGAGAAGAGTGAAACTGTTTGAACTGTTCTTCTTACCATTTCCCATGTATTTATTTTCAGATATTTTGCTTCATTGGTGTGCTCGAACATTTCTGGATTCCTAGACTCCCAGAAAGGTACTGTTGTTCGTGGGTAGTTGACAAAACTGATAAGTCTTTCAGGGGACGATGGTAGAAATCTCCTATTCTGCCATGTTACTGAAATCCCTGTCTTCTAACATTGATTTGTAATTTGGCTGCTTGACCAGAGATGATAATGGATGAGTGTTGTGTAAGAGCAGGTAGTGACTGAAATTTCAGTTATTGTTCAAGATACAGTTTATTTTTTTTGGAGAAAATAAATCATCTCAGAGCTACCATTTTTATAATTGGGTTTTATTCCAATAAACTTAGAACATCAGAAACAACTTTTTTTACCTGAAAATAACAGTTATAAATCTTTTCTGTATTCACTCTGAGCTAAGCCAGTTCTTCATCTTTTTATCATAATTAAATCTTTTTAAACAACATGATCACCTTATTCTCTCAGAGAATATCACACTGATCCATTTATTGATGGAATCATCACAATAAATAATAGGACCCTGTGAGGATGAAGTACAAGTATTCTAGGTGTCATGGTAAGAAACATAAGTGATCAAGAGTATATAAGAGAGAAATCTCCTGAAAATCTAGTCAAGTATTTGAGGGTCTAGTGGTCTGGGATGCACAGATAAGTTGTGGCATCACATACTCTTTACTTCTATGCCTAGAGGATCTCTGAATTTTGGAGACAATTTCACATTGGGTGTGCTCACTGCACTCATTTATGATGTAATTCCTAAGGATGTCAGCTTTGTATAAATTCCAAGACAATAACTTCCTTATTTCTTCAGCTAATCTTGCTTCAGATCATTCGGATAACTTGACTTTATTACTAGTAAATCCAATGTGCTATATGGACCATCTGGTATTTTGGAACAAAATCATGCCCTTTTTGGAAAATAATCATTTTCCTATAGAGAAAGGCTCCTGGCCTTTGCCCCTGGGCCCTGGCTGAGACTGATTACTTGGTCATCTATACCAGGAAGCCATGTGACCTGAGCTGTTCTTCATGATTTAATGCTTTGATATTCACCAAGTGCTAGAGGTGGACATCCCCATCACTACACAACAATCTCTATAATCAAATAGAAGTGATATAAATAAGACTATACTCAAATGGATCTGGAGAACACAAGTAAATTGTCTGAAAAGGTGGCTAACCCTCTTAGAAACTATACTTCTCATTCTTGCCCACACAAAAGGCATCATGGAGGATTTTCCCCTGGCAAGCTGCTTAACAAAGAAAAAAAAATGCCTGGTTTAATATGTGTTTTGCACACAAGATGTGGAATAGGAGTGGATTATTGCAGTATTCAAACCATATTTAAAGTGGTTATAGAGTAAAATGAGTAAGAAAAATTTTCCCTATTGGCAAAATTTTGAGCAGTATATCTGGTGATATGGTTTGGATTTGTTTCGCTGCCAAAATTTCATGTCAACTTGTAATCCCCAGTGTTGTAGGAGGGGTGTGGTGGGAGGTGACTGGATCATGGAGGCAGATGTCCCCGTTGCTGTTCTCATGATTATGAGTGAGTTCTCCTGAGATTTGGTTGTTTAAAAGTGTGTAGCACTTCCCCCTTCTCTCTCTTCCTCCTTCTCTGGCCATGTAAGACATTTTTGCTTCCTCTTTGCCTTCCACCATGATTGTAAGTTTCCTGAGGACTCCCCCGCCATGCTTTCTATACAGCCTGTGGAACTGTGACTCAATTAAACCTCTTTTCTGTATAAATTACTCAGTCTCAGGTAGTTCTTTAGAGCAATGCGAGACTAGACTAATACATCTGGTGATCCTGCTTTCCCACAGAAGAGTTGCAAAATTGTACTATTTGATGCACCTTGCCTATTGTTTTGGCTTAACAATCAGAGACTTGAAAAGAGTTAAGATTGGAAGAATGGTAACAAGGAAGTTTGAGTTTTCTCAACTTGATAGGTGGGCATCTCAAAATAGGACCCAAGTAATATTTTTATCTCACTTGAATACTCATTGAAAGATCCACTCCACAAAGGAGTCTCTATATTAAGGTGGATATGATGACGTAGTTTGTGGAAGTCAGTCATTTTCTGTAGGCATCTCACTGTTTGCTCATGGGCTCGAAGACAAATGGCCATAGTGGCTCTTCTAGAGTTTATACTTGGGCTCAGCAACATGGACTTTTTCTCAAAGTGGCAATTCTGGTTTCAAACTTCTTTTATTCATTTATTTGTATTTAATTAATTAATTTATTTTTGAAATAGTGTCTTGCTCTGTCATCCAGGCTGGAATGCAGTGGCATGATCATTGCTCACTGCAGCCTCAATCTCCTGGGCTCAAGTGGTTCTCCCACTTCAGCCTCCTAAGTAGCTGGGGCCACAGGCATGCACCACCATACCCACCTAATTTCTTTCTTTCTTTCCTTTCCTTTTTTTTTTTTTTTTTTTTTTTTTTGTGAGATGGGGTCTTGCTGTGTTGCCTAGGATGGTCCTGAACTTTTGGACTCAAGCAATCCTCCTGCCTCATCCTCCCGCCTCATCCTCGCAAAGTGGTAGCTCACTTCTGAGTGGCCAGTATACTTACAGCAAAAATAAGCACTGATCTTTAATATAGGGTGGATTATTCAATTTATTTGTCAACTTGGACAGAATATGGTGCCCTATTCGCTGGTCAGAAACTAGTCTAGATATTGTTGTGAAGTTATTTTTTGATGTAATTGATGTTCACAATCAGTAAACTTCAATTAAAGCAGATTAACCCTCATAATGTAAGTAGGCCTCCTCCGAACAGTTGAAGGCTAAGAACAGTTTCCCAAAGAAAAAAAAATTCTGCCTCAAGACTGCAACATAGAAATCTTGCCTGAACTCCTGGCCTGCTAGCCTGCCCTGTGAATTTTAGACTCAAGATTGCAGCATCAATTTTTTTTTTTTTTTTTTTTTTTTTTTTTTTTTTTTTTTTTTTGTCAGAGAGACAGGGTCTTGCTCTGTTGCTCAGGCTGGAGTGCAGTGGCACAATCTCAGCTCACTGCAACCTCCACCTCTCTGGTTCAAGCGATTCTCCCGCCTCAGCCCCCCAAGTAGCTGGGACTATAGGCTTGTGCCACTATGCCCAACTAATTTTTGTATTTTTAATAGAGAAAGGGTTTCTCCACATTGGCCAGGCTGGTCTCGAACTCCTGACCTCAGATGATCCACCCATCTCAGCCTCCCGAAGTGCTGGGCTTGCAGGCGTGAGTCACCATGCCCAGCTGCAGCATCAACTCTTACCTGAATTTCTAGCCTATCAGCCTATCTTACAGATCTATACATTTTAGACTCGCCAGCCTCCACAGTTGTAAGAGACAATTCCTTAAAATAATCTCACAGTCTCTCTTTCTCATCATATATATCCTATCGATACTGTTGCTCTATAGAATGCTAACTGGTATAGATTTTGTTACCATTAGTGCTTAAAGATGATGAGTTTTTCTGAATTAGTTCTGAGGTTTCTACCATTGGTTCTCTAATCTGATTAGATTTAAAGGCACTAATGTCTCCATTTCCAGTTGTAAAGACAGAATTGATAGTTCACAGTATGACGTGGCAATAGAGATAGACAAATTATCATTGGATAATCCTATTCAAAATTTATAAAAGGCAAGATTCTGAGTGACCATGTATTTGACACCTTAGAACATTTTTGTCAAACTAATGTGCTTAATGATATTGACCCCTAATTGTACTAGGCAAAGTGATAATAGTAAAGGATGGGCTCAGGGACTCAAAATCCCAGGTGCTGTATGAAAATTGTGTTTGCCCTGAAAGAAATTCTTATCTTCTATAGCTGCAGAGCTTAGATTGCTAAAAACCAAAGCCAAAGCCTCATTCTGTGAGTGGCTAAATTAACAGCCACAATGAATTCCCAACCTCATAAGGTGGCTGCTGTGAAAGTAAGGATATTGGCTAAGAGAGGATAAGATTCTAAGAATTGAAATGGGGATATATGAGAAAACCCTGAGAAAACTGGGGACATTGAACCCCTAAATGCTGACGAGACTCATTGGCCAAAAAAAGCAACATTTCCATTTCCATCTGAGGGATTAACTTTGCCTGAGGAATGGTCTCACTTTATTCTAATTGTCATGCAAGATAATTCTGAGTTTCCTCAGGACCTATCCCCATCATCCTTCTTTGTTTGTAGAGCTATAACCAGACTCAGGTTTTAGCAGGCCCCTAGAGAGGATCTACAAAGTGTGACCTATGAGGATGTGCACTAAGCTCCAACTACACTATTTTTCCAATTTATGGAGATAAAAATCCAGGGAATGTGTGTGGAAATGAAGTAATAGTGGAAGATATATACAGTGTGAGCAAGATGTATTTATTGGCATGAGCCTACTAAGCAGAGATTCTGAGTTTAATGTTGCAGTTTGAGAAGTTAGAAAGGGATCTGTTTGTTTGATTAGTTGGCTGAAACATGAACCAAAAGATGGCCTACGCTTAGTGAAGTTGAAATGCTAGATTTTCCTTGATACACTATAAAGGAAGTTATCCAAAGGCTCATGGAGATTTATATGTTAGGGTGGGTTGATCATGTCAGATCTGCTCACTCACCCCACGAGGAGGATACGGAGGACACTCTTCACCATGACTGTGAAAAATAAATTTGAGAGTGCAGTCCTGCTAACTGGGAGAGCTCTGTGGTTGCTCTTTTCTGAAAATCAGTAATTATTTTGGGAAATCCTGCCAGAATGATGTTAGCTATGGATTTAATCTCTGTTTATCTAACTAGAGTTGCTACTAATGATTTTGGTTTTCTACTTTTTATTCCACATTCCCTTTGCCCTCAGTCAGCATCTACCCTGTGAAGATAGTTTTACATGACAGATTTAACTAAACCTGCATTCCAAATAGGTCTGAGCTCTTTATGATTCTAATTTTACTGGAAGTAACATTTACCTAACTAGTATTATACCTAAATATTCAGTGGGCCATTGTGAGAAGGGTGAGATACCTGGTAATATCATTGATTCCCATTCAAAACAATGCCTCACTTATTTTTAAGTGAAATAATTTTGTAGTCATAAATAATCAGCACTGTGGTAGTGAGCAAGACAGTTAGGAGTCATTGGGTGCTGAAAAGAGGACAATCTTTAATTGCCTCTTCCAGGCTTTTCTTGGCTTTTGGCTACGTAATAACAAACTCTGCCTCTGTTTTCAGATCATCATCTCCTCTGTGTGTCTGTGTCTTCTCTTAGTCTCTCGTAAGGACATCAGTCATAGGATTTAAAATCTACTTGAGTAATCTGAGATGATTTCATGTCAAGTTTATTAATAATATTTGCAGAGACTTTTTTTCCAATTAAGGTCATGTTTACAGGTTCATGGTCTTAAGACAAAGGCATATCATTTTTTTGAGGGGAACATCATTAAACTCACTACATTCATCCATTCTTCTTGTTTTAAATCAAGAGTGCACGTTAGTGCTGAGTAGTATCCCATTATTCCATTAAGTGGATATGCCATAATCTATTTACCCATTTGTTTTTTCTGTTGTTTGCTTATTTGTTTGTTTGGAGGTGGAGTTTCACTCTGTCACCCAGGCTGGAGTGCAGTGGCACGATCTTGGCTCACTGAAACCTACACCTCCCAGGTTCAAGTAATTCTCTTGGCTCAGCCTCCCTAGTAGCTGGGATTACAGCCGTGCACCACTACGCTCAGCTAATTTTTGTATTTTTATTAGAGACGGGGTTTCTCCATGTTCAGGATGGTCTCGAACTTCTAACCTCGGGTGATCCACTCACCTCAACTTCCCAAAGTGCTGGGATTACAGGCATGAGCCACTGCATCCGGCCTACCCATTTGTTTTTTGATCAACACTTGGGTTATTTCTAATTTATGGCTATTGGGGGACAAAGGCTGCACTGAACATTTCTGTAGAAGTCTTTTTTGTGGACATGTATTTCTATTGTGTAAATTTCCAGAAGGAGAAACCATCTGCAAATCTCCTCTCTGCACAATTCTCTCCACTTTGGTAATTTGCCCTGCAAATTCTACCAACCTTGCCTTACCTGAAACCTAACCTGTATCTTCAGCTCTTGGGTACCCCATCTCTGCCCGGCATCCTGGAGATGCTCTCCAAGCAGTACGTGGGTCAATCACAGTGCTCACCCTTTCTGTTTCCTTGCTCTCAGGGATCACTCGCCTATTCTGCCTGTTGTCAGATGATTAAGAACTGTTGTTTCATGTATTTTGTTCAGGCTTTAGTTAAGTCAAGGGGTTATCTGTTATTATACCAAACTAGAAGAATGTCTGTTATCTGTTATTATACCAAAACTGGAAGAATAGCTCTCCTTTTACAATATATTCTTTTGATTTAGAAATTAATTTTTCTTAATGGAAAAGACATGCAAAATTAGACTTGAGCAGGTATGCCAACTTTTTTGGGTTGGTAAACAACAGGTATATCTTTTAGAAATAGTTTTCTTCTTCCCTAATTGGTCTTGTGGCAAACCTATTTAATATTTCTACTATCATGCTTGGATGAGCCCAGCTCATTCTAGGTTTTTGCCTCCCTGCCACAATTTCTATAGGTTTCTGCTCTCTGTGTTGTGTGTTTGCATTATGTCTGTTTGTGCATCACCTACATTTGTATATCTATGTTTTTATTGATGGTTTTAAAGGGAAAGGAGATTTATGCTTCACAGGGCCATCTCTTTTCTGAATTATTTGGTACATCATTACTGATTTTCTCACTAAATATGAAACAGAAAGCAAGATTGCATTTGAATATATTTCAAACAAAACAGTATTCTCACTGTATTTATACCTCATTATTTGGTTTGATTATATATATTAGCAAATTTCCTGGGTAAAATACCTAAAGCCTCACTGAAATTGGCCCTTATTGTCTCTGGAGATAAACTCTAATGTAATACAATTAGAATGCTCATTTTTAATGAGGAACCTAAAATCAATTCAGTTTTTTCCATAATCTAAACAGTAGTATTTTAAATAAAATTACTTGCATGTATTTATAGAATCTGAAAGAAAAAGTACAAAATCAAATCTTTGGGCTATAATAAATTATTGAGTCAGTTATATATGCTTGCCTACATGTGCAAGCAAATATATATACACACTTATATACAGATATTTATAGAAATAAATGATATATAACATAAGTAATTATAAATACTTAAATACTTTATTACATTTATGATCAAAGCTTTATAAAATACATTATCTATGCAATGACAGACCACATACATGAATGTGGTCTCAGAAGATTATAATAGCCTTTTTAGCCAGGCGCAGTCACTCACATCTGTAATCCCAGCACTTTTGGAAGCTGAGGCGGGTGGACCACCTGAGGTCAGGAGTTTGATACCAGCCTGGCCAACATAGTGAAACCCCATCTCTACTAAAAATACAAAAAATTAGCTGAGGGTGGTGGCAGGTGCTTGTGGTCCCAGCTACTAGGGAGGCTGAGGCAGGAGAATCGCTTGAACCTGGGAGGCAGAGGTTGCAGTGAGCCAAGATCGCTCCATTGCACTCCAGCCTGGGCAACAAGAGCAAAGCTCCGTCTCAAAAAAAAAAAAAATTGTAATAGTATTTTTACTGTATGGTCTCTATGTTTTGATACACAAATATTTACTGTTCTCTTACAATTGCCTTCAGTGGTCAGTACAAAAACATGTTGTACAGGTTTGTAGCCCAGGAGCAACAGGTTAGGTGTGTTTAAGGCTATGCCATCTAGATTTGTGTAAATATACTCTATGGTATTCACATAATGACATATTTATCCTAAGATGTCCCCAGTGTTAGCAGCTGCATGCCTGTATAGGCAAATCTAGATATAAATAAGATTAATCTAAATAAGAATGTAATGATTAGTGTATTCTATTACATATGAAGATTATGGTTCTTTGATATTCTGTAAGTGTTGCCATTAGTAATATGTTTTATTAAACCATTGGAAGAATAGGGTTAACCAAAAGAAATTCCCCCATAAATGTCTGCTTAGAACTAGCTTACCACTTTATTTTTATTTTTTAAATAATGAGGCAGGAGAATCACTTGAACTCAGGAGGCAGAGGCTGTGGTGAGCCGAGATCATGCCGTTGCACTCCAGCCTGGGCCACAAGAGCGAAACTCCGTCTCAAAAAAAAGAAAAATAAAAAATAATGCTCAGAAAGTCTTATGAGCTTACATATAAGACGACTCAAATGGTAGCATAAACATGACTCACTCTGACGAACTGAAAATATCACAAATGAACACCAGACTAAGACCCAACATTTTAGTATATTCTTTTTAGCACATTATCAAAAATCTTTGTAAGAGATCACTTACAGATTAGAATTTGCTTATTTGTCTTAAATTTTGAAAATATTTCCATTGCAAATTTAGTCTTATTTAACAAATTAGTTCTCAGAATTTTAGCATATCCTTTCCTTAAGATTTTTTTTTATGAAAATAATGTATATTTACTACAGACTTTTAAATAACCAGACACTTTATAGAAATAACATTGCTTTCTTTAACCGTGTTATTCCTGGTTGGTGAATGGAATTCATATTTTTTTTTGTCTTGTACTTCAAACTCAATCAATATCACCTAGTGTGTTAAATGGTGTACCTATTTGTTTAATATTGTGCAATATTATAGCCATTGGTGCATGGGAGAAATAAAATCAGTTTCAACGCCCACACATTGGATATGTAAGCAGATATAGATTTTAGATTACTGCGAGGGAAGACTATGTAATGAAATGGCGAGCTGCCATTTTAAGTGGCTAAGGAGAACCCTTTCCATAGCTCCTGGTTGTGTGCAAGATGAAGAGCTTAACGCTGAGCACAGCATAGAGAACCCTCTACAAAGTAGCCCGTGCCTGCTTCTCCAGCTCATTTTCATCTTCTCCTTCACATACGTGACCATGGCCACAGTCTGATAATTCACATGTCTGGAACATCCTATATGTCTAGCTCTCTGCTAAGAAAACTCTCTCAATCTCTGTGCCCTCTCATTTCACCTCACCTGCCTTTCTTGCCCGGGTGAGAGCAGTTCCCTAACACAGCATTTTGCATAGAATAATTCAGTTTAGTTTAACTGGCTATGCTCTCAATTTCCAGTATAGAAGCATGGTTCACAGTTAGTACGTGAGAGAATGGGCCCAGCAGCTGGGATCTTTGTCTACCTTTACTTCCATCTAAATCTTCAGAAACTTATCATCTCCAGGCTTGGCAGCTTCTTCAGCCCCCCACGAAGAACAGATATAAATGATGAAAAAAATGTGTTTCTCTCTGTAACAAGTAGTAAGCTATAATCTAGAATCAAAGTGACCTCATTTCTAACGTTTCACACATTTTTTTTTTAAATCATGGAGCTATTTCTACATCTAATAAAGATGAAAATTCCCAATTGAAAGTCTCAATGGAATTTTGTATCCTCACACCTTTGTGATATGTAAAAGCTAATCATTTGCACAACCGTCAAGCCATATGTAGTGGCATCTTTCTGTTCAGGGCCCCAGGATGGGCATGGCAAAAGAGCAAATTACACATACATGATCCTGTCAAACGGTTTTCAGCCAACTCTCATCAGTGGAGAAGTCTGTCCCGGTACCTCTCCTTGCTCTCATTCTTCACCAGAAAAACTCCAAAATGAGGATGTGGTATCCTCATGAAGGCCCATGATGTTTATGCTCTTTAACCAGAATCTCGGCAAATGATGCCTCTTTCCTTTCTTTTCTCTGTTTATTTAATTCCTCTTTAATGTATGACTGACCATCTCTGCCCACTGCAGGACTTTGTCCACCTCTTTAGCTGTGGAAAATCTTCTTTCCCAGAGCCCTGGCTTCACACTTCAGAGGGCACGTATGGGGTCTGCCCTGTCCACCAGCAAAAACGAGCAGTCTTTGCCCCACCCCTTGCCAAAACACCTATTTTAATTTTTCTATATTTCATTATTTATTTATTTATTCTGAGACAGGTTCTTTCTCTGTCACCCAGGCCAGAATGCGGCGGCACTATCACAGCTCACTGCAGCCTCGACATCCTAGGCTCAAGTGATCCTCCTACCTCTTTGCCTCCTGAGTAGCTGAGACTACAAGCAGGTACTACCACGCCTGGCTAATTTTTGTATTTTTTTGTAAAGACCGGGGCTCACTCTCTTTCCCAGGCTAGTCTTGAACTCCTGGGCTCAAGTGATCCTCCTGTCTTGGCCTCCCAATGTACTGGGATTACATGTGTGAGCCACTGCACACAGCAGAATATCCATTTTTAAACCAAGCAGACTCAACCTTATTTTTCCCCTCCATGAAATTGCTCTACAGAAGGGCCTCTTGCCCCTTCCTATGTTGCTCAGTTTACATATGGAAGCTGCTGTTTTTCTACTGGGCAAGGGCCCATGGCAGGCCTTACAGTTCTCACCACTCTCCAAAAGCCTAGGGCCCAGAAAATCTCTATCTGGGGGTTTGGGGGTGTAGCCCTGGTGGGAAAAGTGCAGGGTGTGGAATGGAGTAATAGCAAGGCCTAAAGAATGGACTTCCTCTAGGCCTGATGTCTAAGGTGAAAGCCTACATTTTAATCTCCAAGAAAACAGCTTTCTTAAGAAGAGGGCACAGAGACAATCTGTTCATGAGGCCTTAGGTGGCTATCCAGGTGTTTCCTAAACTGTTCTCTACAGATATTGATGTAGGCTATTTTTGTTGTTTATTTTGTTTTCTTTCTGGAAAATCAGAATAGATTTAAAAAGCAGTTAAATCAAATTTCTACCATTCCCTAAAAGGGCACACTTTGTTTTAGGCCTGTGCATTTTCTAATGTCTCTCATGGTACCCTCTGCCTCTCTACATTTGGCTACTTCTAGTTCATCTGGTCCTACCTTAGAGGTCACCACCTACAAGAAGCCCTTCAAAATCCTGCAGTTCTAGATTCAGTGCCTGTTCTGTGAAACTTGCAACGCCCAGCTTTTGTCTGTCATGATTGTTTGTTGAACTGCAATACACTCTCCTGTTTGATCGTCAGTCTCCCCATAGGATCTTAAGTTGCCTATGATTTTGTTTTTCACCATTGTGTTTCTGTCATCATTAAAAAATTCTGTTCATATTTTATGTTCAATATGTATTTGATAAATTAAAGTGCATAGAACATGTTTGCTACAAATTTGTTTCTTCTTCCTCTGCTCTTATTATTAAGGATATAGAAATGAAAGTTTCTTTCCACTGATATTTTAACAGAAAGATGATATGAAAGTCTCTTCTAGTTAAAAGCATGTTATAAAGTATAATTGAGCCAAAATTGTTGACGTCTAATGACTGAATTAGATGGCCCATTCAGGGTTAAATTAGAAACAGTAACTTAGAATGATAGAAAAACACAGATGATGAAAAAATAGGAAGCAAACTTTAAGAGCCCAGTTTATGTTGCGTGTGTGTGTGTCATAAAGCTATACATATATAAACATATTTACCAAATAAATTCCCTTTCCTTCAATAAATTCCAGCCTTTTTAGCTATAAATACAATAAATAAGAGGTATCCATTGGAGAAAGAAATAACCACCGATTAGGTTAAATTGGAGGATTTCAATATAGTAATTAAAAATATTATTGCTAATATTTTATTTACACAGCCATATAGTTACCCAAACTCCAAATTTCCACACTGCTATGTAGAAAACAGATAGCTTAGTGATTACTGTCATTGTATCTTTTTTTAATATAAAGGCTGAAGTAATTTGTGGATATAAAATTTCCAGATATCCAGATGAGAATAAATACAACATATTAATAAACTTACAGTTAAAAGATTATAAAACAAATTAGAATTCTTAATTTTAAAGATTTGACATTCATCTATAATGTTTGTCGAAATTTGCATAATCAATAAATTATTTAATAAAGATGAAAACTATAAGAGTTTTTAAGGATTTGCAATATAATATGGCTTAATTATTTTATTAAATATTTAAATTGAAAAACGCCCTAACTTATATTTGTAATTAAAAGATTTCTGTTGTTAAAAGTTTGTAACAATTTTGTGCAAAAAAAGAATTAAAACAACATTTTGTTTTAATGTACGTGATATCTTGACATTTTTCATTTTGCTTATTTTTAAAAGAAATTACAAATTCTACAGTCTGCATTATAATTTATATTTGTCTATTCAATCAGCAACATAATTATTATTTATACAGACAACAAATGTCTAAAAATTAATTTAGTTTACATAATCATTAAAAATTACAGCATATAATTTTTAAATTTGTCTTCATTTCTGTAAGATATTTCTCCACATTTATTAGTAATTTGTTTAGCATAATTTAATAATGAGATGTGGACATATAGTTACCAAAACTCAAAATTTCCTCAGTTTTTTTGTAGGAAACACATAGCTTAGTAATCACTGTCATTGTATCATTTTTTAATATGGAGGCTGAAATAATTTGCAGGTATAAAATATACTGCTTCATGGCCAGGCGCGGTGGCTCACGCCTGTAATCCCAGCACTTTGGGAGGCTAAGGCAAGCAGATCATGAGGTCAAGAGGTCAAGACCATCCTGGCTAACATGGTGAATCCCCATCTCTACTAAAAATACAAAAAATTAGCCAGGCGTGGTGGCGGGTACCTGTAGTCCCAGCTACTCGGGAGGCTGAGGCAGGAGAATGGTGTGAACACAGGAGGCGGAGCTTGCAGTGAGCCAGATCATGCCATTGCACTCCAGCCTGGACAACAGAGCAAGACTCCATCTAAAAAAAGAAAAAAATATTATTTATATTTTTTTTTATTTACACGTAAATATATATAAATATATATGTAAATATATAAATATATATGTAAATATATATAAATATATGTATATATAAATACATATGTAAATATACATATAAATATATATGTAAATATATATAAATATTTTGTAAATATACATATAAATATATATGTAAATATATATATAAATATATATATAAATATATTTATATATATATATACTGATTCATTTATATCTGCTATATATGAGACTGTTTTCCAAGTTACATGTCAAGGCAAAGTTAAGATCATAATGATGTTTATAAGAAATTTTTAACACCAACTTTAGAATCCAATAAAATAAAGCTTTTTTTCACCACCCTACATAAACACAATCACGTGATTTTTTTTCTATGAAAGTGTTTCACATTTGAGATGAATAAAAAAGTTTTAAGAAAGGGAATGAAAATCTGTACAGTCAAGAAAAGAATTATTTTGTTAGCTATAAAACATACAAAATATCATATTCAGAAAAACTTTTATCATTTTTAATTATGTTGGAAACCTAAATGTCATGTTCAGTGATAAAAGTTAGAAAAGCAAAGCAGCTCACTGTGATTTTGATTTGCATTTCTCTAATGACCAGTGATGATGAGCTTTTTTCCATATGTTTCTTGGCCACATAAATGTCTTCTTTTGAGAAGTGTCTGTTCATACCCTTTGCCCACTTTTTGATGGGGTTTTTTTTTTCTTGTAAATTTGTTTAAGTTCCTCGTAGATTCTGGATATTAGCCCTTTGTCAGATGGATAGATTGCAAAACTTTTCTTCCCATTCTGTAGGTTGCCTGTTCACTCTGATGATAGTTTCTTTTGCTGTGCAGAAGCTCTTTAGTTTAATTAGATACCATCACATGCCAGTTAGAATGGCGATCATTAAAAAGTCAGGAAACAACAGATGCTGGGGAGAATGTGGAGCAATAGGAACACTTTTATACTGTTGGAGGGAGTATAAATTAGTTCAACCATGTGGAAGACAGTGTGGCGATTCCTTAAGGATCTAGAACCAGAAATACCATTTGACCCAACAATCTTATTACTGCGTATATACCCAAAGTATTATAAATCATTCTACTATAAAGAAACATGCATATGTATGTCTATTGCAGCACTGTTCACAATAGCAAAGACTTGGAACCAACCCAAATGCCCTTCAATAATAGATTGGATAAAGAAAATGTGGCACATATACACCATGGAATACTACGCAGCCATTACAACGGATGAGTACATGTCCTTTGCAGGGACATGGATGAAACTGGAAAGCGTCATTTACAGCAAACTAACAAAAGAACAGAAAACCAAACACCACGTGTTCTCACTCATAAGTGGGAGTTGAACAATGAGAACACATGGACACATGTAGGGGAACATCACACACCAGGGCCTGTCAGGGCGCTAGGCAAGGGATAGCATTAGGAGAAATACCTAATACAGGTCGATGGGTGCAGCAAACCACCATGGCACATGTATACCTATGTAACAAACCTGCATGTTCTGCACATGTATCCCAGAACTTTAAGTATAATAAAAGAAAAAAACAACAACAAAAAGAAAAGCAGCAGGTTACTTGTGCAACATTTATTATTAAGGCAAGTACATTTTAAAATGTGAGAAGCATAAATGGAAAAAGTAAATCAGCTTGATCACAGAATCCCACATAACCACACCTTCAATCCCAACAGTTTGGGAGGCCAAGGCAGGCTGATTGCCTGAGGTCGGGAGTTCGAGACCAGCCTGACCAACATGGAGAAACCCCGTCTCTACTAAAAATACAAAAAATTAGCTGGGAGTGGTAGCGCATGCCTGTAATTCCAGCTACTTCAGAGGCTGAGGCAGGAGAATCACTTGAACCCGGGAGATGAAGTTTGCGGTGAGCCGAGATCACGCCACTGCACTTCAGCCTCGACAACAAGAGCGAAACAAAAACAACAAACAAACAAAACCCAATTTTCTAGTACTATCTCGCTTGTTTCTAAAATACTTTCCAGGTAACTATGTGCTTAGTCCTCTATTATTATGAAAGGCAATTATCTGAAGAAGCACATATGTCTAATAGAATGTAGCTGATTGGGTGAGTGTAAGAATATATTTAGGTTCACTTTTATTTAAGAACTTATATTACATTTTTGGAAATTTACATAATTGCATAGCTTTCCTTTATCCAGTATGCACAACTCAATATCCTTGATGAGATTTATAGTATGGACCACTTCGATATTCTTCCCTGTAAATTACTTCACCTTCTATTTTGCATCACTCAAGAGACTACATGTCAAACACAATGCTCTGATAACTGTGTGACTTGTATTGAACACAGTGGAAATTTGACTGCACAATTACAACACTTTCCCTGTGTGCACATCCTATGATTGACTTAATCCAAAAACCATAATGTGGTCAACAAACATTACAGGTCTCTCTCCTTGCATGATCAACATGCAAGCCACCATGATTTGGTAGTAGCTGACATATAGAGTCATAATTCTGATCCCTGAAGGAGGTGTTTTAGAAAACCCTTGGCTTGATTCCCTCCCCAGGTCAGCACTCTTGAACTTGGGGCTCTCACTGCTTTGGTGAGATGCGGCAGGTGGCGAAGACAGTGTGATGATGAAGCAACGGCGTGTGTGACTCAAGGCAAGTGTGGAGGCAGTGCCATGCGTCTATGCTGAGGAGGCTCATGCCATCCCAGGATATTTAAGCCTGTGGGCACTTTCTCCATTTTCTGGCCTCTCGAGGAGAAGCCCCTCGAGTAAAAATGACATAAGCCTGTATTTCCCACTCATGACAAACTTAGTTTCCAAACAGGGGTAATGATTTATCTCACTAATTTTTAATTTCCCTTCTGCTCTTTTGTATTCCTGAGTTTGTTTCTTAATTTAAATATTATGAAATTATTTCATCAAATGCTGAATTATTATTTGTTTAATTATAATAATGTCACTGAACTCTCCAAACACAGTTTTAGACATAAATACACATAATTAGGTATAATATTAGAAAATGTATCTTATAAAATATATTTATGAACCAAACTGTATTCCCAAGTAATGAAGTACTATAAGATTTTGTTTACAGAGATGACTGGTTAGAAGGAAAACATTATGCAGATGTGTGTATTTGTGTCTTGGGTGTGTGGAGAGAGAGAGACTGATTTCATTAAAAAGGGCAAAATGCCGATTTCAGAAGGTGCTCTGAAGCACCACTCTCCAAGTTCGTGCTCTCATTATCTCTCTCTTCCTCTTTCTAGCTCTCCTCTCTCCTTGCTCCAGTTTATCTTGCACATGTCTGCGACAGTACCCTTTTTAAATTCAAATTTGATCTTGTTTCTCTCATGCTCAAGGTCTTTCAGGATAAAGTAACACTTTCTCAGCAGGCTTCCGCCTCACTTCAGCCATTCCTGGCTTATACACTCTTTTTCTGGCCAGCCCTGGCTCCCCATCTCGAGCATTTGCCTGTGTGGTTGCTCTGCCCCACCCTTGTCACTACATTCTTGGTCACTTTGTCCTTGGTGCTGCCATGACACTTGCCTTGCTGAATTGCAGTGATTTGCATCTTGTTCTCATCTGTCTCTTCCCTTAGAGAATGTGCTTCCTGGGCCAAAGTCCTTTGATTTTTATACTTCTATTCTCAGGGTCTGGGGTTAGTAAGTGCTCATTAATGTAAATAAAATAAAATAAAATAAAAAATAAAAAGACTGATTTAAATACTTGCAAAACATGTTCCAGATAAAGAAAATAGTTATGTTCAATATAAATCAAGAAACAAAAATAAATTCTCAGAAAAATCTTTTTTTAAAAGTTTTGCATGAAAACTTGAATCAGTTTTTGACAGAGATGGTCTAAGCTTTATGAGTAACTTTTTCTACAGTTGATTTCCATTTTTGATCTCAAGAATGTTCACTTTGCTCTCTTTGACTTTTTGACTTTTGGGAATGTGACTTTCTCAAGTAAATAATATATTTAGTACTGAGGATATAGAAACTCCATTGTTACATTACTTAGTAACATGCACAGAAGAAGTTGTTATAGACTGAATGTTGTTGTCCGCCCAGAATTCATACGTTGAAATCTTCACCCCCCAAGGTAATGTATTAGGAAGTGGGGCCTTTGGGAAATAATTAGCTCATGAAAACTGAACTCAGGAATGGGATTAGTGCACTCAGAAAGGACATCCTACAGAGCCTTCCCACCCCTTCTACCATGAGAGGACGCAGCAAGAAGGCACCACCTATAAACCAGAAAGTGGGCCCTCACCACACAATGAATCTGACAGTGCCTTGATCTTGGACTTTACAGCCTCCAGAACTGAGATAAATAAATTTCTGTGGTTTATAAGCCATTGGCTATATGGTACTTTGTCTCAGCAGCCTGAACAGACTAGGAAACAGTCTATCAATAAATATTGTTTTACAAAGAAATGGAGGAGTAGACAGAATCCAGAGTATGGATGCAGCTGATGAGGCAGGCATTTCTACTCAAGGGCAGGACAATGCAAAGGAATGAACCACTCCTTCCTTCTCTTTCGATGACACTATTGAGAACCCATCCAGGCTTGCCTGGAAACAAGTGAAACGTAGCAAGGAGGTGAACTGTGGGATACAACGATATGGCTGTAGGGGACAGAGGTGTTTCACAATGTGTCTTCTAGAAGGGCAAGAGTCCTCATGGCCAAGTAAAAGTCATCTGTAATGGGATGTCAATAGTTTGTGGACTTCTTGTTATTGTACTTGAAGAACATTCAAAAGAGGCTTTTGAGTTACTCAAACAGAAGGTCACCCGTGTGATGGATAATCTCATGGCATTAAGAATATCACAGTTTTAGTCTAAGGCACTGGCTGAAAAAAATAGGAGGAAGTGGTCAATCCATTCAGAGGCTTTGTGCCATAGGATTTTTAGGACTTGGATCTTATATATTATAAACTACTTTTTGATAGTCCTAAAGGACAACCTGATCTAGCGATTCTAAGCTATACGTGAAATAAAGAGAAAAACAACTCCTGGGAAGAAATGTTCCCTGATGGTTTATAAGAAGCCAAATTAGAAATCGGAAAGATTATACATAGACCTTTAAAGAACAAGGACTTCTCCCTCTAGTTCATCTAATTCACAAAAAATGAAAAGATGTCTGCTTCTCCTCTTTACGTAAAGTAGATCATTTTCCCTCTAAATATCAGTAAAATTCCAGCATGAAATAAATGAATTTGAATTTACAATAGCTCCATGAACCAGTGCAGGGTCAGATGCTGACACAATGGTAGAGGGGCGCTGATGCCGAACTTGCTGATAATACTGTCACCTGGTGTATGTGTTGACTTTGAGACTGATGAGAGGGCAGCCTTGGATATGTCATAGAGGATGGCAATAATAAAAAGTAACAGGAGCACATAAGAGAGTTGAGGAAAAGCTAAAAACACAACTGCTGTGCAGTGACATAGGGCATAGGCGTCTTGCATTTTGACCCATTAGAGTTATTGCAATGCTGATCTGAGGCATGTATGCACATAGAGACAAGGAACAAATTGGAGTTGGCAAAAAGTTCACCTTGCTCACCTTTAAAACTCCAACAAAAGGAATTAAAAGGCTGGGGCTCACAACTTATTAAAGACACTATATTGAAAAGGATTTGCCTCAGTCACCCAGGGACTTGCCTGAAAACAGCACCTAGACAGCAGGGTCTTAGGACTCAAGACAATTGGAAATGTACAGTTGATCTTAGGTTATAAACAAAGGCTTTTGTATTTAATGAGTATCGATTCTTTTGAGCATGGAAAAGTCTCAGTAATTCAAAAAATATATATTTTAGAATTTGAATTATGTAGGAAAGAGATGTGAGCTGAGGTTTACCTTCTAACTCTTTATAAATGAGAGTACAAGGAAAGGTAATACTTGAAATACTTAAGGGAACAAACCATTTCAAAATATCCTAAAGCACTTTGCACTCATTCTCATTTTTAAAAAGTATATGCAAATTGCAAATAACTTTTAACCATTTATTACCTAGCATTCTGTAACAATTTCTTTTTTTTTCTTTTTTTTTGAGATGGAGTCTCACTCTGTTGCCCAGGCTGGAATGCAGTGTCGCGATCTTGGCTCACTGCAAGCTCCGCCTCCCTGGTTCACGCTATTCTCCTGCCTCAGCCTCCCGAGCAGCTGGGACTACAGGTGCCTGCCACCAGGCCCGCCTAATTTTTTTGTATTTTTAGTAAAGACAGGGTTTCACCGTGTTAGCCAGGATGGTCTCGATCTGCTGACCTCGTGATCCACTTGCCTCGGCCTCCCAAAGTGCTGGGATTACAGGCATGAGCCACCGCACCTGGCCAACAATTTCTTTAGGAAAAAAAAATGTTGCCCTATTTTAGGATAGTGCAAATAACTTGAGAATACTACTACTTTAATTCAATTTCATCTTAGAACTATTATTTGGCTTATGTTGGCTTCCTCTAATTGGTTTAAGATATTAATTTTACTATTTAAGAAACAGTTCATACCTTTTTCGTAATTTTTGCAAGCTTATACGTGGAGGGAGCTTTTGAAACAGAAAAGGAGTCAGTGATATTTTCTTCTCTTTCTCTAAAAATAAGACAAATTATTTCCAAATTTCTAAATACCTCCTGTCTGTTTTTTAGAGAAAGAAAACACCATTGCGTTTTTTTGTTTGTTTGTTTGTTTTTTTTGTTTTTTTTTTTTTTTTTTTTTTTTTGAGACGGAATTTCGCTCTGTCGCCCAGGCTGGAGTGCAGTGGCGCTATCTGGGCTCACTGCAAGCTCCGCCTCCCGGGTTCACGCCATTCTCCTGCCTCAGCCTCTGGAGTAGCTGGGACTACAGGCGCCAGCCACCACGCCCGGCTAAAAAGCACCACTGGGTTTTAAAGCATTAAGCACTGAGTTTAATGCTTTAAAATAACAAGCGGGAGGGCAAGAGGAATAAAGAATTTTTGCCATTTGTCTGATAAAGGTAGACCTTTCCTAAGTATATGTCCTGGTATTTTCAAGCATGTGGGCTTCCCTGGTAGAATGGTTATATTCCAATACTTCAAATAGATACAGAAAATCATGATTAGCTTCCATGAGAAAAAGGTCCATCAAAGTTACAAACCTAACAACAATAACATAAAACTGTTTACTTCCCAATTTCTCTTGCACCAGTCAGTACATCAAACCTTAGCACTTCATGACTGGACTATTAAAATTACTCAGTTGATCTTTTGTGCCCTTGAGTCTAGATTGTCTTCAAGCATCACCTTCATCACATCCCTGTCCTGTGCAAAGGACTTCCCCAGCGTGAGACCCTCAGCCCCTTACAAATCAGGCCCTGCAGGATCTAAGCTCTGCCCTTTCATGCTCACTGCTCCCAACAGAGTCCATGTAGTTCAGGACAACTACTCAGAGTTCTTGAATAGACTTCTCTCCATAATTTACACTTGCTCCAGGGCAAATACACAATATGCACACTATATATAGAATGCTATATGCTTAAAAGGAAGATGGAATGATTTGGGGTAAAGGGAGTATTTTAAAACATGAGATTTCATAGTATCTCCAATTATTATCTCTATGGCTTTGTTGGGAAAAAGAACAAGCAAACATAAAAAATGTATCTTTGGCTATAAGAAATAAAGTGTGTGTGTGTGTGTGTGTGTGTGTGTTTGATTTCATTTTGTTCATTAAAAGTTTCCTGGAGAAAAACAGTAATATATGTGTTGACAGTTATGAAAAATTCTCATGTTTAGTATTCTTATGCACTATTATGAGGTGGGTTATGGGCATAATGAGAAAAACCTAACTAGTAGGCTGAGCTTATTCTTCTTGTGTAAATTATTAAAGCAGATATTCCTTATGGTTCAATGCCTGCATTATTCTTTCTTTTGTGGCAGGAACTGAATATCTTGAGTTCTCATCTGGTGAGTAATAATCCACATACCCATCATCGTCTCTTATCCAGCACATGGCCAAATTTTATATGATTATATTATGGAGGAAGCTCGCAAGAGCATGTATGTTGTACCTACAGAAGCGGGGATGAAGCCAAGGAGGCACCTCGCTTGGTATAAAAAAGGCTAAGCTGGCATATTCTTAGAAGTTATACTAAAATTCTTTATTTCTTGACCCTGACACTAACTAGTTGTATAAAAGAAGGTAAGTTATTTACTGTATCAATCAGATTTTTCTTTGAAGAAGATTATAACCCTTTTGAATTTATGATATTAGAAGGTAGGTAGGTCATATAATTTAAAGCTATTAACTTCATACATTCAAAGTAATCCTGAAAATATCTACATTCTTTAATCTTATTTAGAACTGATGTTCCCTCAATTGCACTGAGTATATCAAAGAACTTTTTTTCCTCCTTTTGACCTGGAGCTCTCTCCTTAAGAAATCTTGATATTGCTGACCTCAGTGAAGAATGCTGTCAGCTTTAAACTCATTCTATATGTTTCAAAGAAAATCATTTGATGATAAGTGCAATGTAAATTTTTTAACTCCCTGTCACTAATTTAAAAGAAAAACAAACAAACAAAAGATTAGAAAAAGAAGCTAGAGAAATGCAAGAAATAAAAAAGATGTGAGAATCAAGGGCATTTTAAATAGCAGAAAATAGCCCCAACTGTACGTTACTGGAGGGGACTAGCTAATGGGTTTTTAAGTGTTTATTTAACAAATGCCATAAATATAAGGACTTAAGTAACGAAAAAGAGAATTTATACTAAAGCAGCCATAACAGGCTGAAGTTAATTCATCATAACTTTCACATAGGCTTTTGTAGGCAGTTGGCCAGTCCCAGCACATTATCTATTTGACTCACTGAGTCACTGCAGCTAATGGAATTTAGCCCTATGTTTGTTGTTGCCATGGTGATGCGATATTCTCAGGCATGTCATGTTCACAGATCAGTAGCAGCAGCACGGTTGCAGACACACAACTGCTCTCAGCCTTTGACCATCAACAGGAATTCACTCTGCAGTTGGTCTGCCAGGAAGGAAGTTGGCTCAGGGGAAGGAGCTCCGGGCTGAGGAGAGGGCCCTTCCTTCCTCCTTTGTCATCGCAGTGCTATTATCATTAAAATAACCTTGAATTTTCATGAATTCGCTCATTCACAAACACTGTCAAAGAAGGTGCAAGAGTTCAAGAGAATCCGGAGGGTCAAAGAGAGGACTAGTTTTAAATCTGTGCCTATTGAACCTGGAAATGACATCGTCTGTTACATATAATCTTATTCTTACCATAGCAAATCAAATCGTGCTGACTGGCACCGACGTCCAAGGCGATTCAGCACCATGAAAGGTTACTGGGAGCAAAAGGGTCATATCTTTTGTGGCACCGCTCTGAGAAATAGACACAGACATGTGTGGGAATATTCTACAAAGAATAGATTTCTCCCCAAAGTGAAAAACAAATCCTGCCAGCAATCTATAAAGGGAGTGGGTATTCTATGCTATAGATATATTCAGATTTCAAACCAAAAGATATAATTATGAGCTTTTCAAGATATAAAATGTTTGAGCAAGACACAGGTCTTGTGCAAGATGTTCTAATTTGTATACAAGAAGTTATAAAGAGTCAAAACAAGATGAATTTCCTGGGAAGTATTTTTGCCAGTTGGAAATATGCTTTTATTGCATTGTAATTTCCATGAGGGGTGAAATATGCAAGTAAAGCAGGCGAATTTAAAGACACTTCTGTAAATGTTTGTCTATAACTCTAGGCCCTAATACAGGGTCTGGAGTTAATGATAACAATACAGTTTCACATTTCCTCAGGATCTTCTTTTATTCTGGGCTTGTACTGCTGGTCTAGAACATCTCAATAACGACTCCCTAAGCTTCGTGGGGAATTGCTGGGGAATTTGATTCCGGATACATACCTCAGAGGTGAAACCTGAAATCCAAACCAAGACTTCCAGAATTAGTATTTTAGTTTTGCATTTGATTTCTGGGTACATGGGTCAGGATGATCAGGTTGGGGAGACTGGGGAAGTGAGGGTGGTGGCTTCTTAATTATTTTTGCTTTTCTTCTAGCACAGCAGTGAGAGGATATTACGTTGCAGAATTTGGGCAGAATATGAAGTTTGGAAGACCCTATATTCCTGCAGATCCTTGGATTGAGGTTAATTAGAGAGCAAGGCTGTGAGTGAGGTAGCCTTTATTATTCATCATGTGTTTAAGAATGATGCAATGAGGCTATGTTCTCTGCCTATCTGAATCATGTGGCCCAAGCAAGGGATATATATTGAAATAGCAGATAGTAGTGTCATTCCATTATAATTACCATTATTTGAGCTTCAGAGAAGTGGCATTGAATAACTCAATTGGAGAATATGCAAGTAAAGTTAACAAAATCATTGACTATTAAAAAATGACTTGGTAGATTCCTTCCAGAAAACTTAGAAAACAGAATCTCATAACTCTCGGCATACTTTATGTCAGGCCTCTGAGCCCAAGCCTGCAGGTATACATCCAGATGGCCTGAAGTAACTGAAGAATCACAAAAGAAGTGAAAATGGTCAGTTCCTGCCTTAACTGATGACATTACCTTGTGAAATTCCTTCTCCTGGCACATCCTGGCTCAAAAGCTCCCCCACTGAGCACCTTGTGACCCCCGTCCCTGTCCACCAGAGAACAACCCCCTTTGACTGTAATTTTCCACTACTCACCCAAATCCTATAAAATGGCCCCGCCCCTATCTCCCTTCTCTGACTCTCTTTTTGGACTCAGCCCGCCTGCACCCAGGTGAAATAAACAGCCTTGTTGCTCACAAAAAGCCTGTTTGGTGCTCTCTTCACACGGACGCGCATGACACTTTATGATTACTTTTATTTGGACAAAGAGAAACCCTTGAATAATGAAGGTTCTCACATATAAAATGTGTTTTTAATTTTTAATACCTTACAAAATCATCAGATTAAATGACATGTGGTAAAAAGTAATATGTAGGTTAACATCAGATGTTATCGTTCACTGCATCTTCTGGTCAGATAATACTGAGGTTATTGAAATATATAATGGCCCCAAATGCATTAAGAGCAAAAAAAAATTTCCCACTACAGCTAGCAATTTAAAAAAAGTTGTCAAAATAATTGTTTCCTGATAATATCTACCAGAAGCATTTATGCTCTCATAGACAAATTAGTATCAGCCATTGGGGAGGCCTCTCATAGCTGGAGTGTCCTTGCTTGAACGCTACTGCTGAGAGCCACAAAGCAAAGCGAGCATGGCACATAGTTAGTCCAAGAATAAATTCAAATAACATAAAATAAAAATAAAATAAAACTTGTTACGGACTACAAGTAAGAGGCAGTGTCTATTTGCTCAAATTCAATCCAATTACTTTATTGTCCCAGGATTTTGTTTTTTAATTTTCATCCCCTTATAAATGTTTCCTCTTAGTCATTTGGTAGGAGCATATTTATGTTCACTCTTATCCAATACAGGCTGCAAATGTGCCCTTTACTCGACCCAGTCTATTAATTTTGAAATGCCTAAAGCCAAAACTGACAGTGGAAGAAAATCTTTCTGGGTTGTAGTTCCAAACTGTTGTAATAAAGCTACTTGCTTCAGTAAAAATGCATAGGCGTATTACTTTTCTTTCAGGAAATGTTAAGCTTTCCTTGAAATTAAAAAAAAAAAAAGATTTTAGAATTAAATGTAGGAAAACTCAATTTCTCAATTATTATTTTCAATATAGGGTCTGCATATGCTTTATTTGTACTATGTTTGAGTCACCTATGGTAATATAAATGTGGGCCCTAGGAGTCTTAATCATATTAAACATTTTGGAGTTTCTTGTCCTAGTATATATTTGCTAATAAACTTCCATTGCTTTCAGAGATACAAAAATTTCTCCGGGTTATTTGCTGTTTTTACTTTTAAGAACCAAGTGAAAATTTGAATGGCTACTGTATTTTATAATTAATGTAAATATTCATAGGGTATAAAAATATGTTTTTCTAGCTCTAATCCAGTTATTTAGCTTCTATTATTATTTTTTACTTTCTCCTGTGCATTATAGAAATCAGCCATCTAAACCAAGTCACTGGCCCTACCACATTTGCTACAACTCTGATATTCCACATTTTACAAAGGTAAAGGAATCGAGCCTTTATGATTCTCATCCATATGAGGTTTATCCAAAATAAGGGCAATCCAGAAGCTGAGCAATTAGCTGTGCACCTTATGTTACTTGCTTTCTTACTTTCTACTTTCCCAAGGTATCAACACCTTTGTCTACGTTCTACCTTTGTAATTTATTCTTTTGACTCTTGAAGACGTGTGGTCTTCAATAATCTTTATTTAAAAATAAAAAAATAACCAGGCACTTTGAGGGTCTGAGGTGGGCAGATTGTCTGAGGTCAGAAGTTTGAGATCAGCCTGGCCAACATGGCAAAATACTATCTCTATTAAAAATAAAGAAAATAGCTGGGCATGGCGGCGCATGCCTGTAATCCCAGCTACTCAGGAACCTGAGGCAGGAGAATCGCTTGAGTCTGGAAGGCGGAGTTTGCAGTGAGCCGAGATCACACCACTGCACTCCAGCCTGGGCAACAGAGTGAAATTTTGCCTCAATAAAACCCCACAAAAAAAGAAACAAAAAGCCAGGCTGGGCATGGTGCAAACCTGTTTTCCTGGCTACTTGAGAGGCTGAGTCCTGGGCAAGAAGATCCCTTGAGCCAGGAGTTCAAGTCCAGCCTGGG
The DNA here is from genome assembly GCF_009828535.3 of Hylobates moloch. Classification (NCBI taxonomy): domain Eukaryota; kingdom Metazoa; phylum Chordata; class Mammalia; order Primates; family Hylobatidae; genus Hylobates; species Hylobates moloch. The sequence goes on along the minus strand of NW_026652290.1, from coordinate 39,465,623 downwards.
CAACATGGCAAGATCCTGTCTCTTAAAAAACAACAACAACAAAAAATAACCATGAGCCCTCAATGCCCAACACAATACTTGCATATTGATACTCTTCAGTTCTCCATATTCTAGACATAGTGCTAGATATTGTTCGTGACTTAGCTGTGACAAATAGTCAAAGACAGAATTCGAGGAAGGATGGAGGAGGTTATAGGAGGGGCAAAAATGTCCTTAAGAAAGGAGGAACAAGTGCTTCAAGACAATTTTGCATAGCACAGACACAGCACTTAGTAGTCCCTATACCTCCCGTTTTGGCTTTTTCAAACCCAAATTCCCTACAAAATCTGGAGGATCAACAGAGGCTCTTGTCTCATCATCTCCCTTCTATGCTTAGTTGACTGCACAAGGGCCAGTGCCTGCAGTGTCTGCCCCACAGTGGGTTCTGAAGGACAGTAATAGTCTCATGAAATGCCGTGGAATAAAAAGATTCAGTGATCCAAAAACTATGGGGGAACACTGAAAGCTGTATCTCTCTCTTAGAGATTTACAATACATGCTAGTATTTTAAGGACTCTGGAAAATCCGGGTAAAAAAGGACTCTATATAAAATGTGTTTAGCTGAGTTTCTTAAGGTGACTATGGAGCCGTTGTATTAAGGCCCAACCAGGGAGCACAATTTGGGAAATCCTGACCTTTAAGTGGAAGGGCACATGCATTAGCATGGCCGTCAAAGCCCCCCACTCCACACTAGCCTCCCTCATGCCTCTGCTCCCCAGCTTTGTTCCTGGCTCTTCAGCAAGACTGAATTTGCTATCCTCTGACCACACACGCAGCTGGGTTCCACTGCCAACATTCTTCCAACCTGCCTTTTCTACCCTGAGTGCTCTGCCCCACCATGGGCCTGCCCCTCCTACTTACAGGCTTACTTCAGCTGGCTTAGGTGTTCTGTGGCTCTTCCTGAAAAGCTCTTGTGAGACTTCTTGTGTGTGAATACTGCCTCTGCCATTCACTGACTGTGTGACCTTAGGCAAGTCACTTAACATCTTTGCCTCTCAACATTATCCACACAATGAGGGTATAAACAGTACCTACCTCATGGGGTTATGGAGAGGACTGACTTCATCAATACATATAGAGAGCTTACAGCCAGGCTCCACACATGATTAAGTACTCAAAGGATGTCATGAATGCTGTGGTCCCCTGTGCATGTCTTTACCATTGCACACTATTGTATTATCCTTATCTCCTTATGCATCTATATTCCCCATCAAATTATATTCTACTTGAACATTAGGGCTGTGTGCTATTTATCTTTTTTTTAATCTTTGGTGTCTAGCACATAGTAGGCAATCAATGAAATTCAATAATGACTTTATCTAATAAAAATTGATCAAACTTAATGAAATATATTACACCTATGGTCTGGGTAAACTTGGAATATTTTATAATGTCAGAAAATCTCAGCTATGGTCACGGAATTGAGCTATCTGTTTATAATTTGCTTATACTAATATAATACCAAATCACATATTCAGTCTACAGCCATTCTGCTTCAAAAAGTGCACATATGAGGAAGCTAATGTTGCCTTCAGAAATTGCTAGGGGAGATTTAAAAAAAAGTATTCAGAAATTGCTAGGGGAGATTTAAAAAAACAAGATAATTTCTCTGGTCTCTTTCATCTAAAAAAGTCTGTGGTCCTATGATTGATGAGCCAGCCCAGAGCGGATTAGAAAACTGAAGAACGATCAGAGTCAATTTGTAGATGCCCTTCAATTTTGTGATAAGACAATAGCAGTGATTGTTGTCTCTTGCTTATTTCCTCCTTAATTGGAAGTACTACATTGTAAAATAAAAAGCACAAATAATAAAATCCTTATTTTAATTCATTATATTTCTCTGGGCTACAAATATTTCTTTTAATTAAAAAATATTATGCTAAATTATTTTTCAGTTGGTTAATCATCAGAATTTAGCAAGTAATTTTGGTCTACCTCAGTAAAGTTTGGAAATTTGAAGGTGAGATTGTCTAAATAAATTATTTTTGGTTACAAAATTAATTGCCATGTAGAAGTTTGAAAACAGTGCAGTCTTTTGGGGCAGTTTTCTGACTTTTCTGTACTTGATTTTTTTTTTTCTGACCTTCCATTAATAAACTATTTTATTGTACTTTATGTTCTTAATGTCAATATATTTAACACATTTCCCAAAATAAATGAATATATAAGTATATAATGTTAATTATTGGTAAGTATTTCTCAAAAGACATACTAGGTTTGACCAAAACATCTAAGTGGACAACACCTAAATTAATGATTTGTTTCCTTAAAATCATTCCTGGCTATCTCTCAAATGACCAGTGAAGTAACTTTTCTACAAATCCCTAGTTGAAAGTTGTTTCTTTTTCTAAATTGTTTCCATAGACGAAGCCACTAGGGTATCATTTAGTATGCCCAAAGTCACGTGCTATATTCTAAATATTGCCCCAATGATCTGAAAGAGTTCATATTTGTCTCTCAAAATGCCCCCTAACTTTACATGGAAATAATGAAATACAATAGCCTTTGACTTTATCTACCTGTCCATAGCATTATACCTATGGTAAGTAATCAATGATCTTTTAATAACTAATTTTTAAAAAGAATTAAAACCAAATGATTTGGCTTTAAAAATCATGGTAGCATCAATTTTTATGTAATAAATGAAAACCACCTAGATTGCTATGCCATGGTTTGAATGAATTTTAATTAAAATAGCTTAATTGTATGTTTCTGACACTAGATAGCAAGAATTATTTCTTTTTCACAATGCAGATATGGATATATAAAATTTTAATGTGCTACATCAATGCTGTAGTTTGAATTAATATCCAAATGTCTAGCTAGATTAAAGCAATGTTTTAATTGTAGCACAAATATTAATTAACATAATTCTCATAACCACACTATTGTTGCCCCATGTTCTAGATAAGAAAATGGAGGAGTAGATTGTTTAAATAACTTAAAAAGAAAGTTTGTGATAGAAATAGAGAATAGAAAGAACTGAGGGCGGAGTTGATGTATAAACTGAGATTTTCCAATTCCAGAGCTTGTATTCTTTCCTCTAAATCTCACCACTTCCTTAGAATGGCATTTTGGTTGGGGTTTACATTGGGATTTGGCATCGCATGGTCCCCAAAGATATCCATACTATGGGCTTTACCTCAGTTTCCTGTTACCTGCCAACTTTCTCTGTGATTCATAATCACTCCGTTTATTGCTTATTATCTAATTGCCGATTTTCTTTTTACTTTCCAATTCAACTTTCCTTTATTAGATTTTTGTAACCTTGGATAACATTGTCCTTCATGTTAAAATAAAATCACCTTAATTTTTCTTTTCTCTAAAAAGTTTACCTTGATAAATTGAGCTGTGAATACTTTTTTACCATCACAATGTATGTAGTCAAAAATATGCTGCCCAACAAATTTTACAGGATCCAGTCCTTACAGGTAAAGGCTTTTCCAGAACTGAGTTAATGGAATGGAAGAAGCACCATTGTGGTTTCATATTTCCCTGTGTACTAACTGCCATACTTTATAATTAATGTCTGGAAAACCTGCACAATAAAGTTACAATGTATATTTCCTCTGATTTTATGTATATTAAGATTTAATATTATACATTCTGTGTTAAGATTGTATTCCGTTGTGTCTTTTCGTTTTATTTTAGATTTAATTTCCTCAAACTTCAATATTAGAATATTCAAATAAACAAACATATGTACCTCTATTCATAAATGCCATTTTATTTCTGATAGCCTACAGATAACTTGAGAATACCGAAAAAAATGAATATTTAAACCAGAACTCATTCCCAGAAGCAGAATTGTGTACATGTGTGCATGCATATGTGTGTGTATGTTTGCGTGTACTAATCTGCTTAAGTATGAGTTTTAAAACACCACACATCAATCTTTACTCACGATACCACTGAGAAGTTTATATTCAATATATCTATTAAATAATAACAGCACTGGACTAAGAAGCTCTGAAAAAGAGAGGTATGTAAAGGAAACAGTCTACATCTCAGAAGAATGTAACATTGTTCAAAATCCACACAAATGATTCCATTTGCCTGATAAAAGTCATTGCGGTTCAGAGAGATTGCCAAGGCTTCAAACACAGTTGTCAGTGTAGCCATGGTCCTAAGGCGCTGTGTTCCAGGAGCAGTAAGTACCCATTCATTTGTTCATGTTCCTTTTTTTTTTTTTTGAGACAGAATCTCTTTCTGCCACTCAGGTTGGAATGCAGTGGTGTGATCTCTGCTCATTGCGACCTCCGCTTCCAGGGTTCAAGCGGTTCTCCTGATTCAACCTCCTGAGTAGCTGGGACTACAGGCGCCTGCCACCTCGCCTGACTAACTTTTGTACTTTTAGCAGAGACACGGTTTCACCATGTTAGCCAGGCTGGTCTTGAACTCCTGCCTTCAAGTGATCCACCTGCCTCGGCCTCCCAAAGTGCTGGGATTGCAGATGTGAGCCACTGCACTTTGTCCATCTGTTCATTTTCTTAATGTAAACTCAAATTAGAACAGATTACTTTCATTCGCTCTTCTGTTTCTTCTCTAACTGCAGGGAGCCACAGAACTTAACATCCCTCTCAACATGATCTCCTGTTCCACTCATGGAGTGAGGACTGGAAACCAAGAAATCCCGGTAAAATATCTCACCTTGATGCAATGGGGTAGCAGGGTGCTACAGAACAGTACAATGCAAGAGGTAGCATGATGCAAAAAAGTGGCATGAGGCAATAAAGTGGCACGTTGCAATAAAGTGGCATGATGCAATGGGGCCATGATGCAGTAGGAGCATGATGCAATAGGTTGGCATGATGCACTGGAGCACCATGAAGCCATAAGGGGAGGCAGAATGCCATGTGGTAGCATAATGTTCTATCGGTTTGTGTCCTGTACACCTGCCTGCCTCCAATGCCCCTTAGCATTCCTGAAGTTCCCTGACTCTCCTTTTTTTCCTTAGCGTTGCTTGCTAATTTGTCTGTTCTTTCTTCATTCATCAGTTCATGTCTAGCTGCTTCATGTCAGAACACTAGAACTCTGTACTATGCCTTGCAGAAATCTCACTCTTGGGAGCAGACAGAATGGATAGGCTGTATGAATTCCTCATAAGTATTGTGGAGACCTTGGGCCTCCCCAGCCTTGCTTAATAATTTCATGGAATAGAGATGACAGATGCCAGCTCACAGATTTGTTTTGAGCTCTACATGCAGAGCAACCAGCATTGAAGAGTTTCTTGGGAATCTTTGGTTCCTCCTGCCCTTTCAGGAAAGGATGAATGTGTGTAAACAAAGAAACAAAATTTGAGCAGGTTTGAGGCTGCAGGGTGAAAGCATTTCTTTCAGTTGGCTCTGGGAGCACCTGCAGACCTCGAATCCTTCACTCTTCCTCCTTTCTTCCAAGAACTCACCACGCCTTCCAACCTCCTTTCCTCCATGAGACAAAGCACCCTCCAGAATGATGCTAAGTGCAGTACCTCCATGCTGAAAAGCTGCTGGTATCAACATTGGCCTGTAAATAAAATATGGGACCTTCAGACTGACTCTCCAGGTTTTATGTGCACGCCAGCTTGGGCACAGTCCTCACCGCTGCCTGGCGGGTCCTCCCTGTCCTTACCAAAATGTGCTGCTTGCCATCCTCTGAATATGGCCCCACATCTGCTTCTGCTCTGCCCAGCCATCCACTGGAGGGGTATCTCATCGTCCCACCTCCGCCCAGGGAAAACCTGCCTGCTCTCAGAATCTGCCTCAGTCCATCAGGTTGATGAAGTCTAATTTGGTTCAGCTTTCAGAGATTCCTGGTAGTTTTAAACTGTAAAGTTCATAAGTGTTATGGGGGCCATCGCCATTTCACCTCGGAGATGGGATAACTGATGTTCAGATCTAAAAGATTCTAAGAGAGTCACACTCTTCTAAGTCCCATAGCATTTTAGGGAAAACTACTAAATATATTGAAGATACTTGTGTACATTTCTTAGTTCCTGTTATGGGCTGAATTTTGTCTCTCCTCTCTGGGTAAATTCATGTTTGAAGCCCTAATTTCAATGTGACTGTATTTGGATATACAGTCTTTAAAGGGGATAATTAAGGCTAAATAGGTTCATAAGGGTGGGGCCTAATCCAATAGGACCGATATCCTCATAAGAGGAGGAAGAGACCTCAGGGATGCTTGAGCACAGAGGAAAGGCCACGTGAGGGCAGACAAGGCAGCATCTGCAAGGCATTGAGAGAGGCCTCAGGAGAAACTGCAGGCACCTTGATCCTGGACTTCCAGCCTCCAGAACTGTGAGAGAATAAATGTCTGTTGTTTAAGGACCCCAGTCTGTGATACTCATTATGGCAGACCTAGCTGACAAATACGGCTCCCCTATGAAATGTAAAGTTCGGTCATGTAGTCTTTGTATCTCCCAGGGTTCTGAGATACGATTTAATAAATATTTGTAGAATGACAAAATTTTATCTGTGATGACTATGTCACACACACACACACACACACACACACACACACACACCCCTTTAGGCCACCCACTATGTCATATTCCTCTCCCTTCTTTCCTTGAAAGCACTGCTTTCAAGGAAATAATAATCACTTTACTTGGAAATAAATTATCCTCCAAATTAGAAATATATGCCTTTCAAAATTTGAATATCAGTCTCTCTAGGTGAATTTTATCTCCCTTTATGCTTTACAAATAGGTTTACTTGCCCCATGGAGTGCCACATTGGTCCAGATAATAAATTAATATCATTTGATTGTAAATACAATATAAACCTTTTTGAAACAGGTCTCATTCTCAAGTTATTTGTTGTCTAGAAAAGTCTTATTTCAATGACCAGAAATGTAAAACTGGTACTGTTTCAAACAGGCCTGCAACACGCAATTTATCATTGATTAAAATGCATTTATATTATGGCCAAATGGATTATCATTGAAGCAGAAGTGACTGAGTGAAGTAATTTAGAAAAATATCTGGCTATTTAAAACAAATTTGAGAACTTTATGGCATTGTTTTATTCATCAGAAAGAATTACATGTAGATTTAAACAAAAAAATCAAGATTTTCAAAAGGAAATAAATGCCCTCTGCCAGATCTACCACACTTTAAGCCCTCTAAAACCAGCATAGGCCTTATTAGCTTCATTGCTCAGACCATGTTTATTTTCTAAGTGAATGGCATTACAGGGCTTGTAATCACAGTGTTAAGAACTGAAGTATTATGACCATTACTATGTGGAACATATTTCTCTGGTGTCCAAAGATTTTCCACATGCATTAATTTCCCCCCTTTCTCAAATGTGTGCTCTGTGGCTATACCTCAGCGTCCTCATGGATGTGAAGTATTTTGCTGTGTATTTGTTGTGGGGGGGTGGTGAGGGGAAGGGACATGTTTTATTTAGTAAATGTCACAAGGCCTAACAGCTCTCAGAGGTAATCAGATTTGGTAATGACTAAGCTGGATCAGTTTTTAAATGGTTAAAACAAACAAACAAATAAACAAACAAAAAAACAAATAAAAGCTCTCATGTTTTCTCATTACTTTAACAATCCCAGCCAACCCCTGACAAAAGAATTTAAGGTAATATTTTTAAAATAGTAGTATCTTTTTTATATGTGCCCTGCCCTTTTTCAGTGTTATAAAATATTCCTGTGTTGACTTACTGTACATTGATTTTAATAGGCATTCTCTACAGAGCAATATGAATATCATTGGAAACTGTATAATACAATTTTCTACCCCTGAAATGCTATAGAAAACTGCACATTTTATACTGACATGTGCCCCATCAATAATAGAGTTTTTATATCTTATTTGTAGCTATTGATCTCAACAGCATAATGAAAAATTGATTGTAGCGAAGTGCACCATTTCTTAAATATAAATTTCAATGTCAAATTATTTTTATCTATGCTTCCCAATTATACATGGAACTTATACATTTATATATGTTTGCTTCCACAAAACTCTACTGCAATAAATTAGATATGACAAGAATCTACTGAGTCAATAGAAACCATTTTCTCTCACTAAAATATGATTCCAAAATTAAATACGCTAGTTTGATACTAGTTTCATTTCATCATTATGAAGAGAATTAACGTCTCAATATATAGGCATCACCTTCCCATGCAACTAAAAAACTTTAAATGAGGTCTTAAATCTTCTGGGGATATAAGTACACACACACGCACACACACATACAGAAAAACCTATGTACCCAGAAATCCATGCATTCATTTGGTAGTCCACATGATACTTTAAACAAGGTGCCTGTTCTTTCTTATCTCTTGAGACCTTATTATTTTAGAAGGAATGTTCTGCTAGGAAAATCTACAGGTATAAGTCTGATAAAAAGTAAGAGGTGAATCATTTCTGCTCTTCAACAGTGATCCGCAAGTCCAATATTACAGACAGAGATGAGTGAGGGTAGCAATCCACTAATCTAAATATAATCTACAAACAGGAAGCAAAAGATCCAGAGATGAGAAAAAATTATTTCTTAAGTTAACTTGTCCTTTCTATGTTATTTTGAATTGAAACCATTAATAAAAAGTTTTTACAATTTTTCTCTGAGCTATGCAAGTGTAAACATAACTATATTATTCAATAAAATATATTAATCTCACAAAAGAAAGTCTGAAACATATGTATTCCTCTGGATAAAACACTTTTTTCAGCATTTATGCTGAGACAGTAATATTCGTAGTACGGTAATAGTGGTAATAATATTATGATCATGTGCCCTGCAAAAATGATAATCAGCCTCACCCGCACTGATTAATAATAAAGTTTGGAAAATTATTTTGCCCTTTCAATCTCTGCATGGGTTTATAACATCCTTGAATTAACGACAGCTATTTGGCAGTAGAGTTTTGGAAGGGTAGAGTATTATTCATTTTTAAAAACAGATTTATTGAAATTTAATTCATATACTATAAAATAGATCTGTTTATATTTTACAATTAAGTGGTTTCAACAAATCCACAGAATTTTGAAACCATCACACAATCGAATTTTAGAACATTTTCATTATCCCTAAAGGACATCCTATATCTATACCCAGCCACTCCCTCAACCCTCCGCCTCTGCCAGTCAATAAACTATGTGCTTTCTCTCTCTATGGGCTTGCCAACTTTGGACATTTCATATAAATGGAATTATACAATCTGTGACCTTTTGTGTCTGGCTTCTTTCACTTATCATAGTGCTTTCAAGATTCATCCATGTTATCTAGCCCTAAACGTCTACATCAAAAACCCTGAAAGAGCACAAACTGACATTCATAAGGTCACACCTCAAGGAATAGAGAAACAAGAACAAACCAAACCCAAACCCAGCAGAAGAAGGAAAATAACCAAGATCAGGGCAGAGCTAAATGAAATCGAAATAAAAAAATACAAAAGATAAATGAAACAAAAAGCTGGCTCTTTGAAAGATAAATAAAATTGATAGACCATTAGCAAGATTAACCAAGAAAATAAGAGAGAAAATCCAAATAACCTCACAAAAAAATGAAACAGGAGATATTACAACTGACACCACTGAATACAGGAGATCATTCAAGGCTATGACGAACACACTTACACGCAGAAACTAGAAAATCTTGAAGAGATGGATAAATTCCTGGAAAAATACAACCCTCCTAGCTTAAATCAGGAAGAATTAGACACCGTGAACAGACCAATAACAAGCTGTGAGATGGAAATGATAATTAAAAAATTACTAACCAAAAAAGCCCAGGACCAGATGGATTCACAGCGGAGTTCTACCAAACATTCAAAGAAGAATTGGTACCAATCCTTTTGGCACTATTCCACAAGACAGAGAAACAAGGAACCTTCCCTAATTCATTCTATCACTCTAATACCAAAACCAGCAAAGAAGACCAACCAAAAAAGAAAACTATAGACAAATATCTTTGATGAACATAGATGCTAAAATCCTTAACAAAATACTAGCTAACCGAATCCAACAAAATATCAAAAAGGTAATACACAATGATCAAGTGGGTTTCATACCAGGGATGCAGGAATGGTTTAACATACAAAAGTCAATAAATGTGATATACCACATAAACAGAATTAAAAAACCACATGATAGTCTCAATAAATGCAGAAAAAGCATTAGACAAAATCCATCATCACTTTATGATTAAAACTCTCAGCAAAATCAGCATACAAAGGATATATCTTAATGTAATAAAAGCCGTCTATGACAAACCCACAGCCAACATAATACTGAAAGGAGAAAAGCTGAAAGCATTCCCTCTGAGAGCTGCAACAAGATAAGGATGCCCACTCTCATCACTCCTCTTCAACAAAGTACTGGAAGTCTTAGCCAGAGCAATCACACAAGATAAAAAAATTGGGCTGGGCACGGTGGCTTATGACTGTAATCCTAGCACTTTGGGAGGCTGAAGCATGTGGATCACCTGAGGTCAGAAGTTCGAGATGAGGCCGGCCAATGGGGTGAAACTCCATCTCTACTAAAAGTATGACAATTAGCTGGGTGTGGTGGCAGGCACCTGTAATCTCGGCTACTTGGGAGGCTGAGGCAGGAGGATTGCTTGAAACCGGAAGGCAGAGGTTGCAGTGACCCATGATCGCACTATTGCACTGCAGCCTGGGAGAAAAAAGTGAAACTCCATCTCAAAAAAAAAGAAAAAAGAAAGAAAAGAAAAAGGCATCCAAATCTGTAAAGAGGAAGTAAAACTGTCACTATTTGCTGATATGATCATTTACCTTGAAAACCCTAAAGACTCCTCCAGAAAGCTTCTAGAACTGATGAAAGAATTCAGCAAAGTTTCCAGATATAAGATTAATATACACAAATCAGTAGCCCTCCTGTACACCAACAGTGACCAAGAGGAGAATCAAATAAAGAACTCAACCCCTTTTACAATAGCTGAAAAAATAAAATAAAATGCTAGGAATATACCTAACCAAGGAGTCCAAAGACCTCTACAAGGAAAACTACAAAACACTGCTGAAAGAAATCATAGATGACACAAATGGATACACATCCCATGCTCATGGATGGACAGAATCAATATTGTGAAAATGACCATACTACCAAAAGCAATCTACAAATTCATCACAATCCCCATCAAAATACCACCATCGTTCTTCACAGAACTAGAAAAAACATTCTAAAATTCATATGAAACCAAAGAAGAGCCAGCATAGCTAAAGCAGTACTAACCAAAAAGAACAAATCTGAAGGCATCACACTACCTGATTTCAAATTATACTATAAGGCCATAATCACCAAAACAGCATGATACTGGTATAAAAATAGGCACGTAGACCAATGGAACAAAATACAGAACCTAGAAATGAACCCAAATACTTACAGCCAACTGATCTTCAGCAAAGCAAACAAAAACATAAAGTGGGGAAAGGACACCCTTTTCAACAAATGGTGCTGGGGCTGGGCATGATGGCTCACTGCTATAATCTCAGCACTTTGGGAGGCCAAGAAGGGTGGACCACTTGAGGCCAGGAGATTGAGATCAGCCTGGCCAATGTGGTGAAACCTCGTCTGTACTAAAAAAAAAAAAAATTATCTGGGTGTGATGGCGCATGCCTGTAGTTCCAACTACTCGAGAGGCTGAGGCAGGAGAATCACTTGAGTTCAGGAGGCGGAGGTTGCAGTGCACCAAGATTGCACCACTGCATTCCAGTCCAGGTGACAGAGCAAGACTCCATGTCAAAAAAAAAAAAAAAAAAAAAAAAAAAAACATGGTGCTTGGATAATTGGCTAGCCACATGCAAGAGAATGAAACTGGATCTTCATCTGTCACCTTATACAAAAATCAACTCAGGATGGATTAAGGACTTAAATCTAAGACCTAAGGCCTGAAACTATGAAAATTCTAGAAGGTAACATTGGAAAAACACTTTTAGACACTGGCTTAGGTAAGGATTTCATGATGCAATAAAAACTGGGACCTAATTAAAGAGTTTTTGCACAGCAAAAGGAACAATTAGCAGAGTAAACAGACAACCCACAGAGGGAAGAAAATCTTTACAATCTATACATCTGACAAAGGACTAATATCCAGAATCTATAACAAACGCGAACAAATCAGTAAGAAAAAAACAAACAATCCCATCAAAAAGTGGGCTAAGGACATGAATAGACAATAAACAAAAGAAGATATATAAATGGCCAACAAGCATATGAAAAAATGCTCAGCATCACTAATGATCAGAGAAATGCAAATCAAAACCACAATGTGATGCTACCTTACTCCTGCACGAATGGCCATAATCAAAAACTCAAAAAACAGTAGATGTTGGTGTGGATGTGGTGATCACAGAACACTTCTACACTGCTGGTGGGAATGTAAACTGGTACAGCCACTATGGAAAACAGTGTGGAGATTCCTTAAAGAACTAAAAGTAGAACTACCATTTGATCCAGCAATCCCACTACTGGGTATCTACCCAGAGGGAAAGAAGTCATTATATGAAAAAGATACTTGCACACGCATGTTTATAGCAGCACAATTTACAATTGCAAAATCATGGAACAAATCAAATGCTCATCGATCAACGAGTGGATAAAGAAACTTTGGTATATATGTATAATGGAATACTACTCAGCCATAAAAAGAAATGAATTAACAGCATTTGCAGTGACCCGGATGAGATTGGAGACTATTATTCTAAGTGAGGTAACTCAGGAATGGAAAACCAAACATTGTATGTTCCCAGTGATATGTGGGAGCTAAATCACAAGGATGCAAATGCGTAAGAATGATACAATGGACTTTTGGGACTTGGGGGGAAGTGTGGGAGGGGGGCGAGAGTTAAGACTACAAATAGGGTGCAATGTATACTGCTCAGGTGATGGGTACACCAAAATCTCACAGATCACCACTAAAGAACCTGCCCATGTAACCAAATACCACCTGTGTGCCAATATCTTATGGAAAAAAAAATATTCATCCATGTTATAGCCTGTGTCAGGACTTCATTCCCTTTCATGGAAGAGTAACATTTCATTGTATGGACACATCACAGTTTGCTCATCCATTTACCAGTTGGTGGACTTTTGGGGTGTTTGCATATCTTGGCTGTTATGAATAATGCTGCTGTGAACATTATCCATAATAGACAAGATATGCAAACAACCTCAAAAAAAGTGTACACTTTTTTTTTTTTTTTTAGTGTACAAGTTTTTGGGTAGATGTGTTTTTATTTATCTTGGGCATGTATGTCTAGGAATGGAATTGCTTGCTTTCTATGTTTAACTTTTTGAGGAACTACAAACTGTTTTCCAACTGGTTATAACATTTTACATTTCCACCAGCAATGTATGAAGGTTCCAGTTTCTCCAGAAAACTGTTTCTTGATAATAGTTTTATTATCTTTCTTTTTTATTATAGCCATCCTAGTTTGTATGAAGTGGTGTATTGTGATTTTTGATTTGCATTTTCTCAGTGACAAATGATGTTTCCATTGGCCCATTGGCTATTTCTTGTGCCCGCTGGCCACTTGCATGTCTCATTTGGAGAAATGTATGTTCAAATCCTTTTCTGTTTTTAGACTGGGGTATTTATCTTTTCATTGTAGAATTGTAAGATTTTTTAATATATATATTTTGGACACAAGTCCCTTATCAAATAGATGATTTGCAAATATATTCTTCCACAGTATTTTTTTCAATTTTTAATTTCAGCCAAGTTTTCTGTCTACAATTGAAAGTTCTACCGTTGAAAATAGTAAACAAATATGGCAAGCTTGTACCAAATGGAAATGGGTCTTCAGCTCTACATGAAAGATCTGACTACAATAGGACTTCAGTTGATATGAAATAGAAATGCAGCATATACAGATACAGGCTGGATTCCTGTTGTACTATCCCAATTTTCAATTTACTTAGCAAAATCTTCAGAAAACTGTCAAGTGTCAAAGTCTGTAGCATGTCGACAAAAATCTGTGAAAGGGTGTAAGTAAATGAATAGTAGAGAAAAATGTGCAGTATTAAAAACAAGGATCTTTAGAGGGAGGCTGAAGTGCTATAGCAACTGAGTATGAGAAAACTAGCAGATTTGACTGAGGGGAAGTCATAATTGTAACACTTTGCTATTGACAGATGGGGGCCCAGAAGGTAGCTTGGAGTCAAAACAGAGCACCAAACACAGGAATAACTCGTGAGCGTAGATGAGATCAAATGCATGTTTATAAAAAGATAATTATTTTAGAAGAGGCTCTAAATAAAGATTCCTCAGCTGTGAGGGTTCAAAGCAACAATTATTTTCATTCTCTTAATTTTCTGTTACTGACATTGATGGTCCAGTTGAGAGCATCAGCATTTTACTGCTTAATTGTATATTGCTCTCTGCAAAAATGACTATTCTACTGTGAAAAAGTTACAACAAATCAGGAAGCCATCATTTCATGCAGGTTTAGTGCTGTAACCTCATCACTCATTCATTTCATTCATGTCATAAGTCCTTAATGAATAATCTTACATATCTGGAACATTGCTAAACTGGTATAATGTTAATCAAGACATAGACCATGACACCTCACAGTTCATGGCTCAGTGGAGAGGAGATAACAAATAAAAATATAATTGTATATAGTAAAATTTTATACCTTCAATGGCATACCACTGAAGTTTTCTGAAGTCTAGGGGTGCCAGATATTAGTAAATCATGAGCCCATTTGTCTATCTGAAAGAAGCATGTTGAACTTGCCCAAGGAATAAAGAAGAATGTTGTCCTTGCAGGTAGGATACATATGTTTCCCCATGATGACTGTCTCAGTTCTCCATGGAGAAAAGAAAAACTTGTGTACTCAGAGAGTTGGTTAAGAAGTGTGTATACATATTGAAGAGGGGAAAATATTATATCATTATTATTATGGCTCCTTCATTCACCATGACATTACAAGGAAAGAGCTAAGACCCTGAAACCAAACTGCCTTGGTTTAAATCTCAATTCTGCCACTTAGCCGACATGTGACCTTTAGTAAGTTACTAATTTTTTCTGTGCCTTAATAGTCTCATTTGTAAAAGTGGGGATGAAAATAGCACCTGGGTTATAAGGCTATCATATGCATTGAATGTGGATAAACATGTAGAGTTTGGGGGACACGATCTGGATTATGGAAAGCACGCAAAAGATTTTTTTTTTAGCCTCAATTTAGTTTTTCCAAAAACTGTGTGTGTGTGTGTGTGTGTGTATGTGTGTGTGTGTGTGTATGTGTGTGTGTGTTGGGGGATAGGGAGATGCATGGGGGCCAGGAAATTCTCTTTATGGGCTTTTATTGCATAGCTGGCAAGGAAGAAAATTCACCACCCGTAACCTCAGGAAGAGGGCATCTGTGTTTGCCTGGAGCAATTGCCAAGTGACATTTGTGGAGAAACTGCTTTCCTTCTTTCATTCCACAAAAATGTCTTGACAGCCTACTCTATGTCTCATTACTGTGTTTCACTTTCTTCGTGGAACTTATGCTTCTCTGGAATCATCTTACTTGTTTACCTGTGCATTGTCTGTCTTTTTGCATGAGAATATGAATGCCGTGAGTGCAGTGCTATCCGTGGCTATATTCCCAGGGCCTATCACCATGCATGACACATCACAGTGGGATGATAAGTATTTACTGAATAAATTGATACCCAATAGTGTGCTTGTATTGATGGAGGGATGCTGCCTATTAGCCCACCTTCTGGATGGGGAGAAGATATGTGAATATATAGCCCCAGCTCAAGATTTGATTAGGAATACCCAGCATGTCCACACCCTCTCAGTGGAGACAAGCTGTCTTAGTTGCCCAAGAGCTTAGTGTAATACTCACTGAACACAATATTTTCATTTGCTTGTATTTTTCCTGAATAGACTCATGTAACATCTGGGCTCACATAGAGGCAAGCTATGTTATACTGGGGCAATGTATAACTCAGATGTTTGGATTCTATGTGTATGGGTTTGAATAGGCCTCTCCTTCTGTGTGAATGATACGCTTAGTGCTAACGGCATTTACTAGAAAATTAACTTTACTACTCAATGACTAAGTTCGTATTGGCATTCAAATATCCAAGTGTTTGCCTAGACTCCTCTTTGAAAACTTAAAAGAGCAAAAATGTCAAAATCAGTTGTTTTTTTCATAACTTTCTTTTATGCTCTAGATTTTTCAGGTTGAGATAGTTAGAAATGGGATTTGCCTCTATTTTTTAGCATTTAGAAAATGTCTATTTCACTCACAACCAGAAAATATTGACATGAACACCCTGTACAGATTTCTAAAAAGTCCCAGAAATTGCATTTGAATTTGTTTTTAGATTTTCCTGAAACTTGTAGCTGTCTTCTCTTTTTGATGAAGGTCTTACTTTTTTGTGATTAGTAATTGCTCAAAAAATTGGAAATTAAGCACCAAGCATTGTCCTAAGAACCTCAAATCTAATTTTGCAATCCTGGGAGGCAGATGCTGTTATTATTCCCTTTATATAGTTACGGAAACAAAGGCAAAGATTAAGTAAACTGCCCAATGTCCTACAGCTAGTAAAGCGGTATAACTGGAATTTAAACCTGTGTCTATCTGACCATAAAATGGCTGCTTTTAGGCACTACACAATACAATTTTTCTTTCTTTTTTTCTCTTACTCCATTCACTGATCTGATATTTGTTTGTTTGTTTCTAATCATTGCTCTTCATTCCCTGTTATGTTTTCTCTTTTCCGTCATCTCTGGCAATTTAAAATTATCCAGAATATTGTGGAATTTGGAAATTAGGCTGCTTGGTAACTGCCCAGATAGGAATATCTTAATCCTCTAGGCCTTCCTGGATGTTTTCTTCTCATCTTATTTCTTTCTCTCAAAGTCCTCCTGAGTTTTTCTTACAGGTAATCTCTACCCAACCTCAACCGCAAACCCCTGTGCCATCTGAGCCATGGCTGTCCCTCTCATCCCCACAGCCAAGAGTGTTGAATTATATGTCATTATAACTTCTTTAGGAATTTCCTTTCCTAAATTTCTGAAGTTTCAACCAAAATATATAATAATATCCAACTTTGCCCTTTGTAAAATTGTAGTAGTTCTGCTAGACCCCTAGGTATCTGGTAGCTCCACTACTTCCTTCAATTCATGAACTGCCCCCTATCATTTACTTCAACTACTTTTAAACCTTTTGTTCCTTCTCCACGGGTTCCTTTTCTCAACAAGTTACTGCCCTAGAATTCATCAGGTTAGTATGCTATGATGAGCTTTCTCATGATATAAATGAAAAGGAGCTGGCCGGGTGCGGTGGCTCACGCTTGTAATCCCAGCACTTTGGGAGGCCGAGGCGGGTGGATCATGAGGTCAGGAGTTCGAGACCACGGTGAAACCCCGTCTCTACTAAAAAACACAAAAAATTAGCCGGGCGTGGTGGTGGGTGCCTGTAGTCCCAGCTACTCGGAGAGGCTGAGGCAGGAGAATGGCGTGAACCCAGGAGGTGGAGCTTGCAGTGAGTCGAGATCACGCCACTGCATTCCAGCCTGGGCGACAGAGCGAGACTCCGTCTAAAAAAAAAAAAAAAAAAAAAAAAGAGAAAAGGAGCTGTGGGTTTGAATCGTACCTTTTGTAATTTTACGGACATTTCTACTCTGCTAAAATAGGGTCTTCTCTTTCTCACCTCCCTCCTGATAGCTGTATTACTTATGAACATTCTTTTGCTTTGATATCATGATAAGAATATTTATAACTATTCTGTCATACTTTATTCACTGTTACTAGGTAGGTTCTTTCTATCTCTTTTGTCTAGCTTTCTTCAGAAATCTTTTTTCCATAAATGGTGTATCGCAGGCAAAAATGAAGCTCTTCTGAACAGAGAGAAGAGAGTAGGTCTCTCACTATTACCTTCTGAATATAGGAGAATATCCTCCTTCAAAAGAATGAGCCTTTATTTGAGGAAATTGGTGTTACTACAAACGCAGGCGGTGATTTAACTGTACTGGTAATAACAACTTTAATATATTTTGAAGCTAGCAGTACTGTGGGCACATTCAATGGTGCAGACCTGTGGATCTTCAGTTTTCATTAAAGTAATTGTTAGCAGAGACCCTCCACCATTCTTTACAAAAAATGGGAAGAACATCACGGTGCAATCCTGGAAGAATATAAAAGGCCTTCTTTTCTAAATTGTCTTCTAAACAACACAAGTTCTAAGGCATGCTATTTTTGGGGAAAAAAGGTGGGGGTTATTTCAAGTTGAATATGTGAAACACATATTCAAGAATAACCTTCTTTGACCCAGTGACTCTCCTGAGTTTATGACATGCTAATGAGCTCTTTAAGTTCCCATGGGGTGAAAGTGGTGACGAAGAACACCTCATTTCCTGATCTTCAACTGCGGTGGACTTATTACAGGGGGCGTTTCGTGGAGTAGTCTGTAAGGCACTGTGGGAAGGAATTCTCTACCAAATTTTTCCTTTGGCTTAGACAAGACCATAAGAAAGCTTTCAACCCAGATTATTTTATTTTAGCCATTCAAAAACATTTATTTTTTGTATGTGCGCCATCAAATCTCACTGAAAGGCATTTCCACAAACAGGACAATGACATTTACTGTGTCATTTCTTATAAGAATTTTGTCAACTCTGCTTGTTATCTCAGATAGTAGGACATTTACAGGGACCCACAAGGGTACTTTCCATTACATTGTGTTATCAGTAAAAACAATACTATTTAGCAAATTTTGTGTTGCCCAAAATTTTCCCATGAAAAACATAGCAAAGAACAATAATTATTTTATTGATGCTTAATTTAGCTTTAAAAGAAATAATTATTAGTTTAAAAAATACATTTTAATTTTAAATATATTTATATTTAGTAATTATTTGTGTACAAAATAAAATGTGCACTTACCAAACAAATATATTACACCTTGCAGTTCTCATTCTGTTTCACTGTTTTACATTTTAAATACAAATTAAAATGAGAATTTCAGAATGGAATAAACTCAGTTTCTGTCTTATAGTATTACGCTATTATACTTTAGTTTATTTAAAACAGACTGATAAACACAGGGATATCTAAAACCGCAGGGACCAGAGACAGTAACTGTGCCCGAAGAGAGTTTAAATTATTTCAAACTGTTATAAACCTATTCTCGAAATGAATGTATGTAGCTCATTCCACATGGTACAATTAAAACTGTGTTAACTAGAAGTTCTGCAAGTTAGTGGCCATGTAGAATGCCGTGATTATTAAACATAAGTAATAAAATTACATGCATTTGAAGCTGACATATGTTATTAAACTTAAAGGTAACTGCAGCAATTGTTAGAACTTAGGCCAACAAATAATTTTAAGTTATCTGTAGAAAATGCATCTTGCGTGAGCCATTACCATCACTTCCCTCACCCACCCAAACTTCTGCTTGGTACTCCTTGTCCTCTGGATATTTATTATATGCACTACATTCAACTAAACTCTATGTAAATTTTGTAGTCATGTTTTCCTTTGCTCCATCTTGGTTATTTATACCATAGTGATGTATAAAAATGGCTTAACATCCTTTTGCTAAGTGTTATAGATTGAATTTTGTCTACCCAAAACCTGTGACATAATTTGGAGATAGGGTCTTTACAGAGGAAATCAGGTTAAATTAAGGTCATTAGGTTGGCTCTAATCCATATGACTGATGTCCTCATAAAAAGGTGAAATTTGGACACAGATACATATAAAAGAAAAAAAGATGTGAAGAAACACAGAGAAGATGGCCATCCACAGGCCAAGGAGTGAGGTTTTGAACAGATTCTTTCTTCACAGCCTTCAGGAGAATCCAAACCTGCCAACATCTTGATCTTGGACATCCCGTCTCCAGAACTGTGAGACAAGACATGTGTTGTTTAAGCCACACAGCCAGTCTGTCATAGTTTGTTATGCACTAAATATGAATATGAACAAACAGTAAAGAAGCTGACCATATTATTAACACAATTGTCTTACTTCCAACCTTATTGCACCTTTGCTTGTGGTTCTGTGTTCATTCTGACAGCCCCCCGACTTCCCTTTCTGTCATCGAGGAGGCCCTTATGCACAGTCATTGTGTGTTAGACTGCCCTACTTCAAACCTGTCCCTTTGCTCTCAGCACATGACCTGGCCAGAAAGATTATTTAAAACAGAACAAACAAACAACAAACTAGAAAATGGGGCTAGTTGGGAGGATCAGTGTCATCCTCCAAATATAAATCTTCCTATATTCCTTTCTTCAGTTTTATGTTCTTGCAGTATTGAGAACCAAATCCAGCAACACTACTCTACTTCCATCATAAAGTATTCTGGAAGATAATTCATTATCATCTCTTCAGCTTCTAAAATGGCCCAACCCCCATCTCCTATGCTTCCCTTCAATATATGCTTATTCTCTAGCATTTTCTCCAGTTAAAGCAAAACAGCGGGGTGTGGTGGCTCAGGCCTGTAATTCCAGTACTTTGGGAGTCCTAGGCGGGCGGATCATGAGGTCAGGAGATCGAGACCATCCTGGCTAACAGCATGAAACCCCACCTCTACTAAAAATACAAAAAAAATTAGCTGGGTGTGGTGACGGACGCCTGTAGTCCCAGCTACTCAGGAGGCTGGGGCAGGAGAATAGCGTGAACCCGGGAGGCGGAGCTTGCAGTGAACCGAGATCGAGCCACTGCACTCCAGCCTGGGCGACAGAGTGAGACTCTGTGTCAAACAAAACAAAACAAAACAAAACAAAACAAAACAAAACACAGGACTTAAAGTCCTGCTCATAGCAGAGTATGCAGGGTTGAGTTCCTGCTTGCCCTCTCACTGTTCACAAATCTACAGTTGAACAAAATATATAATTTAGGCTGGAAGCAGTGGCTCACACCTATAATCCTAGCACTTTGGGACTCTGAGGCGGGCAGATCACCTGAGGCCGGGAGTTCAAACCCTGGCCAACATGGTGAAACCCCTGTCTCTACTAAAAATACAAAAATTAGCCGAGTGTGGAGGCAGGCGCCTGTCATGCCAGCTACTCCAGGAGCTGAGACAGGAGAATTGCTTGAACTCGCGAGGCAGAAGTTGCAGTAAGCCGAGATGGCGTCACTGCACTCCAGAGTGGGTGACAAGAGCGAGCAAAATGCCATCTTAAAAAATATATATATGTATATTTAATATGTATTTAATATGTTATATATTTATATATTTATTTTTATTTAATAGATTAGTTATTTATTTATATATTATATAAATATATATTTACATAATATATAAATGTATTTAATGTATATTAAATATATAAAAATATATATATTATATTAAATATATATAAATATATAATATTATATATAATAATATATTATATATTATACATTAAATATATTATATTAAATACATTAAATACATTGGAGGCTCTCAACAGCAATGCGTGAGGACTGTGATCTTTGAGAGAAGAAAGGCAAACAAGTTGAGCCCCACAGTTCTCTGGCTTTCTCCTCATGAATGGTTTGTGTTTCTTTTTGAACCACTGAATGAGGAAATGGACTTCAAGCAGAGAATGGGTAGTCTGGCTGAGTGGAAGAAATATAGAACAGAATAGTCATATGGTGGAATTTCACGCCTAATAACAAAAGCAATAAGTATTGATACACATTACAAATGGGTAAATCTCAAACATGTAATACTGAAAGAAAAAACAGAAAAACATCACCTACTTTATGATTCCATTTTTATAAAGACCCTGATCAAGTAAAACTATCATTACCAAGAGCAAGTACAAGTGTTGCTGTCATGGGAGATAATGACAGAAGTCAGTATAGTACCTTGTACGAATACCAGCGTGAAAGAGGTATGGGCCCTCCTGGCTTGATGGGAAATATTCTCTATTTTTATCTGTATGGTGGTTTAATGCAAAAAAATTATTGTACTGTGTACTTACATCTTTGCACTTCAACCTCAATAAAAGCAAATAATAGAAGAATTGAAGGAACAACAAGAAAAAAAAATACTACCCTTATCCCTGACTCTCACTTTCTCTCTCTCTTGAAATCAAAAACTTTTATAAACATCATTACTTATTTTCAATTGTTATTTAGTGCTTTCTTGCAGAATATATTAATACCTAGCAATAGTAGTATTAGCCTGTCTAAGCTATTCTTGCTAAGCTCATGTGTCAATTGCCAAGTATAACAATTTGCTTTCACTTTTTAAAAATTTTGTTAATGATGATTCTATTCTTATTGAAGCTAACTTTTCCTTTGGGTTTCATGGTATGACTTTCTCTTTCTCTTTCTCTCTCTCTCTCCCTTTTTTTTTTTTTTTTGTGCCAACCTTGACATCCTTTCCTCCTCAAAGCTTCTTTGTGATTTCTTAGCCTTTGCTTATTTCTTAAACCAGCGGTTCTCAACTTTCATTGAAATCACCTGGAGGAAGGCAGCCTTGACAACATAATGATGCTCATGCATGCATTCATCTTAGAGCAATTATGTCAGAATTTATTGAGATGGAATCTGAAATTTTTAATTGAAAATCTTCTATATAATTTTAATGAATGTCCCAAGTTAAAACTCCTATCTTAAATATTCATGTTCCCCAGGAGTTATTTTATCTGGAGTCTTATCTTCCTACAATAAATGATCTCTGGGTGCAATCTCAACCTAGCCAATTGTCTTAGTAAGCAAAGGCTGAGTTCTTTTGTTATCATAAACAAATCTTACATTTTCAGTAGCTTAACAAACAGAGATTTATGGCTTTCTGTTATAAAGTTTTCTCTGGTCTACTGGCCTTCCAGGGCAACTCTCTTCTAAGCAGTGACTCAAAAATCTAAGCTGTTTGCATCTTGTAACTGTCCTATTGGAAACACTGCAGAAGGGAAGAGAAATGGAAGGCTAAGCAGTGAACATTAAATGCTTCCACATGGAAGTGTCACCCATTACTTCCACTCATAGCTCATTCACCAAAAGTCAGAAACCATCTGACTCAGAGGAGTTAGAAAATGTGTGAGAGAATCTGCATCTTTGGGAAGCAGTAAATGTCTCTGTCATACTTGTTTTCAACAACCTTTTCCAAATGAGTGTATGTGGCATAGACCTCTGTCACTTGCCTCCGCTCATATTTTTAATGCTCTACTAGAAACCTTGACTTGGTTACTACAAGTTCTTCCAACTCAATATGTCCCAGAAAATTCTTTCCATCTCCTCCTGATCTTCCAATTGTAATCTTGTGAGCAACACCAATATTCACCCAGTGCTCCAATTCTGGATTTAATCCTTGACTTTTCTTTTAGTAAGCCATGATTCTTCTTCCTTGAAGTATCTGTCTAGTCTCTCCTTGCTCCTCTGGTCAAACTGTCATTATTTTGCCTCTAGTTCTCAGTAGAGTTAGATTGGACTACAAAAATTGTCTCCTTACTGGCTTTCCGCAAATATATCCTTTCACTACTGATAGTGTGATTGCTCTTTTTTTTTTTCTTCAAGACAGGGTCTCACTCTGTCACCCGGGATGGAGTGCAGTGGCATGATCACGGTTCACTGCAACCTTGACCTCCCAGGCTCAGGAGATCCAACCATCTGAGCCTCCTGATTACCTGGGACCATAGGCATGCACCACCACACCCAGCTAATTGTATTTTTTGTAGAGACAGGGTTTTGTCATGTTGCCCAGGCTTGCCTGGAACTCCTGGGCTCAAATGATCTGTCACCCTTGGAGATATCTCAAAGACTGGGTTCTTTGTTCTCTTCTTTTTATTCCCCAATCCAAGCACAAGGCCTGACATTTTCTATGCACTTGATAGCTCTCTGCCCTTGTAGTATGACTTTTGTAGATCTCTTCAATCTTCAATGACTTATTAGCCTCTATTAGTTTCCCTTTAATGCTTAGCGTGTACAAGGAAGAATGACACTGAATCCATAGTGCACAACTTTGTCTCAGGTTCAGTGAGAATAGCATGAGTTTTGAAAAAGTAGAGAACACAGAAGGAGCAGCCTGGGGTCTTTGGCCAGAAATAAAGACAGATCACTACAGACCATGCCTGCATTTGAAAGAGGATTTTGAAGTTCTTTGAAGCATGGGATCACGACGTTTACCACACAGTAGCTGGTGCTGTGGTTCTACCTTGGCTTAGGAGTTCAACTATAGTAGCTTTAATATGAGGACAGAAGCTTCAAATCTTCTGTTACCTTGTATCATTCATTTCTGGAGTCTAGAATCTCTCAAACACTTAGGCAAGAAAATTAAGCCTGATGCCCCAGAGCTTCCATCATTGGAAATGAATCTCTAATGTGGCACTCGCTGCTACCACTCTTGAAAGAATTATGAAAACAGCTAAATTATTTTTATGAGGCTTAATTCCCCTTGAATTTTTCTGCACTCTGTATACGATAAGAAATAGCATCATTTGGCCGAATTCCCAGGGCTGCTGTGTAGATAAAACAAGAGTCCTTATAAGAGCAGTTAACTAATAGCAAATCACCACACATTTCTGGTCTTTGTATGCGCATAGCCCGCATGTCAGGTCTCTTTTTAAGCCATGACCCCTGAATCTGCATGAACTGGGGTTCATCCTGTACCAACCTGGAAGTAGGGGTGATCAGTAAGTCCTTTACCACTCCCTCTCCTCCAAATCCTATCTACCACTGGGAACCCCTCACTTACACTCCCCTCCATTCTCAGCACACTCTCAGGAGCAACTCATTTCCTTTCTCTAGCATAGAACCAGCAGGGCCAGTTTACCACATTTGAGGCCTTGGGAGGCCGGACTTCTATCCTAAAGTGGACTTAACCAAGCCCTTTCTTATCCACGGAGAGCCTTGCTGCATCAAGTGCAAGGAAGATAAATTGCCCCCATATTATTATTCCAGTCACCAAGAGAACAGCAATTAAATGGTACAAATCGCCTCTTGTTATTCTTTGGATGCCTGTTTGCTGCTCCTCTCAATTTAATGTGTTGACTTGAACTTCAGAAATTATTTGAAACTTATTATATTGGAAATGACCATTATAGGAAGCTCTTAGAGGGTTGTGGATTCATTTGTGAGCTAGGGAGGGGGTTGGTGACCAGGTTACGATTTGGATGTGGAGCTGAGTGAGCTGTTAGGATTTCACCTAGTCATGCTTGGCTATTGCATGTGATTCCCCAAGTTGGCAGCCTGAGCAGGAGGAACCATCCATGCATCAGTTCTGTATAGCATAGCTTCCTTCTCTCATGCCCCAGGATAGAGAAAAGTAGTCAGATCTTCCATGTCAGATAGGAAAGACTACCTGTGTTCCCCCACCAAAAACATGAATAGAACTTAATGATATAAATAATCTTCACGGTAGGACAAAGCGAAAACCTGAATAGCAAGTATGAGGGTGGACCACACATGGGATTTCCAGATATCAGGAAGCAGACAGGTATTTTTCCTGCCTTTTGACCTGCTGAAATCTATCTTTACACCTTTGTCATGTTGTCTCCAGTATAGAAGTCCCAGACAACTATGACTGTGAAAGTTCTATCCAATCTCTAATATTCAGTTAAATTCCTTCCTCATCGAATGCCTTCAGTTTCTAGTGACCTCTCTTTACTAAAAATGCTGACTGTATCTCAAAACTTAAAATTTCAAGATATCTCATTCTGTATTACTTTCTCATTGTTTAATGAGTTTTAACTACAATCCTTAAATAGGTTATGAACTAAATACGTTTTACACACACACACACACACACACACAACCTTTGTGAGTCTCTGTAACCAGTTGAGGGGGTCCACAAGATGCTACCATTTCATATCAGTGTAAAGCTGTATTTTCTTCATATCCTTCAACTAAACCCTACATGTCACAACTGAATGAATGCAGACACGGATATGAGAATACAGCCATCTTTTATCAAACCAGACAATGAATATATACATAAAAATGTAAATCAGTCATTCACTTCACTAATGCCTTTGTTTGGAAACATGTAGGGCTTTACAAATTGTTATTTAGTTAAACATATAATAGAGTCATTATTATTTTAAATGATTTATAAATTTTTAAAGCCATAATTTCAAAAAAAATCCCAAGTTGTTATTACAATATGATAAATATCAATAGATATAATCTACATGCCACAAAAGCTGTTTGGATTTCTCAATAATTTTTGAGAATCTAAAGCAATTCTTAGACCAAAATGAAAACTTTTCATCTTGAGAACTAAGATTAAGAACTTCTATTCTAGTTTATTGTAGCACTTTTTTTCCTTCTGAGAGTGAGACAGTTCTGCAAACAGCCATGATATATAAAAAGCACAAGTTCATTTCCAGGCTTGAGTAGTGTCTAAAGAAGGTGTGGATTTCTAGCCCCAGAATTTTTGATGTAAAGAAAGAGAAATTGGCCGGTCGCGTTGGCACATGCCTGTAATCCCAGCAGTTTGGGAGGCCGAAGCGGGTGGATCATGAGGTCAGGAGATCGAGACCATCTTGGCTAACACAGTGAAACCCCGTCTCTGCTAAAAATACAAAAAATTAGCCGGGCGTGGTGGCAGGTGCCTGTATTCCTGCTACTCTGGAGGCTGAGGCAGGAGAATGGCCTGAACCTGGGAGGCGGAGCTTGCAGTGAGCCGAGATCGCGCCACTGCACTCCAGCCTGGGAGACAGAGCGAGACACCATCTCCAAAAAAAAAAAAAGAAAGAAAGAAAGAAAGAGAAATTATTTTCTTGCTGTTTTGAGACTGATGTGTGTATGTGCCAGAGTATGTGAGAAGGAGTGGGGAAGTTATAATTTATATGAGCTGAATCAAGCATAGCAAGGTGGGTTCAATGAGGAGTGTTATCTCTCCCCTCTGGGCCTTTTCCCTCTATGTACCTCGGTCCTCCCATACACCCCAAAGTCCTGGCAAGAACACAAGGTAGGGTGGGTTTAGCAGACAAAAGATGGTCCATGCAAAGTTTCAGGATTTTCCAACAGACATTCAGCTACTGGTGATATGTCTTTGGTGTAGGAAGATAGGTGCTCTGGAAGCTGGCTGTTTTTAAAACAAAACTAAAAAGGAAGACTACGGAAAAAAAATCTTTAAAAAAGAAGTGTCTTTCAGGAAGAAGAAGATAGCTGTAAATGGAGCTTGAAAAAAAAGGCTTCTGACCAAACAGATTTTTATTTTTTATTTTTCATGGATTATTTCTTTGAAGACGTGTACACTGCTCTTTTGTAAATGCTTAATTTAGCAGAGAAGATTCATGATCTATGTCACTTGCCTTTTGTACATAGACTGATGCATATCTTCTGAGTGTTTTCATTTTTGTACACTCTTCTTAAACACACTTATCCATTTCAACTAATTAAATTATCCATTGTATCTATTACATACCCACATTTTCCTTGACGGCATAAAGCTGTCTTCCTCTGAATATTTTTATCCTCCTTTAAATCTTTGCCTTGACCTTCACTGTCCCTACATATTCATCTGATTTCTTTTATTTTCACTTTCAACAATCTCCCAAATTCCAATGTAATAATGTAGTCATGTATGAATAGAAGACTGCATTCTAAGTCACAGGACTAATATTTGCAACTCTCCTTTTATTTGATCTTGAATATTTTCTCTGCCTTTCTGTGACTTGAGTATTTGATTTGTAAAATTATTTTAATAATATCCAATTTTTCATATCTCATGGAAAGTCTGAAGGAATAAAAGATTAGATAGTATATGAATCTATTTTGCATATAGCAACATACTGGTAAATAGACATAATGTATAATATTGTCATTATACTGCATTACTCAGCCATTATGTTTTGACCTCCACACTGTCATTTATTGTCCTCAAGCTGTATTTTCCTTGTTGGTCTAAGCAACCTTCATTCATTTATTCAATAAGCTTTTAGTGAATTGCTGATCATGATCCAACCCTTATATTGGGAACTGTGGATATAACTTCAGGAAATAGGACTCTATGGTTGTCATCACCATGCAGAACCTACAAATTAGTTCCTAAGACAAGGAGAATGTTTTAGCCAAGATAGCCTAGGGTCCACTGCAGTGGCAATTAACCTCCAGCTCTCAGGGACTTAACCCAATGTGGTAGGTAGCCTCCACAGATGGCCAGCAGCAAAGCCTCCTCTCCCTGTGTGCCTGTGCTAAACTTCTCAGGAGGGATGAAAACTCCCATTGAATCTGGTCTGTCCTTGTGACTGCTTTGGCCAACAGCATATGCAGGTTCTAGACCTAACTCTTAAGAGACCTGGCAGTCTCTGCTTTGCAGAGACCTGGAACACAGCCACCATGCTTTAAGAAAGTTCTGTAGAAAGTCCCTGAAGCATAAGAACACATGAAGGAAGGAGACCATATGGACTGAGACCAGTTGGAGGAGTGAGGCCACATGGAGAGGGAATGAGCCCATGGAAGAGAATGGAAGTCAGAGTGAGCCTAGGTGAGACTAGTAGAACTTCTTAGCAAACCCGCTGAATCATGAGAAGTTATCAATTGCTGTTCTTTTAAGCTGCTACATCTTGGGCTGCCTTTTTTTTTTTTTTTTTTTTTGGAGGCAGAGTCTTGCTCTGACACCCAGGCTGGAGTGCAGTGGCACGATCTCGGCTCTTGGGCTGCCTTTTGTTACACAGCAATAATAACTAAAACACAGTACAAAAATTTAATTCACTCATGCTACCTGCTCATCTTGTGTTTGGCAGAAAAGCTCTGTTCCGTAGAGTCACACAGGAGCTCAGATTAACAGAAGAAACACAATGTTATAGCTGCCCCATGTGTAATACCAGGCCTCCTTTGTCACTGAAGCAGAGGAAAAGAGCAATTAAATGTGTTTATGTTCTGGAAGTGACCCCTTTCATTTCTGTTCAGGGCACCTTGGCTAAATCTGGTAATACGGTTCCAAATAACTGCAAGGGGATAGAGCAGTGTGGTCCTCCCATGTCCGCTGAGAGCAGAGGGAAATCCAAAGTACATAAGCACTAGAATATCCTATGGCATGGAACCTCACAATATAATGTGCAAAGTGCTAGAATAAGTAAAAATGAGTCCTACCCTAGGTTACTCAAGAAAGTTCTTTTAAATGAGCTAACAGCTCAGTTTAATGTGAAAGAATAAAAAGGGTAATGCAGCAGAGAAAGAAGGTAGGGTCCTAGCAGCCAAAGGGAGCAGCGTGGTCAGCAGCATAGAGAAGCATGACGGCATGATGAGGCATGATGAGTCATGGCGAGGCATAATGAGTCATGGTGAGGCATGATGAAGCACAATGACAGTTGACAAAGGCATGATGGGTCATGATGAAGCATGATGAGGCATGATACATTCTGAAAAGGGAAGTAGTGCAAGTGATTGCAGCATAAGTTAAATATCTAGAGATAAAAGTAAAGAGGTAAGTATGTACTATACTTTGAAGGGCTTCATAGAAAGCTACTAGGTTCTACTCCATAAATTATAATGACTCCAAAGGAAAACTTCAAAATAGGGATAATCTGGGCATATTTACAATTTAATGAAGAAACTGTGCAAGTAAAAAATGGGTTGGAATGTAGGAATGTACATAGCAGAAAAACTATGAAGACATGAAAATGGTTCCGGTGAAAGATGACAGAGAATGAATATGAAGGGCAGTTTGGAAAGGTAACTCTGAAGTAGAATCAAGAAAAGGTGACCACTGATTTTAGAAACATGGAAAATAAGTGAGAAGAAGAAGAAGACAGGAATAATTGTTGGATTTATTGCTTAAGATACACATTGAGAACATGGAATATGTATCAGGTTTCTGCTGAGATGAGAGAAAAAGACACTGAGCTCCATTTCAGACATACTAGTCCTGGTGTCTATGGTAAATCCAGATGAAAAAGTGATGCAGGATTGGGCAGAGAGCCTTGAAGTCAGGACGTTAGAGATGAGCACACCGGTGAAATCACTCAGGAAGAAGAGAACGTGGATCCAGAGAGGAGTGCATCACCATAAACCCTGGAGAATCCCATGTCCAATGGCAGACTAGAGAAGAAGGGGGTTCTGGGATTTTACCAATTTCAGAGTTTGAGCTGGCATATTGAGAAAAGCGTAAGTGCAATGATTACTGATTTTAGTTACCTTCCTTCTAGTTGACTGAATATACTAGTTTGTAATTTCAGTCACAAAAACATAAATAGCATATTTATGTTTTATTGATTTTTGAAAATTTTATGTTTGAGGCTAACAGCTTCAAGAAAAAATACATCATAAAGAACCTAGTAATCTAATTACATCACTGAAGATCACATACTCTAGGAGGAAAGGATGGTGATGTCCATTTTTTATTTTCTATTATTTTATAAAAATAAGATGAAGAATAATAATTTGGCTTCTGGTTCCCTACAGCATCTGATATAGGAGTCTGCCTAAAACAGATTCCAGAATTGAGTGGCTCAGTTAGTAATTCAATCCAAAGCAGAAAACAGTGCTTTCCTTCAATGTTTTATTAGATATCAAGTTGAAGGTTATGGTGCGGCTTAGCACATTACTGGCTACCTAAGCAAGTTCCTTCCTCTTTCCCCTGTTGGAAGGATGGGGTTTACCCAACTCTCTTTGAGATCTGTGGTTATTTTGATGTAGCCAGTCTAATGTCATTAGACAGGAAAATCTGCACTTGAGCCAAATTACACAAATGTGTGTCCTGGCACTAACTTTAATGTGCACCTGGGTTTCAAAAAGGAAAAACGGAAACCCAAATTCCTTTCTTTTTCTTTTGGGATTCAGCCCTAACACCATTTTGTTTAAATTTCATAGGTTTAAGTTTCATCAAAGTAGAATTTGTTTATGTAAAATTACATACCAGATGTGAACTGCCATGGGAGTTGTGGAGTATTTTATTGCCAATATGGTCCTTGTGGATTCCACAATTGTAAACTGAAACCAGGTTGTCTGTGGTTGAAACCATAGACAGTGTAGAAATGTGGTAATATAGGGCCCATGATATCAAAGACAGATCTAATTTTAAAAAAATCTCTTTTAGAAATGGATATCTTAGAGCTTATAAAAGTTGGAGTTTGAAGAAGTGCAAATTAGTGGCAAGATTTTACATTTTTAAAAATATTTTGATGACTCTTGCCACCAGCTGGGCTTATGCTATTTGAGGTGAGATAAAGTAATATATGAGGTCGCTGAGCATAAGTGACATTCTTCTTTTGCAGTAGGGATTGTCAACTTTAGTGCACAGCAATCTCACCTACAGAGTTTGTTAAAATGTAGATGGATTGATGGGCTCCACCCCTGAGTTTCTGAGTCAAGTCTTGGGTACAGTCCAATGATTTGCATTTCTATCAAGTTCCTGGGTGATGCTATTGCTACTGGCGCCAGGGCCACCCTTTGAGAAACTGTTCATGGCTGATTGATCATCTGGCCAAAGCAAAACTGACCCATGACTGGACGCCCAATGATCTGATGTGAAAAGTTGAATTGAGCCAATGAGCTGCTGCTTTTCAGGAATTTCAATCACCACCAGTGATCAGTGAGGGAAAATCTATGATAGAACAGTGAAGCAGGATGTTACAGCAAGCCAAACACAAGGAACAGTGGTTCTAAAACTCCATCTTGCAGCAGGATCATCTGGAATGCTTAAAAAAAAAAAGGTTTCAGAATCATTGCATTATGTAAGTAGAGGGGATGAGGGAGCAAAGTTAGTAAATAGCAGATGAAGCAAATTCATAGGTGTCCAAAAGGAGTAAACAACTAGAACAGTATCCTCAAAGTGTGATCTCTAATAAGAATTATCAGCATCAACTGGGAAATTATTGAAAATGAAAATTCTTGGGCTCAACCCTGAGTCTACTGAATCACAAATTCTTAGGTTTGGGCTTAGAAAACTGTCTGACAGGACCCGAAGATGATTCTGACTCATGCTAAATTTTAGGAACCCATGAACTAGAGTATAGCTGTATTGACTTAGTGACATTACCTACAAAAGAAAACTTCAGATCTAGTATTTATGATGACCAGTGATATTATTTTACCTCTTCTTGAATTTCCACAAAATTCTTTTTATATTACCATTTAAAACTTTTGAATAAACCCTTTTCTCTGAATGTGGCTTGAGGGCTTACTGCTCCATGCAAGTGACTATATTAACTTAATAGAAAATTTCAGCCCAAGAAAGTGGTGATGAATCAAAGAACAGTTATCTGCTTTAAACAAATCCCATCCTCAGAACAGTCACCTCTGAGTGTTCTTTATAATCACCTGAGGAACTTTTAACTATTCTAATACCTAGAACATACCACCAACTTATATCAGATTCTCTGGGGTTGGGGCCAGACTTCATATTTTTTTCAAGGTGATTTTAATGAATAGCCAAGCTTAAGAATAACTCCCTTATTCCCAGAAAGCAGTATCTCAAAATGCAGATTCGGAAACCACAATCAGTCTTTTTTTTTTTTTTTTTTTTTGAGTCAGGTTCTCACTCTGTCACCCAGACAGGAGTGCAGTGGCATGATCTTGACTCACTACACCTCTGCCTCCCAGGCTCAAGCCATCCTCCTACCTCAGTCTCCCATTCCGAGTAGCTGGGAGTACAAGTGTGTGCCACTGTGTCCAGCTACAATCAGTAATGTTTAAGGTGTCATGGGATATTGGCAAGATTCAATGTGCCTGGAGAAGAACAATTGTTCTCATTGCACATATAAGGACGGAATGCAAGAGGTATCATTACCATTTCCACCTGAAGAAACTGAAGCTTAGTGGGATCACTATGCTAGTAAACAGCACTAAAAATCATCCAAAGATTAAATGAGGCATTCTGTAAATAATGGAGTTTTCTTCATTGAAAGTGGACAAGTAATATCTGGATGACCATCTGCACAGATGTTGTCAAAGGAATTCCTGGAGGAAGGAATTAGGACCAGTTCAAATCTTTCATCCTTCTGAATCTGTGATTCCTTAATATTTTGCTGGTTCCCATTTTGTTATTTCAGAAAATCCGATGTTAAACTAGGATTAAAACCGTCTAGCAGAATCAATTAACCTTGAAAAGTTATTCATAAAACTATTTGTATTTTTTCTGAATTCTGCTATTTTATATAAACCTCTTTACACATTTCTAATCAAGATTTGGAAAATATCCATGAATAGTCTTGTCAATATGCTTTCTCAATATTTAATACCAAAATACCACAGCAACTTAGTGAAAGCAATGGTAAATCAATATTAAAAATTGCATCTTCATCCCAAACTCTTTCTTGAAAACCAGGATCCTATATCCACTGTCTATATTTCTTCTTCACTTGAACTAAAAGGCATGACCAAATCAAACTCTAAATCTTATTTTCTGTGATCCGTGGTTTCTCGGTAAGTTTTTCCTTCCTCCTTCTTCCCTCAGGCCCCCATTTTAGCTCGAATTTCCCAGAGAAGAGTGAATGTTCCTGCTTTATTGATATTGGTTGGGCTTTGAAATGTATCTTGCTTTGGCCAATAGAATACGGAGAAAGTGATAGTGTCAATTTTGAGTGGAGACCAAGGAGGCATTGTGTGTTTCTTCTTGCTTTTCCGGGGGCTTCCTTTGGCCTTCCATTAGGAGGAAGAATACGTCCAAATTAATTGCTGTCACTTCAGCTCAGGCCTCAGAAAAACTTTTGGAGCAGGGCTGTCCCAGCTCACTCTAGATCTGCATAACTTATTTTTTGTATGCCATTGCTATTTTATGTTTTGTTGTTTTGTAGCATGATTAATATAGTTTCTAAAATGTCTCCTACAATCTTTCCCTTCTAATTTTCTTTCATTTATATGAAAATCTATGCATGTAAACAAATATAGAAAATATGAAGAATCACAATTTACCCATAATCAAGCTTAACAATCATAAAAATTTGTGCGATGTTTGTCTTTTGCTTCACTTTTGTACAGTTTTCTCTTTCTCCGCCTCACCCTTGACTTCTCTGGAGTATTATAAAGGAAATTCTAAGTATTATGCCATTTCAACCATCCCAACCAAGAACATCAGTATGTATCTCAAAACAAACAAACAAACAGATTGGGCATAGTGCTTCATGCTTATAGTACCAGCACTTTGGGAGGCTGAGATGGGAAGATCCCTTGAGTCTAGGAGTTCAAAGCTGCAGTGAGTTATGATCACCCCACTGCACTCCAGCCTGGGTGACAGAGTGAGATCCTGTCTCTAAAAACAAACAAACAAATAAACAATATTTTCTATGCTAATAACACTGAAGAATCACTCTCAAATAACTTCTGGTTTTTTTCTAGTGGCATCATTTGTGTTGTTATATGTCTTAAGGTACTGTTAATTAGACTTTTATCCTCTTTCTTAATATTTTTAATTTGTATTTATGTTATTGACATGTTGAGGAAATGGGATCAATTATCCCACAGAAATACCTCATGTCCTCGATTGGGTTAAGTGCTGCCTCATGGCAATCTTCAACTTGCTCCTGTATCTTAAAGATACCAGTAGATTAAAAGATAGATCCGAAGGATTTATTAGATTCAAGTTAAAATATGTTCTGGTTGAGAAGACTTGGTTGTTGGTGCCATGTATGACATACTACATCACATCAGTAGCTATATGATGTCTGGTTATCTAGCATTTGTTGGGCTAAAATATGTCATTATTTTATAATTATGTAACAATACTTTAGTGTTTATTATACCTACATTGGTGTATACACTTTATTTTATTACACTTATGTGACAAAGGTGACATATACATACATTTTTCTATTTTTTGCTTTTGATTTTACTTTGGAATATATCCTGCAAATAATTCCATTCAGTGTATGGAAGTCTCTTTGCTCATTTTTCAAATGTCCATAGTACTCATCTGTGTAGACAGACATTTGAATTTATAATCTTTTCACATTTAATAAAATTATACATTCATTCCATTTTATTTTTGCAGATGTATTTTGGGGATTGATTCCTAGAATCAGTATTGCTGAATTAAAGCAGGATTTCTGAAGCAAAGAGTATATGTAAAGTTGTTGGATGTCAAATTCTCCTTCATATGAACTGTACAATTTTGCATTTTCACTAGTAAAGTGGAGAACACAGGCATTCCCTTCCACTTCATCATCAGAATAGATTATCAAACTTTTCCATGTCAGTGTAGCTATGTTTCTTTTATTAGGGGTGAAGTTGAGTGTGCATTCAGAGTTCAAGAGTCATTTGTATTAATTTTTCTTTGAGCCATCTTCTCATACCTTTTACTATTTTCATGGCAGGTTGTCAGTCTTTCTCTTATCAATTTTTAACAACGTTTTAAAATATGGATATCAATCATTTTTATATACCATATTTTATCATTTAACTTTGCCTTTTGGGGAAGGGACATGCAAAATGTTTTATTATTATTAATAAGTGAGATTGTTCTACACTCTTGGTGCTGTGTGCTTTTTATCAGTCTATGTATCCTCTATAGTCTGTTTTATTTGATTCATTTTTTTAAAATATATATTTTCCTTTATTTTCTATCTTCTGAAATATATTACATGGTGTTATATCTATCTGGTCTTCACAGGTTTGTTGAAATTTTCTTATAAAGTTTTCTGGAATTATCATATGATTTTGCTGTTTAAATTTTTCTTCCTTGATGGATATTGATTGGAATAGACTTACTATTTCTACTGGGGTTGTTTTGCTAATTTATATTTTTTTAGTATGTTGTTTTTTTATTTAGGTTTTCGAATGTATTTGAATATATTTTTTTAAAAAACAATTTCTTTTATAATTCTTTTGAGAATTTCATTTGTTTAAAATATTGTTTTCTCTTTGACATTTTTAAATATTGTGTAATTGTGCTTTCTTTCTCTGTGTGGATTAAGGTAGTTAGTGGTTTGGTTGATTCATTGATCTTTCAAAGAACCAACATTTGCTTTTATTGATTCCTGTTCGTATGTTTTCAATAATTTCTCAGTAATTACTTTTCTTTTACTTCTTGCTGCTTTCCTTTGGTTTATTTATGTTTTTCCTAAATTTTTGAATTGTAAGCTTATTCCATCTATTGTCATTGTATTATTATAGATATTTAATGCTCTGAATTTTTTTCTGAGTGCTCTATGACTTGTGTTTCATGGATTCTGATTTGAAATGTTTTTATTGTCATTGCTTTCTAATTGATCTTCTGTTTTAATTTACATTTCTCCTTTGATCTAAGAGTTGTTTGTGAGTTTATTTTATTTTAGTTTATTTATATTTTTAGTTTCTAAGTAGATAGACCTGAAAAGGCAAACACAAATGGTCACTATCTATTTATATACTATACTAAAACCATAAATCTTGCTGAATTAAAAAAGCTCATACCTTTACTTTAATGTGTTGCAAACCAAATAAAATCAACTATTGATTTACAGCATCTCACTTTCAAACAGTTATTTTGAAATGCTATGAACTAAGCCACGTACATTTTTCTGTGGCATTTTCTAAAGTATATAGATTTTAAACCCCAAGAAACATAAATTGTAAAGCTTAAAGAGTCTTCAGTATATTTGACTATCCTGATTAAGTACAGCTAGGAGACACAAATTAACTTCTATTTTTTATAACAGTCAATAGTAGAGGTAAAAATTTCTTACTAATTGAAGGAGCCCTCTAAGTTGGAAGAGGGAAAAAAAAAGCACACCAACTACCATTCCTGGAACACAATAGAAATTCATTACATGTGATCCTTCCTCTAATTGTCTAGAAGTTGGATGCTCACAATACCAATAAAAAGAACATTATTAGTTGCTTCCACAACTTGGAGTATTGTGTGACCATAATGTCAATAAGTTTCATTTGCATCAGTTGTAGACTAAGTAGACATTGTTTAATTTTAAGTTTGAGAAAAAATAAGAAGTTGAGATTTTTGATGAAAATATAGATTCATGATAGGTGATAGTGAAAATAGTACTGGAGGCAAGAAGCACTAAAGGCTGGAGGAGGAAGGAAAAGGTAAAAACGGAGATAAAAGAAGTACAACAGAAAAGACAAAGAAGGTTTTAGAGTTTAATTCCGCAAGTAAGATACAGAATTGCCAATTTAACTAAGTGACAGATACCCAGCACAGTTTTCTGGAGTAATTAGTGCATATTCATTGACAAAAATACAACTAACACAATGCAGTAATCTGAACATAGGAAAACAACCAAAGGTGACAAAATGGATAGCAAGTTACCCAAAATGGAGTAGTTCATTTCTCTCTGTGCTCTCACTTGGAACTGTAAGATGCTGGACATGGGGTGCCAAATCACAGAAGAAGACTGAAAGGTGGAAAGAGAAAAGCAGACTGCCTAGGAACCCTGAGATTTGAGGAACAAAGTACAACAAATTTCTGGGTTTCTTTTCTCACTCCCACATATCCTGGACCAGAATTTGTAGAAGTCACCAACCAGAACTGCCAACAATCACAGACAAAAAATAGTTCAAGAAAAGCCTGTTGTCCCTAGCTGAAGGATAGGAAGGAGGGTGGCCTAACAACCGAAAAGCTTCTTGGCAATACCCTTTCTTTGTCCCAGCCAGACATCGAAGGAAAAACTGCTCCCCAGCACCCACTAAGCAGGTTCCAGGTAGTGTACTGGGGTTCCAGTTCCAGGTAGTGCCCTGAAATTCACACCCTCCCCACAGTAAGGAGACTTGACCAGGTGATGCGAGGCGGGACTTGTTCTAATTAGAAATGTATCACCGGACTCTATCTGTGTGATTTCATTCAGCATGCTCATTTCTTACTAGTTTTATTTAAAACCAAAAAAAAAAAAAAAAAAAAAAGCATAAAAAGGAGAATTTGAGGACGAGGAATGATGAACAAGGAGACATGGAGAATCCGAAAAGGAAAAAGGGAGCATGTTCTTGAAGGTAGTGAGCAAGTGAAATTTAGATCATCTAATCAGCCACAAAGGAGACAGGAAAGAGTAGAAAACTAGTGTAGTTTTATGTCATGAATGCAGAAGGGAGGGCTTTCGAGTAAGAGAAATAACTTGGCCATGATGCAACAAAAGATTTAAAAAGATGGAAATGAGGGCCCCCAGACAATGGGTGAGTTGTCCGTATGTGCAAGACTCTCCTGTTTATCCAGACACTTCTCATCTATGACTTGCCTCAACCTTCAAATTGTGCCACATCAGACCATTATTTCCAAAAGACGTGTGTTTTCCTTTCCATTTTGGACTCCTCCGGAAAACAGGAGAACATGTTATTACTAAAGGCAAGGCTTACAAAAACAAAATACAGACCTGTCTCCAGGGGCTGCATAATGAATACTGAGATGATTAAGAGAGTAAAGGCATTAGAAATCAATGGATCAGGCTGTAGGGACCTGAAGAATGACCAGTCTATGCTGAAGGCCAAATACATAAACTGAATTTTGTGCACAACTTGCTGACTGTGTCTGATTCTTGCTTGATAACTAAGGGTCAAGGAGTCTAATCAAATTTGTGCTATTCTATTATACACTCAGATGGAGGAGATTCCCTTTGCCGGCATTTGAAATCTATATGGAAGCACACCATCAGCAAATCCCCTCGTCATCTGTCTGCTCTTCTCTCCTGCCTTTGCCCCTAAGTGCCATCCAGGTGGCTTTCTTTTTTATTTCTTCTTCTTTTTTTAATGTACGGATCTACTGATGGAGGTTGGGAGGGACACTTATCATTGTGAGAAATTATAAGCAGACTCCATCTGCATTCAGAAATCACAAAAGGAAGTAAAACAGCTATGCCTGCATAATCCAGATGTTGATGAATACAAGGACCCAGAATGCCCTTCCATCCTTCAAAAACATTCCAAAGCCCAACCTACAATCAAAATCAAGACCATCCAACAGCAATGAGTTGAACAATAAAACTTAATTACTATAGCACTTGCAAGGCCAAGATTCAACACATGATGTGCTCTTAATCAAAATATAGAATATATCTCTAAAATAAACTTCATAGTTTCCCAAGATCAGAATTCTCTTAAAACAAAAATAAAAGCTTTGGTTTGTACCAAATATGTTTGTTTTTCCTGCCTAATAATTCCTAGCTTAGAGGATAAGTTAATATTTTTTAAGTAAAGGACTAATATATATCTACAGTAGTGGCTTTTTTTCTTTCTTTCTTTTCTTTTTTTTTTTTTTTTTGACCCATCTGGTTTGTCAGAAAAGTCTCCTACCTCTGATATTTATACAATATCATGCAAATGTCAAAATCTGAATGTCATCTTCAAAGACCCTTTTATGTCAGGCAACCCCTTTATAGGGAAAAAATAAACAATTTTATGTATGCATGCTTGATGCCAGTCCAATTAATAAAAGCCTTTTTTGCTATGCTTGGCTACAAGCAAGTTTCTCTTTTGAAAATGAACAGAGGGAGAATGAGATAAAAGGTCTGTATTGTTTCCTTGCAAATTTTACAGTTTCATTTTTAATTTGTGTTTGGATGTGAGGATCTTGGTGCAGATGGTGTGATAGTCCACAGTATGTTCTGAGAACCTGAAATGATAACAAAGATATGCAAATTGAGAGGGTGCTTTGGATGAAAGCCAAGATATCCAATTTCACAATAGCTGAAAACAAATTGATGTGCCCAGCAAACTACTCAGAGTAGCACTAGGAAATGTCGCAGTGCCAAAACAAATTATATTAATGACCTTAGCAGTTTGTTGAATTCTATTGGCCAGCTTAATGTTGGTTACATTTGTCTGCATTGGCACTTCATTTACTGTGTAAAACAACTTTTCTAAAAAAATATAAAATAAAAAACAAAACAAAAAAACTCACCAAACAAAACAAAAACTTAATGAAAAACCTATATTCATAACCATAAAAAATTATGCAAATATTTTTGCACCCGAGGAATGTTCAGTGATACTTTAGGTATCAAAGTATAAAAAAATACAAACACAATTTAAGAAAAAAGTCATAAATATATTATTGTAAGAAAAGACAGTATTTTTTACTGCAAATAAGATATAGTATTTCAGTAAACAGGATTTAGTAATTAATATGATTCATACTACTTCATAGGGATGTTTAATCAAAATTAATAAAACAAAAGAATTTCAACAAGGAGTATTTTTAATAGATAATTTGTTACATTCCATGTGTCAGACTGTAAAAGGGATGGATCAGAAGGAAGGAGCAAAGAAAAGAGGTAAATAGGGAAGGGAGAGAAGAAAAATGTATTGTAAAAATGGAATCTTACAAATATAAAATCTTATTTATACCGTACTATATTCAGTTATAAATATATATACAATTTTTCAACATTTTGTGCTTGAACTAAAAAAATTTGGAAAATGTTATTTATAAGTAATTTTTCTATTGTATCTGATGTTGGCAGCTTGTTTAATAATTATTAGAATCAAACTTTCTAGAATGAAAGTGTTGCAAATGAAAATGATGTTTTAATCTTAAATCTTACTAAAATATAATTTAAGACAGACGGAAGATTATTACTAAAAGTAGATATTTTACTGACACAGATGTATTTTCAAAGTGAAATGATTTACGAACAAATGTCAGTTTTCAGTGCTGATTTCTTGGATAATTCATCTGACCTTTCATTAAGAATGAAAAACAAACAAACGCAAACATAATTGTGGGGATGCAGTTAAACTTTCCAAATCAAGGAAATGTTTCTGAAAGTAACCTGCAACTCTATTGACGTTTCCATCACTTACACTTTTGCAAAATAACTCACATGTGAACAGTTCACAGCTCCAACCCCTACAAGCCTAAGGTTTCTTAAAAATTGATGGCACCACTTGTTGCTCAGAAATTAGTCTACTAAATGCAAGAGCCATGCAAATAAGTGAATAAAGATGAAGTTTATGAAAGGATTTTGATTTGGGGCTCATGGTGAGAATGAAAAATGTAAGGCACCATTACTGACAGCATGACTCCACATTTCTTATCACATCCTAATAGTGAAAAAGTATTTTAGCTGAAAATTCTCACAGGATTCTATCCTCCTATGAGAAGGGAGCATCTATTCACAAGACGACAGATAATAACTGAATGGGACCGAGGCATAGACAAATGCACATTCCCTGATAGAAATGGTCACTTATCCAAATTAAATATTTATCCAGAAACTAGAAATCCACTCTTCATTTTAGGATACGGTATTATTTTTGTCACAGAATTCCTGTTTATATTCCTGCCTTTCTTTTTTCTTTGTATTCTTTTTTTCCAGAATATTTCTGTTTCGAAAATTTTAAAAGGTGAAATGACAGGAAATGGAGAATGCTTTTATTCAAAAAACAGGCAAATGTTATACTGGTGTTCTTTCTACATGGCATATGCCTTTTGATATTAGTTCAAGGTCAACTGGGTTTTGGCAAAATATTGGAAGTCAGAAAATTCCAAGTTTAGTCATGTATAGAGCAACAGGTTAATATGTAACTGTTATGATGAAGTGTAGATATGAATACTATTTATGTAGAATATCTTGCAGCTAGAAGCTGAAGAATAGGCTGTGTAATTAGAAAGTAGCATATCTATTTTAAAAAAAATCTTCACAAGAGTAGTTCTGCAGAGAAGTGCTCTTGATGTAGGTTAGGCAAATATGAAAAAAGCCTCAATCTGCAACAAATAACAGCTCTTATTAGCTATTTAATCTAAGTAACACCAAAATACAGGGTTTCTGATAAGCCCCCATGTGACCCCTGGTTTAAGGGGAAAAAAATGCACTAAAAGGAAGATCTTGGAGCTGTCCATCAATTTCTGAGACACACAGAAATCCTGAGCAGTGAGGCAATGTGCTCTCTGTCTTCATGCATAATACATACCAAATAGGTGAAGTAGTATGTAAAGTGAATTTTAATTGGTTATAATTGTCATTTCATTTAGTAAAGTATTGTCTGGAGACAAGGATATCAATTAGCACTCTATGGACTCTGTTACTTATGAAAATATGCATATAGAGAGATGATGTGCTTAAGCAGTAGATATACTTTAATTAAGAAAATGGTACAATAATTTAAATACCTTTAAAATATCAATTAATTGCTATATAGGTAGATTTTGAGTATCAACCTGGTAAAGTCAAAATCACTGTATCTGATTTAAATGAACTTGAAAAATATGTTTTAGTTTTGCTACCTGATTTCTTTTTCTCAAGGCATTCACTTGATATGCTGTAAGAAAAATTCCAACATTAAAAAAATGCACCAAAAAACAGAGATGTTTGATAATGATGAAAATTTTCTTTTTTAACTTTAAGCCTCGATACGTATGCATTTCATGAAAACAGAAAAAAAAACAATATTAAGCCAAGAGTCCCCTATGAAGATCTCTTTCATATGTCCTTCATTTCCTTAGCATTAATGGATGTTCAGGCATCAATAAGGTAGAAAAAAAGATGATTGATGTATTTCATTTTATTATTAA
Source organism: Hylobates moloch (assembly GCF_009828535.3). Classification (NCBI taxonomy): domain Eukaryota; kingdom Metazoa; phylum Chordata; class Mammalia; order Primates; family Hylobatidae; genus Hylobates; species Hylobates moloch. The sequence continues at coordinate 39,423,365 of NW_026652290.1, read as the reverse complement.
ATTGTTGGTAACCAAGGCAGCTTTTCTTTTTTCCATGGGGATGAAGAGGGACCTGTCCCTTTTTAACCACTTGCTCTGAATGACTTTTATACCCAATATCAGTGAGAAGAGAGGATGAATGTCACCTCTCTTCTCTTCCTCCTCCTGCCGATGCCTACTCCCTCCTTTGATTGACAGCTACTAATAACCTTCCTGCCCTAAGTGCCATGGAGACACTTTATTAGGACAAACAGCCAAGGAAATCTAGGAATGAAGCCAAGTCTGCAGTGAGTTATTATCGGGCTTGTATTTATCTCAGCTTTGTAATTTTTTTCAGTGATATGCAAATCCTGAAATAGATCTTCTGCTGTTGAAGGACAGGTCCCTCTGTTAATTGATCCACTGAGATTCACTCTACCCTCTTTCAGCTCTCAGCCAGGGAAACATGCTACATGAAAGACGCTCAGAGCTGTACACAGGACACAGAAATTCTCCATGCTCTCCTTCCACAAGAAGAACTTCCATAGCAAAAATGAATTTTCGTTTCATAAAAACAAGTTCTCTCTCAATATTATCTGCCCAGTGGATCAAACTGATTTGTTTATTTGTTTATTAGTTGCATAGGAAATACTCTTTCAAATTATAACCAAATGTGACTTCAGATGGGATTTACATTTTCTCTTGAAATACACAGAGCTCACACATATTGTAAAAATATTAAAACTAATTCAGTGAGAGCCAACATTTATTTTTTCAGGAAGAGAAGAGAAATGTGGGAAAGACCATGAAGTAGAGGAATCAGTTTTCCTTGGAACAGCTCCTTCTTTGTAAATTAAAAATACAAGTGTATATCCCCAGCCTTTTCAATTCTATAAACATTTATTTTATTTATTCAAAACCATTCTGTGTGTGTGTGTGTGTGTGTCTACATGCACACCTCAAGAAGTTTACCAATAGGACATTAATAACAATGATAATAATAGTAACGTGTCTATATTAAATCTTCCTTGAGTTGATAGCTTTCTGGCACTTAAAGTGTTTATATGGCATGTGAAGACACCACTGGAACAAAGGCAAACAAAAATTATGAGCTAAATAGCTAAATATTGATTAGTACTCTGCCCAGAATCTGTGTGGCCTTGGAAGAGCCATGGACATAGAATCAGAAAGACTTGATATAGATACTGAGCTCCACATGAGTGCTCTTCCTTTCAAACTCAGTTTTTTCATCTGTAGACCAAGAATTAATAACATTAATACTTTCTTAATGACATAACATTTTTTCTATAAGTAGAAAATAAATGAGTGGGTGTGGAATTGTTTCATGAAGTGTCATTCCAAGATAAAGTATGAAAATAAGTGAGCAATTGCCTTATATCATTATAGTTTATAAAGTAGTAATTTTTTAAGTGTGGTCAGGTAAGTTTGAGGAACAGGCTACATTCATAGGTTCATAGTACACAGTAGCTATTACCTATTCATATTTTATTACATCCGTAATGTATGGAACATATCCCCTCAATTTTGCACATTAATCTTTTGCAATTTTCATTAACATAGGAAGCAACAAGCATATTCCTGATATGCCATTGGTTATATAAGAGCTGTCTTCCCTTCATCACCGAGGTCTGAAACACAATAAAAAAAAAATATCCGGTGAGGTTTCACTTTATTAGCTCAGGGAATACCCCCACATTCTCTGCCCCAGAGCCCCTTTCGGCTGATCTCTCAAGTTGCCATCCCCTAGAGCAGGCTTTCTCAGGCTGGGGAGGGGGCTAATTTTGTTCCCCAGGGGGTATGTGATAATATCTGAACACATTTTTGGGTTGTCACACTTGGGAGAAAGGTGCTACTGACATTTAATGTAGACAGACAAAAGATGGATGCTGCTAAACATCCTACAACGCCCAGGTCAGCTTCCCCAACAGAGAATGATTTAGCTTAAATGTGAATAGTGCCCAGGCTGAGAAAGCCTGCCTTGCAATTCCATCTCAGTCCTCTTTTCATAAGTGCTTCGTATCCATGTGTCTTTGGGAAGATCTCTTCAATGCTTGTGGCTGCATTCCTTCTAAGCCTTGCCTCCTTGTGCTGTGTTTGGCCCAGGTGAAGCATCTGGGATTCTGCCACCATGCCCAGCTCAGACTCCCAGACTCTTCTTAGGTAGGAGAGTGGCAGGAATAGGCTTTTTCTTGCAGAAAGAAATTGGGCTATTCTGTAGGATTCTGTAAGATTAAAAAAAATAGATTTTCAATTTCCAGTAACAATTTATATTTTAATATTGGCTAAATGTATCTGTTTTTTGATAAAATTCCCCTTAGGTATATAAAAGCTCCCGATGAATTACAAGTGAACACACAGAAAAATGTGGTATCTATATATGGAAGTCACTGCACATGTCAGAGAAATACTGATCATGGTTTACATCGTCATTCAAAAAGTCATTGGACAGCCCAGCAAAATTCTTAGACCTCAAATTTACTATGCATTCATTAGTGTATTCATTTTTCACAGATGCTGCTTGTGATAAGGCCTATTCTGCTGTCCATGACTGCCATATCCCAATGAAAGTGCTAGTTATCAAGCAGCTAATTCAGTAAGACTTTTTAGACTTTCTATAGCCATATTTAAGAATAAGTAGATATAATAAAAGTGTCTCTACAGCTATGAGACTATTGCCTTAATAATTAAATATTGAAAAAACAATATTTGACATGTAGTTTTTTAAAAATCAAGAATAATAACTTCTTTTTCTAAAACCAGTTATGCTTATCAAAAGAGAAAATCTTTTTCAGACATTCTCATCTCCTAAAGGGAGATATATAATTTAACCCATTGTTATAATAAGGAGACTTGAAACCATTTAAGTAGAGCAACAGTCATAGTCAAGGAAACTATTTCTAGATTTCCTGTAGCTCCCAAGAGGAATTAACAAATGTGGTGCACACAATGCAGATTTGTATTCTAATCAGATATTACCTAGTTTGCTTAAGTGAAATGTGAACTAAAGGAGAAGTGTGCCTATTAGAATGGCACTGAATATGCAAGGAAAAATAACATGATCCAGGCCCTCTAGAATTTTAGTCTAGTCAGCAAACATGCATTTCCAATTTTTAGTAGGTGATATAACAAATGCTACATTAAGATATAACATTCTCTTACTAGTCTCAAATAGACAAAATCGGGCTTTAAATATGCTACTAGACAGAAAGGAATTGTATTTCAGTATCTAAAATGACATGTTCATGACTTAGTTGTTATTCAAATAAATTCAACATTTTTTTTTTTTTATAGACAGAATTTCAATCTTGTTGTCCAGGCTGGAGTGCAATAGCATGACCTCAGCACACTGCAAACCCTGCCTCCCAGGTTCAAGAGATTCTCCTGCCTCAGCCTCCCGAGTAGCTGGGATTACAGGTGTGTGCCACCATGCCCAGCTAATTATTTTTTGTATTTTTAGTAGAGATGGGGTTTCACCAAGCTGGTCAGGCTGGTCTCAAACTCCTGACCTCAGGTGATCAACCTGCCTCTGCCTCCCAAAATGCTAGGATTACAGCCATGAACCACCACGCCTGGCCACTCACTGAACTTCCACTCTGTTCTAGGAACTACAATATACTTAATGGAGTTTACCAAGATTAGTTTTACTGTATTCATCACTTTCAAATACTTTATTCTATAGACTGAGCGAGACTGAATCCTTGCTATGGAATTACCAAGTTCTGTTAATGGACAATTATTTTACCCTGAAGAAAACCAAAAAATTGAAAATAAAATGTCTGACAAAATCATGATCTGGCTCATAAGGTGTTGTAAGCATGGAAGATGCATATAAAGTTCTGAGAAGAGTGTCCAGAATAAGGTACATGCACAACCAAAGACACAAACTATGACTAGACTTTGAATATGACAAGTGGAGGTAAGCGCAACAGTAAACATCCTTAATCTGCAACCCTCTAAAGTCAGCAGACAATAAATTCAATTGAAGTGTCAATCCATCCATAACCTGTGGTAAACTGAATGCATATCTAAAGTGAGGGAAACATTCCCGTGCCTCCTGGCGTGAGATGGAAAACATTACTGGCTATATTTGGATCCACTATCCATTACTAAGTTCTGGTGTTTGTAAATAACTATGGTGTCAATGGATGCTTTGTAATCATCATTTACCTATCAGGCGAAGAGTCAAAATGGGGAATATCGCCTCATTTTCTTGTGGGAACACATGCCTCTTCCATTAACTAGGCATTTCTCCGTTCAGGAAGAGTAGCCTCCAGGGCTACTGAGGTTTGAGGTTATTCTGTACGTAAAAGTTAAAGCCAAAGCCAAAGTTAAAGCAAAAGCCAAAGTTAAAAAAAAAAAAGAAAGAAAGAAAATGCAATAATCTGAGATGTAGAAACAAGATGGTTTGAGGTTTCCTGTTAGGATGAAGCAAAATGACTTATTTAAGATCAGCTTTTAAAAAAAAACAGAATTTTGGAAGATAAAACTGGGAGAAGGGAAAATACAACATTTTAAAAGTGACAATTTCACAATTTGAAAAACTGTTAAAATGATATATTCTTTAAGAAATAAAAGCATGTTATTGAAATGTTTTAAACTGATGAACACATAGGAAAGAAGTTACCCAGGACATCACCCTGACTGAACATCACACTGAGGAACAGAAAATATGGATGAAATTATACCATAAGCGTATAGCTGCTACGCCAAGTTTTATAACTCTTTACATTACAACAAAGGGATGGGGGGGGATGAAGCCAATTCTCATGGGAGATGGCATCTAGAGCTCAAAATAAAAACATGAGTAAAACAATTCTCAAGGATGGCTTCATTAGGATTATTTTAATAAGAATTATTATGCAGGCCTGGCGCGGTAGCTCACGCCTGTAACCCCAGCACTTTGAGAGGCCGAGACGGGTGGATCACGAGGTCAGGAGATCGAGACCATCCTGGCTAACACGGTGAAACCCCGTCTCTACTAAAAACACAAAAAATTAGCCAGGCGTGGTGGCGGGCGTCTGTAGTTCCAGCTACTCGGCAGGCTGAGGCAGGAGAATGGCGTGAACCCGAGAGGTGGAGCTTGCAGCGAGCCGAGATCACGCCGCTGCACTGCAGCCTGGGCGACAGAGCGAGACTCCATCTCAAAAAAAAAAAAAAAGAATTATTACGCAAAGCAGTTTTATTGTAAGGGTCTAAGAATACGAAGTGAAAAACCACTAAACTTGAACAAGACCCCAATAATCTACTCCCTAACGAAAGGCAGTCTTCTGTCCCAAGGCTGAAGGTGCAACCATGGCCTTTATTCTTGAGCTCCTGCTTCATTTGCACGAAAGTCTTTGCACAAAATACACATGAATGTACATGTATATTGTGTATATGTAAATATATATAAGTAAGCACATATATACAATGTGTAAGCATGTAGATATATATGCACAGACACTATAATGTATATGTATTTTATATGCTGTGTCTGTGTGCGTGTGTGTGTGTGTGTGTGTGTATACACAGTATTTTTTTAAAAGGATATATATTTGTGGACATAATTTTCCTGAGAATAAACATTTTCAGATATATATCCAGAACAAAATTTTTAAATAAGTTATGCACTAGCTAAAACAGAAATTAATCACAATATTATTTTACTGCTATTTTGGTATCACAACTCGGGTTTCTGCAAATGAGTGTCATTGGCTGATGTTCCTGTGCATTGGATCACATTCATATTCAACCAACTCAAAGATGTTCCACTCACTGCTCACACCCACATAGATGTTTATTTTAAGCAAGTCATCAGAATGTGTCAACTACAGTTGTCAATATGGTACTTTATAAGAAAAAGCATTGCGTGTGCATTTTAAGTAATTTAACAACAATTAAATTACTAATTAACTAAATTTAATAATTAAGTTATTGATTTAATAATGCACAAAGTTACTTCAAACTGGAAAATAAGGAGTATGAGCAAAAATTGAATCAGTTTGCTCAAAAGAGCAAATCTGAAGGACTATAGAAGAATGTGACCTGACTTACGAATTATCTCACCCAAGCCCACACCCTCACCATCCTGTGACAGTTAATGATGCTCAATACTAATTTTCGAGGCTTCAAATGTCAGGATTCTAATAATGCAGCTGTTAGAAACTAACAGGGAAACTGTCCAGCCCTACATTTTTCCTTTTCTCCTTAATGTATATGTGTAAGCATTTTTTAAAATACTTGAAATGTGTGTGCTTTGCTTTTTTTTTTTGGAACTTTTAAGAATGTCTAGTACAGGTACACAATAAAACAGAAATAGTAGTAGTTCTATTAATGCTTCTGAGTTTAGGACATTCCTCAACAGTGTTTTATTAAGGGACCAACATGCAGTGCCTCCTCAATGGGTCTACTTCCTTTGGAATAAAAGTAAACTTTGCGGCTTGGACCGAAAGCTGCCTCTAATATTCCTCACTCTTCCTCTTGCATTCATTCTCATGACTTCCTCCCCTACTTTATTCCTAAACTATTTGAAATTAACTTTCAACTTTGATGAAAACACAGGAAAGAAGACACTACCCAGAACATCACCCTAACTGAAAATCATGCTGATGAACAGAAAACACGGATGAAATTATAATATATGCATACTGCTGCTAGGTCAAGTTTTACAACTCTTCTCATTTTAACAAAGGTATAGGAGGAATGAAGCAGATTCTTATAGTAGATAGCATCTACTCAAAATTTTAAAAATGAGTAAAACAATTCTCAAAGATGGCTTCATTAGAATATTATTTTAATAAGAATTATTGCCCAAAGCAGTTTCATTGTAAGGTTGCAAAAATACAAAGTGAAGGACCCCTGGGCTTGAACATTCTCTTTCCTCCTCACTCACATCCATTCCAGTTGCCATGTCCTATTCATCACCTACGTCCAAGTTTAAAATGCATCTCCAGGATATCTTAATCACACGCACTTAACGTCCAGGATGCTTGCTCCCTGCAGGTGGTACAAGGGTCTCCTTCCCTATACTGACATGCCATGCTATCTGTGTATATCACATCTATTAATTTCTAATCTGTCTATTCGTGTCTCAGAAAAACCAAGGAGTGTCTTTCATGTTTGTACTCTTTTGCCTGCTACAGTGTCTGGCACTTAAAAAGGCCTCCATAAATCTTGAGTGAGTAAATGAATGGATGGATTTTCTTTCTTTTTTCTGGAAGCATTAGAGCATTAGAGTGTCCCAGGAGCTTATACCTTAATTTCTCTGTTAAATTGTGTTTTCTGAACTGTAGAATTCATTATCATGCTGAGATAAATTTACCAAACATTTGTTTGAAAAGCATGAGCAGCCTTTAAATTAACCTCAGGACAATTACTATATATATCAGTTTGTTCCAAAATGAATGACCGGAAAAGAATGTGACTAGTTTTATATTTGCATAAAATATAATTATATAAAAATGCATTATTGATCCAGATAATTTTCTTCTTGAACTTCACAAAAGGGTCTAGAGGCTCAAATCTGATCAGTGCGTTTAGTTCTCTTTCAGGAAAGAAGCAACCCATGGGTTAGAATTAGTTCTTTCCTGATGCCAAAGAATGGGGACAGGGAGGACTCTTTGGTGTGTGTGATGGTTAAATTAGGTGTCAACTTGACTGGATTTAGTAACACCTAGAAAGCTCGTAAAGCAAATTTTGGGGTATGTCTGTGAGGGTGTTTCTGGAGATTAGCATGTGAATCTGAGTAGACCAGGTGGGAAAGGTCTACTATGTGGATGGGCCCTAACCAAACGGCATGGGGGCAGGGTGCAAAAACAGAGGAAAGGCAAATGTGTCCACCCATGTCCTGGAGCTGGGACACACTCTGCCTCCTCTTTCTTGGACATCAGAACTCGAGGCTTCTGGCGTTTGGACTCCAGGACGTGCACCAGCAGACCCCTACGTCCTTAGGCCTTCACTTTCAGACTAAGAGTTATACAGTTCAGTTCCCTGGTTCTGAGAGTCTGACTTAGACTGAGACACATCACTGGCATCCCAGCATCTTCTGCTTGCGGATGGTCTATTCTGGGACCTCTCAACCTCCATAACTTTGTGAGACTATTCTCTTAATAAATCCCCTCTCATATATCTATATACATATCCTCTTGGTTCTGCCTGTTGGGGGACCCTAACCAATACAGTGTGCACCGATGTGTTTGTTTGTACACAGTTGTGGGGATGGGAGGAATGAATGGGGTGGGAACAGGTCGGAAGCTGAACAAGGCAAAATGGGAAATTTAAAAAACTAACGGGAAGGAAAATGTCAACCGACGCAAGCAGAGGACTGATGTTCACAAAATCTGGAGGGGAATCTGTAGTGTCCCCAAACTCAAAGAGGCCAGGGGACCTGGGAAGTTTCCAGTAAACAGCCAAGGTTCTGAGGTCCAGGATGAAAGTAAAAAACACACGATTAAAAGGAATGGAGAAGAGAGGGGCTGGACTTCTAGAATACTGGTTTCTAAACATTTTTACTTGTATACCCAATTAATAAAATTATTTTGAACATGCACCCTGAAAATAAATGTATTTTAAATTAAATTATATGCATGCACTATTGTCTATTGTATGTATGTAAAACTTTCAATGCTAGAGATGTGAAAGAATGAGAAAAACTGTGTCCAAGAATCTCTCCATAGTTCACTTATTTTTAAACGGGAAAAAAGGAAAAGTTTTTAATTAAATGAATATATCTGAGGGACACTGCCATAACCAAGTGATCAAATTGAACATCATCAAAAAAGTGACAAACCGACATAATTTATCCTATTGAGACATACTGAGAATAGCAATTCATCACCGATGTGGTTTGCCTGCCAAAAATATTTATCCTAACTTAATCACAGGAAATGAAAGTTATCCAGATCATAAAGGAAAAAGTGAAGATATCTATAGTTGTACATGACATAATTTTATACATAGGAAATCTTATGGAATCTTCAAAAACTGTATTTAGAAAGCTAATAAGTGATTTCAGCATTATGCACAAAATTAATTCTATTTCTACATTCTAGCAATTAACACTCTGAAAGTGAAATAAAGAAAGCAATTCTCATTACAATAGTATCAAAAATAAAATGCTTGAGAATAAATTTAATAAGAGAAACTTGCACATTGGAAACAAAAATAACCTCATTGAGAATAACTAAAGATCTAAGTAAATGGAAAGACATTACTCATTGATAGATTCGAAGACTCAATATTGTTTAAATAGCAATACCCATCTACTCCAAATTGATTAGAGATCTCTTTTAAAATCTCAGCCTCCTTTTTCTCAGAAATTGATAAGCTGATTTAAAAATCCATATGAAAATGCAAATGACTCATAATGCTCAAAACAATCTAGTAAGAAGGAAAACAAAATTGGAGAACTCACATTTTCTGATTTCAAACTTACTCCAAAGCTACAGTAATCAAGACAGTGTGGTAATGGCTTAAAGATATTCCTGTAGATCAATGGAATGTAATTTAGAGGCCAAATTAAAAACAACAATAACAACCAAAGCACTTACAGTTACAGTCAATTTATTTTGTTAAGGGAGGTAAGGAAATTTAAGAGAGAAAGAATAATCTTTTCAACCAATGATGTGTGGCAACTGGATGTCTTTCTGAAAAATAGAAAAAACAATTAAGTTATACTTGTAATTCACAATAAACAATTAAGTTATACTTGTAATTCACATATTCACAAAATGTGCAAAAATTCCCTTAAAATGAACACCTAAATATAAATGCTAAAACTAAAAAACTCTTAGAAGAAAACAAGTATAACTCTTCATGATCTTAAATTAGAAAATAGTTTCTTAGATATGACACCAAGAGCACAAGAAACAAAAGAAAATACATAAATTTACTTCATAAAAATGGAAACTTCTGTGCTACAAAAGACATTATCAAGAAATTCAACAGACAACCCAAATAATGTAATACAATATTTTAAAAATTATATATCCGATAAAAGTCTAGTGTCTAGAATATATGATGCATACACTTAACCATTAAAAAGACAACCCAATTTAAAAATGGGCAAAAGATTTGAACAGACCTATTTCCAGAAGAGATATACGAATGGCCAATAAGGACACGAAAAATGCTCAACAAAGTCATTAAAGAAATGCAAACAAATCACAATTAGGTACCACTTCACGCTGACAATGATGGCTATGATAAGCAACTCAGACAAGACGTATAAATGCCACACGTGATTTTTGATTAATGCTTTATATAAAAAAATAGAAAACACTTGATTGTGACAATTGGCACTGTATATTGGGTACTAGCAGTATATCATTGTCAATTTCCCAAACATAACCCTTATATTGTGATTGTAGAGAAAAATATCCTTATTCTTTAGAGATGCACGGTTAAATATTCAGGCTTTTGTTACTCTGATGCTGGCAACTCTTAAACAGTTCAACAGCAATAATTTTTAAAATTATGTATATAGAGATGAGGTAAATGTAGCAAGATGTTAATAATTTGTAAAACTAAGTAAAGATATACAGTTGTTTCTTTTAGTTATACTTAATAATTTTGTGTTGTATGTTTTAAACTTTTCAAAATAAAAAATTAGGAATAATAAAAGGTTAGAGTAATCATAAATATAAAAATCAATATTGTTATATTTTTAACCATACTTCAATGCATCATCTGTGCAAACATACTTTGGAGATGATCATGTCTAGCAAAAAGAGATTTAGTTTCTAGGATCTGGTGGTTTTGTGTGTTAAATCTACTTTTAGAAGTCTTAAAACTTTCTAAAAGTTTTAATATGTATTTCAGGCACCTCCAAATACACTGTTTAAATATCTCTATAAACCTATGTTCCTCTCAAAATTTAATAAGTAGCAGCACTTCAGTTAAAGAACAAATTAAAGTTTCTGTTATTTGAAAAGTAGCCTGTAAAGACCATTAAATGTTATTAACATCTTCGAATGGGCATAAAGTGCCTTGAAAAGTTAGAGATCTTCTCAGTTGAGCAAAGCCATCAACTCTGGACTTCTTTTTCCTGGAGCATTGATTGTGCTCTCAATCCTCTGAGCATGATGCATGAGATGTATTGTGGCTTTGTATAGCAGTGAGGGCACCAGTTACACCCTGATGCATTTTCATAGCCTCTTCCTAATAGTGCCACCTGCTGTAACGGGGACATGAGGCATGAAAAAAATTGTACCTCCTTGTGAGAAATACCTTTCTCTTACAAATACAGATCTAACTATCACCACTAGAGGTAATAGTAACACACAAAATATTGGGGGGAGTTCTAATAGAAAGAAAAGAGTCACCTTCTCCACTTATAGATAGTAAATCAAAGCCTCTCAAAAGATTTTCCTTACCCTCATATTTTCCTCTGGCTTCTATGTTTTTCCTATATTCATTATAGATTGCTTTTTCTGTGGATTTGTTGAATTGAAGGAAACATTATGCATTGTTTTTCATACGTTATTTTATATTAGAAATCAGAATTTTTTTCAATTGCTAGGGCAAAGTAAAATAAAAGGAGAAAATTGTTACTAGTCATAGCACCTAGAAATAACGATACTGTGATTCAATTGTTCTGGCAATGTTTCACTGGGGTGCACTATACTTAGATGACGTAGCAGGTGAAATGGAAATTCTGATGGGTGTGAGGAAGATCCTGAACCCAGAATTCATTATTCATCCTAGAGTTCATGTAAGAACCATGTAGTGCTCAGCATTACAAGGTAATAAGGAAAAATAAAGTCAATATCTACCTAAGTCACAAAAAATAAAATTATATGAAGGCAACACTATCACTATCTTTATAATATATAATATATAAATATATTGAATATTGTATGTATGTATTAGACAAATTTGTACACAGACACAGAGGATGAGGTAGAAAAAGAAGATAAAGCCAATTGGAGAAACTGTAACCAGCCAGAGAATCTGGTCAAAGGATATAGGAGAGTCCGTTCTGCTACTCTAACACATTTTTTATCTGTTTGAAATTATGCTTCTCATTTTTTAAAGAGTTGGGGTCTCACTCTGTCACTTAAGCTGGAGTGCAGTGGTAAGATCATAGCTCACTGCAGCCTTAAACTCTTGGGCTCAAGTTTAAGGCTTGAGCCTCACCTGCCTCAGCCTCCTGAGTATCTGGGACTACAGACATGCACCACCATTCATGGCTAATATTTTCGTTTTTTGAAGCTACAGGGTCTTGCTATGTTGTCTGGGCTGATCTCAGATTCCTGGACTCAAGTGATCTTGCTGACTTCGTCTCCCAAAACAATGGGATTACACGTGTGAGACTCCGTGTCGGGCTAAAATTATATTGTAATAAAAAATTACTTAGAATAATCTAAATGCTCACTTCCTCAGAAAATATAGGACACGCCTTGACATTTCCCTTTAACTATTTAGCAATAGTTTTTTCTCGTTTTCCCTTTGTTGAGTTAATCTAAATAAAATTATACCTGCTGTGACACATCAGAATTTAAAAAATATTTTCTCGAGATGCCCATGGGCTCGTAAGTGCTATGTGTACAAATTATACCCTTTTCAAATCTTACCTTTTATAGCACTTTATGGTCCTATATATGAAGTATTTTGAGATGGGAGCACTTTGTGGTGCTAGAAACTTCAGATCATTTATTTCACCTGATTTCTTCAAAAATTTGGTGAAATCATTATGGTAAGTATTATTATGCCCATTTACAAATGAGAAAACTAAAAGTCATAGTGAATAATTGCTGTCATACAGTGTGTGCATTCTGAAGAAACTGACATCAACTTCTACACCCTGCGGTGTGGGGTCCCAGTGTAAAAGGCAGTTCACTATATGGCTTGTGCCTCACTGTATTAGTTTCCTAGGGCTTCAGCATTCAGTTACTACGAGTTTAGTGACTTCAAACAATACAGATGAACTCTTACAGTTCTAGAAGTCAGAAGTTTAAAATGTCTAGAGCTGCATCCTTTCTGGGGATTTATAGGAGAATCTTTCTCCCCTTTTCCAGCTTCTAGCAGACACCAGCATTCCTGAGCTTGTGGCCCCTTCCTTGATCTTCAAAGCCAGTGTAGCACCTTCTCTCTGACCTTCTGCCTCTCTCTTACAGGGATCCTGATGATTCTATCAGGTTTATCTGGATAATTCAGAATAATCTCCCGTCTCAAAATACTTAATCACATCTGTAAGATCCCTTTTTCCATGTAATGTAATATATTAGTAGGTTCCACGGATTAAGATGTACACATGTTTAAAGAACCATTATTCCACCTAAAACAATCATCTTATAAAAAGATCCACATACCAAAAGCTTCCAATTAGCTTTTTAGTGTCTCTTATTTATTTTATGATCAGTAGAAACAAAAATAAAACCAACTCTGAAAATACAAGAGAAGATAATAAATTAGAAATTAATTGAGGTGGTGCAACATCTGACTAATGGTATTTCAGAAAATGAAGGGATCATTACCAAAAAAAAAAAAAAAAAAAAGACATTTCCCCTACTAAAAACCACAAACTCCAGAAATAAAGGGTACAAGACTTTAGATTTAAAATCCTAAGGACAAAGTTCAATAATTGATAAATTTCAGGACCCAGGCATGAAGACAATTTCCCAAAATTCCAGAGGGGTCAGGGAAAATAGCTTTACTAGAGATATTTGGAACCAGGTGGCTCTAAATTTCTCAAGTGATGATATCTGCTTTGGGAATGTCAAAAACTATCTTTACATTTTTTAGAAAAAAAGTTTTTCCCAGAGATTTCATATTCAAACAGTAAAACAAGGATGCTATAGTTTGAATAATTGTGTCCCCTCCAACATTTACCATAAAATATGATCCTCTGTGTGATGGTATGAAGAGGTGTGACCTTTCTGAGGAGATTAAGACATGGGAGCTTTGTCCCTAGGAATGAGATTAGCACCCTTATAAAAGGCCTAGAGAGAGTGGGCTCCTCCTCTTCCATGCTCCTTCAAGGTGAGGTCACAGCAACAAACCTCCATCTTGGAAGCAAGGGCAGTCCTCACTGGACACTAATGCTGGTTCTTTGATCTTAGACTTCCCAGCCTCCAGGACTGTAAGAAATAAGTTCCTGATCTTTGTAAATTGCCTGCTGTAAGATATTTCGTGATAGCAACACAAATGGAGGAAGACAAAGGGTGATGGTTGAATAAACTTTTTGCAGATATGCAAATAAGTTTCAGATATGCAAAGACTAAAATAACTTGACTTCCCATATATATTTTCCCAGCAACCTACTGTAGGATGTTTTTTGGCAAATGAGAGAGTATGCCTAGAAAGCAGAATTTCTAGAATTCAGGAAACAGTCTTCACACTAGGAAATGGTAAAAAGTCACCCCAAAAAGAGAGCTGTGCAGCAGATGTGGAGAGCAACCAGTCACAATCAAAACAGAAAATACACTGCGATGAGAGGTAGCTCTTAAGGAAGGGAGCAGAGGGAAATTTTGCATTTTTAACAAGTTTCCAGGTGCTGCTGATGGTTCTGGTTTTGGATCTGCACTTTGAGGGCCATCATCCTAGGGCATCAGTGGCCTCTGTGGCTGAAGGCTTTTTGCTGCCTACAGGGGTACAGCAACTTAGTTACTGCCAAGCCACAAGTGCCCTGGAATTAACAGCCTTCAACGTGGAAGAAGTCACTGGATAAATACCCTCGCTTTCATGCCTTTAGGTAAGAGAACTCTGAATCTCCAGATGGGTAACTGGCTTAATGATGAATTCCTTATTGGCTTCTCCCTCTTCCTTGTCTCACTTCACCAATTTTCTACCAATGTTTCTTGAAATAACCTCCCAAATAAGCTTCTGGGAGAACCCAAACCATAATAGTGAGTGCTCAAGAAAATTAGTTTAATTAAATGAGCATAAAACAATTAAAAAATTAAACCTCACAGTAGTCCATTAAAATACTTTTGTATGGGCATCTGTTTGCTTTTATCATGCACTGCTGTTCAAATGATTTATCTACTGCCCAAGAATTAACAGTGAGGTAGCATTAGAACTTTAAGTCTTATCTACCAGTCTACTGCTTAAAATGATTTTAAAAATCATATTAGTCATTTTCTTCAATTTCAAAAACAAATTTCCAATTGATTTCATTGAAATTTGAGCAGTCCTGTGGAAAGTAAAATATAGTAATTGCAATTTATCTACCAGCTACGACATTGTTGGTAGACTTATAACTGACACAGAAACTGGAGAAAGAAATTTAAATGATTTTTATTGATGCAGACTTCCAAAGAGTAACTAACATTTCTACACACTAAGCTGGGAACAAGGAAATCTGTCAAACAGGAAGCACTTTTAAAAGCTGAGACATGAGAATAATGCTCGTCAGTTTTCCTTGGTGGACAAAGTGAGAGCAAAAGGTTTAGATCCTGAAAGAAAAGAGAAAGAAGTGCTTTTCAAAGCCTGGGTGATACTGCAGGTGACAGGGACCCCACTGCCTGAGGGCACTTCCATGGGCCACTGCCGCCTTCCTCCCACATACACTGGTGAAAGGGTGGTTTTATCCTCAGGCAAAGCTTCCTGGATTCAGTGAAAACCCCCTTTCGAACATCAGATGGCATGTCACAGAGCTGCACGCTGTCTCCTCCTGGGCTTATAATGAGTTTTCCTCACTGCTACTACCTGAGCCCCAAAATGCACATTAAAGGACACTGTCAATTAATGTTTGGATCAAAATGTGACCTACATTACTACTGACTGTCATGGAGACAGTTCTGCAGAGTCCAAATGTCTACTCATATATTTTCAACACTCTATTAATAAGAAGGTATAATAGTCAATTAAAAAGAGGTGATCCCTTAGGAACCACAAAAACAAAAGAATCTGTATATTACCATTGGTTATGTGATATCATTTAATAAATTAACTGTTCCCTTGGGGCTATGCTCTTATCACCAAGAATAGAGAGAGATTCAGAAAACTTGGGCTCAATACCCCCAACTTTTTCAGAGAAGTCAGATCCCCTTACACGAATCTCGCTCCCTTTCTCAGTCTCAGTGACTTTCTTCATAAAAAGGGGAAATTTGACTGCATGATCTCAAAGTCCACTTCCAACTCACATTCACTTACCTTTCTCTTCTTTTATCGATACTGGTACTTCACGTTCTCCTGGAACTTCATTAAAGAAAGAAGCAAAACAGGGCTAAAGAAAGGCTGGAGTTTATCTGATGGCGAAAGATTAAAAATAGGAAAAAAAAAAAATGAAAACGTAACTAAATATAAATGTATTTACAAAGAAAAACAGGCTTCCCAAATCATTTGGATATTTGTCTTCTGCAAATCTCACGTTGAAATTTGATCCCCAATGTTGGAGGCGGGGTCTGGTGGGAGGCGTATGGATCACGGGGTCAGATCCTTCATAAATAGACAGAAATAGACGAATGACCTTGGGTCGAAGGGTGTGAGTGAGTGAGTTCTCCCTCCATTAGTTTGTGAGAGAGTTGACTGTTAAAAAGAGACTGGCATCTCCCACCTTGCTCTCCTGCTTCCTGTTAAGCCATGTGATATCTGCACACACCAGCTCACCTTTGCCTTCTGCCATGAATAACAGCAGCCTAAAGCCCTCACCAGAAGCAGATGTTGGCACCATGCTTCTTATACAGCCTGCAAAACTGTGAGCCAAATAAACCTACTCTCTTTAAAACTTACCCAGCCTCAGGTATTCCTTTATAGTGGCATAAAGATACTACATGACTTCAGGTTATTTTTTTCTTTTATTGTAGTAGAACTATGCATCTACAGGTTCTTCTTCTGTCTGCAGTCTCAAAAAGAGGATCACCCTTCATGCTCATGTGTAAAAGTGATTGGGGCAGGATTTCAGAATCCTGCTCCGACCTGTAAAGACCTAGAAGTTGTTACTTTTTCAACAGGTAAAAAAATAAAAAATGAACAAAAACACCTGAAAATTAATAACTGTTTTTAAACCCATCAGAGAATCTGGCTATACTGCTATCTCAAAATCTGGAAAGGTAAATGAATCCAGAGATCCAGGGTTAGAGCCAAAATCTGCTTACCTGAAACAAAACCACTGGAGTCATAAACAAGTGGGGGAACACATGAACAGTAATTTTGACAAATTGCTAGAAGCTGCATGTGGACTATTGTGAGAGTAAGAAGCTCACAATTTTAGGGAAAGTGCACATTTTCATAGGCTTTATCTACAGGACCTTATTGGGTTATTATGGTAAAAATTTGCACAAGATCCCGTCGTGGCTCTGGATGAGGGAGGGGAAAGTAATCATTATAACATGTATGAACTCCCATAGCCTTCTAGATAATGAAGATCTACCTGCCAGACTATGCCAGAGCCTTATACCACTTGGGGAAGGTCATTTCCCTGACTTCAGCCCCTTCTAGTCTTCCCGTCTTCAATATAAGAATGAGGGTTAAGAAACAATGGTTAGGCCAGGTGGGGTGGCTCACGCCTGTAATCCCAGCATTTTGGGAGGCTGAGACGGGTGGATCACGAGGTCAGGAGATCGAGACCATCCTGGCTAACGTGGTGAAACCCCGTTTCTACTAAAAAAAAACAAAAAATTAGCCAGGCATGGTGGTGGGCCCCTGTAATCCCAGCTACTTGGGAGGCTGAGGTTGGAGAATGGCGTGAAACCAGGAGATGGAGCTTGCAGTGAGCCAAGATCATGCCACTGCACTCCAGCCTGGGCAACAGAGCAAGGCTCCGTCTCAAAAAAAAAAAAAAGAAACAATGGTTAATGACACAGACCAGGAACAAATGCCCACTAAAAGATTTAATCATAAGATTGTAGGCACTTTCCTTCCTTCACAACTTGCCACCACAGGGCTCAAAGAGCTGTAAGACATGGACTCTGTCTAAGGAGGAAATTTTAGCAAAGCCAAGAAACAACAGGGAAGACAAGGGCACTAGAGGAATTCGAAGCATCTCTCACCTACAGCTACAGCAAACCTTAAACACAGCCTACTTCCTAACCAGACTAGGGTAAAACCTCACACTAGAATCCTTTTTATCACAGTTTCTAATACTTGAAACAGTATATTCAGATTTCAACAAAGAAGTTACGGGCATAATAAGAAACAAGAAGAAACTCGAACTGAAGAGACACAGCAAGCATCAGAACAAAACTAAAATATGGCACAAATTTTGGAATGATCAGACAGGGATTTAATCATAACTTAATATGTTAACTCTAATGCAAAAAAGTAGAAAATATGCAAAAGAGGTGGTTAATAGAAACAAAAATATAGAAACAGTAAGAAAAAAAGCAAAAACAAGAAATCAAAAACACTGTAACAGAAATGAAGAATGACTTTAATTCACTCAATAGACTGCACAGGACGAAGAAATAAATAAGTGAGCTTGAAGATACGTCAATAGACATTTTTCAAGCTAAATTTCAAGAGAAAAAACATTAAACGATGAAAACGCAGAGCAGAACATCCAAGAACTGTGGGAAAATTTCTAAAGATGTAACTTTTGCAAACTCTAAGGAAATCACTAATATTTTCAAAGAGTATAACTGATATACCAAGAGAGGAGATACGGTAGAATATAAAATGCTCAATTAAAACCAGAGAAAGCAAAAAAAATGAGGAAATAAGCAAAAAAAAGTGTAACAAATAGAAAACAGTTACAAGCAAGCTATTCTAATAAGTCTATTAAAAATACAAAATACAAGAAGCTGAATTAAAATTTTTTTTTTTTTTGAGACACCCAGGCGGGAGTGCAGTGGCACTATCTCGGCTCACTGCAAGCTCCGCCTCCTGGGTTCACGCCTTTCTCCTGCCTCAGCCTCCCCGAGTAGCTGGGACTACAGGTGCCCGCCACCATGCCCAGCTAATTGTTTGTATCTTTAGTAATGATGGGGTTTCACCGTGTTAGCCAGGATTGTCTCGATCTCCTGACCTCATGATCTGCCCGCCTCGGCCTCCCAGGGTGCTGGGATTACAGGCGTGAGCCACCACGCCTGGCCTTAAATTTGAATTTTGTATAATATTGTGTGATGTTTTGGTGTAAGTATGACCCATGAAATATATGGGGCAACTTACTTGAACTATTTATTAAAATATAATCAATAATCACTTTAAATGTAAATGATCTAAATATACCAATTAAAAGACAGAAATTTAAAAAGTGGGTATGTTGTCTACAAGAAATTATTATTAAATATAAAGACTCAGCTAGATTAAAAGTGAAAGAATGAAGAAAGATACACCTTGCTAACACTAGTCAAAGAAATTTGTCATACCTATATTAATTTCAAACAAAGCAGACATCAGAGCAATGAAAATTATCAGGAAAAAGAGGAACATTTTAAACTGATAAAGGGATTAGTTCTCCAAGCAGTCATAGCAATCCTTAAGGAGTATGTAGCTAACAAGAGTATCAAAATACGAGAGGCAAAAATTGATATAACTACAAGAAAAATAGACAAGCCTACGATTATAGTGGAAGACTGCCAATACTTCTATTTTAGTAATTGATAGATCAGACAGATATAATATGAGTAAGATTATAGTTGACCTGAAGAGCACCGGCATCAATTTTATCTAACTGACATCTATAGGCACTAAATTCAACAACAGCAGGGTATACGTTGTTCTCAAGTTCAAATGGAACATTCACAAGAAAAACCACAATCTGGGAAACTCAACACACATTACGCATTTTAAAAGAAGACAAATCATATAAAGCATATTCTTAGACCACAATGGAATTAAACTGGAAATTAATAACAGAAAGCAAGCCAGAAAATTCCCAAATTTTGGAGGAAAAAAGCATACTTCTAATAACACATTGGTCAAAGAAGTCTCGAGAAAAATTAAAACATATTTTAAACAAAAAATATAAGTGCTTTTTATCAAAACTTGTGGAATAGCAGAAATAATGATTAGAGAAAAATTTATAGCATGGAATGCATGTATTAGAAAAGTAGAAGGATCTAAAATCATATTTCTCAGCTTCTACCTTAACAATCTCGAGAAGGAAAAGCAATATAACCCTACAGCAAGATGGAGAAATAGTATAAATTAAAGCATAAATCAATGAAATCGAAACTGAAAACCAATAAAGAGAATCAACAAAACTAAAAGCTGATTCTTTCCAAAGAGTAATAAAATCGATAAACCTCTAGACATAACAAAGAAAAATTTAAGAGTCAAATTAATAATATTAGAAATGAAAGTTGGGTCATTACTAATGATATTATGAATAATAAAAAGAAAGTAAAAACTTTATTTCTAGCTAATATATGCCCACAAATTTGATAACTAAATGAAATGGACAAAATTCCTTAAAAGATACAAACCACTAAAATTCACCCAAAGAGTAATAGGTCATCTTAATAGCCTGTAACTGTTAAATAATTTAAATATATTATTAATAACATTTCATAAGACAAAGCACCTAGCCTAAATAGTTTCAGTGGTAAATTCTACTAAATATTTTTAAGAGAAATGATGTCAATTCTTCACAATCTCTTCCAAAAAGAAACTGGAGCAGAGGGAACACTTCCTAACAGAGCCAATGAGGCCAGACTTCTCCTTTCCAAAATCAGATAAGGTATTACAAGAAAAGAACAGTTACAGACCAATTTCTCCCACAATATTGAAGCAAACAACCTTAGCAAAATATTAGGAAACAAAATCCAATAATATGTACAAATAAATTTTTGATCTGGTTCAACATTAAAAAAAATCAATCAATGTAATCTATCATGCCAACACAATACAGAAGAAAGATCCTATTATCATCTCATTTTGGTACCAGAAAGGGGTCCGTATCCAGACCCCAAGAGAGGGTTCTTGGATCTCTCACAAGAAAGAATTCAAGGTGAGTCCATAGAGCAAAGTGAAAGCAAGTTTACTAAGAAAGTAAAAGGAATAAAGGAGTGGCTACTCCACAGGCAGAGCAATGGCTTGAGCTACTCAACTGAGGACACCCTTACTTCTTGATTGTATGCTAAATGAGAGATTGATTATTCACGAATTTCCCAGGAAAGGGTTGGACAACTCTTGGAACTGAGAGTTCCTCCCATTTTAGACCATATAGGGTAGCTTCTGAAAGTCGTTATGGTATCTGTAAACTGTCATGGTAGTGGGAGTGTATTGTAGCTTGCTAATATATTATAACTGGCCTAGAGTGAGCTGTGAGGACACCCAGAGGTCACTCTCATCACCATCTTGGTTTTAGTGAGTTTTGGCTGTCTTCTTTACTGCAAGCTGTTTTATTCGCAAGGTATTTATGACCTATATCTGGTGCCGACCTCCTATCTCATCCTGTGCTTAGAACGTCTAAACTCCTGGGAATGCAGCCCAGTAAGTCTCAGCCTTATTTTACCCAGCACCTATTCAAGATGGAGTTGCTCTGGTTCAAATGACTCTGACATGTCCTGCCACCCTTTTACAAGGGAACCCTTAATCCTAAGGATTGCAGATGTATGAAGATCCATCTTCTGTAACTTCTTCATGCTGAATAGGGGCAATGATATTCCTGCCTAAGTATTAGGGCCTTTTGTAATCAGGGTAGAGAGGAGCTCAGCCAGAAAGGGTTAGTATGGTAAGGATCCATTCACAACTCTGAGTTCTGACAAAAGGTGCTATCTGGAAGATTAATAGGTGTTCAGTTTAAGAAAACGTTTGGTAAGCTTATCCTGCATTCCTGCACAAAGAATACAATAGCAATATATTCCACAACAGCAAAGCAAAATAAGCAAAATTATCTCAAGGAAACCAAATAAGAAGGTTTTCCATGAACTGGGCAACTGCTGGAAACAGGCTGATATGGGGTTGCTAGCTGATTCCAAAAAGTGCGCAGAATTAGAATGTTGATTCAGGTTTTTACATTACCCATCTCTCATGTTTCTTCTGAGCAGCAGCCAGAGATCACTGGTTGGTTCACAGGAATAAGAAGAATTAGTTTAAATGGCAGAAAAAAAAAAACCCCTCAAAAACGACTGATGAGACTAGAATCTAATAGGTGTGCCATAGTTCTTGAAATATAATTTTTTCTCCCCCCAATTTTCCATTTTTAAATTTATTTTTAAATTATACTTTAAGTTCTAGGGTACAAGTGCACAACGTGCAGGTTTGATACATAGGTATACATGTGCCGTGTTGGTTTGCTGCACCCATTAATTCGTCATTTACATTAGGTATTTCTCGTAATGCTATCCCTCCCCCAAACCCCCAACCCCTGAAAGGTCCAGTGTGTGATGTTCCCCACACTGTGTCCAAGGGTTCTCATTGTTCAAATCCCACTTATGAGTGAGAACATGCAGTGTTCAGTTTTCTGTCTTTGTGACAGTTTGCTGAGAATGATGTTTCCAGCTTCACCCATGTCCCTGCAAAGGACATAAACTCATCCTTTCTTATGGCTACATAGTATTCCATGGTGTATATGTGCCACATTTTCTTAATCCAGTTTATCATTGATGGACATTTGAGTTGGTTCCAAGTCTTGCTATTGTGAATAGTGCCACAATAAACATACGGTCAGGTCCCTCAGCTGCAGGTCTGTTGGAGTTTGCTGGAGGTCCACTCCAGACCTTGTTTGCCTGGGTATCACCAGTGGAGGCTGTAGAACAGCAAATATTGCAGAACAGCAAATATTGCTGCCTTATCCTTCCTCTGGAAGCTTCGTCCCAGAGAGGCACTCACCTATATGTGGTGTCTGTCAGCCCCTACTGGGAAGTATCTCCCCATTAGGCTACACAGAGGTCAGGGACTCACTTGAGGAGGCAGTCTGTTCATTCTCAGAGCTCAGCAGCCATGCTGGGAGAGCCACTGCTCTCTTCAGAGCTGTCAGACAGGGACGATCCAATTTTCCATTTCTACTAAAGACAAATCATGGTAAGACCTATTTGCTTTATTATACTTGGCTATTTGTATAAAGTACAGCAAGGTCATCTTAGCAGCCTGTAACTGTTAAAGAATGTAACAGTTGGCTTATTTGTATAAAGCACAGCAAGAATAATCATTTTTCACATAAAGTTTTTTTTTGTTTGTTTGTTTTCTTTCTTTTTTTTTTTTTTCAGGTTGGCTTTTATGGAACTTTGTTCTATAAAAGGAATCTCACATAAGACGTCTTTTGAAGCCAAGCCCAGCCATGGCTTTGTACCCTCAAATAGCTATGAATTCAGTAAATTCCTCTCCTCTTGAGGTCCCAAGATAACTTGGGGCTCCTGGGACTGTCAGAAAGTGACATTCTCTATTCACCAGAGGTCCCTGTACAGGGACCGTATAGGCAAGGTATGAGGCCAGAAAAAGATATACTTTATAATTTGATTTTGCAGTTTGTCAACTATCGAAGGTTTAAGACATTTGATATAAAAATAGAATTTCAAGTCACCACAAGTCACTCATTTAGCCAAAATGATAACTCAGATATTTTTTAAAAAGCACGACTCTATACTCACTGAGAGAGGAGAGAATCAGCTTTTTAAACAAGACACAATAAAGACAGCATGAGGCCAGCTGAATCTGTCTCTTCTCTCTCCCTTCCCTTTTTCCCTGTCATTAACCTAAAGACACAGCCAAAAACCTTTTATTATTTTTTAATATTACATAAGAGTCTTTCAAAACAGAAAACCAAATTTTATGTTTGCATTAGTGTGTCCTTAATGATAAAGCTAGTTTGTAATAATATTTTATAAATGTAACCAGTTTTAAATAGTTTGACCATAAGCTACGATTTTCATAAACTTCTTATAACTCTTTATAATTTTTGTTAAACAGATCAATTGTCTAAGAAAACCCTGTTATTTGGCCACATGGGTTCAGATTCTGGCTCCAAATCAGTATGCTTTTAATTTAAGGTTTTAACCTAAGGGGAAAACAAACCTAAATAATCGCCTTCAAATCTTAGCCAACTTGCTTATAGCCACAGAATGTTTTTTACAAGATCAACCCTTCACAAACCCTTTTCAACTTACTTTAAGCATTCAGTTTTGTCCCCTTCTTTTAGGTTAAGGCAATCTTTAAAACCCTCTGAACTAGACAAAATTACATTCCCTTTAACAAAATCTATATTCCCATGCTTTTTTATAACCTCCCACCAAAACACCGTTCTATTTTCCTTCTATGCTTTGCAACGTTGTATGTAAAACTTTTTACCCAGTAGTCCCAATTACATTTACAATGTTAACTCTTAGAAACTATTATTTTTGGTGAAAAACCTGATAAATAAGCAATTTTTATTATGTGTTAGGTGTGGTTCCTAGGACATCAGACAGAACTGCAGATAAGGTCTGACTTTTTCCAGCATAGCTAGGGGGCATGGCTAACTCCACATGTCTCCAGGACCTATCTAGAATCGAATGCGTCAAAGTAGGTAAATTGAACAATTTTCAAAAGTCAAAAAAGTTTATGACCTTAAAGCCTTTTGCAAACCTAATATCTGAGCTGCATAATTTAGACCAAATGTCTAAGTTTTTGAAGATATTTTAACCTATGGGGAAAAAAAAAAACTAAATAAACTCCTTCAAATCTTAGCCAACTTACTTATACCCACAGAACCTTTTTTAACAAGATGTTTGGAAATAAAGTAATCTTTGAGTAAATAAAGACAGTTTCTTTTTTTTTCAAAACCCAATAATCTTTAAAATTGTCTTTATTTTCCCAAAGATTACTTAAGTCACATGAACTAAAAGGCATTACAGTTTTAATTTTTCTGACAAAATATTTGATTTAAACTCTTATTATTTTTAAACCAATTACAAAGCACTTTCATATATAGACATCACACACAAGACATATACAAACACAGAAGAAGATCCAGTAGTTGTAAGATTTTTCATTTGCCAACTTCTTAATTGGATTACTGGCTTCAGTATGGAGCTCTTGAAGAAACAGGGTCAGGAAAGCATGCAGTTTCTAGAGCATAGTAAGCAGACACAGATGGAAGGCCAAACAGATCCCCACAAAATTAAGGGTCTAATTGTTATAACAGATCCTGGATTCTCCCAAAAAAAGAAACACTATAGAACAAGACAGTACAATGATTTTATTGTGTATTTTATTGCCAAGCAACCCAAAGCCAATTAGCCCATTCTGTTATTAGTGCATCCCCTATGGGAGTCTTATCTCTCAGTGGGGGACTGGGGAAGGGTGGTGGGTGGGGTTATCTTCATACCTTCTAGGTGGCCAAGACCATGCTTCTGTGATCCAAACATTCAAAAAGCCAAGAAACCCCCCATAACTGCCATTAGTTATCCCCAATACTCTTATTTCCTATCTAGTTATTACATACCAAAGCTCTCTCATAATGTGAAGTGATTTCTGATACCCCCAAAAGTAAAGCATTAGATAATGCAATGCAAAATGGAACAGAGCCTTAGACTTTTGAGAGGAATATATCCGTTTTTATTTCCTGGGTTTTCATGAGGAAAACAGAGGTTATTCCCCAAACGGGGTCTGTAGCACCTCCTTTGTTTTTCCCTAAGAGTCCCAGGCTATTATATCCAATTTTTTCTTTTTTTTTTTTTTTTTTGAGATGGAGTCTCACTTTGTCACCCAGGCTGGAGTGCAGTGGCACGATCTCAGCTCACTGCAAGCTCTGCCTCCCAGGTTCACGTCATTCTTCTCCCTCAGCCTCTCGAGTAGCTGGGACTACAGGCACCCGCCACCACATCCGGCTAATTTTTTTTTTTTTTTTGGTATTTTTAGTAGAGTTAGGGTTTCACCGTGTTAGCCAGGATGGTCACGATCTCCCAACCTCATCATTTGCCCACTTCGGCCTACCAAAGTGCTGAGATTACAGGCATGAGCCACCGCGGGCGGCCTATATCTGCTTTTAATTGAGCTGACTATTAACCGTAGTGCCCTGTCAAGAAAAAAAACTTTTAAAGTTTCTCATTACTCCACTTTAGCCATGCTAAACTGCCAATATTTCTGGCTTTTGGACTTTGCCAAAGGTAACCTTCCAGGAGCTCAGAGAAAGGAATATTCAAGATGGTTCATGGAGGGGAAGAGAATCAATAAATGGTAAAGGTCACACAGATATGAAACGAGAAAGGACTCATTCCTTAAGCCAGGAATGAACCCAGGCTGCCATTGTAAAATGGCAGAGCCTTAGCTACTAAGCTACAGCACTGGGCAGTCTCTATTGCCCTTCCTAGAAGGAGCCTAGAGCAGTCAATTTTGAGCTTGCAAAAGCTTTTAACTGCTCAAGATAATTTTTAGGGCTATGACATGAACCCCCAAACTCCTGTCCTCTGGATGGCAGAGACCAAGAGAAAGTACCACTATGTGGTTATAAGGTCAAGCTCCGAAGGACATTTTTCAACATGTGGTCCCTGGGCAAGATGGTCACCCTGAGTAAAAGAAAAGATAGGAAAGGGAAAGGAGAGAAAGAGAGAGAGAAAAGCATTCCCTGCAGCAGGCTGGGAAAGGAGAAGAGTTCAGGGAGGCCAGAGAAAGACCCATCCATTGCAGCGACACTGAAAAGTTTAGGCAACCACTTATCAGTTGTGAAGGGATCTTTTCCAGCTGTCTTATCAGCTCTCAAGTTTCCACTTTTGGGGAGAAAAAAGCTCCCCAAGTCCTATAATTCTGTACTTGCCTAATCCTGTCACCCACAAACGTGAGCAAAGAGTGCAAGGCAAATTAATCCAAAGAGAATAGCCATTAACATCCCATAGTATCAAACCTGTTCTTAGCCAAGAGGGACTTCATTGAGAGGACTTCTAACCCACTAAATCTTAGGAAGGACTCTAACCTTCCTAAGTTGGCACTCAAACTCAAGTTTGGTCAAGTGTCCTTGCCTTTTATTAAGAGGGGCCTTTAACCCTCTCTGACTTAGGAGAGACTTTAACTCCCCGAAGTTGGGCCTCTAACCCAATCCCACCCACTACGTGGGTAAATGCACCTCACTTACTCAAAGTCTTCCAATTGGTGCTATAGTCTATTTCCTTTGAGTTGAGGGTCTCCTCAGGATCGTCCCTTCATGGTCTCCAGAAAGATATTACCAGAAAGAGGTCCTGATCCAGACCCCAAGGGAGAGTTTTTGGATCTCACACAAGAAAGAATTCGAGGCTAGTCCATGGAATAAAGTGAAAGCAAGTTTACTAGAAAAGTAAAGGAATAAAGAATGGCTACTTCTAGCCAAAGCAGCCCTGAGGGCTGCTGGTTGCTCATTTTTATGGTTATTTCTTGATTATATGCTAAACAAGGGGTGGATTATTCATGAGTTTTCCAGTAAAGGGGTGGGCAATTCCCAGAACTGAGGGTTCCTCCCCTTCCTTATAAGGCAACTTCCTAAAGTCGCAATATTTGTCAACTGTGATGGTGCTGGAGGTAGTGTCTTTTAGCATGCTAATGCATTATAATTAGCATATAATGAGCAGTGAGGACCATCAGGGGTTACTTTTGTTGCCATCTTGGTTTTGGTGGGTTTTGGCTGCCTTCTTTATTGCAACCCGTTTTATCAGCAAGGTCTTTATCACCTGTGTTTGAGCCAATTGCCTATCTCATCCTGTGAATTTGAATGCCCAGCTTCCTGGGAAAGCAGCCCAGTAGGTCTCAGCCTTATTTTACCTAGCCCCTATTCAAGATGGAGTTGCTCTGGTTCAAAACGCTCTGACAAGTTGAGTAGAAAAAGTATTTGGCAAAATATACCACCCATTTCTAATAAAAACTCTCAGCTAACAGAAAATAGATGGAAACCTACTTAACTTGATAAAGTTTATATAAAAATATTTTATAATTGACATGATTCTTGATGTTGAAAATCTAGATGCTTTTCCCCTAAGATCAGGAACGAAGCAAGGATGTCTTTTTGAACCACTCCCATAAAATATCATAGTGAAAGTCCTAGCTACTACAATAAGACAATAAAAACATATAAAACATATACAGATTGGGAAGAAAGAATTAAAGCAACCTTTCTTTGAAGATTATTGACCTGATTTTCTATGTAGCCTATCTAAAGAATGGGCAAAATAACTCCTGGAACTGATAAGCGAATATACCAAACAGGCAGTATACTAGGTTAATATAAAAAAGTCAGTCTTTTTTTTAATATTCAGGCAATGAACAACTGGAGTTTGAAATTTTTAAAAGAATACCATTCTAAGTAGTACCAAAATAATGAAATACTTAAAGGTCTAAATCTAACAAAATATGTCAAGGAACTAGATACAGAAAACTACAAAACTCTGATGAAAGAAATCAAAGAAGATCTAAATAAACGGAGAAATATTTCATGTTCATGTATTAGAAGGCTCGATGTTGTTGAATAATTCTGCTCAACTTTGTCTATGTATTGAACACAATCTCAATCACAATTTCAGCAAGCTATTTTGTAGGTATCAATAAAATGACTCAATCCTTTACATAAAAAGGCCAAAGACTGAAAATTCCAATGATATACTGAGGAAGAATAAAGTTGAAAGAATCACACTGTGAATTTTGAGACTTACTATAAAGCTAGAGTAGTCAAGAAAGAATTGGTATTCGTGAAATAATAGACATTCAGATCAGTTGAACAGAAGAAAGAGCCCAAAAATTGGCCCATACAAATGTAGCCCACTGATTTTTGATAAAGAGGTAAAGTTAATTCAATAAATGTTTCCAGAAAATTTGAATGAACCTAGACACAGACCTCACAACTTTTACAAAGATTGTCATAGAAGATCACAGACTTAAATGGAAAATGAAAAACTATAAAACTTCTAGAATAAAATAGAAGAAAATCTGAATGATCTTGGGATTGGTGATGTGTTTTTATGTAGAATAGACTTCTTTTAATAATATAACATCACTACTGGTGTATTAATTATAACAAATGTAATGTGAGATGTTTATAAGAGGGGAGATGGCTTGTGGGGTATATGGGAACTCTGTCTATCTTCACTATTTTTCTATAAATATAAATTTATTCTAATAAGTCTATTTTAAAAAATATAGGGAGCTGAATTCAATTTGAATTTTGAATAATATTGAGTGATTTTTTTTATTAAGTATAGTATGTCCCACCAAATATTTGAAGAATATTTGAAAAATTGTTCCTTGTTTGTCTTAAGTTTGTATTTCTCTGGGCATGGACATCCTGTATTTTATGCAGCAATTTTTTTTGTTTGTTTTGTTTTTGAGACGGAGTCTTGCTCTGTTGCTCAGGCTGGAGTGCAGTGGCGGGATCTTGGCTCACTGCAAGCTCCGCCTCCCAGGTTCACGCCATTC
This sequence comes from Hylobates moloch, assembly GCF_009828535.3. NCBI lineage: Eukaryota > Metazoa > Chordata > Mammalia > Primates > Hylobatidae > Hylobates > Hylobates moloch. Next base: position 39,394,229 of record NW_026652290.1, on the reverse strand, counting down.
TCCTGCCTCAGCCTCCAGAGTAGCTGGGACTACAGGCGCCCGCCACCACGCCCGGCTAATTTTTTGTATTTTTAGTAGAGACGGGGTTTCACCGTGTTAGCCAGGATGGTCTCCATCTCCTGACCTCGTGATCCGTCCACGTCGGCCTCCCAAAGTGCTGGGATTACAGGCGTGAGCCACCGCGCCCAGCCAGCAATTTTTTTTGTAAAGGGAGCGAGTGAGTGGGCAGTGAAGTAAGAGTTTATCAGTGAAGGGAAGTTCTAAAAAAGAAGCCAAGCATTTTACTAAGAAAGTCATTCCTTTGTTTTTCTAAAGCAAGTCCTTAGCTTGGGGGAGGGGGTGCTGAGTCCTTTCTATATAGCTCATCAGCTTCTTGTTGTTTTTGAAGGGAGTTGTCAAGGTAGAAGTTTATTTTCAGATCAACAAGACTGTAGGAGGCAAAGTGGGAGGCAAATACGTGGGGAGTATCCTCCAGAACTTAATCAGGAAATTACAACAAAACATACAGCCTTCTAGGATCGAATGGACGGTTATTCTAGTGAAGGTTTTAATTAAGAATGTCTATGTGTGTGAACATCTACCCATACTGAAATCTGTTTTCTGCTGATGCTTTCTTTCCCACATTTCATACTGTCTAAGTAATAGGGAAAAATCTAGGTGTGTAACAGGGAAATGTCTCCGTTCCTGTACAGACTAAAGATTTTTCTCTTCATCTGGGTTCTCCTGATCCTCATTTTGTATGTATTACTGTTCTGGCATACACTTAACGCTGTTCCAGTCTACAATGTTCTATACCCAAGTGTTCCTGTCATTATGAACTACAGAGAAATCCTAGTTCCTAGCTTCTCAGATGGCAAATCCTTCTAGTTCCAACTACTCTCCTCTAGTTCTGTCTATTACAGTACCACTGGTATCTTGGTTGTTTCTGAAATACACCAGGCACACTGCGGCTTCAGGGCATTGCTATTCGTTTGTGATATGCTCTGCCCCCATATATACACATAGTCCTTCTTTCAGCTGTTTTCTCAAAAGCCACCTTCTCAGCCAGGCTTGCCCAAACCACACTATTTTATTGCACCACTACCCTGGACATTCCTTTTCTATTCCTTTATACCTTATTTTTCATCTTTAAAAATAATGACTAGTAAACTAACTTTCTCTTATTATCTTGGTTATTTTATGTCTCACTCACTGGTATAAACATTGCATGAGGGTTTCTTTTCTGTATCCTTAGTGTATAAAAGTGCCTTGCACATAGGAGGTTCTCCCTAAACGTCTGTTGAATTGATGAATGAATTTTAAATAGACCAGTTCTCATTAACTCATAGACTAGAATAACTATCAGTTACTGAATGTTCTAAAATAACATATATCTATTTTTCCAACATCTGAACTTTCTAATGTTGCTTCTTTACCAAATGTCCAGTTTGTCTGTGTTCCACTGTGGCAAATGGGTGTGGGCTGGGTTGTCATAACCTGGAGCAGCTCCAGAATTCCCATATGGGAGAAGCTTAGAGGCAACAGTAGTAGCTAACAAAGGAAAAATTCATTCAGAGAAACTTGTAGGAGGTAGGAAGAATTAAGTATGAAAAGATAATTTGGAGTTATATTTTGGAAAGTAAAATGTCCTTCATGTTACACTCACAGAACAACCATATGAGGGATCTACAAAAAGTTCACAGAAAATGTATATTATGAGAAAACTATGCATGGATTTTGATGGATTTTGACATATTTTTGCACCAAAATAAACTCGTACTAACTTGTCATAGCGTAGCTGAACAGGAACTTGTTTGAGGCAGTAAGAAGGCTAAGCCAGCAGTTTGAAAAGAGCACCTATCAGAACATGAATCCCACTAAATTTGAAGCAAGAACAAAATCAAATTTATGCTGAAGCTTAGGTGCAAGAAAGGTGAAATCATTGATGCTTTACAAAATGTTTATGGAGACAATGCCCCAAAGAAATCAGCAATTTGCAAACGAATAACCCATTTTGAGAAAGGACGAGACAATGTTGAAGATGAAGCCCTCAATGGCAAACAATCCACATCAATTTATGAGAAAAAAAAAAAAAAAACTCACATCTTGTTCATCTTGTTCATGCCCTTGTTGAAGAGGACCACAATTAATGGCAGAAACAATAGCCAACACCATAGACTTCTCATTTGGTTTAGTTTACACAATTCTAACTGAAAAATTAAAGTAGATCAAACTTTCCACTCGAAGGCTGCCAAAACCGTGGTGACCAGATCAGCTGCAGACAAGAGCAGAACTTTCAACAAAAACTGTAAACAAGCTGGATCAAGATCCTGAAGCATTTTCTTCAAAGAACTGTGACAGAAAATGGAGCCTGGCTTCATCAGTACAATCCTGAAATCCAAAGCACAAAGCAATGGCTACCAAGAGGTGGAGGCAGTCCAGGCAAAGCAAAAGAAGACAAGTCAAGAACAAAGGTCATGGCAACAGTTTGTGTGGATGCTCAAGTTATTTTGCTTGTGAATGCTTTTGAGGGCCAAAGAACAATAACATCTGCTTATGATGAGGGTGTTTTGAGAAACTTAGCCAAAACCTTAGCAGAGAAGTACCCAGGAAAGCTTCACCAGAGAGTTCTGCTTTGCCATGACAATGCTCCTGCTCATTCCTCTCATCAAGCAAGGGCAATTTTATAAGAGTTCTGATGGGAAATCATTAAGCATTCACCCTGTGGTCCCGATTTGGTTCCTTCTGACCTGTTTTTTTTGTTTCCAAACCTTAAAAAAAAATCTTTAAAGGGTACCCATTTTTCTTCAGTTAATAATGTAAAAAAGACTACATTGACATGCTTAAATTCCCAGGACCTTCAGTCTTTAAGGATGGGCTTATTGGCTGGCATCATTGCTTACAAAAATGTGTTGACCCTGATGCAGCTTATGTTGAAATATAGGGTTTATATTTTGAAAATGTTTATCTTTCAATTCCATTTTTTCAACAAACTTTAAAAAGTTTCCTTGTAGAAGGTTTTTAAGCAGGATGTGATTTTATCAAATCAGGATTTTTCTGGTGACAGGGAGGAGGGTGGATGGAGCATAGAGAAACAGGAGGCATGTGGGTAATGTTTCTATAACAGGATTAATTTATTTTAAAGGAAGAACATAAAGAAGTCAATGAGTTTCCATCTGGATTTTTCTTAGTTTGGAAATCTTCTCAAGTTTCTAACAGATTTTATCATGACCTTAGTGTATTTTTGAGTTAACAAGCCTTGATAGAAAATAAAAATCTACTCTAAATATTTAAAAAATATATTTCAAGTGGTGATGGAACATTTCCTTTGTCATAAGGACATTTTACCAATCTGCATAGAAATGCTTTAAGTCTTGGAGAATTTCCTCCGTTTTGTTGAGGCTTCTGTCATCTGCCTTTTGAATTTTGGTTATTAAGGTTGAGCAGCTTTGTGGCCTACTCAGATTGCCAACATCTGCCTCATTTATTTAGGCTTTTTATTTTTCTAATATCCAGGGTGAATTGAGTTTTAATGGATGGTACTGATTTTAACTTTGCTTTCTATTCAAAAATAAACTTTTTTTATATGAATCTAAATCTTCTCTTGCTCCATCCACTTGCAGGCAAGTAGGCATTTTGTAGAATGTAATTATTACAGAGGAGCGATGCTATTTTTTATTTAGCACAATTTACCTATTGCAGAGCACAGCATAGAGTTCTATAATGCATAATGATCATAATGGGCTACATAGACCCTCTCGGCCAGCTCTATTTTTGCATATGATTCATTTTAATTTCAGAGGCACAAAAGGGATTATGTTTCTATTGGAATGTCTTGAGTAAGCCCTACAGCAGGGGAGCTGTGATGTCATTTGTTCTATGAAAAGCATGCTTTCATCTATTATGCACTGAGTCTGAAATATAAATATAAGATACTGAGGGATTTTTTTGTTAGTAAACTGGTCATGTGCATTTTTCTCTGTTAATAATCAGTACACATTTTCTTATGCAAATCATTTATTTCATAACTAAAATCCAGAAGTTGTATCTCAAGTTGCAAACTGATTTAAAGTCATCATCTCCAACTTGCTTCTGCAGGTATCTGCTGGCTATTTGTGACAAACTGGGCAAGGCATTCTGTTGTTTTACTTTTTTAATTTGGATCACAAAACTTTTGTCAAATTAAGACTCTAAATATAAGTTACTATGTTCAATTTCTAGAGGATTTTCTCAGTTTTATTGAAGTTATCATCTGCCTTCTGATTTTCATTTATTAAGATTAACAATACAAATTATCAAATTGCAACAATAACCTTGATGATGAGATTGTGGCATAAAAAGTAACTTGGTGTGTTAAAACCACTGGACAAATTAGAAGTCACAGATTTGGGTTCTAAATCAATCATGGAATAGCCATGTCATTAGTGCTTACCACCTAATAGTTAAGTTTCAGACTATCACATGCCTTTCAAAGGGTTAGATCTATGTCAATTGTAGATGGATGAAATTAGAGATATTTATTATGGAAAAGAAAAGGTGCTTGTAAGAGATGAAAAAGATAAAAGAATTCAGATATTTACCAAAGAAAACTGGCATAGCAATACCAAATATCATTACAAAATAAATTGAGACACTTATAGTTCAAGCAAATAACTTGTGCTCACATACAAAATTTGGAAAGCAAAACTGAAAAGTGTGATATTATAGATATTTTAAAGAGATAAATCTGAAATCAACAAATAGTATGTAGTCCATACAAGTCACATGAAACATTTAAAGAAAATTTAGAAAATATTTACATACTAAGTCACAAAGTCTAAAAATTTCAGAGCAGTGATGCAATGCAAACCAGATTTTCTGATCAAAACTCAATTAAATTAGAACTTAACAACAACAATAATCATCACTCTAAACCCATTGTGGTAACCAGGTTTTAGGGTTGCCCTAACCATCCTTGACTTCTGTGATTCAGACTTTGTGTAGTCCTCTCCCACATTGTATCACAGTTGGTTTCTCTCACCAGGAGAACGTGACAGAAGTTGTGGTGTGTTCCATCTAAAACTAGGTGATAAAGGGCATCACAGACTCTGCCTTGATATCCCTAGGATTGCTGGCTGTGGAAGATCACTAAGCAGCTCTATGAGGACATCTACAGTGGAAGGAACTGAGGAAAGTGAAGGATGAGGTCTTCAGGCAGCAGTAATGTAAGCAAACCAGGACTGGATCCTGCCACTTCAGTTGTGTCTTCAGCAAACTGTAGCCCTGACAAACATTTTGACTATAACCTCACGAGACCCTGTACCAGCACTACCCAACTGAGGCACTCCAATATTCCTGATTTCAGAAATAGATTTCTATTGTAGATTATAAACATTTGCTGTTTTAAGCCACTAAACTTTGGAGGAATTTTGCTTTACAGTAATGGGAAAGTAACATATTCCTATACTTTTACAATTGATACTCTATTCCTAAGTACTCCCTGAGTATGATTTCTTTTTTACTTATTTTGTGGATTTGTGTCCCTGCCCAAATCTTATGTCAAATTGTGATAGCCAGTGTTGGGGGAGGGGACTGTTGGGAGGTGATAGGATCATAGGGGTGGATTTCTCCCTTGCTATTCTTGTGATAGTGAGTGAATTCTCACGAGAGATCTGGTTGGTTAAAAATGTAGCACTTCCCACTTTCCTCTCTTCCTCTTTGTCAGGCCATGTAAGACATGCCTCATTCTTCTTCACCTTCCATCATGACTGTAAGTTTCCTGAGCTCTCCCCAGCCATGCTTCCTGTATAGCCTGTGGAACTGTAAGTCAATTAAACCTCTTTTGTTTTTAAATTACCCAGGTTTAGGTAGTTTGTTATAGCAATGTGAGAAGAAACTCACACAGTAGATATTTCAAAAATTACATGAAAGTAATGATAAAAATACAGTTGGCCCTTGAACAACATGAGTGTGAACTGCGCAGGTTCACTTATGCAGATTTTTTCCAACAAATATATTAGAAAAAAGATTGAAGATTTACAAGAATTTGAAAAACATTTGCAGATGAAACAAATGGCCTAGAAATATTTTAAAAATTAAGAAAAGCTTCAGTATATATGAACGCATAAAATATATGGAAATACTAATCTATTTTATCATTTACTACCATAGATATGCACAAATCTGTCATAAAAGTTAAAATTTATCACACTTACACACTTATAGACCCTACATAGTGCCATTTGCTGTCTAGATAAATGTAAATAAGGGTAAAAATGCAATATTATATCATAACTGCATGAAATTAACTGTAGTACATACTGTACTACTGTAACAATTTCATAGCCACCTCCTGTTGCTATTGCAGTAAGCTCAAGTGTTGCAAGTAACATGTGATGCTAATTATCTCTGTGTGAGCAGTTCAGCTCTCCAGTAAATTGCATGTCACAGTAAAAAAGTGAAATTGTTGTTCTCACATATATTTCATCACATTTAAGGCAATACTACAAACCTTAAATAAAACCATGGGACCCACCCAAAGTGCCACTAGTGATGCTGGAAGTGCTCCTAAGAAACAGAGATGTCATGCCACTACACATACAAAGGTTGAATTGCTTTGTATGTACCACAGATTGAGGTCTGCAACTGTGGTTGCCCGCCATTTCAAGATCAAGGAGTCCAGTCTAAGGACCATTGTTAGAAAAGGAAATGTTGAAGCAGTTGTTGTACCTACGGCAGCAGGCACAAAACCCCTGCACTTTTTGAAGAATACCTTTTTATCTCATGTAGAAAATGCAACTTTTATGTGGGTGCATAATTGCTATAACAAAGGCACACCTGTATGATTCAAGAAAAAGTGAAGTCATTACATAACAACATAAAGCAAAAGAAAGGTCAAGGATCTAAAACTGGAGAAATTAATGGCAGCAAAAGATGGTTTGATAATTTGAGAAAGAGATTTGGCTTAAAAATGTCAAGATAACAGCAGAAGTAGCATCTGCTAAACAAGAGACAGCAGAGGAGTTCCCAGATGCTGTTGAGAAAATCATTGAGATGAAAGGATATCTGCCTGAACAGGTTTTTAATGCAGAAGACAGTGCCCTATTCTGGAAAAACAAAATGCCACAAAGAACACTTATTAGTTAAAAAGAGATGTGAACACCAGGATTTAAGGCAGGAAAAGATAGACCAACTGTGCTGTTGTGTACAAATACAGTCAGGTTTATGATCAGGACTGCCCCTTGTCTATAAAGCTGCTAACCCCAGAGCCTGGAAGACAAAAGGTAAACACCAGCTGCCAGTCTTTTGGTTATACAACAAGAAGGCCTGGACAAGAGAATCCTTTTTGTCTAGACTGGTTTCATGGATATTTGTCCCTTAGGTCAGGAAGTAGTTTGCCAGTAAAAGACTGCCTTTAAAGTTCCCTTCACATAGAATAATGCCCATGGCCACCAGATCCCCATGAGTTCAACACTGAAGGCACTGAAGTGGTTTCTGTGTCCCCAAATGCAAGGTCTCTAAATTACCTTATAGATCAGGGGACCATAGTACCTTTAAGACTCATTACACACTGTACTCTATGGAAAAGATCATCAACCCTATAAAGAGAACCTCGATAGAACATCATGAAAATCTGGAAGAATTATACCATTGAAGATGTCATCATTGTTATAGAAAATGCTGTAAAAGCCATCAAACTCAAAACAGTAAATTTCTGCTAGAGAAAGCTGTGTCCAGATGTTGTACATGACTTCACAGCATTTACGACAGAGCCAATTGAGGAAATCATGAAGGATATTATGGATATGGTGGGGGATGAAGGGTTTGGAGAGGTCGAAAAGTTAGTGGACACCAAACCAGAGGAATTAACAGAAGATGACTTGATGAAGGTGAGTGTTCTGGAACCAGTGCCAGATGATGAGGAAGAAGATGACAAGAGGAAGCAGTGCCAAGAAACAAATTGATATCAGCCAATCCGGCAGGAAGGTTCTGATTATTCAAGATGGCTTTTGACTTGTTTCATGACATGAAGTCTTCTGTGATATGGGCACTGAACCTAAAGCAAATGGTGGAAGGATGAGCACCACATAGAAACACTTTTAGAGAAATGAAAAGGCAAAAAAGACAGAAATTACAATGCATTTCCTTAAAATTACACCAAGTGTGCCTGCCTCCCCTTGTACCTTCTCCACCTCTTCCACCTCTCCCACCCCGAGACAGAAGATTAATTCCCCCTCTTCTTCCTCTTCCTCAGCCTACTCAACATGAAGATGAAGAGAGTGAAGACTTTTATGATGATCCATTTCTACTTAATGAATAATAAATATATTTTCTCTTCTTTAGTATTTTCTTAATAACATTTTCTTTTCTCTAGCTTACTTTATTGCAAGAATATAGTATATAATACATATAATATACAAAATATGTGTTAATCATGTTTGCATTATTGGCAAGATTTCCAGTCAATAGTAGCTATTTGTAGGTATGTTGTTAGAAGTCAAATGTTATATAGGAATTTTTGACTGTGGGAAAGGTCAGCACCCCTAACACTTGTGTTGTTCAAGAGTCAATTGTATAGTGAATATCTATGCAACAATTAGCCATGTGTTTTTATAATAAATATTTTATTCAATATAAGTTTATATTTGTAGTCTCATTCTTTAAAAACTTATTGCTGGAATATTTCATAAGGCATAAACCAGAAAACATATTATTTAAACACAAATACTTATGTATTTATTTACAGATAAGGAATTAAAGATAATACAATCACAAAATCATTATCACATATAACAAAACGATCAATAATCCCTGATATAATATCTAGTTGATATTCAAATTTCTTGGATTATTTACAAAGAATACCTGCAGCAAGTTTGTATGAGATGGAAGCAAATCTACACATCATGACCTCTTTTGTTGTTGTTGTTGTTGTAGAGAGAGGGTCTGGCTATGTTACTCAGGCTGGTCTTGAACTGCTGGGCTCAAGCAATCCTCAGCCACCTGAATAGCTGGGATTGCAGGCATACGCCACTACCATGCCCAGGGTTCACAGACTCTTAAGTGTCCTTTAACTATTGGTAGCATTCCTCTGTCCCTGACCATTTTCTATTAACTTGTTGAAGAAAATGTACTTGTTTTCAGTCAGAATTTCAAATATCTATTTGGCTGATTACTTTCTTGTGATGTCATTCCTCTTATTTCTATGTCACTTATATTGCCTGTCAGCTATTATTTGTGTCTTGGGACTTAGATTCCTGTTCATTTACAGTATGTGTGTGTGTGTTTGTGTATGACCATTGGTGGTGCTATACATTGTCTATGGCATTATGCAAGAAGGAATATAAAAATGAATGGTCCATACTTAGTGATGATAAGATTAGTTCGTGGATTCAGGATCCATCAAGTATCCAGCTAGCAGATCCATTCCCTACGAATTTTCAAACAAGAATTTCTCTAATGGTTTTAGCATATGTGGATTATCACTACCTAGACTTGTGCATTAAGAATAGCAAAATGGTGAATTTCTAATTCTATCATTCCTTTTGCATTTATTGGCTCACACGTAATTTTAAACATTTCCCCTACAAACTCTTTGTTTACCTTGCAGCAAATGTTCTACAGAAAAGGTAGAATAAATACTTAATTAAGCATTACAGGTACTACTATTTAAAAAAATAATGGTAGGTGACCAATGAGTGTCTATCTTTGGCCATTAGCAGCCCTTTCAAGTAGGTTGATGTATTTTTTGTTTACACGATCTCAATATTTATTACTTTCCGTGTTTGAGGGCACAACTAGATACCCTATCTCATTTATATCTGTCCTGCCCCAGACCTAGAATCACCGTTTCTCTAAGAAGTTATGGACACTAGGGATTTTTAGTATATTCAATTCTCTTTACCGGGAAGAATGTATATCAGCTTAATTTTTAACATATAGATATTAAAATGAGCAAATTCATATAGGCAACAGAAGTATAAACCATCTCTGTCTTACCTTTTTGTTTTCCACCTCAGAACTACCTGACAGTGAACCTATGGTGTTATTTCAGGTAACTTTTACAAATATATCACATCTTGTATGTAATTAACACTTATAATCGTCTTGATTAAAAGGCCAGTAAAATATATAAAATATTTAAGTGATCTGTGTATCATTTTTCAACTTTTCCCTTAGAAAACTTTATTACTTCCCATGCACAAAGAAAACTTACTTATTTTCACCAGTTCATTGTAGTATGAAGACCAACGTTTACTAGACATTAAAAAAGAAGAATGCACTTTGTGTATTTATTTAAAAGCTGACTTTCTACACAATCTCTGAGATAGTCCCTTTTTTTTTTTTTTTTTTTGCTAAAATGAAAATGTAGTCAATGACAATCCAAATGCATATTATCCTACTTTGTTCATGGGACCTTATACAAATGATTGGCTATTTTTCCGTTCAGAATTAAGGATTATTGAAGTTTGTGTAACAAGGGCTTTGTTCTTCATAATTCATTTTCTGTTACTTGCTTATGCAATGAAGCATTATAATTTGCAGGCTATTACTTCACAGGACTTATAACTTCATTGCTTGTACAAAGGAAAGAACAAAGATGTGTCAGGAGTATAAAAAACATCTCGTAGGTAATAAAAAAGTAAATCAACTTACATTTCCTGCAAATTGATAAGTAGGAAGTTTTTACTAATGAATCCTATAATTCTCACAATGTAGTGTTTATTTTCAGGGTTCCCTTCTAAGAAATATGATTGTATAAGGTAATTATTATACACTGAGATTAGGTTCCAGGTAAGCAAAACCCATAGTGAATTACTTCTATAAGAATTAAAGCAAAATATCTAGATATGCTCTCAAATTGCCACATCTCAATAATTTAAAATCCACTAACACTTTCAACAGACTCATTAAATTGTATTTAGAATGCAGCAGGTAGATTCATTTAAAAACAAACGAATAATTCTTCCCTTACAAATGTCCATCTTGGCTTTGATTAAAAAAACTGAGACAGAATAACTTGTTGAACAAAGCCATAACCATTCAAAAATGCTTCCAAGCAAGGTAAGTCAGTCAGGGTGAGTGAAGATCATCCACATTGACCTTCATTGCCCTCTTAGTATTTGGGATGTTGAAGGTCAAGAATCTGCAGGATGTCAAAGGCCTAAACATAATTTTTTCTTCTTAATCCTTACTTTAGTCAATAATATAGGAATAGAGCATTGCCTACTTGGCACTATGATTTTGAACATTTGGCAAACTGCAAAAATGAAAATTGTGTATGGCCTACTTATGAGACAACTGTGGAATAGAGGAAATCTATACATGAGACACATATGTAGAAACCAGTATGCAAAGAATCAATATAATGAGGAATGAAAAGGAAACAACAACTAGAGATTTGGAAGATATTAAATAAATACTATCAATAACTTTATGCCAATAAATTTGAAAAGTTAGATAAAATGGAAATATTCCTAGAAAAATATAAAGTAAAAACAAAAAAATAAAAAGACAAGTTCAGCAAAAAACAGGAAATATGCATAATCCTACAATCATTAGTATACTTATATCAGTAGATAAATATCTTCCCATCAGAAAACCCCAGACTCAACAGTTGGGAACCTGCTCTAGCAGCTGCATGAGGCAGGCGATGGAGCTGGAGCCTGAGCTGCTGCTGTAGAAGGCCCTTGAGAACGTGGAGGTGGTACAGAACTACTGGTGGGAGCTGAGTCACCAGCTCGAGGGGCTGTGGGAGGCACGGAGATCAAAGAGAGTGCATCACAGACAAGGGATGTTCTCAAATAACATATTAATTATTTGAAGGGAACCCTTGGAAAGCTCCTGGATGAGCGATTGGTGACCCTTTTGCAAGAGGTGAGCACCATTAAACAGACCATTAAACCACTAGATGATTGCCAGAAGCTCATAGAACACAGAGTCAACACTCCAGAGGGCTTAGTCTGAGAAGGTGAGATTGCCATGCTCGGTGGTGTAGGAGAAGAGAATAAGAAACTGCGGAGCTTTACCAAAAAGGCCTTGCACGTTCAGTTGGACAGCATACCAGAAGTACCTTTACTGGTTGATGTGCCTTGTTTATCTGCTCAGTTGGATGAGTCTATTCTTAACACCATGAAAGACCACATTCTTAAGCATGGAACAGTAGCATCTCGCCCACCAGTACAGACAGAAGAACTGATAGAGAAACCTGGAGGCATCATAGTACAGTGGTGTAAGGTGGATGATGACTGTACGGCACAAGATGACAGGCTCCAGTTTCGTAAATGTATTTCAAATCATTTTGAGGATGTATATGTAGGTTCCAAAACTGAATTCATAGTATTGCACACAGAGTCCAATGTTGAAGATCATTTCAGAATCTGCACCCAAAGAGATGGCTGACAGGAGCGGAGTCCTTGGAGTGTCCCCCAGATAGTTCATTCCACATTGGAGCTTCACGAGTGGACAGCTGGTTTTGAGGGGAACAGTCTAAGCAATCGAAGAAATACGTCATGCTGGAACGATTCTGAATCTTCAGGTGTTCTCAACTCCAGAGCTTCAACTTATTTCTCTGGGCAGATATTAATATTTAGAGTTGAAACTGTGGGACTACCAGACGGAAGAGACAGTATAGGAGTGTGTCATAAAAACAGAGTGTCAGCCGGGCATGGTGGCTCATGCCTGTAATCCCAGCACTTTGGTAGGCCGAGGTGGGTGGATCGTGAGGTCATGAGATCGAGACCATCCTGGCTAAACAGTGAAATGCTGTCTCTATTAAAAATACGAAAAAATTAGCCAGGTGTGGTGGCAGGCACCTGTACTCCCAGCTACTCGGGAGGCTGAAGCAGGAGAATGGCGTGAACTCAGGAGGCAGAGCTTGCAGTGAGCTGAGATCGCACCACTGCACTCCAGCCTGGGCAGCAGAGCAAGACTCCATCTCAAAACAAACAAACAAACAAACAAACAAACAAACAAAAAACCCAGAATGTCTAGGACTCTCTGCAGTAGGATAAAGCTGTGTGCATTGGTACAAATGGTGCAATTTTTGTAAATGGAAAAGAAATGCCTCATCAGTTACCTCAATTACTTCTGAGTCCACTGTCACATTTGACATGGAAGCTGTGACTCTAGGAACCACCAATAATAATGAAGGCAGAAACGTCAAGCTAGAGTAACTCTTAGTTCAAATAACAGAGAAGAGGTTTTTGATTGGTTACTTGATCAATCTTATGGTTCTCTTTACTTTGGATGCTCATTTTTCTATCCTGGATGGAAAGTGTTAGAGTTTTAGATGTTCGGGTGCTTGGATTTGGTTTGCAGGATTTAACCTAGCTGTCCTCAGCTCAATTTAGTTGTAATTTATTTTTTAGAAAAAGTTGAATGTATCTCTCACTTAGGCCCTTAGAAATGGAAAGTGTTTACTGGATTCATTTTGTAATATTTTAGCAAAAAGAGACTTCAATGTTGTGGACAAAATCATGTAATTCAGTCAATTTTATTTTTAGCATGCTGGTAACTAAAGTATCACATCATAATAAAAATAAAATTGGCTTCAAAAGTATGAGAAGATATAGAAATTCCTATACCCTTCCACTGTACTTCTTAAAGTTAGTTATTAGACCAGGAAAACTTAATCTAATATTATTTAAAATATCATCATAAAGGATCCAAGCCCATGTAAATCTTTAGAATTAAACAAGAGGAACAGCCCAGATAGAAGATGTGTAATATACAACCACTTGTTTGCTGTCCACATGAATGTGTTGACTGTGCTATCCATGTTCAGGTATTTGTAAGCAGTGTCAACTTCTATCCCATTATAATTTTTGCATTTTTTAAAATGCCTGAGCAAATGTCTGTAGTAGGCAAGTATTATCTTTTGTTTTTTTTCATTGCAGTTTGATTCAAGATAAGCTACAATATTTTTACAGGGTAAAACTACTCGTGGAAGTTGTATGCACAGCAGTGTTAGCCATTTATCATATATGTAATATGCACGTGTGTATCCAGCTTGTGACATGAGTTTTATCCTTTGTAGGGTGTGAGCTGCAGTCCAGTTTAATGACAGTTTGAGAAATGGGGTCTCTTAGTGGACAAAAAAAAATAAGGTAAATACTTAACCTATTTTTTTGAAAACCTAAATTTGTGTGTAAAATATTTATTTGAAGGACTTGCTTTATATGTAGAATTGTCTTAGCTTGCTATACCAGCCTACAGATTTTATTCTAGTGTGAATTATTTGTTTCATTTTTACCAGTAGTGAAAACATAGAAAAGCAAGTATGATATTTTTGTAAGATAATTTATTTGGGGATTCATGAACGCTGTTAGACAATCATGACCTTTTTTCTTTATCTTTTGACATATAAGTACTTACTCACAGAATTGTCCAAGAAGTTCTCATCCCAAGGTAGATGTCCCCACTGAAACAGGAGAACTCAAATGGCTCATCTGAGAATCACAGTCATAACTAGGATGGGGCTTTGCTGTTGGCAATTTGCCAATGAGTGCAAGTGACTGAGGCGGCACCTAGGGTAGCTGGGATAACCTAGACACTCAGAGATTTCCAAACTTTTCAGTGAGAAGACAGTGCCCCACACTGATGAGAAACCGATGGGAATAGAATATGAATTATTCTGGACAGGTGTTCTTGAAGTAAAAGACAGAACTGGTCCAGATACTAGTGGGGGACAAAACAGAAAGTACTAAAGAAGTGGCTAGAAGAAAGATTATGTTTTTAATACTTAATTGTAGCACATCATGGAAGTCCTAGAACCCAGAAGCTAGAGAAGTATCTTGAGCCACGCCTACATTCCAAAAAACTATAGGAAAACTAGTTTCATTTAAACATGAGGATACATTAAAAATTTGAGTTTGAAAAATTATGAATATATAATTTTTTAAAAAGAATAAAGGTAACCTGAGAAAACGTGCATAAAAATGTGGCTAAAATGTATAGTGAAAGTAAAACCTAATGAGACAAAAGGGCTTAGGGGAAATTTAAAAGATGAAGCAAACTATGAAACATCCTCCTACAAACACACACATGATGTATTTCACAATAAAAATTATGAAATGAACAGTTGGTTTATAATTTGGATCTCCCAGTAGTATGATTGTCATGTAGGTCTGAAAAATGAAATTGGTTATGGCCTTCCCTTCACAAAAATTTAATATTCTTCTTTTGACTTTTAAATTATAAAATGAAGAGTATTTTCTCTTTCTCCTTTTTCCCCACGACCCATCATGAGTGGAAAAAAACATGCTGAAATTTGGAAAATTGAAGATATAAAAATGCTCCCTAAAAGTCCTATTTTGTCTTCAATTTTTACTTTTAGGATCCTTTTCTTACTCTTTTTCATTCTTACTTCTCTTTTCTTTGCTTTAATGAGTACCCCTTTTATTTTTTTATTTTTATTTTTTATTGTACTTTAGGTTTTAGGGAGTACCCCGTTTATTAATACCCATCTTAGAGTTCCAATAACAGCAATATCATTGTTAAGCAAATGATTTAAAGCATGTAAAAATATGAAATTGTGAAATACTTGTTTTAAAATCATAACTATGCTCTATTCTTTGTTTTTTTTCCAAGAAAGGATTTGTATTCTTTCTTACTATTGAATGTGAATCTACAACTACTTCAGATAAACAATATCTTAAAATAAGAAGAAGTAAGACTGGTGAGGTCCAGATTGGCCTTTGAGCTGTAATTTGTGACCCCTCTTCTAGAAGTCTATTATTTAAGCTTCTACTTTTACATCTATAAACGATCTCAAATAAATTTTTATGTCTTGCTCAAGATAAATAGTATCAAATATTTTTATAACATGGCATCATTTCTTTGCACAATATATGAAAAAACTTTCCTTCAAAAAGGAGATATTCAAATGACCATATGAATATGTCACATGGAATTTTGCTCCGCATTATGATAAATGAGAATAATGCAAATTAAAACCACCACTCTAAACCATCACTACATACTACTCAGAATAGATAAAATGTAAACTGCGGATACAGGGTGGCTACATACTTTGCATGAATGTATAATGGTACAATGACATTGGGAAAAACAGTCTGTCAGCTTCAGACAAGATTAAACACATCCTTTCCTGTGTCCTAGCAATTCTACTCATGACACACAGGTAAGAGACATGTGCACTAAACATGCGCAAGAATTTCAAACTGAACTTGACCTAAATGCCCTTCAATAAGAGAATGGATAAGCAAATTCCAATGTGTTCATACAATGGGGTCCTATGCAGTAGTAACAAAGAATAACACAAGTTTTAATGTATATGTATGACCAATACATATTATATGTATGACAAACATTTTATGTAGTTATATGACAACATTTGTATATATGTATATGTATGACACATATAAAACATGGTTGAATGGTAAGAACATTATGTTGACTGAAAGAGAGCAGATGTAAAACAGTGCACAGTATGTGCCTCCATTTATAAGAAATTCAAGAACAGGTGAAACTATGCTGATTATTTTTGAAGAATTTGGTATTGACACAAAAATCATATAGAAAAATCTCCTGGTGTTATGGAAATGTGCTATATGTTTATCTAGAGGGTGATTTACTGGGTATGTACTTATGTATGGCATTATCAAGCTTTCCACTTAATAATTGTGCACTTTACTGAATTTAAATTGTCCCTTAATTACAAAAGATGGCATCAATGGGGCAAGAGTGTGGGGACATTATTGAAAGGTTTTTTTTTTTTTTTTGAGACAGAATCGCACTGTTGCCCAGTCCAGGTTCAAGTGATTCTCCTGCATCAGCCTCCCAAGTCGCTGGGATTACAGGTGTGCACCACCACACACGGCTAATTTTGTATTTTTGGTGGAGATGGGGTTCCACCATGTTGACCAGGCTCCTCTCGAACTCTTAACCTCAGGTGATCCACCCGCCTTGGCCTCCCAAAGTTCTGGGATTATAGGCATGAGCTACCACTCCTGGCCAGAAAGGTTTTTAGTCTGACAAACTAACCAATAGAAAATATTTGAGACTTTGTTTACTCTTTTATTTATTTATTTATTTATTTTTTGAAACGGAGTCTCGCTCTGTCACTCAGGTTGGAGTGCAGTGGCGCAAACTCGGCTCACTGCAAGCTCCGCCTCCCGGGTTCACGCCATTCTCCCACCTCAGCCTCCTGAGTAGCTGGGACTACAGGCGCCCGCTACCAGGCCCAGCTATTTTTGTGTGTGTTTTTTAGTAGAGACGGGGTTTCACCGTGTTAGCCAGGATGGTCTCAAGCACCTGAGCTCGTGATCCGCCCGCCTCGGCCTCCCAAAGTGCTGGGATTACAGGCGTGAGCCCCCGCGCCCGGCCGAGACTTTGTTTACTTTCTAGAAAAAGTAATTTATTATTTTTTTAAATTTAAGTAATTAGGTCATTCACTCATTAATTAATTTAACAAATATTTATTTTGCACCTGCCAGATGTTGGGTAAGTTTTTAGCACATAAAACAAATCATCCTTTTGAAAAATGTCCAGTATTGAAAGACATTTTATCACTCTAAATATTTTGTACAATTTATCACTTTTACTATATTTTAATACTAAAGTACTTTTATTAAATTTCTTTGATTTATACTCCAGATTTAAGGAATCCTGAAGATGTCTAGTTCTAATCTTTTATTATGAGGTTTATATTAACTTCAAACACTCTCATTTTTCCTCATTTCCATTTCCCTCCAATAGCTTCAATTCCCACTTTTAGCCTGTATACAGTATTTCTCTCTCTTTCTGGTCCAGTGCCACTTATATTCCCATTTCCATCTCACTCTCTTCATGACTTTGTATCTTCTTGAACCTCTTATCTTTGCTGAAAGGAGCTAGATACACACACACATACACACACACACACACACACAAACATAAATTATAACAGGCATGGAAAAATGCAGGATCACAATCTAAACCATTTTTTCTCTTATTGCTTACAACACTTTTATATTGTTGGTAAAATTTAAAAAAAAACTACTTAAAAATATACGATCTGGTTAGTAGTGAGTGACAAAACCATCTTTTTCTTTTGCATTCAGTACTTTTTTTTCTTGGTTGTTTTATATGATTGATCTGTATATAGTTCAGACCTGAAGACAGAATATATGATTCCTCTCCAGTCTCAAAGCCCCTGTTTGAATGGCACTTTATTTACATTAGCATTCCTAATTACTTAATGACCAATCAGATATGGTTCATTGCTAGTAAGTGTAGAAACATGTTGTCTGAAGGATGTAGTTTAATTAGTATACTTCTAAAAACATGTCCCTCATGACCATTGGATGTAATCATTATTTTATGTATTTAACTGTGAAATTCATATTTACTCAGCAGGCTAGAGAATAGCATTTAGTTCTTAAAGCTGTTTAATAGAGCATAGTTAGATTTTTAAAGGAGCCTGCAAAATCTTTTAAAAGTAGGTTACTTAAAAAGAAGTCAGCACTCCAATAAAGTAGTTATTATACTTAAATACTAATATCATATTCATAAAACAGTAAAGGAGGAATAGATACATGAAGAAGCTCACTGTAATTTGTCCTTTAATGACATAGGTACAAGAATCTCACATTCATCTAAGCCATTGAGATTATTTAGACATTTTTACTCTTAATTAAAGATTTTGAAAATGACCTAATTTCTAACATAACTGATGATTTCTATTTTTCCTCCTACTGCTTATTCATTACATGACAAACAAATGAGATCTATTTTACTTTCAGAAAACACTCAATTCCTGGCCTGCACTGGATGGTGGAGGATGATAATTGTTTTTCCAAGTAAGTCTTTTCCTAATATATTTTTCATGGATTGTCATTTATTTTGGGTGTATTTTTTTTTTTTTTTTGAGATGGAGTCTTGCTCTGTTGCCCAGGCTAGAGTGCAGTGTCATGATCTCAACTCACTGCAACCTCCGTCTCCCAGATTCAAGCGTTTCTCCTGCCTCAGCCTCCTGTGTAGCTAGGATTACAGGTGTGCACCACCACGCCTGGCTAAATTTTTGTATTTTTAGTAGAGACAGGTTTTTGTCATGTTGGCCAGGCTCATATCAAACTCCTGACCTCAGGTGATCTGCTCACCTCAGCCTCTCAAAGTGCTGGGATTACAGGCATAAGCTACTGTGCCCAGCTTGGATTGTCATTTATACTTGACTTCTGAGAAGCACCAAATTTCTTAACTTGGGGGAGTCACTTTTATAATTAGTATATTCAAGAATATTAGTTTGCAAGGATTTGACAACTGACAATAGATGATACTGTGAGCAATAATCATTGCGTAGAGCTTTGTAGTATGCCTCCTAGTATGATCACTCATCATTCATTATCCAGGTTTTGATTCGAATAAGAATCGAATAGTCACCAAAACGTATGCCTCAGGGGTACTTCATTTGCTTTATGTTCAGGAATCAGTCAATAACTCAGAAATTGATCCTAGAATTTTAGACATTTTCTAAATCAATGCCTTCACACACTATTTCAGGAGTACACAGGCAATATCTTCATGGCCATCTCCCATTGGAGGTACTAATAGCAGTGATAATAATAATAATATTGTCAATGTTACTGTATCAGTCCTATGATTATCAATATTATAAATCAAGTTTTCTCAGCCTGGCACAGTGGCTCACGCCTGTAATCCCAGCACTTTGGGAGGCTGAAGCAGGTGGATCAGTTGAGGTCAGGAGTTCGAGACCAGACTGGCCAACATGGTGAAATCCTGTCTCTACTAAAAAATAATAATAATAAATAAAATAAAATAAAATTAGCCAGGAGCAATGGTGGGTACCTGTAATCCCAACTACTCGGGAGGTTGAGGCAGGAAAATTGCTTGAAGCTGGGAGACGGAGGTTGTGGTGAGCCAAGATAGTGCCACTGCATCCCAGCCTGGGCAACAGAGAGAGACTCTGTCTCAAATATATCAAGTCTTCTCCAGATATATTTATAATCATTTTACATGCTTGGACTTGTTTATTCTATAGAGCTATCTACTGAATTAAATATTCTTATTTCCATTTTCCAGGTAAGAAAATCAAAATATTGAGACATTTAATACCTGTCCTGACCATCATATATAATTAGTAACTGATGAAACCTAGATTTAATAAACCCTTTTAGAAGTTATAAATAGAAATTTTTGGAACTTTAAGAAATGAAGACGGCAAATACATTTGCAAAGTTACTATCTATATTTAGTCATTATAGTACTAGAAATACCTAAGGTAATATGTTTTAAACCAAATATGAAAATACACGTAAACACTTCTTGTAATACTTTTTCTACAAGTAAACGATGAGTTTATTTTTAGCTTTTTCTTTGCATTTCCATGACTAGAAGTCTAAAGACAGGTTGAGGCACACGCATCTTTCCAGTAGCCTTTTTCTAAGCACATATGAGGAAAGGACTTTCGGCCTAGGCTTAGATGTCATGGAGGTAGGCCTCTAGGAGCCTTCTCTATCTGGTGAGGTCACTTTGATTACAGTTGCTGATGTTGTATTTATTGTCTTGCTGAAGATTAATCTCTCCATTTTTCTTCAATATCTAGTTACATACAGAGATACAGAGTGTAGGACTAATATTTGTTTAGGTTTAAAAAAAGTATTTTCTGCAAATGTAATTAAAGGTAGGCTTCATTTTTTTATACTTTTATTTTATGTTTGGGGTACATGTGCAGGTTTGTTACATAGGCAAATGTGTGCATGGGGGTTTGTTGTACCTGTGATTACATCACCCAGGTATTAAACCTATTACCCATTAGTTATTTTTCCTGATCTTCTCCCTCTGCCTACCCTACACTCAAAGATAGGCCCCCTGTGTGTGTTGTTCATCTCTATGTGTCCATGAGTTCTCATCACTTAGCTTGCACTTATAAGTGAGAACATGTGGTATTTGCTTTTCTGTTCCTGCATTAGTTTACTAAGTATAATGGCCTCCAACTTCATCCATGACCGTGCAAAGGACATGATCTCATTCTTTTCTATGGCGGCATAGTATTCCATAGTGTACATGTACCACACTGTCTTTATCCAGTCTACCATTGATGGACATTTAGGTTGATTCTATGTCTATGCTATTGTGAATAGTGATGCAATGAACATACCTGTGTATGTATCTTTGTAAGAGAGCAATTTATATGCCTTTGGGCATATACCCAGTAATGGGATTGCTGGGTTGAATGGTGTTTTTGTTTTAGGTCTTTGAGGAATTGCCATACTGTCTTCCACAATGTCTTTTACACTCCCACCAACAGTGTATAAGCATTTCTTTTTCCCCACAACTTTGCCATCTGTTGTTTTTTGACTTTTTAATAACTATTCTGACTGGTGTGAGATGGTATCTCATTGAGGTTTTCATTTGCATTTCTCTAATATCAGTGATGCTGAGGTTTTTTCATATGATTCTTGGCCGTATGTATGTCTTCTTTTGAGAAGTGCTGAGCAACTTCAGCAAAGTCTCAATATACAAAATCATTGTGCAAAAATCGCTAGCGTTCCTACACACCTACACAATCAAGCAGAGAGCCAAATTATGAACAAAGTCCCATTCACAATTGCAACAAAAAAATAAAATACCTGGGAATACAGCTGACTAGGGAGGTGAAAGACATCTACCATGAGAACTAAAAACCACTGCTCAAAGAAATCAGAGATGACACAAACAAAAGGAGAAACATTGCATGCCCATGCATAGGAAGAAGAAATACTATTAAAATGGCCATGCTGCCCAAAGCAATTTATAGTTTCATTTCTATTCCCATTAAACTACCATTGGCATTCTTTACAGAACTAAAAAAAACTTTCTGAAGATACATATGAAACAAAAAAGAGCCCAAATAGCCAAGGTAATCCTAAGCAAAAAGAACAAGGCATAATGGTACCCAACTTCAAACTATACTACAGGGTTACAGTAACCAAAACAGCATGATACTGGTGCAAGAACCGACACATAGACCAATGAAACTGAATACAGTACCCAGAAATACAACTGCACACATACAACTATCTGATCTGTGACAAATCTGACAAAAACAAGCCCAGGGAAAGAATTCCCTATTTAATAAATGGTGCTGGGATAACCGATTAGCCATATACAGAAGATTGAAACCGGACTCCTTCATTAGGCCACATACAAAAATTAACTCAAGATGGATTAAAGACTTAAATGCAAAACTCAAAACTATAAAAGCCCTGGAAGACAATCTAAGCAATGCCATTCTGCACCTAGGAATGGGCAAATATTTCAGGAAGGAAACCAGGACAAGAAGCTTTATTTTTTAATGTGTGATGTGATGTATTGACAGTTCTCTAAAACCTGGCACCATGAGGCGTCATGCAATAGTGAAATTAGCCCAAATATTTGGTGTCAGACTTGGGCTCAATCTCCAGCTATACCAAATAGTATATGCAAAACTTGGGACAACTTGTTACACTGTACTAGATATATTTTTCTTTTATTTTTCTCTGTTTTTGTCTTATGTTTTCTTTTTTTCTTATAAAAAAGGTATGGAATAATATACCTTTTATAAGGATTAAATTAGATTACATTGATAAAGTACATAACAAAGTTCCTGGCACTGAATATATTTTCAAAAACTGACAGATACAGTGAGTGATACCTTGAATTGTGATCTGATTGAAGAAAGAGAAACCTTGGCCTCATTTCGATTGAATTAAACCAGCCAATAACTGCAAGGAAAATTCAGTCAAATGGACATTTTAACATCCTATTGATCAAACATGTGATCTGACTGGCAACAAAGAAAAACTCACGTGGAGAATATACAATTTCAAAATTTCTTCCATCAATTCAAGAAAACACAGTTTGATAATAAGTAAAAGTTTCATGTTTTCTCAATTATTCTTGATTCACTAACAGGTCAAGCAAAAGGATATATGTCAATGGATTCTGAGGTAAATGACCACAAAGTAGCCCTCCACAGATATATTTGGTACTCCCAAGCAAAATGAAGTCCCGACCACCATGATAAAATATAAAATGCACTTGCTAAGAGGGTTTTAGCCTACCTCAAACTCTCCTGATTGCTCTGGAAACTGGTTTAAAACCTGCCTGTGTACAGGTGCAAGTACTTGGTAAAAACATAATCTGTGAGATTGAGTAAGCCAAAAGTCAAGCTGCTTCCAGATATTCCAAGAATTATACATTTTATTAGAAGAAATCAGCTCAGATTTGTCTGACATCTATTCCTGACAGCAAATATGTATGTTATTTCTATGCAGTTAATCTAAAATCACTTAGCATTACTTAGATTCAATTCAAGTCTTCTCTTACTTTACTCATATAATGACTACAGTGTGAGTTATAGCTTTGTAGGGGTACACACACACACACACACACACACACACACACACACAAGACACATTGTATTAGTGTGTTTGTGTGTATTTCTAAATAGGCTTAAATTCACATATTCTTGGTTAATGATGTGAAATGTTTTATTTATAAGTTTTTCCATTGATACAGCCTAGATCAGTTGTTCTTAAACGTTAATGAATATAAATGTTACCTAGGGAGTTTATTTTAAAATGTAGATTCCTGAACTACACCATGAAAATCCCAATTTTATTAATCTAGAGTAAGGCCCAGAGATCTGCATTTTAATACGCATCTTTGGTGTTTCTGATTCAAGAGGTCTTTGACTTCACTATAAGAAACAGGACTCTAGAGGGTCCAGGATTTTTGTTTGAATTTGTCTTGATGATTAGTTAGGAGAACACATAGAATTACTTTAAACCTGCAATAGCAGACAACTTGATTTAGTTTCAATACCCTCGTTATGTAAAGGAGGAATGCAAAGCCCAGAAACATGCAATGATGCAATATTAGTTAAAATAATAGCTAATATTTGCAGTGTGTTATCAGGCACTGTGTTAAGTACTTTGCCTTCATTATCTTATTATTCTTTAATAATCATATTATTATCCCTATTGTATAGATGACAGAACCAAAAATTAAAGAGCATACATTGCTTTCTTCAAGTCACAAGACTAATTCATTTGGAGTTGGCATTGAAACATGGGCCATCAGAATACACAGTAAAAGAGCAACAACAAAAGTAATAATAACAATAGAAATAAACCAACATTTACCAAGTGCCCATTATGTACCAGACTCCCTGCTAAGTGTTCTGTGTGGATTAATTGTGTTTTCCTCATTTAACTCTACAAGGGTGGAATTATAATTATTCCCTCTTTATGGATGCAGAAACTGAAACTAAGAGAGAATAAGTAACTTGCTCTACATCATGCAGAATGAAGGAGCTTGGTTATGAACTCCAGGGTTTAGCTGTAAAGCTCATTCTCTCAGCCCCTAAGACAAGAGTTTGAAATTGCTTGACTTCCAGTTCAGTGCTCTTTCCAGTACCACAGATTACTGAAAATATAGAGGACCCAACAGGAAATGCATTATCGGCATCGATGTATAAACATGTATGTGAATGATATGGTTTGGCTTTGTTTCCTCACTCAAAGATCATCTTGAATTGTAATCTCCACATGTCAAGGGAGAGACCGGGTGGGAGGTGGTTGGATCATGAGGTCGGTTTCCCCCAAGCTGTTCTCGTGATAGTGAGTGAGTTTTCATGAGATCTGATGGTTTGCTCACCACTCTGTCTCTCTCCTGCTGCCATGTAAGATGTGCCTCTTCCCCTTTTGCCATGATTGTAAGTTTCCTGATGCCTCCCCAGCCCTGTGGAACTGTAAGTCAATTAAACCTCTTTTCTTTATACATTACCCAGTCTTGGGTATGCCTTTATAGCAGTGTGAAAGCAAACTAATACTATGAACATGTACATTTATGTATCATTTAGGATTCTTTTTTTCTTTTTCCTTTTTAGCAATTGCAGGACATTTAGGATTCTTAATTGCATGTAACAGAAATTGATTGGAACTAACTGAAGCTGAGTGATAGTTTACGTGAAGGATCTAGAGGAAGAAGATATAAAACACATAATTATTAATATATAATGGATGACCTCCTTTGTCATGGCAGAATATTTAAGCCACTGGTACATCTGCCATGAATGAATGTTAAACCAAAGATTAAAAGTGCTAAGCAGGAAGATGTCAGTAGCCAAGGATGTGTCAATTGACTGCATTTTACCCTGCAAGGTGTGGGAGAGAATGTACCTGCCCCTGCCTCTTTCTGTGGAGTATTCTTCCAATCAGAACATGGTTGGATCTTGGTGGCCAAGGAAAACAAATGTCCTGCAGCAATTATCCATAAACAAATGTCTCAATTAGGGACACTCAACAAGGTGATTTCTGACATAAGCCGATACTTTAAGGAAATTTCTTGTAGTTTAGCAAAAAGCGTTGAAATATTTTGAGTGAAATATAAATGAAATGTAGTAGCAACATTATGTTTTATGTTTATAAAATTTTAAAATTTGAGGCAATTATGTCATAAAAAGATAAATTAAATTGAAATGTTGAAGCAGAGAGTCAAAATTTAGATGACTTGACCTTATATTTGTGGATTTACATTATATTTGTAAGTAGGTCACTGTAGTTAAGATAATAACCTAAAGTTTTTGAAAATTCTGAATGGAAGAAGAGAGATAGAAAAGTATTCTACTGAGTCCGGACTATTCTGGTCTTTTTGATGCCTCACATGGGGTCTTAAGAATGAATAACCAAGATATTAGAAAATATTCTGATGTTAAATTATTGTTTGATTTTCTTTTGAGGGACAAAAGAACAGAGCACAACTCTCTATGTGAGGGCAAGGTTTTCCTTGAAGCAAATCAAATTTCCTCTGTTAGTCATTCTAGGATATAAAATGGGGCCATAGGGAGGAGGGCTCTGGACTTTAGGTAGGGAAAATCTTTTATCTCTGGAGCTTCAGATAATTGGCACAGAAACTATTCTATACAGTCACATATCGTATTTTTTTAACAGCTTTATTGAAGCATAATTGCCATGCAATTAACTGCACCTATTTAAAGTGTACAAGTTGATGAATTTATATATATATATATTTATGTATCTATGAAAACACCAAAATTAAGATAATAAACATATCTATAATTTCTGCAAGTTTCATTATGTCCTTTGTAATTTACCTTTAACTTCTCCATCTGCCATCATTGTCCCCAGGCAGCCTCTGATGTGTGCAGTCTTTCTTAATGCATTACATATTTCAGTATATATGAATGTAATCATGTAATATGTACTGCTTTGTCTAACTTCTTTTATTCGGTATACATTTTGAGATTCTCCATTTGAGATACTCCATGAATGAAGTAAAATACTTCATTCATTTTTATTGCTGAGGAGGAGTCCATTTTATGGATATAGCACAATTGGTTTAACTATCCATTTTTAAACATTTTAGTTGTTTGCAATATTGGCTATTACAAATAAAGCTTCTATGAGAATTTGCATACAAATTTTTGTCAGAATGCGATGGCTAATTTTATATATAAACTTGACTGGGATAAGGGATGCCCAGAAAGCTGGTAAAACATTGCTTCTGGGTGTGTCCGTGAGGTGTTTTTCAAAGAGATTAGCATTTGAACCAGTAGTCTGAGTAAAGAAGATCTCCCTCACCAATGAGGGGTGTGTATCATCCAATCTATTGAGAGCGTATTATTTTTTGATTTTTAAACTATGGCTATTCTGGCAGGAGTAAGGTGGAATCACATAGTGGTTTTGATTTGCATTTCCCTGATAATTAGTGATATTGAGCATTTTTGCATATATTTGTTGGCCATTTCTGTATCTTCTATTGAGAATTGTCTATTCATGTTCCTAGCCCACTTTTTGATGGGATTATTTATTTTTTTTCTTGCTGATTTGCTTGAGTTCCTTGTATATTCTGGATATTAGTCTTTTGTCAGATGCATAGTTTGGGAAGATTTTCTCCCACTCTGTGGGTTGTGTGTTTACTCTGCTGATTATTTCTGTTGCTGTGCAGAAGCTTTTTAGTTAATTAAGTCCCATCTATTTATCTTTGTTTTTGTTGTATTTACTTTTTGGTTCTTGGTAATGAAGTGTTTGCCTAAGCCAATGTCTATAAGTGTTTTTTTCTGATGTTATCTTCTAGGATTTTTATGGTTTCAGGTCTTAGATTTAATTCTCTGATCCATCCCAGCACCATTTGTTGAATAGGGTGTACTTTCCCCATTTTATGTTTTTGTTTGCTTTGTCAAAGATCAGTTGTCTGTAGGTATTTGGGTTTATTTCTGGATTCTCTTCTGTTTCATTGGTTTATGTGGCTGTTCCTATACCACTGCCATGCCATTTTGTTAACTATAGTCTTGTAGTCTAGTTTGAAGTCAGGTAATGTGATGCCTCCAGATTTTTTCTTTTTGTTTTGTCTTGCTTTGGCTATGTGGGTTCTTTTTTGGTTCTATATGAATTTTAGGATTGTTTTGTCTTGTTTCGTGAAGAATGATGGTGGTATTTTTATGGGAATTGCATTGAATTTGTAGATTGTTTTTGAAAGTATGGTAATTTTCACAATACTGATTCTACTAATCCATGAGCATGGGATTTGTCTCTATTTGTTTGTGTGTCTATGATTTCTTTCAGCAGTGTTTTGTAGTTTTCCTTGTAGCAATCTTTTACCTCCTTGGTTAGGTATATTTCTAAGTATTTTATTTTATTTTTATTTTTGCAGCTATTGTAAAAGGGGTTGAGTTCTTGATTTGATTCTCAGCTTGGTTGCTGTTGGTGTATACCAGTGCTACTGATGTGTGTACATTGAGTTTGTATCCTGAAACTTTACTGAATTCGTTTATCAGATCTAGGAGCTTTTTGGATGAGTCTTTAGGGTTTTCTAGGTATACAATCATATCATTGGCAGACAGCAACAGATTGACTTCCTCTTTACTGATTTATATGCCCTTTATTTCTTTCTCTTGTCTAATTACTCTGGCTAAGACTTCTAGTGCTGTGTTGAATAGAAGTGATGAAAGTGGGTATTCTTGTCTTGTTCCAGTTCTCAGGGGGAATGCTTTCAACTTTTCTCCATTCAGTATAATGTTGGCTGTGGGTTTGACATAGATAGTATTTATTACCTTAAGGTATGTACCTTCTATATCGATCTTGCTCAGTGTTTGAAAAACTTGTTTTTTAATGTTTGTCTTATATCCTAAACTCACTGAACTCATTTACTAGTTCTAGTATGTTCTTTTATAGACTCCTTGGGATTGTCTCACAGGAAATCATTTCATCTGCATGCCCTTTATTTCTGTTTCTTGCTTTATTGTACTGGTAGAACTTCTAGTGTTTTGTTAAACAAATATGGAGATAGTGGATATCCTTACCATATTTCTAATTTTAGAGGTAAAGCAGTCTGTCACCATTACATATACATATAACATTAGCTTGATTAGCAATAATATTCATAATATTATTTTATAGATACTCTTGATCAAGTTGCAGAAGTTACCATTATTTCTGTATTTCTAGAATTTTCATCACGAATCATGTTATATTTTGTAAGTCTTTTTCTAAATAAGTGGATAT
Source organism: Hylobates moloch (assembly GCF_009828535.3). Classification (NCBI taxonomy): domain Eukaryota; kingdom Metazoa; phylum Chordata; class Mammalia; order Primates; family Hylobatidae; genus Hylobates; species Hylobates moloch. The sequence goes on along the minus strand of NW_026652290.1, from coordinate 39,365,760 downwards.
GACCATATGCTCTTTCTTCTTTAACTATTAATATGGTGGATTCCACTGACTGATTATGCAATATCAAATCACCCTGGAGAACACCCACTTGGCCTTTGCATATAATTGTTTTTATATATTGTATAATTCTGATTGATATTATCAGTTAAGGCTTTTTTGCATCTATATTTATGATGAGTATTGGTCTGCAATTTTCTTTTTTGTAGTATCTTTGTTTAGTTTTCCCTCTGGGTAATAACAAATAAAAATAGGTGTCCCTACTTTTATTTCCTAGAAGAGATTGTGTAGAATTGGTGCTGATTTTTCATTAAATATTAGGTAGAATTCTTAAGTAAAATAGCTAGTTCTAAACATTTCTATTTGGGAAGTTTTAAAATTAAGAATTCAATGTCTTCACTATGTATAGGTCAATTTACATTATCTATTTCATATTGGGCATGCTGTAGTTGCCTGAGTTTTTAAAGGAATCGGTCTATTATATCTAGGTTGCCAAATGTATGGATGTAGAATTGTTTGTAGTATTTCTTTACTATCCTTTTGATATCTTCAGTATCTGTAGTAACATCCCCTGTTCACACCTGATATTTGTAATTTTTGTCTTCTCTTTATTTTCATTGTCTTGTTAGACGTTTGCCAATTTTTTAAAAAATAACCAACTGTTTTATTGACTTTTTGTATGGTTTTAATTTGTCTAATTTATTCATTTGGCTTATTATTTCATTCCATGTATTTTTTTGAGCTTATTATGCTTTTTTTCCCTAGGTTCTGGAGTTTGAAGTTTAGATTATTCATTTGTGTTTTTTTTGTTGCATTTACTACTATAAATTTCACTTATTTCTTTCTCTTGTCTAATTACTCTGGCTAAGACTTCCAGTGCTGTGTTGAATAGAAGTGATGAAAGTGGGCATTCTTGTCTTGTTCCAGTTCTCAGGGGGAATGCTTTCAACTTTTCTCCATTCAGTATAATGTTGGCTATGGGTTTGCCATAGATAGTATTTATTACCTTAAGGTATGTCCCTTCTATATCGATCTTGCTCAGTGTTTGAAAAACTTGTTTTTTAATGTTTGTCTTATATCCTAAACTCACTTAACTCATTTACTAGTTCTAGTATGTTCTTTTATAGACTCCTTGGGAGTCTTTTATAGACTCCTTAGCTGTGTCTCACAAATTGTAATGTTTTAAAATTTTAATATTTTTATTTACACTCAATTCTATATATTATTTCATTTTCCTTGACATTTCCTCTTTGACTTATGAATAATGTAGAAATATATTGCTTAGTTTGAAGGTGTTTGAATATTTTCTGTTAGGTTTTGTTAATAATTTCTTGTTTGATTCTACTGTGGTCAGAAGACACTCCATATTATTTCAATGCTTTTTAATTTGCTGATGTTATTTTATAGCTCAGCATATAATTTAACTTGATATATTTTCTGCTGGCACTTGAAAATAATGTATATTCTGCTGTTGGCTGGAATGCTTTTTAGATGCTAAACAAATCCTTTTAGTTTATATGCTCTTCAGTTCTTCAATATCCTTTCTGATTTCCATCTAGTTGTTTTATCAATTGTTGAGAGAGGGCTGTTGAAGTCTCCAATTATAATTGTATGTCAGTCTTCTTCTCCTTTCAGTTTTATCAGATTTTGCCTCACTTTTTACCAGTGTTGTTTGATGTATAGATGTTAGAATTTGTATAACCTTTTAATATGTTGACTTATTTATTATTATTTAATATCTCACTCTTTGCTCTTAGATCTACTTTGTCTGACATTAATATAGCCACCTTTGTTTTTCTTTGTTTAATTATTGCATGGCATATATTTTTTCCTCCTTTTACTTTCAATATGACTATTTTCATATATTTGAAGTGAGTTTCTTATACGTGGAATACAGAGCACAGAGGGGTCATGCTTTTTTTAAATCCACTATGCCAAACTCTATCTTTTAGTTGATGCATTTAGACCTTTTATATTTAATGTAGTTATTGATGTGCTAGGGCTTAATTTGGGTATTTTATTTATTTATTTTTGTTTTCTTTTTGCTCTCTCTGTTTTTCATTTATCTGGTTCTTTTTTATTTTCTGTGGGTTACCTGAACATTTCTTAAGGTTTATTTTGATTTATTTGTATGGATTTCCTAATGGTTGCTCTTGGCCTTACCTTATACATACCTAACTTATAGTTGACTGATGTTACTTTATCAGTTTGAATGAATTATGAAGCTCTTATGTCTTTTTTGTAATTTTATTCTCTCTCATCTATACCATAATTATATTAAATATTTTCTCTCTATATCTTTAGAATCACATCTGGCAGTGTTATACTTTTTACTTCAACAAATATTATTTTAAAAATTCAGGAGAAAAATGTTCAATGAATTAATCTATGTTTTGCTTACTGTGTTATTTCTTAATTATTACACAGTTCTTTCTTATATCATTCTAGTTCTGTTTAGAGAACTTCCTTTGCCATTTTTAGGGTAAGCCTACTAATGAAAAGTTCTCTTAGTTCTCCTTCCTCTGAGAGTTACTTTATTTTTTCTTAACTCCCGAAGTATATATTTTCTGAGTACAGGATTTTTAGTTGATAAGTTCTTTTTTATAAGCACTTGAAAATATGCCACTTTCTTTTGGCCTCAATGAATTTTCATGGAAAATCCACTTAAAATCATATTTTCCCGTAGAGGTAAACTACTATGTTTATCAAGATTTTTCTTTGTTGGCCGGGCGCGGTGGCTCAAGCCTGTAATCCCAGCACTTTGGGAGGCCGAGGCGGGCGGACCACAAGGTCAGAAGATCAAGACCATCCTGGCTAACACGGTGAAACCCCGTCTCTACTAAAAATACAAAAAATTAGCCAGGCGTTTTGGCGGGCGCCTGTAGTCCCATCTACTCGGGAGGCTGAGGCAGGAGAATGGCGTGAACCCGGGAGGTGGAGCTTGCAGTGAGCCGAGATCGCGCCACTGCCCTCCAGCCTGGGTGACAGAGCAAGACTCTGTCTCAAAAAAAAAAAAGACTTTTCTTTGTCTTTAGTTTACAAAACTTTAGTTCTTATAGAATATTTTTCTTTCTTTTATCCTGTTTGAATTTGCCTAACTTCTTACATCTGTAGTTTTAAGACTGAAGCTTAATTTGGCAGGTTTTTAGCCATGATTTCTTTAAGTACTTTTTCAGCTCCATCTCCATTCTCCTCTTTTTCTGGATCTCTGGTGACAAAAATAATAGACATCTTGTTACAGTTCTAAGGGTTCCTGAAGCAAAGTTCAATTTTTTTTAGTCTGTTTTTTTTTCCTGTTGTTCGTATTGGGTAATTTCTATTGGCTATCTTCTGTTGCACTGATTCTTTCCTCTGTCTATGGCATTAGGCTATTTATGTGAAATGCCCATCTGCTAAGCATTTCATATAAATTATTGCATTTTTTAATTCTAAAATGACAATTTGTATCTTCTATACAGGTTCTGTTTCTTTGCTGAGACTTTCTGTTTCTTTGTTAAATTTTTCTATTTTTTCATTTGTTCATAGTATGTGTATAGGTTCATTTTCACACTGCTGATAAAGACATACCCAAGACTGGAAAGAAAAGAGGTTTAATTGGACTTACAGTTCCACGTGGCTGGGAAGGCCTCAGAATTATGGTGGGAGACAAAAACAAATTCCGAATTATGGTGGGAGGCAAAAGGCACTTCTTACATGGTGGTGGCAAGAGAAAATGAGGAGGAAGCAAAAGTGGAAACCACTGGTAAACCCATGAAATCTCCTGAGACTTAGTCACTATCACGAGAATAGCATGGGAAAGACTGGCTCCCATGGTTCAATTACCTCCCTCTAGGTCCTTCCCATAACATGTGGGAATTCTGGGAGATATAATTCAAGTTGAGATTTGGGTAGGGACACAGCCAAACCATATCAGTATATATTAATTGGTTGTTGAAGCATTTTTATCATGGCTTTTTAAAGTTTTTGTCAGAAATTGTTAATATCTCTGACATATTAATGTTGGCATTTATTTATTACCTTTTAAGTAAATGCCAACATTAAGTTTGGTTTGAGGAAAATATTTTCTTCTCTTCCTTGTTTGTTGTATGAGAAGTGAGTTTTGATTGAATCCTGGGTATTTTTCAGTTTATGCTGTAAGACTCTGTATTTAAATCTATTTAAGCGCCTCATTACTGCCAAGTATTACTACCAGGTAAAGGTATACATCCAAGTTTTTCATTTAGCATCCACTGACAAGCAGTATGGGGGTGCTCCTCATTACTGTTGAGTGAGAGTAGGATTTCCCACTTCACATGTGATCTCAGCTGATGTTATAAAGTGTCAATGGATTGCAGCAATGAAATTATAACTCCATACATGGTTCTCACTGACACTATTCAGGTGTGTGTATGTTGGAGCCACTATATTTTTTTCTGTAGTGTCTGGCTGAAAAGAGAGATTATTCTTTAAAAGCTTCATGTTGTGCCTGCTGTCTATTTCTGGTCCTGTAGTAAAGAGAGCAGGGATTTTCTTGAGGGTTTGTGTGTCACCTTCATTGATGATGTTTCCAGTTTGTGGGCTTCATCATTTTCATATTTGGGGCACGTGAAGGAAGAATAAAATCCAAGGGGTTTACCTTATCTCATCCCTCTGATCCTGACATCTCCTTCCAATAAGTTGTCTTCTCTCCACCTTTCAAGATTTTCTAATGGCATGTGTGTATGTGTATGTGTATGTGTATGTGTATGTGTATGTGTATGTGTATCTGTATGTGTATGTGTATATGTGTGTGTGTGTGTAGTCTCGTATTCTTGGTTGTATTTAGCAGAAGTAATAGGGAAAACTATGTCTACTCCTTGCTCCTAGAAGTGGAATTTCTTTATACCAATTTTTAATTGGATTGTTTGTTGTTATGGCCAAATTGTGGCCCCATCCCAAATTAATATGTTGAAGCCCTAAACCCCAGTGAGACTATATGTGGAGATAAGACTTTTAAGGAGGTAATTAGTTAAATGACGCTATAATGGTGGGCCCTAATCCAATATAATTTGTGTTCATATAAGAGAGGAGGAGACATCAGGAGTGTGCACACACAGAGAAAAGACCGTGTGAAGACACAATGAATATGTGGCTGTCTGCAAGACAGAGAGAGGCCTCACCAGTAACTAACCTTACTGACAACTTAATATTGAACTTTAGCCTTCAGAACTATGAGAACATAATTATAAAAAATATGAAAAATATGAAATTATGAAAATTATGAAAAAATGGAAATTATGAAAATTATGACAAATATGATAAAATAATGTTCTGGTATGAGAAGAAATGTATTGTTTAAACCACCTCATTGTGGTATTTTGTTATCACATCGCAAATAGTCAAATACATTAGTCTTCTCAATATTGGCTTGGAAGAGTTCTTTATTTGTATTAGACCAACTCATTATATTAGGTTCAAATATATGCTTTCTAAATATTTTCTTTCAGGTGATGCTTTTGTTTAAAAAAATTATTACAATATCTTTGAGGAGCAATAATATTAACTTTAATAATATAAAATTATTTATTTTTGTTTAATTAATGCCTTTTTTGGTCAATTTTAAGCCCAAAATACAGAATTTCTAGGAAGTTTTCTTCTTATATTTTTATGGTTTTAACTTTCACATTTAGATATGATATTTATTTTGAGTTACTTTTTTGCATATGATAAAATAAAAGTGGAGGTACAATTTTTTAAATATATGGCTGTAAAATTGTTTATCAGAATCCTTTAATAAGAAGATAATTATTTATCTGTTAAATTGCCTTACTTTCTTTGCTGTACATCTATTGACCTTTTATGTATAAGTTTATTTCGAGATTTTCTATTATGTTCCATCAGTATATATCTACCTTCATGTTAATATTAAACTATCTTTATTACTGTAGCTGTGGAATAAATCTTAAAATCAGGTATTATAAATCCTTCAAATTTCTTCTTTTTGACAATTTTACAACTTTTACTTTTCCATATATATTTAGAATCATTTTGACAATTTCTACATAACATTATTTGCATTTTGATTTAATTGATTTGAATCTATAATTTGTGTAGAATAAGGTTTTTAAAAATAATATTTTGCATTCCAATCCACGAATATGGTATATAGGTACATTAATTTAACCTATTTTTTCATTTGTCTCAGCAATGATTTGTAAATTTTACTAGTTTTTCCACATCTTTTTTCAAGCATTTTATATTATTTGAAGCTATTATAAATGACATTTTGAAATTTGATTTTCATTGCTACAAGCATAAATACAATTGGTTTACACATACTGATTTTTTTAGCCTGCAAGCTGCCTACATTCACTTATTTATTCTTCATATTTTGTACATATATGCACAGAAGATTACTTTGTTTATATTTTGTACATATATGGCTACATTACCTGTAAATGTCAACTTTACTTGTTTCTTTCTTTTTTTTTTTTTAACTAACAGATTAATAATAAATGTTGAATACACAGAAACACATGTACTCTTGAATGGAAAATGTGAATATTTTGAAGATCTCTATTCTTCCAAAGTCAGTGTATAGATTTAACAATGTACAACATCTTAAAGGAATTTTAGGGGATTGAGAAAAAAATCAGTCTAGATCCTAACCACATGAACTTTACCAAAATTAATTTCAAATAAAGAGTTATTATAAAATTCTTAAGGCACTTAAATACTAGATAAAATTGAAGTTTATATGTGTCAAATCTCTCAATCAGTGGAGAATTTCTAAGCTTAAAAGCAATAGAAGAAATTACAAATAACAATAATAATAATTCATTGACTGAATGCTTCCAAAGATACTGTGAAAAATTTTACCAAATAACAAAGAAACTTTTTTAAGTCAAAAAATCACCGTCAGAAAAAAACTGGAAAATATTTGCGACAAATATGAAAAAGTTTGATAGAATTGATAGTCTTACCACAGAAAACACAAATTATAAAGGAAAAAAAAGACCTCAGTAAGTAAATGGCCAAAGAAAATAAATTGCAAACCACCAAGGAGGAACTATAAGCAAGTAATGAAAAAATACTCAATTTTACTAATACTCAGTAAAATACAACTCAAAGTGACAATATCTTTTTGACAAAAACATTTTAAGGGAAAATTATGTATTAGTTAATTTAGATCACATCTTTTTTCTCTAAGAACTTAAAGTAGTTAAAAAATCAATTGTAAAAATTGTTTTTAAGGTGAGAAAAAACAGATTGAAGGCAAAATAAAGTGAAACAGTAAGCCTTCCATGATACTGCAAAGTGAGCTTTTAAACTCCCTACTGGCCAATGGCAAAATAAACACACATAGCTGTAAGACTCCAAATGACTATGGATACCAGTTGTTCACTTTTCCTTGGCAATGAAATCTGAAAGCAATCCTCTATCATGCTTTTATTATTATTATTATTATACTTTAAGTTTTAGGGTACATGTGCACAACGTGCAGGTTTGTTACATATGCATACATGTGCCATGTTGGTGTGCTGCACCCATTAACTCATCATTTAACATTAGGTATATCTCCTAATGCTATCCCTCCCCCCTCCCCCCACCCCACAACAGGCCCCAGTGTGTGATGTTCCCCTTCTTGTGTCCATGTGTTTTCATTGTTCAATTCCCACCTATGAGTGAGAACATGTGGTGTTTGGTTTTTCATCCTTGTGATAGTTTGCTGAGAATGATGGTTTCCAGCCTCATCCATGTCCCTACAAAGGACATGAACTCATCGTTTTTTATGGCTGCATAGTATTCCATGGTGTATATGAGCCACATTTTCTTAATCCAGGCAATATCATTCAGGACATGGGCATGGACAAGGACTTCATGTCTAAAACACCGAAAGCAATGGCAACGAAAGCCAAAATTGACAAATGGGATCTAATTAAACTAAAGAGCTTCTGCACAGCAAAAGAAACTACCATCAGAGTGAACAGGCAACCTACAGAATGGGAGAAAAATTTTGCAATCTACTCATCTGACAAAGGGCTAATATCCAGAATCTACAATGAACTCAAACAAATTTACAAGAAAAAAATCAAACAACCCCATCAACAAATGGGCAAAGGATATGACCAGACACTTCTCAAAAGAAGACATTTATGCAGCCAAAAGACACATGAAGAAATGCTCATCATCACTGGCCATCAGAGAAATGCAGATCAAAACCACAATGAGATACCATCTAACACCAGTTAGAATGGCAATCACTAAAAAGTCAGGAAACAACCGGTGCTGGAGAGGATGTGGAGAAATAGGAACACTTTTACTGTTGGTGGGACTGTAAACTAGTTCAACCATTGTGGAGGTCAGTGTGGTGATTCCTCAAGAATCTAGAACTAGAAATACCATTTGACCCAGCCATCCCATTACTGGGTATATACCCAAGGGATTATAAATCATGCTGTTCTAAAGACACATGCACACGTATGTTTATTGTGGCACTATTCACAATAGCAAAGACTTGGGACCAACCCAAAGGTCCAACAGTGATAGACTGGATTAATTGTTTCTTAAAATTGACATTATGCATGCCTCAGCATGCCTTTTATTTTTCTCCTCTTATTTCAATAATAAGAACCTCTGAAACAATATTGAGTAGAAGTGGAGAGAATGGATATTCATACCATATGCCAGATAACACAGGAATAGCATTTATTCTTTCTTCATTAAGTTTACTACTGACTGCATTTATTTTTTTCAGATGCCCTATAAGAATTTTCTATTCTGCTAAGAGTTTTTGTCATGAATAGTAAATATTTTTAAACATTGATTAATGTGGTTACTTAACATTTATTAATTTTTAGATATCAAATCACTGTTGTATTCCTGGAACAAATCACACTTGGTCAAGGGATATTTCTCTTTTCATATATTACTGGATTCAATGTACAAAATTCTGTTAATAATTTTGCATACATATATATATAGATAGATAGATATTAGTTTTGGCTTTCTTTTCTTAAAATTGACAATTTTGACTTAGAGATCCAGATAATGTTGACCTCATAAGAATGAGTGGAAACTATACCCTCCTCTTCAATATTCTGGAACCATTTGTTTACCATTGGTATTATTTTTTCCTCAATAGCTTTGTAGAATTCATCAGTAAATTCATCTTGGCCTGGAGTTTTCTTTGTGCATTTTTGAGCTACAGATTCAATTTCTTTAAAAAAAAATAGGTTTATTAAATGTACCTATTTCTCCTCAAAGGACCATTGATTTTTAAATATAATTTGTCCATTTAATCTATATTTTCAAACTCACTGAGAACAAGTTGTTTATAATTCACTTATCCTTTTCAATTCTGCTAGAATTGTAGAAATATACCTTCTCTCATTTCTTATATGGGTAATTTATGATTCTCTTTTTCTCCCTGAACAATCTGGTAAGAAGTTATCAATTTTATTCATCTTTTAAGATAATCATTGTTTGTTCACCATGACTTAAAATTTTGTTTGTAGTCTATGTTATTTCTTTTTGTTCTTATTTTGATTACTCTTTGCCTTCTGCTAACTTTTGGTTTGATTTCTCTTCTTTTCCTGAGTTCTGAAGGTAGAACCTAGATAATCAATTTGCATCCTTTCTTCTTTGTTAATATAATTCTTCAGTAATATAAAATTAGTTTTAATCATTGTTTTAGCTGCATCTCACAAATTTTGATATGCTATGTTTTCATTTTTCATTTAGGTCAAAATACTTCTGATTTCCCATTTGATTTTTTAATTGACCCTTGTGTTATTTAGAAGTTTCTTTTGATTTCAAATATTTAGTATTTTCCAGATACCTTTCAATTATTTAATTCTAATTTAATTCCACTGTGATTAGACAATGCACTTTGCATATTTTTAATCTTTTAAATTTATTGAGACTTATTTTAGAACCCAGAATATGGTCTATCTTGGTAAATGTTTTGTGTGCATATGGAAATAATGTGTATTCTGTTACTGTTGGGTGAAATGTTCTCTAAGTGTTAGTGATGTTCACATTTTCTATATCCTTACTAATTTTCTGTCTACTTGTTGTGAGCAACTACTATGACAATTTCTGACTGTAACTTTGGATTTGTCATTTCTTCTTGTAGTTTTATTAGTTTTTCATCTTATGTTTTGAGAGTCTGTTATTAGTTATATAAACACTTGTGATTAATGTTGTCTTGATGAATTTACCCCTTTATCATTATAAAACGACTGCTTCTTTTCCTGATAATATGCTTTGTTCTGACATCTGCTTTGTGTATAGCCACTTCACTACTCTTACAATGTTGTAGAATTTTATCTGTTTGATATCATTGCATATCTTTTCCCATCCTTTTACTTTTAATCTACCTTTCTCCTTAATTTAAAGTGGGCTTTTTTTTCTAGTTAGGATTGCATTTGCCTTTTTCATTGAGCTATTTAGACCACTTACATTTGTTGTGATGATTTATATAATGTCATATTAATATTTATTATGTATTTTTTCATTTGATGTTTGTTCTGTTCTATTTTACTTCTTTTTCTGACTTTTTATGAATTCAGTATTTTTGTATTATTCCATTTTATTTCCTGTTTGTATTATTCATTATAACACTTTTTAAAAATGATAGATATAAAGTTTATAATAAATTATGACAATCATATTTTAAAGGTATATCATTTTGTAAAATGGTATTTATCTACATATTTTGTGTTCTTCATTTCTTTGTGTAGATGTAGATATCTGTATTATTTTTCTTATGCCTAACAAAGTTCTTTTAACATTTTTAGTAGTGCAGATCTGTTGATGAATTTTCCCAGCTTTGTGTATCTGAAAAAGTCTTTTTCTCACTCTTGAATCTGTAAAGATATATTCCTCATTATAGCATTCTAGGATTTCAGACTTTTTTTTCAGTATTTTAAATATATTACTTCGTCACCTTCTGGCTTGAAATGTGTCTGATGAAAAACTTGCTCTCATTCTTACTATTATCTTCTTTCTTCTGGTTGCTCTTAATTTTTTTTATCATTTATTTTTAAAACTTTAAGTACAATATGTCATGCTGTAGTTCTTTTCATGTTTTTTGTACTCATGTTTTGCTGAGATTCTTGAATCTATGAGCTCATATTTTTATGAAATGGTTAATATTTTTGGCCATTACTTATTCAAATATTTGTCCTTCTCTCTCCCTTTTCTGTTTTGAGAACTTCAGTAATTTTTTTTTGTCACTCTAAGCTGTCCTGTAGCCCACTGAAAAAGTATGAGTGATTTTCTCCCTATGCTTTTAGATATTTTCTATTAACTTCTTTTTATATGTCCTTAATTTTAAGTATTTCTTATTCTGTAGTGTTTAATATGCTTTTATTCTTTATATTTTGTTTTTTGTAGAGGCAGGTCTCACTATGTTGCCTAGGGTGCTCAAATTCTTGCCCTCAAGCAATCCTCCTGCCTCAGCCTCCCAGTGTGCTGGTATTACAGTCATGAACTACCGCACCTGGTCTAATAGGGCTTTAATAAGATTCAGTGGAATTTTAAAATCTCAGACATTGTTTATTGTATCTGTAAAAGTTAGATTTGGTTCTTTTTATATTTTTCACATATCTCCGGAACATGTTCATGCTTGCCTCTACTTTTTAAACATATATTATGCCAGTGCATTATATCCACAGACATAATGTATTTTATGCATTTTGCCAATGCATACAATACTGTTTTAGTGTCCAGGTCTACTAATTCTATTATCTATATAATTTTTTTCTAATAATTGATTTTTGTTTGTAGTTTCCTTCTTATGTGCAGGACTTATAATTCTTGATTAGACAGTAGACAGTGAATTTTTCAGTGTTGGTGACTGATACATTTGTATTCCTTTAAATATTTTTGTTTTTTGTTTTGGAATACTATCAAATTACTTGGAAACAGTTTATTATTTTGAGGCTTATTTGTATGCCTTATTAGATAGGTCTTGATTCTAGGACTATTTTTGCTTCACTGCTGAGGTGATACTCTTCTGAATCCCCAGTGAATTGTCTATTACAAGGTTTTTCTACTCTGGCTGATGGGAATATGAGCTATTCTACATCCTACATAATCTTCTTGGATTGTTCAGCTTGCTCCATTTTGGTGTTTTCCTTCCTTTACTGAAAAGTTTCCTCACACCCACGCACTGATTAGTACTCAGCTGAAGACTTGAAAAGAACTCTCTTCACCTCTCCAGACCTCTCTGAGCAATTCTTGCTTCTCTAGTACTTGGCTCTGTGACTTCTAGCTGCCTTGAACTTTCCAACTTTTCTACTCTGTCTCTTCAACTCAGAGACACATTCAGGCTTTCTTTGGCTTCTGCCCTTCTGCACTGTAGTCTGTAAATTCTCTCCATCTTACAGCAATCGAAGGGCTTATCTTATTCATTTTTTCCTTCTTTCAGTGACCAATGTCTTGATTTGTCTGGTGTCCAATGTATGCAATCAAATATTTGTCCCATATAATTTTTCCAATGTGATTGTTTACAAAGAGAAGGTAAGGTGAGTCATATATATACATATTATATATATATATATATTTTATATATAACACATATATACATATATAATATTATAGTAAGAAAAGAAAATTTCCTTCTTGGACTTGTTACGTGGAAATGAGCATCCATTTCCTGTTTTGGGGCAGATGTAAAGAAAGGTGACAGGCAGTCTGGCATCAGGCTCTGTGGGAGACCTGGGATAGGGCCGTATGTTACTGTCTGTATACTTTACCTCCATTATACTTAGTCCTTTATAAAGAGATTGATAAGTTAAAATGAAGGATCTAGCATTCTGTCGAAAGGAGAAAAGCCATCACACTTTTGTACAGACTAACTAGAAGAAAACAGTGTCTCTAAATCTGGAGCTAGAACCCTGGAGTGATGATAATTGGAAACAAACAACTTAGCTCTGAGGAAAAGGAGGCAGGCTTTTGCAATAGCAAGACTGGAGGACTGTATCACTGTAATTTTAAGATTTTGTAGTTCATGGAACAAAAACACTCAGTGAAAAGAAACTGGAGTAAAATTTTCATAGAAAAAAATATTGTCACCATGAAGAGTAACTTTAATGTTGTCTCATTCCAAGCTTCTTATAGGACTTTATTAGGGTCAGGGTCAGACTGTTACATTGCAAAGGCAGTATTCGTGGAAGAAAAAGAAAGTATAAATAAACTAATTATTATTTGTTTCATACTGGGCATGACACTACTGTGTTAAACTAGGCATTGATAGAACTGTTTGATAATTATATATATTAAATCAGAAAAGTAATCAATAGGAGATATAAATACGATAATACAGGTTCAAAATATGGGAGAAAAGAAACAAGAGTTAATGAAAACGGGTTAGGTCATTTATTCATATTTTCTTTGAGGAGTCAATAAACACTATCTAAAATACATAAGAAAAAAAGTATATTGTTAGGAATAAAAAAGGTGACTACAAGGAGACATAAAATCAGAAGCCAAAATATGCTTTCCGTGGGGTTTGTCACTATGATAAGGATTCTAGAAGACTATATTAAACTATTTTGTTATAATCTTATGTGCTTTTGTTTCTTTAAAAAACGTACATAAGCCCCATTTGATCATATTAATTATCTATTTTTTCAGTCTTTTGGAATAGTTGCGGTATGACTGGTGCCAATTCTTCTTTGAATGTCTGCTAGAATTTGGCTATGAGTACATCTGGGCTTTTGTTATGGTTAATATTGAGTGTTAATTTGACTGGATTGAGGGATGCAAAGTATTCTTCCTGGGTGCATCTCTGAGGCTGTTGCCAAAGGAGATTAACATCTGAGTCAGTGGACTAGGAGAGGCAGACCCATCCTCAATCTCGGTAGGCGTCATCTAATCAGCTGTCAGCACAGCTAGGATAAAAGCAGGCAGAGGCTCATGGAAAGACTAGACTGGCCTGAGTCTTCTGGCTTCCATGTTTCTCCCATGCTGGCTGCTTCCTGCCCTTGAACATCAAACTCCAAGTTCTTCAGATTTTGGAATCTTGGACTCTTGGACTTACACCAGTGGTTTGCCAGGGGCTCTCAGGCCTTTGACCACAGACTGAAGGCTGCACTGTCGGCTTCCCTACTTTTGAGGCTTTGGGACACAGACTGGCTTCCTTGTTCCTCAGCTTGCAGACAGCCTATTGTAGGACTTCACCTTGTGATCATGTGAGTCAATACTCCTTTATAAACTCCCTTTCATATATACACCTATCCTGGTAGTCCTGTCCCTCTAGAGAATCCTGACTAATACACCTTTTTTGTTGGAAAATTTTTTATTAGTGATTCGCTCTCACTACCTGTTACTGGTCTGTTTAGAATTTCAGTCTCTTCCCGATTGAAGCTTTGGGGGTTGTATGTTTCCAGGAATTTATCCATTTCTTCTAGATTTTCTACTTTGTGTGCATAGAGGTGTTCATAGTTGTCTCAAATATCTTTTGTATTTCTGTTGTAATTGTAATGTCTCTATTTTCATTTCTGATTGGGATTATTTGAATCTTATCTATTCTTTTCTTTGTTACTCTAGCTAATGGTCTATCAATTTTATCTTTCCAAAAACCACTTTTTTTTCAATTTTTATTATAGCTTAAAGTATACATTTGTAGGTTTGTTACATGGGTAAATTGTGTGACACTGAGGTTTGGGATTCCAATGGTCCCATCACCCAGTTCATAAGCATAGTAACCAACAGGTGGTTGTTCAGACCATGCCAATCAGAAATTATTTTCATTACTCAGTAGTGGAATTCCGGGGCCAAATGGTAGTTCTATTTGAAGTTCTTTGAGAAATATCCAAACTGTTTTACACAGTTGCTGAACTAGTTTACATTCCCATCAACAGAGTATAAGCATTTCCTTTTCTCTGCAACCTCACCCACATCTGTTATTTTCTGACTTTTCAGTAATAGCCATTCTGACTGGTGTGCAGTAGTATCTCATTGTGGTTTTGAGTTACCTTTATTAAAGATTAGTTATGTTGAGCATATTTTCATGTTTGTTGACTGCTTTTACGTATTCCTTTGTTGTTCATGCCCTTTGCCTATTTTTAATTTAATTATTACTTTATTATTTGTTCATTTGTTTAAGTTCCTTGTAGATTCTGGACATTAGACCTTTGTCAGATGTAGAGTTTGTAAATATTTTCTCCCATTCTGTAGGCCATTTACTCTGTTGGTAGTTTCTTTTTCTGAGTAGATGCTCTTTCTTGTTAATTTTAGTTTTTTTTTGCCATTGCTTTTGGGGACTTCATCATAAATTCTTTGCAAATCATATGTTGAAAAGGGTATTTCCTAGGATTTACTGTAAAATTTTTATAATTTGAGGGCTTACATTTAACGCTATAATCCATCTGGAGTTCATTTTCATATATGGTAAGAGGTGGAGTCCAGTTTCATTCTTCCACATATGGCTAGCCAGTTATCCCAACACCTTTTATTGAGTAGAGAGTCTTTTCCCTATTGCTTATTTTTGTTGATTTTGTTAATGATCAGATGGTTGTAGTTGTACATGTTTACATATGGCTTCTCTATTCTGTTCCACTGGTCTGTGTGTCTGTTTTTGTACCACTATTATGCTATGTTCAGTGCTATAGCCTTATAGCATAATTTCAAGTCAAGCAATGTGACGTCTCTGGCTTCGTTCTTTTTGCTTAACATTGCTTTCGCTATTCAGTCTCCTTTTTTTTATTCTTTGTTATAATTTTGTTTGAGATGGGTGCCACTCTGTCACTCAGGCTGGAGTGCAGTGGTGCAATCACAGCTCACTGCAGCCTTGACCTTTCCAGGCTCAGGTGATACTCCTACTTCATTTTTTGTATTTTTAGTAGAGACACGGTTTTGCCATGTTGTTCAGGCTGGTCTTGAACTCCTGGGCTCAACTGATCCACCTGCTTTGGCCTCCCAAAGTGCTGGGATTACAGGCATGAGTCATTGCGCCTGGTCTTGGGCTCTAATTAGATAATCAACTTTTCGTTTTATTGGTCCGGTGTATATTTTTCTTTGTTTGTTTTTGTTTTGTTTTTTTTTGTTTTTGTTTTTGTTTTGCTCTAATCTTTGTTATTTCCTTTCTTCTTCTAGTTTTGGATTTGCTTTGCTCTTATTTCTATAGTTCCTTGAGGTATAATGCTAAGTTGTCAATCAGTAATCTTTCTGTCTTTTTGAGGTAGGTATTTGGTGCTATAAACGTTCATGGAAGCAATGCTTTGCTGTATCCTGGGGTTTTCATAATTTGTCTCACTGTTATCACTTTCTTCAAAAAAATTTTACATTTCCATCTTGTTTTAATTGTTGATCCAAGTATTATTCAAAAGCAGATTATGTTTAATTTGTATGTATTTGCATAGTTTTGAAGGTTCTTCTTGGAATTGATTTCTAGTTTTATTCTGCTGTAGTCTGAGAGGATACTTAGTGTGATTTTGATATTTAAAATTATTGAGACTTGTTTTGTGGTCTATTATATATTGTATGTTGGAAAATATTTAATGTGCTGATGAAAATAATGTATATTCTGTGGTATTTGGGAAGAATGTTCTGTAAACGTCTCTTAGTTTCACTTGTTATACAGTCCAGCTTAAGTTCAGTGATTCTTTGTTGAGTTTTTGCCTTGATTATCTGTCTAGGGCTGTCAGTGGAGTGTTAATAAGTTTCCCATTATTATTGTGTTGCTATGTCTCTCTTTTCTGAAATTTGGTAGTAATTGTTTCATGAATCTGGGGTCTCTAGAGTTAGGTACATATATATTTAGGATTATTATGTATTCTTGTTGAATTGATCCCTTTATCATTACATAATACTTTTTTGTCTTTTTTGTTTTTTACTCTTGTTGTTTAAAGTCTGTTTTATTGATATAAGTATAGCTACTCATGCTTGTTTTGGTTTGTGTTTGCATGAAATATTTATTCCAAACATTTGCATCTATAAGAATCTTTATGTATTAGACAGTTCTTTGATATGTGGTTTCTGTGGGTTTGTTTTATCCATTCTGCTAATCTATGTCTTTTTAAGTGGGGCATTTAGACCATTTCCATTCAAAGTTGATATTGATATGCGAGATACTGTTCCATTCATCATGTTAATTATTTCCTATTTGTTTTGTTTTTGTTGTTGTGTTGTGTTTCTGTTTTATAAGCCCTGTGAGTTTTATTCTTTCAAGTGTTTTTATGCTGGTATGTATCAAACTTTTGTTTCAATAGTTAGAACTTGCAACACTTTTGGTGGGACTAGTCTAATGGTGACAAATTCCCTGAGCATTCGTTGGTCTGGGAAATACTGTATTTCTCCTTCATTTATGAAACTTAGCTTTTCTGGAAATAAAATTCTGGACAGACAGTTATTTTATTTGAGGAGACCAAAGATAGGCCCAGAGTCTTTTCTGGTTTGTAGGTTTTCTGCTGAGAAATCTGCTCTTTGTCTAATAAATTTTCGTTTAAAAGTTATCTGATGCTTTTTTTCATTGCTCTTAGAATTCTTTCCTTTATGTCAACTTTAGATAGCCTATGATTGTATGCGTTGGGGATTATTTTTTTCAATAAATTTTCCAGGAGTTCTTTGAGCTTCTTGTATTTGGGTGTCAAAATCTCTGGGAAGACCAGGGGACTTTTTCTCAATTATTCCTTCAAATACATTTTCCAAACTTTTTGCTTTTATTTTTCATCCCTCAGGAATACCTCTTACTCTTAGGTTTGGACATTTTACATAATTGCACAATTTTTGGTGAATTTGTTCTTTTTTTAAAATTCTTTTTTCTTTATTTCTTTCTGATTGGGTTAATTCAAAAACCTTCTTCTCAAGTTCTGAAATTATTTATGCTACTTGGTCTAGTATGTTGTTAAAACCTCCCACTGCACTTCATAATTCCCTAAATGTGCCACTCATTTGGTTTGATTTTTATTTAAAATATCTGTCTCTTGAGAAAATTTTATTTATATTGTAATTTTTTAATATGCATTCATATTGGCTTTTTACTTTCTCTTGAATCTCAATGAGCAACTTAATAAACAATTTTGAATTATTTATTTAATAGTTCAAAGACTTCGTTTTGCTTTGGATGCACTGCTGAAGAGTTAGTGTGATCTTTTGGAGGTGTCATAGAGCTATATTTTTTTCATATTGCCACAGTTATTTTTCTGGTTCCGTTTCATTTGAGTATTCTATACCTTCTTATTAATTTTGAATTTATTTTTTATTTAACTGTTTTTTAATTTCCCTTAAGGATGTGACTGTTATATGTATGACTTATGGTCATCTAACTTCACCTCTGGGTGCTTTCAGTGGCAGACTGTGAATGAATTTCTTGGTTATAGAGAATCTTTGCACAATGGCTTTCTCAGATGCTGGTTGTAGTAGCAATGCACTGGGTGTGTGAAGATGTTCACTGCCTTCTGTGGGGCCAGAATGGGAGCAGTCTTATGAAATTTATTTTATTCCCTAGTGATGCACACATTTTAATTTTGTTTCCAGTACTTTTCTCACTGGATTGAACATTTTAGGCTTTAGGACAGTAGGAGGTTCCCCTGGGTAAAGACCAACAGTGGGTGAAGCAGGTGATTATATGCCATACCCTAATGGTGGACAGGAGACCCAGCCTTGACAGAGGTGGCTAGGAAAACTCTCAGTGAGATACACTGAGTCACTTCAGGCAGAAGGGAGGGAGCCTTCTCAATTACCCTTCCAGGCAAGCAGGAAAGAAATCTGCTTCCCCATCATATTTCTATTTCGGTGTTCCAGCTATTCAGATAAGACAACCACCTCATTACATATGCAAAAATGAAGATGTTTCATGTGGAGATTGTGACTCTATCCTCCCTACAAAATGAGCCCAGAGGACACTCCTCCTGTAGGAATACGGTCACCACACAGTGCTCCAGAAAGGCTGTCTACACCCACTGTTGCACCCACTGTTGCACCTACAGTTGCACCCACAGTGAGCTCCCGTGGGAGAAACCTCAGCTGTGTCTGCAGTGGTGGATTAAGAGTAGAAGAACTACCCTTCTCCAAGTCCCTTCACAAGCACCACAGCTGCCTGACAGCTAGGGAAGAACCACATTTTTTCCCCATTGAGCCTAGCATTGTATTGGTGCCTCTGCTGAAAGAGGCTTCCCACAAGCAGAGAGATTTGGGACTCAAGGCCTTTACTCTGGTTTATTTTGTCCCACAGGGTATTCCCTTGGTGTAGTGCACGTTACTTCTTCTATGAGTGGAGGCTCTGAGGGCCAGACTACTGTTAATCCATTTGTTTTAATATGTAATATTGTTTACTTGAAATTTTCTGAATAGTTTATAAAGTTTCAATTTCCATTTTCTACAATAATTATCTGAAGTGTTTTAAATAATCTTATCGATTAGACATTTATTGTGTACATTTCCTTTGGCATTTCTGCTATCACATGCATTCTAATAAAAATGTACATTTTCACACACTGGAATTTCTTAGATTTTAATTTCGTTAGCATACATATTATAAATACTGTGATTTATTCTGATTCTTGAAAGAAGAGTGGTAGTTTCCTTATAAATATGAATATACACATGATTATGAATGTGCAAGTCCTTTTCTGGAAAAGGTTATATTTATTTTTGGTAAATATGTAGGTAACTAATCCATGCATAATTTGATAAGTGTATGTTTACATTTATAAGAAACTGCCAAAGAGTTTTCAAAACTGGTTGGACCAATTTAAACATTCATAACCAATGCATGAGAGTTTAAATTGCTCCATAAATTGACACTCATTTGGTATTCTAAAATTGTTACTCTGTGTGTGTGAAATAGTATCTCATTGTAGTCTTAATTTGCATTTCTATTATAATTAATGCTGCAAAGTATTTTTACATGCTTAGTGCACATTCATATATCTCCCTTTTGATGTTTCTGTTCAAGTATTTTGATCCTTTTTATTGAGGTGATTATCTTAAAATGATTGAGATATATATATATAATATGTATTTTATATATATGTACACAAGTCACTTACAGATATGTGTATTCTAAATATTTTACCCCATGCTATTTTTGGTACATATTCTAAAGACTTTTTAAAACATTTTGAGATATAGTTTATAAATAGTATATTTTAAATGAGTAAAATATTTTAGTATTAATGAGTTAAATGTATTGACTTATATTTGTTAATGCATTTAGATGTATTGATTTTATTCTATGTGATGTACTATTTATGACTCTTCTTTTTCTAGAAAAATATCTTTGCCCAACCCAAGATAATGAAGAAATATGTTTATATTTTTCCATAGAAATTATATATATTTAGATTTTATAATTAAGTCTGTGATCGAATTTAGAATTATTTGCATTATATTAAGTACTAGTTCAGGTTTTTATTTTTAATTTTTTTCAATATAGATATCTACTTGTTCTAACTTTTTGTGAAAGTACAATACATTCCTGACTGAATTACTTGGTTATCTTTGACAAAAATAAAGTAATATGTA
The DNA here is from genome assembly GCF_009828535.3 of Hylobates moloch. Lineage (NCBI taxonomy): Eukaryota > Metazoa > Chordata > Mammalia > Primates > Hylobatidae > Hylobates > Hylobates moloch. The sequence goes on along the minus strand of NW_026652290.1, from coordinate 39,345,327 downwards.
GATGGTTTAAGTCTGGCCTAACTATTCAACTACATTGGACTATTTGTCTATGTTTTACTGTCAGAATTACTCTGTGTTGATAAATTTTATTTTATAGTAAATCTTAAAATCAAATAGTATATTTATCTAGCTCTTTCAAATTGTTTTAATGAAAATTGATGTGAATATTTCAGTTTCTTGCCTTTCCGTATAAATATTGTAATCAACTAGTCAATTTCTAAAGAAGAATATGGATCAAATTTTAAGTGGTGTTTCATTAAACCTATAGATCAATTTGGAACAAATTTACATGCTAAGAATATTTAGCTTCCTCATCCATGAACATGGCATAATTTCTTGCCTTATTAACCTGGCTAGAACCTCTAGTACAATGTTGAATATGGTGACGTAAGTGGAAACCCTTGTCTTAGTTCTGATCTTAGGGAGAAGGCAACTAACCTTTTGTCATTAGATGTGATGCTACCTGTGGGTTATTTGTAGAAGTATTTTATCAATTAAGGTGATTTCCATCTATTAAGAATTTGTTGAGTTTTTTAATTATAATTTAAATTCTGGGATACATGGGCAGAATGTGCAGATTTATTACATAGGTATATATGTGCCATGGTGGTCTGCTGCACTCATCAACCCATCATCTACATTAGGTATTTCTCCTAATGCTATCCCTCCCCTAGTCCTCCACCTCATGACAGGCCCCAGTGTGTGATGTTCCCCTCTCTGTGTCCATGTGTTCTCATTGTTATCTCCCACTTATGATTGAGAACATAACGTGTTTGGTTTTCTATTCCTGTGTTAGTTTGCTGAGAATGATGGTTTCCAGTTTCATCCATGTCCCTGCAAAGGACACAAACTCAGCCTTTTTTATGGCTGCATAGTATTCCATGGTGTATATGTGCCACATTTTCTTTATTGGGTCTGTCATTGATGGGCATTTGGACTGGTTCCAAGTCTTTGCTATTATGAATAGTCCTGCAGTAAACATACATGTGCATGTGTCTTTATAGTAGAATGATTTATAATCCTTTGACTATATACCCAGGTATGGGATTGCTGGGTCAAAAGGTATTTCTAGTTCTAGATCCTTGAGGAATCGCCACACTGTCTTCCACAATGGTTGAACTAATTTACACTCCCACCAACAGTGTAAAAGCTTTCCTATTTCTCCACATCCTCTCCAGCATCTGTTGTTTCCTGACTTTTATTGATTGCCATTCTACCGGGCTTAAGATGGTAACTCATTGTGGTTTTGATTAGCATTTCTCTAATGAGTAGAATATGATTGATATTTTAATTGCTTTTTCTGTGTCTATTGTGATGATCATGTGGGTTTTGTCTTTTATTTTATATATAATATACCACATTATACTGCATTACAATGCATGACTTTTAAGTGTTAAACCAACCTTGCAATGCTGGTACAAATCTCACTTGATCATAATATATATCCCTTTCAATGTGTTGCTGGATTATTACTGCAAGTAGTTTTGAGGAGTTTTCTGTATATATTCATACAAGGCGTAAATTTTTATATAGACGTGAACTCCATCCTCTGATACTTCAGGCCAGAAGAGTGATGATTTCTTCCTGAGTTCTAAATGACCTAAATGACCTGCACTGTACGTACCAAAGAGAAAACTTTGATAGAAAAGCAGTGCAAATGTTAAATTCACTCAATTTACTTGCCTCATGTTAAATCCTTTATTTTCTGTATTTTCCCCCTTCCCATTTCTTTAAATAGTAAATTTTTGAAAATTTATACAAAGTTTATCACTGTTATCTTCAAGGAAGTTCATCACCAGCTTGATTTCACATCTTTGCTGTTGTGAATAGTGCTGCAATGAACATACGAATACGTATGTCAGAAGGATTGGATAAAGAAAGTGAGTTACATATATACCATGAAATGCCATGTAGCTATGAAAAGAATGAAATCATGTCTTTTGAAGCAACTTAGATGGAGCTGAAGATCATTATCCTAAGTGAATTAATGCAAGAACAGAATACCAAATACTGCAAGTTCTCAGTTATAAGTGGGAGCTAAACATTGGGTACTCACGGAAATAAGATGGGAACAATAGATAGTGGAGACTTCTAGGTTGGGGGAGAGTGTGGTAAAGGTTGAAAAACTAACTGTTGGGTATTATGCTCACTATGTAAGTGACAGGATCATTTGTACTTCAAACCTCAGCATCACACAATATACCCAAGTAACAAACCTACACATGTACCCAAGGAGAAAAAAATTACGAACAAAATTTGGTAAATTATGCTTTTTGATTATTTCTTGTTATGCATCATATTTTATTTCCTGAATACAGAATATTTACATTTATATAATGTTTTTCTCAATATTGTGACTTTTACTATTTACCTAATTTTAATGTCTTAGCAACATTGTGACTAATTTTTAACTCCATGAAGACGCTGTTCCCCAAAATTCTTAGAGATTTATCCTGACTGATACAATTATCAGGCATGTTTATGGGTTTGAGTCCCAGATTTTATAGGAAAAACTGAAAAAAAAAATTAAGGGAAGAAGAAAGAAAGCATAAAAGGAAAATTAACTTGCAATAAAAATAAACCCTCAAGGTAAAATTTCATATTTGAAAAAATTTAATGATAAATAAAATTAAAATATTATGTGTCGTAACATTACGATAAAATTTATTTTATAAAACATTAAAATACATATGATATGAATGTATTAAATGGTAATAAAGGTATTTCCAGGAAAAAATAAGAATATAATTGTGAGAAAAAAACTGAAGTGAGAATAATTGGGCATAATAAATAAAGTGTCAAATATTTTAGAAATAAAAAATACAATTAAAAAATAAAACTGCAATTAATATGACAAATTCTATACCAGGATAAGACAGGGAACAAACTGATAAACTTGAAAATAGTTCTTAACAATTCAATGAGAAGGCAGTGCAGAAAACTCAAAAATGTTTCAGATATTTAGGAAACAAACAATCTTGAACATGGTGCTTATATTTTTGAATTAATATTTTAAATTTACAAATTTTAACTATATACATTTAAGGGGTACAGTGTAATATTTTGATGCATGTATACGATGTAGAATGATTAAATCCAGTTATTAACGTAGCCATCACCTTACTTACCTATCTTTTTTATGATGAGACATTTGAAAGTTACTCTCTTATTTTGAAATATACAATACATCGTTTTTGACCATAGTCATCGTGCTGTGAAAAACATTTCAAAACTTATTCCTCCTGTCGATCTGCACTTTATACCATTTGGTCAACAACTTCCTATTCCTTTCCTCTGTTCCCTCAGCCTCTGGTTATCATTGTATCCACTACTTCTATTGGATAAACATTTTTAGATTCCACATACAAGTAAGATCATGTGTTATTTTTCTTTCTGTGTGTGGCTTATTTCACTTGATATAATGTCCCCTAGGTTCATCCATGTTGACATAAATAGCAGGATTTTCTTCTTTTTAAAGGCTGAATACTATTTCACTGTATATACATACCACATTTGCTTTATCTATTCATCTTTTGATGGACATTTAGTTTCTTTTCATTTCTTACTTTTGTGAATAATGCTGCGGTGGACAGAGAAGTGCAGATACCCCTTCAACATATTGATTTCAATGCCTTTGAATATATACCAGAAATGAAATTACTAAATAATAGGATAGTTTCCATTAGTTTTCAGAGGAACTTTCATACCGTTTTACATTATAAGTGCACTAATTTACATTCCCACCAACAGCTACAAGGGTCCCCATTATTCCACATCCTTGCCAGGAGTTACCTTTCATCTTTTTTATACAAACCATTCTAATGGGTGTGAGGTGATATCCCATTTTGGTTTTGATTTATATGTTCTTAATGATTAGTGATGCTGGGCTTTTTTTTTTCTTGAGACGGAATCTCGCTCTGTCACCAGGCTGGAGTGTAGTGGCACGATCTCGGCTCACTGCAATCTCCACCCATGGGTTGAAGCAATTCTCCTACCTCAGCCTACTAAGTAGCTGGGACTACAGGCACGCGCCACCATGCCCAGCTAATTTTTGTATTTTTAGTAGAGACGAGGTTTCATCATGTTGGCCAGGATGGTCTCCATCTCTTGACCTCGTGATCTGCCCGCCTTGGCCTCCCAAAGTGCTGGGATTATAGGTGTGAGCCACTGCACCTGGCCTGATACTGGGCATTTTTTTTCATGTACCTGTTGGCCATTTGGATTTATTCTTTTAAGAAATGCCTGTTTGGGACCTTTGCCCATTTTCTAATCAGGTTATTTGTTTTCTTACTATTGAGTTGTTTGAGTTCTTTATATATTTTGCATATTAATCCATTATAAGATGTATGGTATTTGATGTGATGTTTATATTAAGGAGATACAAATTTTATCTAACAAATCTCAGAAGAACAAAATGGAACACATGCTGGAGAAAACTATTTGAAATATAAGCAAAGAATTTCCTAAAATTAAAGAAATATGTAAGTCTTCAGTTTGAACATTTTTTTAAGAACAGAGCAAGTATTTATGTGGGAAAATACTTAACATATGTATGTATTGAAATTAAACTGCTGAAAATCAAGAATTAATATTAACAGACATTCTTAAAGACTATAAGGAAAATTACAGATTTTCAACAGTATTTTTTTTAAATTATCAGTTGATTGTCAATGTTAATATATAAATGGAAAGTGCCATGAAGAACAAATACATTTAATGAAAACAAGAACATGTTAAGGGGGATGCTTTAACAGATATCAAAATAATCATAATGGCTTACATACTAAAGCATTGTGATTAGTGCAGCAATAAACATAAAGATCAATATAAGCCGTATACAGACTCACACACTTTTACAAACATCAAAGATGACTAGCCATACATTACAGATAAGGAGAGAAAGGAAGAATATTTTCTATTTATTCACTTTTTGATTTTTATTTTATTTTAGGTTCCAAGATACACATGCAGAATGTACAGGTTTGTTACATAGGTATACGTGTGCCATGGTGGTTTCCTGTACCTATCAACCTGTCATCTAGGTTTTAAGTCCTGCATTAATTAGGTATTTGACCTAATGCTCTCTCTCCCCTTGCTGCTGTGTCCCCGATAGGCCCCAGTGTGTGTTGTTCCTCTAAAAAGGAAGGATATTTTAAAAATATATCAGAATGAGCCAGGCAAGGTGATTTGAGCCTGTAATCCCAGCTACTCAGGAGGCTGAGTGGGGAGGATTACTTGACACCAGGAGTTTGAGACCAGTCTGAGCAACATAGTGAGACCCTATCTTTAAAAACAATTTTTAAGTAGCTGAGTATGATGGCATGGGCCTGTAGTCCTAGCTACTCAGGAAGCTGGGTGGAGAGATCAACTGAGCCCAGAAATTTAAGGTTACAGTGAGCTATGATCATGCCACTCTACTACAGCCTGGGTGAAAGAACAAGTCCCCAACTCTAAAATTAAAAAAAGATAAATAAAATATTAGATTGACTGTCTATTGAAAACAAAATTGTATCTGTACTGGCACTCTGTAGAAAAATCAATTCTAGATTAATTAAAGCATAAATGAGTAAGGAAAACTTTGATATTAAAGGAGAATTTTTTTCATATTGGCATAAGTAAAATTTTCTTCAACAGGCCACAAAACATTAATTCATTAAGAAAAATATTATTTCAACTGTATTGAAATTAGTGGTCAATTCATTTTAGAGAGTGAAAATTTGAACCAAAGAGTGAAAAAAGAAACTTACCATCTACATCATCGTTATCAAATAATCAATTAATATTAGGTATGAGATATAAAATGTATAACGAAACACCTACAGATAAATTATAAAAGACAAGAAGTAAAAATATGGGGAGAAGGCAAAAAGATAAATTTTACAATAGGGAAAATCTGGATTAAAAAATAAATTACATGTATGACCTAAAAAGTATACCTTTTATACTACTGTATTGGCAAAATCTTAAAATCTGATACTATAAAATGGTGGTTAGGATGGAAAGCAATGGGAACCTTCAGAGTCTGTAAGTTGGAGTGTGAATTGTGAAAACCATTTAGAAAACCATTTTGGGTCAGCTAGCAAAAATAAAGAAACATGTCCCCTTTAAGAATATTCTTTTCTTATAAGAAACATACAATTACAACAATTTGCATGTAAAAGCAAAAAGTGAACAAAACGTATGTCCACTGTCAAGAGAAAGACTAGAATTTATATATTCACACCATTGAATACTCTACAATGGCTAAAATGAATGAAAAGAAGTATTACATAAACGTACATAACACAAATGTAATATTGAGCATTATAAACGAACAATATTGAAATCAATGAAAGGATTTCTACCTCCATAAAGTTTTAAACTTGCACACAAACTTTATAATGTCAATGATATATTCGTATATAGTTACAGTGTAAAACGTGTGGAAATAATAAACAGTGAATTCAAGACCTTGATTCTAATTTAAATGTTAAATTCTGTCCTTTTTGAAAAAGGAGCAAAAGGAATTTAAGCAAAACAAAAACTTTTAGTACAAACAAATGTGTTCTTCTTATAATTCTTTATTTTTTACTCTGCTTAATTACATAATAAGAAATTTGTTTGAAGACAAAAATAAAAGTGGCAGACACTGGAGTTTGGAGTATTTTGAGCACTCCCTCTTAATACATGTGCTGCTCTGCCTCCCTTCTGGTTTATGATACTTATTTGCTTCATGTATTAGTTTCTGATTGCTGCTGTAACAAACTGCCACAAACTTAGTGGCTTAGAAACAAACAAATGTATTTCAAATTTTGATTAAGCTCAATTTAATTTGTTTTGTCAATCAGCCCTGCTCTAGATGATAATTTACCAAAGAATAAGAATCATACATGCATTTATGTGTGTATTTAAATTTAAAAATTATTTCTCTGTTTTAATTCTTTTATCTGCAAAAATTGTATTTTGCCTAGCTCTAAATCAATAGCACACAAAGTTCTTCCTAATAGCACATACCTAGGAAAAAAAACAAACAAAAAGAAGGGAAGAAAAGGGAATAAAAATGAAAAAAAAAATAGGAGAAGAAAAGAGAAGTGAAAAGCTACTTTTCTTAAAGAACTTATTATGCATTAGGTGCCATATCATTTCTGTAAAATTTCCTCAGGACTTTATGAAGTAGGGACAATTATTTTCACTTGCAGTTGTAAAAACTCCAGGTTTTAAGTAGCTCATCTCAGGTTGACATGGTAATACAGTAAACCTTACAGATAGAGATCTAACCTAGCTCTACTTCTTTTAGACTTCAATAAGCTGCCATGTGAAAGGACACTATCAAATAAATAAGAAAAATCTTGAGAATTATAATGATGCACTGGACATGACTCATTTATCTATTCAGTTATACTCTTAAAAGTTAAATAGCTAAAATTTCTTGAAACGCATTTTTAAATCCCTTGCTAAAGCATCTTGATTATTGACTTCATTGAACTCAAAAAAATATTTTAAACTAAATCCATAGAAAGTATATTTCTTTCTTCACTTACAAAGTACCAAATTTTAAAACTAAGTAAGACTTTCTTCCTCTGTATAACTTGAGCAAAAGAGATATCTAACTCAATACATTAGAGATTACCTATTAAGAGAAGCAATATAATAAAGAACACTGACGTTAGAAATACTCTCTGATAGGAAACATAACCAGAAAATTTAAAAACAATAATAAAAATTAGTCCTCATTCTCATACACCAATGATATGTGTGAAAAATATCTTTGCATTGAAGCCTGTACATGTTGATGCAACAGAGTCACATAAGCCAGGCTTTGTTTTATTTTTATTTTTTTTCTGATTGGAAGTAGTCTATGAGAAATTACACTACTCTTAAAAATTTATAATATTCTTTTTATTTTTAAGTTACAAATATTAAGAATAATTCTATTTTGTTCACTACCAAGAAAACAGTAATAATGTCTTTATAGAAGACAGTCTATAATTTGACAATTCGTATTGTATTTGAATTTCTACGTTTATGTGCTCTTATATTTATTGTCCTCAATTGCATACATTCATTAAAAAAGCATTTATATTACACAAACAATAAAAAAGTTAACCTTGCCATCCTTCACCCAGATTTTACTTGTTGTCTCTTGATGTATTTCTCATTAATTTACTTTTAACTCCAGAATAAGTTGTTCTGTGTCTTTCTTAATATATTATTGAGAATAACATCGAAAACCTTTTGGATATACAGGAAAAATTTGAGAAACTTAAAAAAAGAAATACATATAGTTCTATTTTATAACGTAAAGTTTTAGTTTAATTTTTTCTGTCTCAGAAACATATGTTATACATTCCTTAGTTCTGCAATGATACCATATGATTTAGCTTTGATTAAATAATAATTATCTACACAATTTCTCTGGAAAATACAGTACTATAGTCTACCTCACAAACACTGAAAATTAATAGTACATTCCTAATTTAAAAGTAAGGGATAGAGTCTGATGGATCCTTACCACTGAAGAAGTACATTCTAATATTTTTTTCATTTTTATTTTAAGTTCCGGGATATATGCACAGTGTTACGTAGGTATACGTGTGCCGTGGTGGTTTGCTGCACCTATCAACCCGTCACCCAGGTATTAAGCCCAGCATATATTAGCTATTTGTCCTGATGCTCTCCCTCCCCTCACGCCCCGCCCCCGAACCCAGACAGGTCCCCGTGTTTTGTTGTTCCCCTCTCTGTGTCCATGTGTTCTCATTGTTCAGCTCCCACTTATAAGTTAGAACATGGGGTGTTTGGTTTTCTGTACCTGTGTTAATTTGCTGAGGATGATGGCTTCCAGCTTCATCAATGTCCATGTGAAGGACATGATCTCATTCTTTTTATGGCTGTGTAGTATTCTGTGGTGTATATGTACGATATTTTCTTTATCCAGTCTATCACTGATGGACACTTGGGTTGGTTCCATGTCTTTACTATTGTGAATAATGCTGCAATAAACCTGTGTGTGCATACATCTTTATAATATAATGATTTATATTCATTGGGGTATATACCCAGTAATAGGATTGCTGGGTCAAATGGTATTTCTGGTTCTTGATCCTTGAGCAGTCGCCATATTGTCTTCTACAATGTTTGAACTAGTTTACATTCCCACCAACGGTGTAAAAGTGTTCCTATTTCTCCACATCTCCACCAGCATCTGTTGTTTCTTGACTTTTTAATAATAGCCATTCTGACTGGTATGAGATGGTATCTCATTGTAGTTATGATTTACATGTCTCTAACAATCAGCAATGTTGAGCTTTTTTCATGTTTGTTGACCACATAAATGTATTCTTTCGAGAAGTGTCTGTTCATGTCATCTACAGCCAATGAGAACAAAGAGACAATGTACCAGAATCTCTGTGTTAAGAGGGAAATTTATAGCACTAAATGCCCACATCAGAAAGCTTGAAAGATCTCAAATCGACACCCTAATATCACAAATAAAATACCTAGAGAAATAAGAGTGAACAAATCCAAAATGTAGCAGAAAAGAAATCACTAAGATCAGAGGAGAACTGAAAGAGATAGAGACACACACACACAAGCTTCAAAAAATCGATAAATCCAGGAGCTGGTTTTGGGAAAAACATAATAAAATAGATTAATAAAATAATATTAATAAAATAGAAGACCGCTAGCTAGACTAATAAAGAAGAGAAGGGAGAAGAATCATATACATACATTCTAATTTTTTAAAGAAAAACTATTTTTTAATGAACTAGCTGTTAAGAAAACATATGTATGTTTAAATACTTAAAGCATGTTATATTATGATATGTTTATATAGTATATATTATGTATATATAAAAATACTTTTTAAAAAAATTTGCAAATATAATATCCTACCTCAGGTCACCATGGGTTTATTTGTGCTAATGAGAAGCAGTCTATTTAGCAGGTTTCCATGATATTTTTCAAGCCAATATTAAAACAGGACCTAGGCAGAGTAATCCAAGTTACTTTTAAGAAATGAGTCCAGAATTTTTATTTTTTTATTTTTTATTTTTATTTGTATTTATTTATTTATTTTTGAGACAGAGTCCTGCTCTGTCGCCCAGGCTGGAGTGCAGTGGCGTGATCTCGGCTCACTGCAAGCTCTGCCTCCCGGGTTCATGCCATTCTCCTGCCTCAGCCTCCTGAGTAGCTGGGACTACAGGTGCCCGCCACTATGCCTGGCTAATTTTTTTTGTATTTTTAGTAGAGACAGGGTTTCATCGTGTTAGCCAGGATGGTCTCGATCTCCTGACCTCGTGATCTGCCCACCTCGGCCTACCAAAATGCTGGGATTACAGGCGTGAGACACTGCGCCCAGCCAGAAATCAAACTCGTCCATTTTTAATATATCATTTTCTTGTTATACGTTACAGTTTCCTTAGTATATGTTCCTTTAACAAACAAAAACAACCACAAAATTATATAAGTGAAATTAAAACAAATACAAGAGTTGCTTTTAAAAGAAATTTGTAAGTAGTCTAAAATCACTCATTTGGCATCAGTATATGTGCATGACCATTATCAGTGCTGTAGTATAAATAAGAAGGGACATACATGGTTCCTGTCTTGAGAGGCTGTGACCTCTTTGGTATGCCAACATTTCAAGTAATTTGTGAAGAGTTCAAGAATCATATAGTTAATTATTAGGTTTCAGAAGATGTCAGAAACAATGTGAAAAAAGAGAAAAAACAAAACCCTAAAAATTTATGATTGACAAATCCTTAACATTTTACTTGAGGAAAATTGCCAACAATTAAAAGAAGAAAAGATTTTCATTGTATCATATTGCAAGGTAATTAACAGCTTAGTTTTGATTTGTTGTTTCATGGTTAATTGGTTAAAATCTCGTGAAATATGTCTAGATCTTTTTATGTTTGGTGGAATTATGAGAATCTGGCACTTTTTTAATGGAATTACCAAGTCCCACCTTACTTAGTAGGAAAACCTTGGAAGTGTTGTTATGTTTCTTATCATTATAGTTTTAATTTTATTAATTTGGTCTTGAGGTCTTTTGGTCTTGAGGAAGAAATCTGTAGATGGCTTCCCTCTCTTGATAAGCCCCATAAGCTTGATCTCTGCCATGACCAGACGAAATTTGATTTGGGTTTGTGTGTCAGGTAAGACACAATGAGAAAGTAAAACCAAAATGCCTAATACAGAAGAAATTTCTACTCACAGGTCTCAGAAAGGTTATTGGTGCCAATGGGAGGCTGAGGGAAAGTCTAGAGGCTGCGGAGAGCCAAATTACTGGGTGGAGGGCCAGAAAGAGAAAGAGGTCCTCTGGGATTAAAACTTTATTAAGGTCCATGGACTTTATGCATTAGGCTTTCCCACTGGAAACACTAGAAAAGGAAAAACTTATCTACATGACTCTGGTCTTGACATTTAAATTTTATTGTGGTCAGCAGCTATGGGGTATGTTGGGTCTTGGTTCAGTGAGATGAAGATCAAATGGGCTACATCACACGCAAAGCAAACAAACAAACAAACAAAAAACTTTGGAGGGAGAATTTTAACTACGCTGTTGGGGACAGAATACAAATAAGTCTCAATCATCTTATGTCAGACCTAAACATGGATGCTGAAACAATAGCTATATTAAACAAATCTATGACAAGGCTGTGTATGTAAACCTTATACTTCATATTTATATAATATTCTATGCTATGTGTGTACCCAGAAACATTTGAAGGGGGATACTAATAAATTTCCAAAAACAATTAATTAAAATTATTTTTAGTAACTGAAGTGCTACTAAAAATGATAACACTAGAAGCAGATGTAGGCACCATGCTTCATGTATGGCCTACAGAAGTGTGAGCCAAATAAACTTATTTTCTTTATAAATTACCCTGTCCTAGGAATTGATAGATCACTAGCAAGACTAATAAAGAAGAAAAGAGAGAAGAATCAAATAGATGCAATAAAAAATGATAAAGGGGATATCACCACCGATCCCACAGAAATACAATCTATCATCAGAGAATACTACAAACACCTCTATGCAAATAAACTAGAAAATCTAGAAGAAATGGATAAATTCCTCGACACATACACCCTCCCAAGACTAAACCAGGAAGAAGTTGAATCTCTGAATAGACCAATAACAGGTTCTGAAATTGTGGCAATAATCAATAGCTTACCAACCAAAAAGAGTCCAGGACCTGATGGATTCACAGCCAAATTCTACCAGAGGTACAAGGAGGAACTGGTACCATTCCTTCTGAAACTATTCCAATCAATAGAAAAAGAGGGAATCCTCCCTATCACATTTTATGGGGCCAGCATCATCCTGATACCAAAGCCTGGCAGAGACACAACCAAAAAAGAGAATTTCAGACCAATATCCTTGATGAACATTGATGCTAAAATCCTCAGTAAAATACTGGCAAACCAAATCCAGCAGCACATCAAAAAGCTTATCCACCATGATCAAGTGGGCTTCATCCCTGGGATGTAAGGCTGGTTAAACATACACAAATCAATAAATGTAATCCAGCATATAAATAGAACCAAAGACAAAAACCACATGATTATCTCAATAGATGCAGCAAAGGCCTTTGACAAAATTCAACAACGCTTCATGCTAAAAACTCTCAATAAATTAGGTATTCATGGGACGTATCTCAAAATAATAAGAGCTATCTATGACAAACCCACAGCCAATATCATACCAAATGGGCAAAAACTGGAAACATTCCCTTTGAAAACTGGCACAAGAGAGGGATGCCCTCTCTCACCACTCCTATTCAACATAGTGCTGGAAGTTCTGGCCAGGGCAATCAGGCAGGAGAAGGAAATAAAGGGTATTCAATTAGGAAAAGAGGAAGTCAAATTGTCCCTGTTTGCAGATGACATGATTGTATATCTAGAAAACCCCATCATCTCAGCCCAAAATCTCCTTAAGCTGATTAGCAACTTCAACAAAGTCTCAGGATACAAAATCAATGTACAAAAATCACAAGCGTTCTTGTACACCAATAACAGACAAACAGAGGGCCAAATCATGAGTGAACTCCCATTCACAATTGCTTCAAAGAGAATAAAATACCTAGGAATCCAACTCACAAGGGATGTGAAGGACCTCTTCAAGGAGAACTACAAACCACTGCTCAATGAAATAAAAGAGGATACAAACAAATGGAAGAACATTCCATGCTCATGGGTAGGAAGAATCAATATCGTGAAAATGGCCATACTGCCCAAGGTAATTTATAGATTCAATGCCATCCCCATCAAGCTACCAATGACTTTCTTCACAGAATTGGAAAAAACTACTTTAAAGTTCATATGGAACCAAAAAAGAGCCCGCATCGCCAAGTCAATCCTAAGCCAAAAGAACAAAGCTGGAGGCATCACGTTACCTGACTTCAAACTATACTACAAGGCTACAGTAACCAAAACAGCATGGTACTGGTACCACAACAGAGACATAGATCAATGGAACAGAACAGAGCCCTCAGAAATAATGCCGCATATCTACAACTATCTGATCTTTGACAAACCAGACAAAAACAAGCAATGGGAAAAGGATTCCCTATTTAATAAATGGTGCTGGGAAAACTGGCTAGCCATATGTAGAAAGCTGCAACTGGATCCCTTCCTTACACCTTATACAAAAATTAATTCAAGATGGATTAAAGACTTACATGTCAGACCTAAAACCATAAAAACCCTAGAAGAAAACCTAGGCAATACCATTCAGGACATAGGTGTGGGCAAGGACTTCATGTCTAAAACACCAAAAGCAATGGCAACAAAAGCCAAAATTGACAAATGGGATCTAATTAAACTAAAGAGCTTGTGCACAGCAAAAGAAACTACCATCAGAGTGAACAGGCAACCTATAAATTGGGAGAAAATTTTCACAACCTACTCACCTGACAAAGGGCTAATATCCAGAATCTACAATGAACTCAAACAAATTTACCAGAAAAAAACAAACAACCCCATCAAAAAGTGGGCAAAGGACATGAACAGACCCTTCTCAAAAGAAGACATTTATGCAGCCAAAAAACACATGAAAAAATGCTCATCACCGGCCATTAGAGAAATGCAAATCAAAACCACAATGAGATACCATCTCACACCAGTTAGAATGGCCATCATTAAAAAGTCAGGAAACAACCAGTGCTGGAGAGGATGTGGAGAAATAGGAACACTTTTACACTGTTGGTGGGACTGTAAACTAGTTCAACCATTGTGGAAGTCAGTGTGGTGATTCCTCAGGGATCTAGAACTAGAAATACCATTTGACCCAGCCATCCCATTACTGGGTATATACCCAAAAGTATGTTTGTAAGATGTATGACGTTGATTGACTTGTGAATGTTGAGTCATCCTTGCATGCTATAAATCACGCTGCTATAAAGACACATGCACACATATGTTTATTGTGGCACTATTCACAATAGCAAAGACTTGGAACCAACCCAGATGTCCAACAACGATAGACTGGATTAAGAAAATGTGGCACGTATACACCATGAAATACTATGCAGCCATAAAAAATGATGAGTTCATGTCCTTTGTAGGGACATGGATGAAGCTGGAAACCATCATTCTCAGTAAACTATCGCAAGGACAAAAAACCAAACACTGCATGTTCTCACTCATAGGTGGGAATTGAACAATGAGAACACATGGACACAGGAAGGGGAACATCACACTCCGGGGACTGTTGTGGGGTGGGAGGAAGGGGGAGGGACAGCATTAGGAGATATACCTAATGCTAAATGACGAGTTAATGGGTGCAGCACACCAACATGGCACATGGATACATATGTAACAAATCTGCACATTGTGCACATGTACCCTAAAACGTAAAGTATAATAATAATAATAATAAAATAAATAAAAATAAATAAAAAAATTTAAAAAAAGAATTGCAAATGGATTAACACATTGTTGAATATATATAAACTTAGATTTAAGTCTTTAATCAATTTTGATTTCATTTTTGTAGATAATAAGAGATAAAGGTCTAGTTTATTCTTCTTCAAATGGATATCCAATTTTCCCAGCACCATTTATTGTAGAGACTGTTCCTTCTTCAATGCATGTTCTTGAGAAATTTGTTGAAAATGAGTTTACTGCAGATGTATGGATTTATTTCTGGGATCTTTCTTCTGTTCCACTGGTCTACGTGCTTCTTTATGCCAGTCCCATGTTGTTTTGGTTACTATACATTTATGGTATAATCTGGTCGTATAACTTGATTCTTACAGTTTTATTCTTTTGGCTCAGGATGGCTTTGGCTCTTCTGGGTGTTTTCTGGTTCTATCTAAGTTCTAGGGTGTTTCTTTTCTATTTCTGCAAATAATTTCATTGATATTTTGACAGTGATTGCATGAAATCTGTAGATCACTTGGGCTAGTCTGGATATTTTAACAATATTGATCCTTTCAATCCATGAATATGGAATACCTTTCAATTTTTTGTGTACCCTTCCATTTATTTTATCAGTGTTTAATAGTTTTCATGGTAGAGATCTTTCACTTCTCTGGTTAACTACTAATTATTTTATTTTATTTGTAGCTATTGAAAAGTGGGTTGCTTTTTTGATCTCTTTATTAGATTATTTGCTATCGGCATATAGAAATGCTACTGATTTTTTAAATGTTGATTTTGTTTCTTGTAACTTTACTGAATTTGTTTATTTTTTCTAATAGTTACTTGGTGGAGTCGTTAGATTTTTGCAAATGTTAGATTACATCATCTGCAAGCAATGATTATTTGATTTCTTCCTTTCCAATTTCAATTCCCTTTTTTTTTCTCTAGCATCTTGTGGCTCTAGCTAGGACTTCTTATAAAAAACTGCTCTGGGAAATCAACATGGCACATGGATACATATGTAACAAACCTGCACATTGTGCACATGTATGGTAGAACCTAAAGTAGAATAAAAAAAAAAAAGAGAGAATGAAGGAAATTGATACAGGATGCTTAGGAAAAACTCTTAAAAAAAGAAAAGATGCCCAATGTGTATAGTATCTTGCATTTGTGTTTTAAAAAGTATTTACATTTATATGTGCATATAATTACATCGAAATATTTCGGTGCTATACACAAGAAACCACTGACAAACTCTGGAGACTAGGGTGCCTCTAGGGTGGATGGGAGACAATTTTCACCATAATGTTTGCCATTTTTTACAATGTACATTTGTTATTTTAATAAAAAATAAAATGTCTAAGTCATGAAAAAAAAAAACAAAAAACAAACAAAAAAAATCAAAAAACTGCTCTGGCTATTTTGTATAACAGTGGTGCAAGTGGGAATCCTTGCCTTGTTCCAGACCTTAGAGGAAAGGCTTTTAGTTTTTTCCCATTCTATATGTTACTAGCTTTGAGTCTGTCATATATGGCTTTCATTGTGTTGAGGTATATTTTTTCTACACCTATGTTTTGTGTTTTTCTTTTTTTTGAATCATGAAGGGATGTTCAATTTTATTAATACTTTTTCAGCATCAATTAAAGTTACCGTATGGTTTTTGTCCTCCATTCTGTTTGTATGATGTATGACGTTGATTGACTTGTGAATGTTGAGTCATCCTTGCATTTCTGGAATAAATCCCACTTTGTCATAATGAATTATCTTTCACATGTGTTATTTAATTCAGTTT
The DNA here is from genome assembly GCF_009828535.3 of Hylobates moloch. Classification (NCBI taxonomy): domain Eukaryota; kingdom Metazoa; phylum Chordata; class Mammalia; order Primates; family Hylobatidae; genus Hylobates; species Hylobates moloch. The sequence continues at coordinate 39,328,682 of NW_026652290.1, read as the reverse complement.
GTTAGAATTTCATTGAGGATTTTTGCGTCAATGTTCATCAGGGATATTGGCCTGTAATTTCCTTTTTTTATTTTTATTTTTCTCTGGTTTTGGTATCAGAATAATACTGACCTCATAGAATGAGTTTGTAAGTATTCCTTAGTCTTCTATTTTTTAGAATAGTTTGAGTAGGATTGATCTTAGTTCTTCTGTAAATGTTTGGTGAAATTTAGCAGTGAAGCCATTGGGTCCTGGGCTTTTCTTTCCCGGGATATTTATTATGGCTTCAATCTCACTACTTATTATTTGTCTTCTCAGGTTTTGGATTTCTTCACAGTTCAATCTTGGTATGTGTCCAGGAATTTCTCAAATTCTTCTATGTTTTCCAATTTATTGGCATGTAGTTGCTCATAATAACCTCTAATGATCCTGTGAATGTCTGCAGTATTGGTTTTAATGTATTGTTCTTCAACTCTGATTTTATGTATTTGAGTCTTCTTTCTTTTTTTCTTAATTAGTCTGGCTAAATGTTTGTCAATTTACAAAAAAAACAACTTTTGGTTTCGCTGATTTTTTATGTTTTTTTGGTTTAAATTCCATTTTTATTTATTATGACTTTTATTATTTATTTCCTTCTAGTATTTTCAAGTTTGGTTTGATCTTGCATTTCTAGTTCTTCAAGATGTATCACTAGGTTTGTATTTCAAGGTTTTCTACTTTTTTGATGTAGGCGTTTATTGCCATAAACCTTCCTCTTAGTACTGCTTTTGTTGTATCTCATAGGTTTTGGTATGTTGTGTTTTCATTCTCATTTGTTTTAGTTTATTTTTATTTTTTCTTAATTTCTGTGTTTTCCCACTAGTCATTCAGGACATTCTTACTGTTTATTTTTCATATTTTCCAAAATTCCTGTTATTTCTAGCTTTTTCCTTTGTAATCAGAAAAGATATTTGACATAATTTTATTTTTTCTTTAGTTTTTAAAGACTTATTTTGTGGCCTAACCATGGTCTACCTTTGAAAATTATCCATGTGCTGAGGAGAAGAATGTGTATTCTGCAGCCATTGAATGAAATAATCAGTAAATATCTATTAGGTCCATTTGGCCTATAGTGCAGATTAAGTCCACAGTTTCTTTGTTTATATTCTGTCTAGATGATCTGTTCAGTGCTGAAATTGGCATGTTCAAGTCTCCAGCTATTATTTCATTAGGGTCTATCTCTCTCTTTACCTGTAATAGTATTTGCTTTATATATCTGGGTGGTTTGGTGTTGGGTGCATATGTATTTACAATTGTTACATCCTCTTGCTGAATTGATTCCTTTATTATTATATAATGAGCTTTTAAAATTTTTTTTCCTTGAAATCTAATCTCTTTTATTTAAAGATAGCTATTCTTGCCTTTTTTTTTGGTTTCCATTGGCATGAAATATCTTTTTCCATCTCTTTTTCCATCTCTTTATTTTTCATCTATGTGTGTCTATATAGGTGAAATGTGTTTCTTGTGGCAACAGATCATTGAGTCTTGTAAAAAATCTATTAAGCCACTCTGTGTCTTTTGATTAAAGAAGTTAGTCCATTTAGATTTAATAATATTATTGGTAAGTTAGGATTTACTCCTGCCATTTTGATTTTTTGTTTTCTGGTTATTTTGTGGTTTTCTCTCTTCTTTTCTCCTTCCTGCATTCTTTTTAGTGAAGATAATTTTCTCTGGTGGTATATTTTGATTTCTTGATTATTATTTTTTGTGTATCTGTTTTATGTTTTTCAATTCGAGGTTACTGTGAAGCTTGCAAATAATAGCTCATAACCCAGTATTTTAAACTGATGACAACTTAACGCTGATTGTATAAATAAACAAAAAGAGAAAACTAATACAAACTCTACACTTTAACTTCAAACCCCCACTTTTTAAGTTTTAGTTGTCTCTATTTATATCTTATTTACTATGTCTTGAAAAGTTGTAGTTATTATTTTTGAGAAGTTCATCTTTAGTCTTTCTACTGAAGGTATGAGTAGTTTACACACTGTTACAGTTTTATAACATTGTGTTTTTCTGTGTACTTACTTTACCAGTGAATTTTGTATATTCAGATGATTTCTTCTTGCTCATTAACATCCTTTTCTTTCAGATAGAAGGACTCCATTTAGGACTTCTTGTAGAACAGGTCTGATATTGATGAAGTACCTGCTTTGGTTTCTATGGAAAAGTCTTTATTTCCCCTTCATGTTTGAAGGATATTATCACTGGATATACTATTCTAGGTTAAAAGTTTTTATTCTTCTGCACTTTAAATGTATTATGCTCTCTCTCTCCTGACCTGTAAGCTTTCCACTAAGAAGTTTAATGTATTGTTCCTTGGTAAGTTGTTTGTTTCTTGTCTCTTGCTGTCTTTAGGATTCTTTCTTTATCCTTGATCTTTGGGAGTTGATTATTAAAGGTCTTGAGGTGCTATTATTTGAATAAAATCTGCTTGGTGTTCTATAACTTTCTTGTACTTGAATATTGACTTCTTTACCTGTATTTGCAACGTTCTCTGATGTTATCCCTTGAATAAGCTTTCTAACCCAATATCTCTCTCTCTACCTCTTTAAAGCCAATAGCTATTGGATTTGCCCTTTAGAGACTATTTTCTAGATCTCATAGGTGTGCTTCATCCTTTTTTTTCTTTTATCTTCTCTGACTGTATATTTTCAAACTGCCTATCTTTAGGCTCGCCAGTTCTTCTGCTTGACCAGTTTTACTATTAAGAGACTCTTTAGTATGTCAAATGCATTTTTCAGATCCAGAATTCCTGATGGATTCTTTTAAATTATTTCAATTTCTGTGTTAAATTTGTCTCAAAGAGTTCTGAATTCTTTTTTTAAATTTATCTTGAATTTCCTTCAGCTGACTCAACATAGCTATATTGAATTCTCTGTCTGAAAGGCCACATATCTCTATCTCTCTGGGATTAGTCTCTGGTGCCTTATTTCATTTGCTGAGGTCATGTTTTCTTGGATAAACTTGATGCTTGTGTATGTTCACTGGTGTCTGTGCATTGATGAGTTAGGTATTTATTGTAGTCTTTGCAGTCTAGGCTTGTTTGTACCCATTATTCTTGGGAAGGCTTTCTAAGTATTTGAAGGGACTTGAATGTTGTAATGTAAGTGTTTGGTAAATTCATTAGAGGGCACCCCAAGCTTGGTAATGCTGTGGCTCTTGCAGGCTCATAGAGGTACTGCCTTGCTGGTCTTGAGTAAGATCTGGGAGAATTCTTTAGATTACCAGACAGAGACTCTTGTTCTCTTCCTTTAATTTTCCCCAAACAAATGAAGTCTCTCTCTGTGCTGAGCTGCCTGGATCTGGGGAAGGGATGACACAAGTATCCCTGTAGTCACCACTAGTGGCACTACACTGGGTCAGACCTGAAGGCAGCACAACACTGGGTCTCACTCAAGGCCTGTGGCAACCACTGAGTGGCTACCATTTATGTTCACTCAAGGCCCAAGGGTTCTATAATCAGCAGATTTTGTGTACATCTTGTATACAACAACCCACAACCAGGCTTGTGTCCTTCCCTTCAGGGTGGTGAGATCTCCCTGGCCCCAAGTGGGTCCAGAGATGTCATCCAATATCCAGGATGTGGAGTCTTTCCCTTTAGGAAGTGAGTTCCTTTCATGTCCAGGCTGTGTCTAGAAATGTCTGGGAGCTAGAGCCTGCAGTGGGGGCCTTGGATCTCTACCTGTGGCCTGTTCTACTGTGACTGAACCCGGTATCCAAGTTACAAAACAAAGTAGTCTTTACTCTCCCCTCTCTTTTACTCAGGCAGAAGGCAGGGGTCTGTTCTAGAGCTGTGAGCTGTGCTGCCTGGGGCTGAGAGAAGGGTGACATAAGCACTCCCTTGGCCACATCAAATAGTGTCCCACTAGGTCACAGGTGCCCCAAGCCCACTGGCTCCAACCACAGCATTGCACCAGGACATGCCCAGGAATTGCCACCTGGTGGCCTAGACTGCCTTTCAAGTGTACGTAGGACGTTAGGACTTTAGAATACTTTGGCCCACAATAGTGGGGCTTGCCAGAACTCAGGTTCTAACTGCTAGGATGAACAATTTGCTTCTGGCTAGGACTAGTTTGTGTGCTTCCTCTCTGGGCACAGCTAAGTTCTGCTGCATGTTGATTTCAGTTGTGATAGGATCTGTGTTGTGATCTATGATAAAGTCACAGATCTGTAATATTGATCTCGTCATCTGTCATAAGATCAGCTGTGATAAGATCCAAGATCTATGTTGATTTTAGCCGTGATAAGTCAGCAATGAGTGCCAACGCAAAGTCCCATTATCACTGTGTTCTCCCCACAAGCACAAAAATTCTCAGTCTGTGTCATGTGGCTGCTGCCAGGGAATGGGAAAGAGGTGGTGTAGTCAATTTAGACTGTCTTTCTTACCTTCTTCCATGCCTCTTTCAGTGATATGAAGTCAAAACCAGGTACTATGATTGTTTACCTGATTTTTGGTTCTCAATAGTTCTTCAATTTGGTGTTCCTGTTGGGGGAATGATCACTGGAGGCTTCTATTCAGACATCTTCCCTACCTTCTAAATTTTTGAACCAATAAAAATGCCTTACCCACAGATGCTTAAAAGAGAGAAATGTATGAACATGCACTTAGGGAAATACACTTTGCCAGTTAGCCTCATGATTCAAACTTCTCTAATACCTCTATCATGTCATGCAGGTACACACATTTTAACTCTTTATATATTGTATTAGTCCATTTATGCTGCTAAAACAAAAAACCTGAGATTAGATTTATAGACAACAGACATTTATTTTTTACATTTCTGAAGGCTGAGAAGTCTCCCAAGTTCTGATGAGGGCCACGTTGCTGCTTCCAAGTTTCTTGAATGTTGCATCCCACAAAGGAGAACACTGTGTCCTCACATGGCAGAAGGAGCAGAAAGGCAAAAAGGTCTAGCTAGTTTCCTCTAGCCCTTTTATAAAGTCACTATCCCCATTCTTGAGGCCAATACCTCCTAATGCTTTCACCTCTTAATACTGTTACACTACCAATTACATTTTAATATATATATGTTGGGGACACACTCGGACCATAACATACACTAAAGAGTTGCAGTGCACTTCACATACATGCTCATTACTGTTTCTAACTTAAGGTTTTCAACATTTCATACTGATTCCTTGACAATTTCTAGCAATTGTTTACAGACAAAAGTGACCATCTATATATTTATATAAATTTATTTATATAACAATTGGCATGTTAATTGTGTAGCTATTGAATGATATGATTTTCTATTTGCAATGTATCTTGAGTCTGATATATAATATAGTTGAACTTAAGTCTGTAACCTGGAGGTCTTGTTTAGATAAAATTTTATGCCTAGCCAAACTCTAGTGTATTGTACAGAGTGTTAAGAATGGATAAACACATTTAAAGCAAATTTAGTAATTAACATGTAAATATATGAGCATAATTGATAATCTTTCTTGAAGTACTGATATAAATTCAAATTCCCAGGCACTACTCCAGACGTATAAAATCAGAATTACCACCGGCCTACCTATGAAAGACTTTTGAAATAGTATTTTATTATGTTTCTCAAGCTAATTCTGGTGCTTAGCCATGTTTAGTAAATACAGTTTTAAATTGTGACCAAATTTCGAAAGAAGGATATAATTTACACTTTGATGATATAAAAAGACAAAAAAAGGATAATTTTGTAAGGAGGCTGTGTTATTTCCTTATAAATAAAATTTGTTGCCTGTAATCCCAGCATTTTGGGAGGCCGTGGCTGGCAGATCACATGAGGTTAGGAGTTCGAGACTGGCCTGGGCAACATGGTGAAACCCCATCTCTACTAAGAAATAAAAATAAAAATATTAGCAGGGTGTGGTAGTGGGTGCTTGTAATCCCAGCTACTCAGGAGGCTGAAGCAGTGGGAATCACTTAAACCTGGGAGGCGGTGGTTGCAGTGAGCAGAGATCACAACACCACTGTACTCCAGCCTGGGTGACAGAGTGAGACTCTGTCTCAAAGAACAAACAAACAAACAAAAAACAAACAAACAAAAATTTTCTTCATGAATTTTTGCTTTTACAATATTGAGAACAAGGAAAATAAGTTTCTAATATAATATTAGATGAATTTAAAATAATTGTAGTTTAGGTAAAAAACAATTGAATTATTATTCTAAATGTTTAGTGCCTGGGGAAAAGGTTAAGAGTTATCTGAAAATATTTAAAACAACTATAATAACTTTGTACAAATATTATAATAAAATATAAATAAAATGTGGAGATAAAGGGGCTACAATAAAAAAGTAAAAAAAAAACTAACAGAAATGAAAAACATAATACTTGAAATTAATACTTCACTAAATGGTGTTAAGAAAAATTTAATATATTGCATAATGAAAAGAAAGACACAGACATGGATACTACAGAATTAGATGCAAATGGAGAAAAAAATAGAAAACTTTAATTCAGCCTTAATGACCTGTGAGATCATATTAATATGGCAAATATAAGTTAAATTGCAACCCCAAGAAGGGTAGAGGCAGAAAATTATTTGAAGAAATAATAGTAAAAACAGTCCAAAATTGATACAAGTTAGAATAAGAGACACAAGAAACTCAATGTTCTCCAAATAGGATAAATATATGTGCATGCATGGGTATATATGCATGAGGTATAAACGTTTAAATACTAAAATTCAATAAAGAATAAAAAAAATTTAAGGAGGCCAGCAGGAAGTAATGTCATAGTGGGGCAAGGTGCATTACATTCACAGGAAATAAAGTTAAGAATGCCTGAAAATAATTAATCAGATGGTATGAAAAACAGAAGACTAATGGAATATTTAAGATGTTGAAAGAATTTTAAATTAACATTCTACATCCAGGGAAAAATTCTTTCAAAACAGAAGATGAGGCCAGGCACAGTGGCTCATGCCTGAAATCCCAGCACTTAGGAGGCAGAGGCGGGTGGATCATGAGGTCAGGAGATCGAGATCATCCTGGCTAACACGGTGAAACCCTGTCTCTACTAAAAATATATATAATATTAGCTGGGCGTGGGGGCGGGCACCAGTAGTCCCAGCTACTCAGGAGGCTGAGGCAGGAGTACGGCATGAACCCGGGAGGCAGAGCTTGCAGCAAGCCAAGATCGCGCCACTGCACTCCAGCCTGGGTGACAAAGCGAGACTCCGTCTCAACAAACAAACAAACAAACAAAAACAAACACCAGAAGATGAGGAGTGACCAGCAAAACGACAGAGTAGGCACCTTCAATATCTCATTCCTACATGATAACATTGGAAACTAGCAGGAATTGTCAGAATCAACTTTGTCAGAAGTCTAGAAAAAAGCCAGAGGTTTACAGCAACCAAAGCATGCTGAATCAAAAAAAGGCAATTTTAAAGTGGGGGAAAAGTTTTGCAGTTTTATGTTTACTTGTCCCCCCCATGTTTACAGCGAATAAATTAAATTAAAGTTTGCAGCTTTATGTTTACTCGTCCCCCATGTATGGAGTTCTGAAGAGGAAAATTTGGTTCTTAGAGTGTGACTACGTTCTCTTGTTAAGGAACAATCAGAGCCATTTCTACTCACAAATTATTATGTATGTTTTTTTCTTATCTGTCTGGAGACCACTTAAGGGATTGACAGAAAGTTCCCTTTCCTGTCTCCCCTAACTCAAATCTCAGACTGGAAAAGCAGCGAAGATTGCTTGAAAACACTGAAAATTAACTAACAACCCACAGATGCCTAAGTGACAGATTATGGTCAAGATATACAATAGATTTTTTAATACTTGGAAGCAAATCCTGGGGAGAGTTACTCTGGGACGTGCAAAATGCCCATATATGAGGACATTTCAAAGGTGATGCAAGTGCACAGGGCAAGATGGTGCTCAAAACATCCTTAGAAGATTTTAATCTTTCACTTCAGGCTGATCTCTAGGCTCAGTGGAAATCTGGTTAACTGTTAAAGAAGTGCCCCAGCACAACGCCAATGTAAAAATACTAGGAGAAAATTGTTTATTTATTTATTTATTTTTCAGCATTTGCCCATTAAAAGAAATGTCTGTCAATATACTAGCTAAACAAAAGACAAGGACAGATGCTTCAGTGATGACACTTGACAAAAGAGCTACAGTCTATGCAAAACATTTGAGAAAGTCAGAAGAAAAATAAATTACTACAGATTTCAATAGCAGTTATAACATTTTTAAGGCAGCATTTAACAGTAGGGAAGGGTGATGTATGAGTTGGTTCTCATGCTGCTGTAAAGAAATACTCAAGACTAGGTAATTTATAAATAAAAGAGGTTTAATTGACTCACAGATCCACATGACTCGGGAGGCCTCAGGAAACTTACAATCATGGCAGAAGGCACCTCTTTACAGGGTTGCAGGAGAGATAATGAGTGCCAGCAGGGGAAATGCCAGACACTTATAAAACCATCAGATCTCATGAGATCACAGCCAAACCGTACCATTCTACCCCACCACTCCCAAATATCATGTCCTCACATTTCAAAACACAATCATGCCTTCCCAAGAGTCTCCCAAAGTCTTAACTCAACCCAGCATTAGCCCAAAAGTCCAAGTCTAAAGTCTCATCTGAGACAATGGAAGTCCCTTCTGCCTGTGAGTCTGTAAAAACAAAAGCAATTTAGCTACTTCCTAGATATAATAGGGGTACAGGCATTGGGTAAATACCCCAGCTACAAAGGGGAGAAATTGGCCAAAACAAAGAGGCTAAGGGCTTTATGCAAGTCCAAAATCCGTTAAGGCAGTCATTAAACTTTAAAGTTCCAAAATAATCTTCTTTGACTCCATTTGTCATGTCCATGGCATCCTTATGCAAGAGGTGGCTTCCACAGCCTTGGGCAACTCTGCCCCTGTGGCTTTGCAAGGTACAGCCCCAATCCTAGCTGCTTTCATGGGCTGGTGCCGAGTGTATGAAGATTTTCCAGGAGCATAGTACAAGCTGTCAGTGGATCTACCATTCTGGGATCTTGATAATGGTGGCCCTCTTCTCACAGCTCCACTAGGCAGTGCCACAGTGGGGACTCTGTTTGGGGGCTTTGACCCCACATTTTCTTTCCACACTGCCCTAGCAGAGGTTCTCCATGAGGGCCCTGCCCCAGCAGCAAACTCCTGCCTGGACATCCAGGCATTTTCAAACATCCTCTGAAATCTAGGTGAAGGTTCTCAAACGTCAATTTTTGAATTCTGTGCACCTTCAGGCCCAACACCACCTGTAGGTTGCTAAGGCTTGGGGTTTGCAGCCTCTGAAGCAATAGCCTAAGCTATACATCGGCCCCTTTTAGCCATGGCTGGGATGAAGGTTACCAAGTCCCAAGACTGCACAAAGCAGAAAAGCCCTGAGTCCAGCCCATGAAACCATTTTTTTCCTCCTAGGCTCCAGACCTGTGATGGGAGGGGCTGCCATGAAGTTCTCTGACATTCCCTGGAGACATTTTCCCAATTGTCTTGGTGATTAACATTTGGCTTCTCATTACTTATGCAAATTTCTGCAGTGGGCTTGAATTTCACCTGAAAATGGGGTCTTCTTTTCTATCACATCATCAGGCTGCAAATTTTTCAAACTTTTATGCTCTGCTTCCTCTTCAGTGCTTTGCCACTTAGAAATTTCTTCTACCAGATACCCTAAATCATCTCTCTCAAGTTCAAAGTTCCACAGATCTCTAGGGCAGAGGCAAAATGCCACCAGTCTCTCCACTAAAGCATAGCAAGAGTGACCTTAACTCCATTTCCCAACAAACTCTTCATCTCCATCTAAGACCACCTCAGCCTGGACTTCATTCTTCATATAACTATCAGCATTTTGGTCAAAGCCATTCAACAAGTCACTAGGAAGTTCCAAGCTTTCCCACATCTTTCTGTCTTCTGAGCCCTCCCAATCTCTAGGAAATTCCAAACTTTCCCACATCTTCCTGTCTTCTTCTGAGCCCTCCAAACTGTTCCAACCTCTGCCTTTTACCCAGTTCCAAAGTGACTTCCACAATTGTGGGTATCCTTGTAGCAGCACCCACACCTGGTATCAATTTACTGTATTAGCTTGTTCTCATGATACTGTGAAGAAATACCTGAGACTGGGTAATTTATAAAGCACAGAGATTCAATTGACTCAGTTTTCCATGGCTGAGGAGACCTCAGGAAACTTACAATCATGGTGGAAGGCATCTCTTCACAGGGTGGCAGGATGGAGAATGAATGCCAGCAGGGCAAATGGAGGACACTTATAAAATCATCAGATCTTGTCAGAACTCACTCACTATCACAAGAACAGTATGAGGAAAAATGCCCCTATGATTCAATTACCTCCCACCAGGTCCCTCCCATGACACATGGGGATTATGGTGATTATATAATAATTCAAGATGAGATTTGGGTGGGAACACAGTCAAACTATATCAGATGAATATGTAGTGTTCAGAATTATCACATTATAATATTCAAATATCTAATTTTCAAGAAGAAAAATCAGAAGACATACAGAAACACAAAAGAAGCTATGAATGTATGGTCTATCAAAACACAAAATATGTAGCCCCAGCTACTCAGGAGCTGAGGTGAGAGGATTACTTGAGCCTTGGAAGGTCAAGGCTACAGGGAGGTGTGATAGCACCACTGCACTCCTGCCTCAGTGACAAGGATGAGACCCTGTCTTGAAATAAATAAATTAATTAATTAACTGGATGCATCCCTGAGGATACCCAGACATTAAATTTAGTGGACAAGAACATTAAACAGATGTCTTAAATATGTTCAAAGTTTTAAAGACAAATATGGACAAAGAAATAAAATAACTCAGGAAAATAATGTATAAAAATGAGAATATCAGTGAAGATATAAAATAATATAATGTAAAGGAACATAAATGCTAGAGGTAAAATTTACAATAACTGAAAAGAAAACAATTGCTAGAGCAATTCAACAGCAAATATAAGCAGTCAGAAGAAAGAATCACTGACTTTAAAGATAAGGCAGTTGAAATTAGCCTGAAAATCACTGAATTTGAAGATAAGGCAATATAAATCATTCTGTCTGAAAAGCAGAAAGCAAAAAGAATAAGAAAAGTGAAAATAACTGGTTACAGTGGCTCATGTCTGTAATCCCAACGCTTTGGGAGGCCGAGGTGGGTGGATCACAAGGTTAAGAGATCAAGACTATCCTGGCCATCATGGTGAAATCCCATTTCTACTGAAAATACAACAGTTAGCTGGGCATGGTGACGTGCACCTGTAGTCCCAGCTATTCCAGAGGCTGAGGCATTAGAATCTCTTGAACCCAGGAGGCGGAGGTTGCAGTGAGCCGAGATCGCGTGACTGCACTACAGCCTGGTGACAGAGCGGGACTCCATCTAAAAAGAAAATAAAAAAGAAAGAAAAAAAGTAAATATAATGTAGGTAACTATGAAGCACCATGTGGCAGATCTACATATAAGTTATGGGAGTCTCAGAACAAGAAGAAAGAGAGGAATGGGGAAAAGAATATTTGAGAAATAATAGCTAAAAACTTCACAAATTGATGAAAGATATTCATCAATCAGCACAAAAAGCTCAATGAACTCCAATTAGTAAAAACTTAAAGAGACCAACACCAAGATACATTGTAATCAAACTGTTAAAATCCAAAGGTAGAGAGATAAACTTGAAAGCAGAGAGAGAGGTGACTCATCATATACAAAGAAGCCTCAGTAACAGCCACTTTGTTAATAAAAACAACGGAGGGCAAAGATACTAGGATAAGATATTTATACTACTAAAAGAAAACAAAAACTCTGCCAGCCAAGAATTCTGTATCTAGCAAAAACAGACCTTTTAAATTAAATCAAGACATTTTAAGAAAAACAAAAGCCAAGGGAGATTGTGATGAATAGACTTCCTCTACAGAAAGGCTAAAAGGAGTCTTTCAGGTTGAAATGAAAGGACACTAGCCAGTGCTTCAAAATCATAAAATGAAATAAAGATGTCCAGTAAATGTAAACACATAGCCAAATGTAAATCAAGTTTCATTATACTTTTGATTTGTAACTGCTTCTTATTTCCTGCAGGGTTTGAGCAACAAATGCAAAAAAGAAAATAATTATAAATGTGTGTTATTGGGCACACAAAATATAAAGATGAATTTGTGTCAATAAACATACATAAAAGAGAAAGGGCTAACTGCATTAAGAGTAGAATTTTGATTGCTATTGCTATTATGTTAAGTTAGTATCAATTTAAATTAGATTATCATAAAATAAGGATGTTTAAGCTCATGGTAATTACTAAAGTCTAAAAAATATATACAAAAGGAAATTAGAAAGAAATCAAAATCATTCAGTACAAAAAATTAAACACAAATAAGGCAGCAATGGAGGAAATTAGGAAAAAAAGTTTGAGACATTTAGAAAACAAATAGCCAAATGGCAGAAGTTAGTTCTTCTGGATCAGAAATTATATTAGATCTAAATAGATTAGAAAATAAAATTTGGAAAAACTGACAAAAATGATGATTCAGCTATAGATTTGTTTATAAGAGATGCATTGTAGATAACAATTACAGATAGATTGAAAATGAGATGTTGGCAAATGATTTATAAGAGATGCATTCTAGATAAAAATTACAGATAGATTGAAAATGAGATGTTGGCAAATGATATTTCATACTAATAGTAACCAACAGAGAATCAGTTTGGTTATACTAATATCAGACAAATAGACTTCATTAAAGATTATGACAAGAGACAAAGCAAAGGCCATTGTATATTGATAGAGAGGTCAATTCATCAATAAGATGCTACAGTTATGTATAAAATATTCATGAAACTACAGAGCCCAAAATATATAAAGCAAATATTGGTAGAATAGAAAGGAGAAATAGACAGTTCTACAATAATAGTTGGCTATGTCAATTCCCTACTTTCAATAATTGCTAGAATGACTAGACAGATGATCAATAAGAAAATATAAGCCTGATACAATACTATAAACAAAATAAAACAAAAAGACAGCTGAAGCACATTCTACCCAATAAAACAGAATATGTATTTTTCTCAGATGCAGTGAAATAATCTCTAGGATACATAATATTCCAGGCCATAAAAAAGCCTGAATAAATATGAAGGAATTGATATAATATCAAATATATTTTCCAACCAAAATGAAATGAAGCTAGAAATCACTAACAGAAGGAAAAGTGGAAATTTCACAAATATATATGCAGAAATTAACAGTCTTGTAAACAACCAATTGGTCAAAAAATAAATCAAAATGGAAATTATGAAATAGAGACAAAATGAAAATGCAACATAATAAAACATATGGGATTCAGTGAAAAGTCTAGTCAGAGCAGTTAGACAAGAAAAATAAATAATTATATGCATCTAAAGGGAAAGAAAAATGTAAAACAATCCCTATTCATAGGTACCATGATCTTGTATATATAGGTTTTCGAAGAATATAAAAAAAGCTACCAGTTTTAATACATGAATTCAGTAAAGACGCAGAGCTAAATGCCAACAAAAACAGTTGTGTTTCAATACATCTGCAATAAACAATTCAAATTTACTATTAAGAAAGCAAATTAATTTGCTATATACATAAAAGATTAAAATATATAAGAATAAATTTAACCAAACAAAAAAAGGATGTGTGTACAGTGAAAACTACAAAGTATGGCTACAAGAAATTTAAAAAGACTTAGATACATGGAAAGGCATCTCATGTTTATGGTTAGGAAAACGTAATTTTTAGAAAGGTATAAATACTACCCACAGTAATCTAAAGTTCAGTGCAACCTCTACCCAAATTCTAAAGCTTGTTGAGGAAAAATGAAAAATCTCATCCTTAAATTCATGAGTCCTGAATATGTAAAACAGACATGAAAAAGAAGAACAAAATTGGACGTCTCACATTTTTCAATTTTAAAAGCTGTGACAAAGTACAGTAATCAAAAGAGTGTGGTGCTTTCATAAGAAGGTACATATAGACCAATGAGTTAGAATTGAGAATCCAGAAATAACCCCAGACACATGTGGCTAATTAATTTTTGGCAAGGGTGCCAAATTCATTCAATAGGGAAAGTACATTTTTTTCAAAAAGTAATGCTGGGAAAAGTGTATTTCAACACACAAAACAATGGTGTTGGAGCTCTACCTCACCTCATAAACAAAAATTCATTCAAAATGGATCAATGACATAAATATAAAAGTTAAAAACATAACACGTTTAGAAAAAAACATATAATTAAGTCTTCATAACCTTGGATTTGGCAATAAATATGAAACCAAGAACAGGAACAACAAAAGAAAAAGTAGATACACGCAATTCATCAAAATTAAAACTTTTTGTGCATCAAATGACATTTTTAAGGAAGTAAAAAGGCAACATACAGAATAGATGTTTGCAAATTATATGTCTTATAAGGGTCTAGTGTTCAGAATATACAAAGAACTTTTACAACTCAACAACAGAAAAACAAAAAACCCAATTGAAAAAAAACTGGGTAAAAGACAGAATAGATAGTTCTCCAAAGAAGATATACAAATGGACAACCAATACATAAAAATAATGTAAATGTTATTAATCATTAGAAACATGCAGATCAAAACCACAGCAAGATAACATCTCACACCTACTAGAATGGCTATAATTTAAAAAAATACATTCTACAGAGAATGTAGAGGAACTGAAACACTTGTACATTTCTGCTGGGAATATAAAATAGTGCAGTGGCTGTAGAAAACACTTTGATGGTTTCTCAACATGCTAAACAGAAAATTATTATATGACCCTGCAATTTCACTCTTATGTATATATGCAAAATAATTGGACATTGACATAGTCAAACAGATACCTGTATGTCAATGTTCATTACAGTATTATTAAAAATTGCCAAAAATTAGTTACAACCAAGGTATTTATCATCAGAGGAATAGATAAACAGAATGTGGCACATAGATACAATGGAATATTATTTAGTCATAAAAAGGAATGAAGTTCTCACACACACTGCCAGGTGGATGAAACTTGAAAATATTACAAGTAAACTAAGCCCAACAAAAATAACAAATACTGTATGATTTCACTTACATGAAATATTCAGGATAAGCAAGTACATAAAACCAGAAGTAGTTAGAAGTTACCAGGGCATGGGTGAGCCAGAATTGGAAGTTATTGCTTAATGGTTACAGAGTTTCTGTTTGGAGTAATGAAAAGGTTTGGAAATAGACAGATGTGATATTTGTACATTATGAGTATAATTAATGCCAGTGAATTATATACTTATAAATGGTTAAAGTGTGTGTGTAATGTATATATGTGTATATATATGTGTATATGTTTATGTAGTACACACACACTCACACACATACACACACATAAAGAAATTGCAAAGGAGTTCCTGAGAGAATGAAGATGAAGAAATCTAGTCTTGCCTGTGATACAGAATGAACACTGAATCTCATGGGGAGCATATGTGTCTGGAGTCACACATATGGCCAGTAAATGGTGACACCCATTCTCCACACCCCCAGCCCAGTGCCCTTTTTCAGCTTACCATTCAGCTTTAATGATTGATTCATGATAAATCCAAAGCATGGTTGCTGCTTTCCACCAAAAGCCCCTTCCAGCAAGCCCTCAGCATTTCATTTAAAAATTCCAGCTGCTGGTGAGTGTGTAGAACACATCCTCCTTAACAATACTCAGCTAGACATGCAAGTCTGGCGTGTGGAAATCATATTTCTGCTTTGAAAATTGCTGTCAACTATCCTTCCTGTCTTTTGTTTAGAAAATCTTCAGAAGCTGTGTCTTGAATGCTCTTTCTCTTTGTTCTGTGAACAAAGGGAATGCTTGTTCCCCTGCTAGGTGACAGAGACATTAAGAGAATTTAGTCACTGTACCCTTTTCTTTCTACTGAAGGAAGGAGAATCTCTGGGCATCAAATACATGAATAAAAAAGAAAAAGAATAAAGTAATTGAACCTCATAAATTAAAAACTTCTGTGCCTCAAAGGACATCATCAAGAAATTGAAAAGATAATCTACAACATTAGAGAATACATTTGCAAATAATTTATCTGATGCAGTAATAGTATTCAGATGTATAACTATTACCACTCAATAAGACAACTCAATTTTAAAATGGAGAAAGGAAGTAGCCATTTCTCCAAAGAAGATATACAAATGGCCAATAAACACACGAAAAAATATTTGACATTATTATTCATAGTTTGTTAGTTTCCTAGGGTGGTCATAACAAGGTATGCCTAACTAAGTGGCTTAAACAACAGAAATATATTGTCTCATAGATATAGAACCTAGCAATCCAAAATCAAAGATTCATTCAGGTTGGTTTCTTCTCAGGGCTGTGAGGAAGAGTCTGTTCCATGACTTTCCTGGAGTGTGGTTGTCTCAGGTATTTCTGGTTGGTAGATGGGGTTTTCCCTGTAATTTCACATCCTCTTTCCTCTGCATATGTCATATTTTTTGGTCATAATTTCTCCTTTTAGTAAGGACACCAGTCATATTGGATTAGGACCCACCACTTCTTATCCACTAGAATGACTATTAAAAAAGTAAAAGATAATAAGTTTTAGCAAAGATGCGGAGAAATCTGAATTCAAGTACATTGCTAGTGGGAATGCAACATAGCTCAGCACCTGTGGAAAACAGTTTGATTATTGCTTTAAAAGTTGAGCATAGAGTTACCATATGCTGTGTAATTGCACTGCTAGGTATATATCCAAAATAATTAAAAGCAAGTATTCAGACAAGTACACGTACATGCATGTTATCAGCAGAACTAATATAATAGCCAAATGTAGAAACAGCCCAAAAGTCCATCAATGGCTGCAGGTATAAACAAACTGTGGGATAAAGATATGACAGAATAATACACAGCCATAAAAAAGGTTGAGGCACTGATACATGCCACAACATGATTGCACCTCAGAAACTTATGCCAAGTGAAAGGAGCCAGACACAAAATTTCACGTATTGTACTATTACATTTTACATGAAATGTCCAGAATTTGTTAAATCCATGGAGAAAAATGGCAGATTGGCAATTTCCAGAGGTTGTGAGGAAGAGGGGTAGAGACAAACTGCTTATTGATAAACGGATTTACTTAAGAATGATGAATATTTTGGAATTATATAGAAGTAGTATTTGTACAACATTATGAATGTACTACATGCCACTGAATTTTTCATTTTAAAAAGGTAAATTCTATGCTATGTGAATTTCACCCCAATAAATTATTTAGAATACTATTGGAAGTGTCCTTGAAAAAATGGCTGATTCTAACACTTGAGTGAGAAATATATAAGATGAGCCTGGAACATCTTACAGTGTCAAAAAGTAAGTGCTAAAGGGAAAAAGAGGGGTGTGAAAAGCACACATCAGCCAAATGAAGCAGCTGCCAGTGGCCAAAGCTTGAACAATTTGAGAAAGGAAATAATGTTGTATTGGAATATAATACAGAATATAAAATACATATTCATGAATCCATATTTGTTTAAAATGTGACTGAATATATAATGGAGAGGAAAGACAAATTTTCCTTGCATAAGAACTCTAAATAATTTGTAAAACACTTTAGATGAAGTCTAACTCCTCACTACTTGGTATTGGCTCATAGCGTCTCTTTCAAAGTGATCAGAATGGAAAGGAAAAAGGAGATTAACTTTAAAGTGGAGAAATCCGACAAAAAACACCTCAGCTGGGTGATCAAATTAGTATCAACAGTGATAAGGGATGTTGACAGTGTGTACCCTAAATAAAACAGCACTTTATCTCTATAGTTATCCTCCTCAAAGCCTGTAACTATAGCCTATTTCTGAGAAAACATTAGTCACATGTTAATTTTATAAAACTTTAATTTTACAAAATAGCTTATTCTTACTCCTCAAAACTCTCTAGGTCCTTTTTTTTTTTTTTTTTTTTTGAAAAGGAGTCTCACTCCGTCGCCCAGGCTGGAGTGCAGTGGCGCGATCTCGGCTCACTGCAAGCTCCATCTCCCGGGTTCACGCCATTCTCCTGCCTCAGCCTTCCGAGTAGCTGGGACTACAGGCGCCTGCCACCATGCCTGGCTAATTTTTTGTATTTTTAGTAGAGACGGGGTTTCACCGTGTTGGTCAGGATGGTCTGGATCTCCTGACCTCGTGATCCCCCCTCCTTGGCCTCCCTAAGAGCTGGGATTACAGGCGTGAGCCACCGTGCTTGGCCAAACTCTCTAGGTCTTAAAAACTCAGGAAAATCTGAAAAGTTACACAGCCAAGAGGAGCCTAAAAAGACACGGGTAATAAATGGTTTGGAGCCTTAAAATATATATATATATTTGATTAGAAATAAAAAAATGAACAAATTATGGACTTTAGTTAATAATAATGTATCAATATTACTTTAGTAACTATGACAAATGTATTGCACTGTAGTATAATCTTAATAATAGGGGAGGGTGTGCAGAATATTGGAACTCTGTATTATTTCTCAACTTTTCTGTAAGTCTAAAATTGTTCTAAAACAACCAGTCTATTAAACAAATGTATGGGACAGATAAAAACAAAACAAAAATAGAAGTGGTGTCAAAATTGTACTTTATGCTTCCGCCTCACTATTCATCATCTTGGATTTGACAACAGGTGGAAAGGATAAAACTTGAATGCTCCTTTATTTCACAAGTTATTTTGGAAAGAGACATTTATATTCCATATGAAATTAGCATTATAATTGTAGACTTTTTCTTGGTAGTTGTGTATATGTGCATGCACGCATATGTTTGTTTGCAATATCGCAGAGAAGCAGCACAACAGTTTGAACCTATCTGTCATACTTACACAGCGATGCACAAGATATTCAAGCAAACAAATAAATATCAATCTAAGTTATACAGTAAGATAATACACTAAAATAGATTTCACAAACTAATAAGGATTTAGTGCCTGTTATTGTAATCAACCCTTCTGATTTAATTAGTTACATTGTAAGTAAGGGGATGTGCAGTAATTGAAAAATTATTCGCATTCACTGTCCACGTCTTTCCTTGCCAAGTGGCTGTTAATAATTGCTACCTCTTGAGTGAGATGAAATGTTTTATTCCCTTACAATTTATGCTTTCAATTTTATTTTTCTGTACTATTCTAAGATAACAGCTTTCAGCCAAAACATTAAATTAAACTTTAAGTTATGAAAGCATTTGTGAAATAACAAATCTGCATTCAACTTTTTCCCTCCACTGCATTATTGCATGTCATAGTGTCATAATCTGTCAGTAAACTAAGACATACTGTGAAACTTAGCTATCTGTTTATTGATGAATCACATAATCATTTAACCACAATTAGAAACAGAATAAATTGTAGCTGCTTCAGCTCATGAAGATGTACTTGAATGTCAAAATATATTCGTAGGAAAAGAAAAAATAGCATAAGTAATTTAATTGAGCTGAATTTTTAGATTTCACTAATGGTTATAATCACTGTTGCACTGACAGCATAAGTCATTTCTGTGCACGGCGAGAAACCACTGGGAAATGTATTTTATCCATTATATGCCATGGTAATATAAATCTGTCCATACCATCCACCTCCTATGAGCTAATTCTCTTTGAAAACTTTTTTTTTTTTTTACTGGTAAATTTCAAAATGTGAACAGTTGTACTTTTAAAATCAATTTTCCTGGCACAAAATTTTACTGCCTTCAATCTACCCAGTACATAGTTTTTTCTTTTAAGTTTTATTTTTTATTTTTTAAATTCTATGGTACATGTGCAGGATGTGTAGATTTGTTACATAGGTAAATGTGTGCCATGGTGGTTTGCTGCACCTATCAACTCATCACCTAGGCATTAAGCCCAGCATGCATTAGCTCTTTTTTCTAATGCTCTCTCCCTCACCCCACACACTCCTCACACAAGCCCCAGTGTGCGTTTTCCTCTCTGTGTCCTTGTGTTCTAACTGTTCAGCTCCCATTTATAAGTAAGAACATGCGGTGTTTGATTTTCTATTCCTGCATTAATTTGCTAAGGATAATGGCTTCCTGCTTCAACCATGTCCCTGCAAAAGACATGATCTTGTTCCTTTTTATGGCTGCATAGTATTCCATGATGTATATGTACCACATTTTCTTTATCCAGTCTATCATTGATAGGCATTTGGGTTGATTAAATGTCGTTGCTATTGTGAATAGTGCTGCAATGAACATACTCGTGCATGTATCTTTATAATAGAATGATTTGCATTCCTTTGGGTGTACACCCAGTAATGGGATTTCTGGGTCAAATGGTATTTCTGGTTCTACTTCTTGGAGGAATTGCCACACTGTCTTCCATAATGGTTAAACTAACTTACATTCCCACCAACAGTGTAAAAGCATTCCCATTTCTCTGCAACAGTGTGAGCATCTGTTGTTTCTTGACTTTCTAATAATTGCTCTTCTGACTGGTGGAGTAATTGCCATTTTTAATAATCATCATTCAGTGGTATCTCATTGTGGTTTTGATTTTCATTTCCCTAATGATCAGTCATGTTGAGCTTTTTTCATATACTTGTTGGGCTCATAAATGTCTTCTTTTCAGAAGTGTCTGTTCATGTCCTTTGCCCACTTTTTAATGTCATTGTTTTTTCTTGAAAATTTGTTTAATTTCCTTGTAGATTTTTGATATTAGACCTTTGTCAGATGGACAGATTGCAAAAATTTTCTCCCATTCCGTCTGTTCACTCTGATGATAGTTTCTTTTGCTGTGCAGAAACTTTTCCGTTTAATTAGATCTCATTTGTCAATTTTTGCTTTAGTTGCAATTGACAATTCTCAAAAGAAGATGTAAAAATGGCCAAAAATATAAAAAATGCTCAACATCACTAATGATAAGGAAAATGCAAATCAAAACCACAATGTGATACCACCTTACTCTTGTAAGAATGGCTATAATCAAAAAATCAAAAATAATAGATGTTGGCATGGATGAAAAGGAAAGGCTTTTACACCATTGTTGGGAATGTAAACTAGTACAACCACTATGGAAAGCTATGGAGATTCATTAATCAACGAAAAGTAGATCTGTTTGATCCAGCAATCCCACTACTATTTATCTACCCAGAGGAAAAGAAGTCATTATATGAAAATGTTACTTGCACACACATTTATAGCAGCACAATTAGCAACTGCAAAAATATAGAACTAGCCCAAATGCACATCAGTCATTGAGTGAATGAAGAAAATGTGGTATATATGTACCATGGAATGCTACTCAGCCATGAAATGAACGATATAATGGCATTTGCAGCAACCTGGGTAGAATTGGAGACTATTATTCTAAGTGAAGTAACTTAGGAATGGAAAACCAAACATCATGTGTTCTCACTCATATGTGTCATATGTGGGAGCTAATGAGGAAACAAAGGCATAAAAATGATACATTGGACTTTGGGGACTCAGGGGAAACGGAGGGGGTGGTGAGGGATAATAGACTACACATTGGGCCAGGTGCGGTGGCTCACACTTGTAATCTCAGCACTTTGGGAAGCCAAGGCGGGTGAATCAACTGAGGTGAGGAGTTTGAGAGCAGCCTGACCAACATGGTGAAACCCCATCTCTACTAAAACTACAAAAATTAGCTGAGCGTGGTGGCGGGTGCTTGTATTCCCAGCTACTCAGGAAGCTGAGGCAGGAGAAACACTTGATCCCAGGAGGTGGAGGTTGCAGTGAGCCGAGCACTGCATTCCAGCCAGGGCAACAAGAGAGAAACTCTGTCTCAAAAAAAGAACAAACAAACAAAACAAAAAAGACTACACATGGGGTACCATATACACTGCTTGGGTGATGGGTGCACCAAAATATCAGAAATCATCACTGAAGAACTTATTCATGTAACCAAACTCCCAGTTCTTCCAAAACCTATTGTATTGAAAAAAAATTTAAAAAATGAAGACAAGATAAGATTAATGAGAAAAAGGAGTGAAAAATGCACTTCAATGAGTAGAAGTTTAAGTGCCTTCCCTGTGTGTTAAATTAGAATGTCAGAAATCAACTATGGAAATAAAAATAAAGATAGAATTTGTAATAGAGGGTTACACCTCCAGACTTAAAAAATATCATTGTAGATTTCATGTTTTCATTGGCTAAATAAGGTTTTATAGTGATATTCTTTTTTTTTCATTTATTTGCTTCCTGATAGAAATTGGCCTTGAGATTTGCTTATGATTGTCATTTTAGGTTTTTCTTCATTAAAACTTAAAAGTCAAGGTTTTCTCTTGGCTACCAAAAAAACCTTTCACTTGATATTTAAATATATATTTAAATGTGTTTTCTTGTGTCCTTGCTGTCAATCATCATTCACTTCTTACATTTTAACTCAATTTGTGTGTGCTTGTATGTGTTTTGTTGTCAGTAAAATTTACATAACATATAAATCACCATTTCAAAGTGTACAATTCATTGGCATTTAGTATATTCAAAAAGTTTCACAACTGTCCTGATCGATAAATTCAGTATATTTTCATCACTCCAGAAAGAATCCCTATTTGTATTAACAATATACTTCCAGTCCCACCTCCCACTAGCCACTGGGGACCGCTAATCTATTCTCTGTTCCTATGGGTTTGCCTATTCTGACATTTCAGCATAATGAAATCATACAATATGTGGCCCATGGTGTCGAGCTTATTTTACTGAGTATAATGTTTTCAAGGATCACCTATGTTCCACTACGTATCAGTACTGCATTAAATTTTCGTACCAAATAATATTCCATCCTATGAATATACTATGTACTATTTATTTATAGTTGAACATTTGGATTGTTTCTTCTTTGTAGCTATTATGAGTAATGTAGCTATATACATTCATGTACAAGTTTTTGTGTGACATATGTTTGTAGTACTCTTGGGTGTATCTGTAGTAGTGAAATTGTTGGAGCTTACGGTAATGATATGTTTATGATTTGAGGAAGTGTGAAACTGTTTTCCAAATAAGCAGCATCATTTTGTATTGCCACTCGCAATGTATGAGGGTTCCAATTTCTCCACATCCTTGCCAACATTTGTTATTGTACTTCTTTTTAATTATAGCCACCCTAGTGGGTGTGAAGTGGTATCTCATCATGGCTTGATTTTGTTTCCCAGATGACTTGTAATGTTGAGCATCTTTTCACATGTTTATTGTCCATTTGCATATCTTCTTTGAAGGAATGCTTATGCAAATCGTTTGCCCATTTTTAAATTGGTTATTTGTCTTTTTATCTTTGAGTTGTAAGAGTTCTTTCTGTTACTGCCAATACCATTCCCTTATCGGATATATGATTCTTAAATATTTTCTGCTATTCTGTGGGTTGTCTTTTCACTCTGCTAATAGTGTAACATACAGCATAAAAGTTTTAAATTTTGGTAAATCCAATTTATTTTTTTTCTCTTTTTACTTATACTTTTGGTTCTATATTTTAGAAAACATTGTCTAACAAAAGATAATGAAGGTTTCCTCCTGAGAATTTTATACTTTTGTCTCTGACATATACATCTTACCTTTGTTTTCTTCTAAGAATTTTGTATTTTTATCTCTGACATGTACATCTTAAAGGTGTTTTGTGTTACTTTTTGTACACAGTGTTATGTAAGAGTTCCAACTTCATCTTTTTCATGTGAATATCCAGTTATCTCAGCATTATTTGTTGAAAAGATTATTTTTTCTTCTTGAATTGTCTTTAAACACTTGTCTCAAAATCACCTGAAGCAAACATGTAAGGTTTTTTTTTTTTTTTCTGGACTCTCAATTCTATTTTATCTATATTTTTATCTGTATGCCTGTACCATATACTCTCTTGATGGTTGTAGCTGTGTAGTTTTGAAATCAGGAAATGGGAGTCCTGTAACTCTGTTCTTTAATTTGTTTTAATGAAGTCTTTTAGTTTTTAATAGAGGTATTGCTTTTTTGGGAAATATTTCTTGTGAATATTCTAAATATTCTATTATTGGTGCTATTGTCAATAAATTCATTTCTTTAATTTTATTTTTATTTTGTTCATGGCAATATAGAAAAATAGAATTGGTTTTTAAAAATATATTTTTTATCTTCCATCCTGCAAATAAAGACAGTTTTACCTCTTCCTTTCCAATCTGAGTGTCTTTTATATTTTTGGACATAAAATACAAAGTTGAGTAGCATACTGTCTCCTTCCTGATCTTAAGGGGAAAGCTTTTTGTCTTTTATTATTAAGTATGCTTTTATTTGTGGGTTTTATTATAGATTTCCTTTATCAAATTAAGCAAGTTTTCCTTGATTCCTAGTTTTCTTTTTTTTTGGTCATGAAGGGGCGTTGAATTTTGTTAAAACTTATTCTGTATCTACTGAAGTGATCATTGTCTTTCATCCTCTATTCTATTAATATGGTATATTATGTGATGTTAATTGATTCTTGAATATTGAGTCAACCTTGCATTCCTATTATTAATCCTGCTTTTTCATGATTTAGAATCATTTACTTATCTCGTTGGATTATATTGTCTAATATTTTTGAGGATTTTTGCATATATGTATTCATAAAGGCATATTATTCTATAATGTTCTGTTCTTGTGTTGTCTTCATATGATTTTGATAACACTAGACTTATAGTTTGAATTGAGGAATTTTTTTCCCTATTCTATTATTTTGAAGAATGTAAGAAACATTAGTGTTAATTATTCTTTAAAAGTTTGGTAGAATTCACTAGTGAATCCATCTGGGTCTGGAAAATTTTTTGATTACTATTTAAATACCCTTACCTGTTTTAGGTTTACTCAGATTTTATGTTTCTTGAATCATTTTCAGTAGTTTGTGTTTTCTAGAAATACATTCATTCTATTCAAGTATCTAATTTGTTGGCATTTGTTTGACCATAGTGTGCCTTTGTAAGCCTCTTTATTTTTGTAAGGTTGGTAGTAATGATCTTTTTTATTAATAATTTTGTTGAACTTTGTTATCTTTCTGTTGTTATTGGACAGACCACCTAATATTTTGCAAATTATATTAATCTTTTCAGTAATAAACTTTATGTTTTTCTGATTATCCCTATTGCTTTTCTGTTAGCTTTTTATTTTTGTTTCAATATTATTTGCTTTCTTCTAATTGCTTTGGATTTAGTTTGCTTTTTTTCCTGTGACATCAAGTTGAATGTTAGATTATTCAAAATGCTTCTTCTCTTCTAACATTGCTGTTTAGAGCTTTACATTCCTCACTAAGTACCGTTTTACGTGTATCTTATAAGGTTTTGGTTTTTGAGTGTTGCTTAATTCCTACATATTTGTAAATTTCACAGATTTTTCTTATTAATTGTTTGCCATTTTACTATATTGTGGCTGGAGAATATATTTTTGTACTTTTAAATATTTTAAATTTATCGTGGCTTGTTTTATGGCCTAGTATATAGTCTACCGAGGGGAATATTCTATGTGTAGTTAAGAATAATATTTATGTTGGGTGGAGTATTGTAGAGATGTCTGTTTTATCTAGTTAGTTAATATTGTTCAAGTCTTCCATTTCTTTATTATCTTTTGTCTGGTTTTGCAATCCATTATTGAAAGTGGGATATTGATGTCCTTAGCTATAATTATTGAATTGTCTATTTCTCCCTTCAAGTCTATCAGATTTTCTTTCAATTGTTTTGGGGCTCTGTTTTGGGTCTATGTTTATAATTCCCCATGGGCTGACCCTATTTTCTTTGTTAATAGACTTAACACAATTTTGTCTTAAAATCAATTTTGATCCATATTAGTGAGATAAGAGGTGAGGCTTAGACAAGGGACCAAATTATGGACTAGCTGAAACAGGACCAGGGCAGAAGCACCTCCCCATAGGACATGTCCATGAGTGTGCCATGTCAGCTTACCATTGCCATGGCAATAACCCCAAATAACTGTGCCTTTGACCAGACAATCTGGAAGTTACCACCCTCATCCTAGAAATTTCTGCATAAACTGACCCTTAATTTTCATACAATTAAAAGTGGATATAAATATGAATGCAGAACTGCCTCTGAGCCACCACTCTGAGCACCATACTTATGGGGTAGCCCTGGTCTGCAAGGATCAGTACCTCTGTTGCTGCTGCTTCAATAAATATTGCTGCTTAACACTTCCATTTTGCGTTTGAATTCTTTCCTGGGTAAAGCAAAGAACCCTCCCCAGCTAAGCCCCAATTTAGGGCCTTGCCTGTCCTGTATTATCAGTATATGCAGTCCAGCTTTCTTTTGTTTATTGTCTGAATGGTTTATTTTTTTTGTCCTTCATTTTCAAAGTATTTGTGTCTTTGGATCTACAGTGTCTCTCTTATAGACTACATATAATGGAGTCATTTTAAAAATCTTTTTTGTGAATTCCTGTATTATGATTGTAGCATTTAATCCATTTGCATGTAATAAAATTATTCTGATAAGATGTATGACTGTCATTTTGCTATATTCTTTATGTCATATTCTTTTGTTTCTATAGTCTTTCATTACCTCATATTTTGTGTTAAATAGGTAGTTTTACTTTAACATTTTAATTCCATAATGTTTCTTTTACTATGTCTTCTTGAATTATTTTTTCATGGTTTCCCTGGGGATTGCAATTAACATCTTAATTTATAACAGCCTGGTCAAACTCATGTCAAATCAATCTTAGCAGTGTATGGAAACTTTGCTTTTATGCTCCTCTCCTATGTTCCTTTATGCTATTATTGCCATATACATTTTATCTTTATATATATGTCCCCCTGCATACATACACACACACACACACATAGACTTTATTGTTTTATGCAGTTCCCTTTTATATCATGTAGAAGGAAAAAATGTTTCTGAACAATGAATTTATTTATACTGATTTTCTGTTTTCCTATGTAGTTAATTTTATTGGTGCTGTGTGTTTCTCCGTATGCATTCAACTTACTGTTTAGTGTCCTTTCATTTTAGTATGAAGTCCTTCACTGTAAGACTGTCAGTATTTATTACAGGGCATTTGTGTTAGGGATGAATTCTCTCAGTTTTTATTTATCTGGCAATGTCTTGGATTTTTCTTCATTTTTGAAGGACAAGGTTCAGTATGAAATTTTTGGTTCACACTCTGCTTTTAGTTCTTTGAACATATACTAAATGCAGGTGAAAACTCAGGGTCATTTGGGGGCTTTTCTGGGCATGCACAGAACCATGGCATGAGCGCAACCTTGAGCATGCACATGGTCTTCTAGAGTCCCTGGAATATGCCAGCGTTTTCAGAACCTCTTGTGGACATGTCATTCCCAAGCCTTTTGTTTTAAGAATTTTTGGTCAGATATGTATTTGTCCCAACTGTTGTCACCACTTCAGATGTCTACAGTGTTAAAAATTGCCACTGGATGTTTTCAGCAAATGCTTCTTGGAAAAAGCCTATTCACATTGCGTGAGCACTAAGTCAAGTCAAATAAAGACCAGCCCTGCAAGTAGATTTTCCCAGGAAACTGTGAGATGAGTGGAATGATGAAAATTATCTTGGAAGGAGCTTTTCAAGGGGCACCAAACTCCTTTTTTTCCCTCTAGTGATTGTTAGGCTACTGGTTTCCAACATGGTTTGGAGACTATTAGTTTTTAAGGGTACTGTTAACTATTAGTTTTTAAGGGAATGGGGAGGGGGAAAGGGAATAAGGTTTGTTAAAAGGCTATTCCTACCATTAACTAATAAAGTTAACCAATAAACAAATCTTGCCATTCTCCTTGTGATTCAGACATTTGTTTTGAACAAGTGCACCTCCTTGAATTGTTGGTAATATTTACTTGATTTCCGAAGTTCTGAAAATATTAATTTTGAACAGTTTTTCCTGTTTCTCATTGCTTTTGTATAGAAGTGGATCTTTGGAGGTTCTCACTCTGCTATTCCCACTGGCGTGCGTGTGTGCGTGTGTGTGTATGTTACATTTCTTTTTAGTTTTAGAATGATAATGTCCTAGAATATTAATTTTGGTTCTTTTTTGCATCTCTCAAGTTAGTTTTCATCTATTAGAACAAAACATCCACATTGCTCAAAGAGAAGTCGAATCATTGCAGTATAGTAAAGTGAATAAAAAAGGTTTGATCTATATGTATTTTTCTAATTTTAAAGAATAATTTAAAAATCTAATGATAGTGCCTGTTAGATGCAGAGATCAATCTATACCAGTTGAATTTGAGACAGAACAATTGATAAGACATTAAAGCCCACTCTGGGAATTATAGAAAAGCTTAGGAAATTTATTTTTCCTCGATAGGTTGGGGCCTAGATGAAAGGGCCCAACTTGTTGGTCATCAGGGAAGAATAGTATGATTCATTGTGTAAATTAGGAGGGTAGGGCCAAGGGTAGGGACTTTTATCAACATTTAAGGGAGCCTCCCTAAATTTAGGGTAAAATAGCATAAAATATAATTGTCCCACATACAGAGAAGTAGAAAAAAAAGTGAGTCAAAATCATAATAAAAGGAAGTCAGTAGAAAGAGATCTCAATATGATCCAGGTGTGAGAATTAGAAGAGAAGAACTTAAACTATCAATTATATATTCAAAGTGATAAAAATAACCATAATAAGTAAATGGATGGGAGCTATCAAAAGGGAAATGAAAATTTTCACAAAGAATCAGCCTAAAATCCTACAACCGAACCATGTAATACTTGATGTGTTATATGTTAAATTTAAATTAAATTTAGTTTGGTTTTGTATCTTGATTAAACTGTGAAGGTTCCTGAACACACAAAGTGAATATAAGAATACTCTTTAATTCGTGAAATTTATTTCTTCCTTCTTTTCCTTCCTCCCTCCCTTTCTCCTTCCCTCCCTTCTTCTCAGTTTTCCTTCCTTTCTTTCTCTATCTCCAGTTGTTCTTCTCAACCAAAATCTCTTGTAATTCCCAGAACAATATTTTATTATGATGTTGATATTTTCAATTTCATATTGTTCCTCTACATTTCTGTTCAATTAATATTCTTTCCTCTAAATTTTACTCCTTTTACAGCATAATATTCATATATTATTGCCCTATAAAATAGTCTAAATTTTAACATTGACTTACAACTGGTATTTTATCCCGTTTCTTCTTTGGATGTAGCTAACAAGGGTAATGGAGAAGGAATGTCCTCCCAGAGCATCATTCATGGAAAACATTCCGCTGGACAGCCTTAGCATTCACATGTGGAAGATACGAAACAGTCTTTTTTCCAAAGAGGGATTCTGAGTCTCCTAACAATAAATATGCTTCATTTATTATGACTAAAGCTAATTATTACAAATAGGATTTTTTTCCATATTGGGGCAAACAATTGTTGGAGACTACAGTTTAATAAATTATGAATACAGTGGTTCAGATACAACGTGGTCTTTTACTTAATATTAGAGTTCTAAATGATTTACAAGCAATAGAGTGAAAAATTAATATATTCTCAAAATCCTAGAAAATGTAGTTTTCCATAAATGTCTAAAAATATGTTATCTTTGTAATTGTATACATATAATAATTTCATTTAAAAATTTAGTCATATCACTCATATAAAAATAATAACTTCGACCTAGACGATGTTATATTCTTATGAATATTTATCAAGAGGTTAGATTCTGTTGAACAGATACCCAGTATCCCCTTTCAGTTTATGTAAAACTGTAATCTCCCCAGTTTCAGGAACATTATCTTGTTCATTACGGCGGGTTTCAGAGAACCGTAAGCATAACAAGTGCTTGTTAACGTGTATTAATGACTGGTTTTATTTTGTTAGGCACCTCCATCACATACTGATTAGCCAAATAGAATTATATCCAGATTTATGCTAATAAAAATAAATTTTTAACAACCTACTTCCTACTAAATATATTTTCTTTTTTTCTACTAAATATATTTTAAAATAATATGTTTAAACTTATGCATAATTTATATTTAAAGCTTCTAAACTTAAAGAATATTTTGATGTTTGTAGTACATGATATTTTGTAAACCTATTTTGCAATCAACTGACTGATAATCTGCTAACTTTTTACAATATGACAGATCTTTAATTCTTAGTATCTATAAGAAGCACTATTGTGCATGTTTTTATATTTTTTGTGGATTTTTTATAGTTTTAGAAGTGATAAAGTTGAAATGTATCTAAGCTCTAATTGAAAAAGGCACCAAACACCAATGAATGAATTAACTTTACAATCATGATTTTTTTTTGTTTTGTTTTGTCTGTTCTCATACAAGTCTGCAAAGCTGAATATTTTATAATGTGTTATGTTAGGTAGGTTGTACTTAAACTTTCACTTTTAAAAATATTTAAATATTTTAACTGGGCAGACATGCCTTTGCAATCAGAAGGTAGGACAAATGTCTTTTTTAGTTTAAAAAAAATTACAGAAATTTACAATGAGAATTTTCCAAGCCTTAGTAAAAAATATTTGTTTTAAAGTCTGTGGACACAGTAGAAAATAGGAGACATTATAGTAGTATTAATTTCTTGGCAAGTTAGAAGACAAGCTGAGGTACTAACTCAGAATAGTGGGAAAAGGAGTTCACCAAAATAGCAAAGGGGTTTAGGGAAAAATTTAAGGCAAACTTCCAATAAAAACCATTCTTAATTGAAATTTAAAACTTGTAAAGTCATTTTGATAGTTACAAATTTAAAACTTACAAGATAATGTAAAGAAAAATGTACAAAGAAGCCAAATATACTGTTTACCCAAGTCATCTTATAATTGGCATTTATCTTAAATTATATCATCAGTAAGATTTATACATTTTTTGAAAATAAATGTATATGAATGAAGGCCACATGTGGTGGCTCATGCCTGTAATCCCAGCGCTTTTAGAGGCAGAGGTGAGCGGATTGCTTGAGGCCAGGAGTTCAAGACCAGACTGAGCAACATGGCGAAACCCTGCTTCTACTAAAAATACAGAAATTAGACTGGCGTGGTGGCACATGCCTGTAGTCTCAGTTTCTTGGGAAGCTGAGGCACGAGAATTGCTTAAACCTGGGAGATGGAGGTTGCAGTGAGTCAAGATCTTGCCACTGCACTCCAGCCTCAGTGACAGAGCAAAACTGTCTCCAAAAAAAAAAAGCGTATATGAAGGAAACATTTTGAAAGATAGAAGGTAGGCTGGGCGTGGTGGCACACGCCTGTAATTCCAGCACTTTGGGAGGCCGAGGCGGGTTGATCACAAGGTCAGGAGTTTGAGACAAGCCTGGCCAATATGGTGAAAACTAGCCTCTATTAAAAATACAAAAATTAGACGGGTGTGGTGGTAGGTGTTTGTAATTCCAGCTACTCAGGAGGCTAAGGCAGGAGAATCACTTGAACCTGGGAGGCGGAGGTTGTAGTGAGCTGAGAAAGCGCCACTGCATTCCAGCCTGGGTGAGAGAGCAAGACTCAGTCTCAAAAAAGAAAAAAAGAAAGAAAGAAAGAAGGAAAGAGAAGAAAGAAAGAAAGAGAGAGAGAGAAAAAGAAAGAAAGAGAAAGAAAAGAGAAAAGAAAGGAAGAAAGAAAGAAAAGAAAGAGAAAGAAGAAAGAAAGAAAAGAAAGAAAGAAAGAAAGGAAGAGAAAAAGAGAGAAAGAAAGCAAGCTAGAAAGAGAAAGTGCCACTGCGCTCCAGCCTGGGTGACAGAGCAAGACTCGGTCTCAAAAAAGAAAAAGAAAGAAAGAAAGAAAGAACGAAAGAAAGAAAGAAAGAAAGAAAGAAGAAAGAGAGAAAGAAAGAAAGAAAGAAAGAAAGAAGAAAGAGAGAAAGAAAGAAAGAAAGAAAGAAAGAAAGAAAGAAAGAAAAGAAAGAAAGCTAGAAGGTGTTTCAAAAAGACAGTCATGAATTATATGTGATAACTGAAACTGACCTTGGCCATATCTGAGCTATCCAGCAACTTCACCTCTTTGAAACTCAAACTAAAGGCCAGGTAGTAAGTGCAAAAATTACTTCTGAAAATTGAGTAGAGATGTCACAAAATATACTACAGCTCACAAAGTTCGCTTACAGAGGACCCTTTTACATCCTACACCAAAATTTACTTATTTTAGGTAAGAATTTAATAGGCTCGATTGCTTCATTCCTAATCCTTAATTATATCAGAGGTCTCAATTTTTTTTTTAAAAAAAGAGAGGGTCGTATATATGCATAAGCACATTGACAGGAAGAAGTGACAACTGATAGTCATAGACCAGTGCAACAGAAAATGACAAAAAGCAGAAAACAATCTCCAAACAAAATATATAGGGTCATTTAGTGTAAAACCAAATATCTCTACACTCAATTGTAATAACTGATAGTATAACTATTTTGCAGTACAGCATCATTTCAAAATGTTGCACTTAGATATGAAAAAATATGTATGTCCTATCAATTTTATTGTGAGAGTGGGTGTATACTTTCATCTCAATTGATACAAAATTGCCCTGTGGCCTACCAGTTACTCTACACTTTTTAGTTAGTTATATTAATTCATTTATCTGAAAGCTCCAAAGAAGTGAAGTCTTACTAAATATTGAGGAGAAACATAGTGATTCTTGTTGGTCTCTTTCGTTAGTAAAATAATTGCTTTGAAAGAACAATTTTGCCATAACGAGAACATATTTTTTCCATTAGAGTGGTTAGATGTCAATTTCTAGCTTTGTCTCCTTTGTGTGATTTTGAACTTTTCTCTAAATTTCAACCTCTACACATATAAAATGTGGGCAACAATAACCATCTCATTGGGATACGGTGGGAATTAGTGAGCTTAATACAATACTTTACATCTACTAATTGTTAATGTCAACTCCTTTTTTCTTTTCTTTGTTTTTCTCCTCCTTGCATTTTTCCCTAAGAATGTAAGAGAAACTGCTTTTTTCTAGAACAGAAAAAAAGAACACTTAAGATATAAAGATGTTCAAACTCATATAAATAATTTCTCTGTTAAATAACCCAGTCTGACAATTCTAAAATACAAAGAACAATAATTGATTATAAGAATGTTTATGGTAATAAAAATTATGATAATTATTGTGTTAAAATGACAATTACATGGATACATACATTGTACATATTGGTTAGTATAGTTGTCTTCCATATTATCTACTTAATCTGCTTGTTCCTCTAAGTTTTCTAGACAATGCCACAAATATTAACTGTGCATTTTACGGTGTCTCCTTAGGCAGGATTTGGCCTCATTCATTGTTTGTAATAGGCTAATCAGGGTCAAAAGATAAAGGAAAAGTATGGAATGTGATCAGACACTGCTAACAGAGAGATAAGAATGATTTAGAGAGTATTCTAAGGGTAACCTTAAAAGGAAAGAAATATGGAATGAAGAACGCTAAAGGGAGGGATATTTTTAGTTCGAAATACACACAAAAATTAGATATTAAAAAGAGTCTTTAGGAAAACAAATCTGAATTTTAAAACGTAAACCTGTTTCCAACATGCATTAAAAACCCATTAAACACTCTGAAAGACAGTTTCCAATTTTTCAATGCATCTAAGCTGTAAACAATATATATCAAAAGTAAGAAGAGAAAAATGTTGATTTCAAAGCTCTCAATTTTTTAGAAGACTCATTTAAAAGCAATAAATGAGAACTTAGAGCTTTTGTATAGAATTAATTTTAAAGATTTTTAAATGTAGATTCTACGTCAAACTAGAGGGAGTGACTGTATGTGTTTTAAAGAGTTATAGCACAGTCTTTTTCCTTTTGTTCATTCCTATCACATTTGCTGTTTATAAAGGATTATAGAGAGGAAAAAAGGAATAATCTCAACATTATCAATCACCAATCTGCTTGATTTCCATATTTTATTCCAAACTCTGAAGACTTCTGTGTAACTCTATAGATATGTGGTCAGAATTCAGGATATTATTTCCTCTATTATAAACATAATAGTAACTATATGTATGGCACAGTATTTACTGTTTCCTTAAACACTCCCCAAAAGGGGATCCTCAAGCCTCATAGAGGGTATATCTTCCTTGATTATATCATCAGTAAGATTTATACATTTTTTGAAATGTATAAATTTCAAAATTGTTTTCCTTAAAACAACATTGCTTGGTTGTCCATATTTTAAAATCATAAAGCTAGCTGAGAATATTTTGCAAGAGTCATCCAGCTTGCTTTAACTCTATATTTCATCATGTCTATATTGCAGTGACTAGCAGTTCCAGAGCCTCATTACTGGGTTTGGTGGGATCACATAACCACCAAATCATTGCACCCTGATTTCAGGAACCTTGCTAGTCTGACTAGTCTATAGAAAAATAACATGATACACAGCTTAATCATATAATCCTGAAGTATACCATCTATATGGATAATCCTAGCTCTGTTTGGACATCAGCTTATAAGTCATTCAAACAGCTGAGAGCAATTCTCCTTTTGCAGAAAATGCTACTTTGAAAATAATTTTCTGAGTTGCAAGATTATTTCAGCATGTATTTTTAAAAGTATTTGTAATAAGGCATAATTCACATAAAATGCACAGGTCTTTCCAGTTTTATGAATTGTTAAAGTTGATATAGCTGGTGACTTTAAGAATATAAATTTATAAACTTGGTGACTTTAATAATTAAATATGCTCACCACCTAAACAAGAAATATAACATTTCTATTGCCCAGAAAATTTCCTTGTAATTCCTTCCATTAAATTCCTGACATTCTCTGTCACCACAACACGGCTAATTTTTATATTTTTAGTAGATATGGGGTTTCTCCATATTGGCCAGGCTGGTCTTGAACTCCTAATTTTGTGATCTGTCTGCCTTGGCCTCCCAAAGTGCTGGGATTACAGGCGTGAGCCACCGTGCCCAGCGAAATTCTGAATCTTCTTGGATCCCATATAAAAGGAATTATACAACATATAATTACTATTAGTATGTCTGAATGACTTAATGAAACAATGTTTCATGAGATCCATTCATGCTGTGTATTATGGTAGGTTTTCTCCCCCCTGGTTTATATTACACCTGAGCAATAGGTGTAATATAAGCAGACACAAATCTGTAAAATGGTTCTCTGGCCTTGTGCATGTTCCCGCTCCCACCAGCAATCCAGTTGCTGCAAATCCTTGCCAGTATTTAGTGTGTCAGCCTATTTCAGCTATTTTATTGGCATCTGACTGTTTTTATCGTTTTAAATTTTCATTTCCCCAATGACTAATTATGTTGATCACTTTTGTTTTTGTTTTTGTTTTTTTCTGTTGGCTGTGTGCTATTTGATATATCTTCTGTCAGGTATTTGACATTTTCACCGTTTTTATTGGGTTGATTGCCTTAAAAATGTGTAGGGATACTTTATATGTTCTAAAAATAAATATTTAATTTTTAATTTATATATTGTAAATATTTTTCCCTGTCTGTGGCTTGCATACCCATTTTTTAGTGAAAATTTTTGTCAATGGACATCATAAGATTATTATTTTAAATTAATAGACTTTATTTTGAAGAACAGTTTTAGGTTTAAAAAATGTTGAGTGGAATGCAGAGTATCCATATACTCTCTCATCTCCAATATTCACATGAAGTGCTATTTCTTACCTTCTCTATGGCCTCGAAAGCCTTTAGATAAATAAAAGACAGATTTTTCCAGGCTTCATAGAACTGACCACATGATAATTTTCTCAGCTCAATTATATTTGTATAAATATTTAAATTCAAGTTGGAATCTACCGTGCTATACCTACAATGTTGGTTCAAGTTATATTCCACAAACTAACTTTGATAAAGATTTCCATGTGGGTAATGAATGTTTGATGATGAATCCATTTTTTTTCTGTTTTTTAATTTATCCAGTTCAGTATGCTATTTTAGTGGGAAATCTTGGATAGGAGAAGGAGTAAATGCTAGGATTCAGTCATCAAAACTATTTCTCTATCTCTCACAATTCAAATTATTAAATGATGCTGAATGGCTAGAAATTTGTGAAGCAATGTACTTATACTTAAAACAGCTGTTTTTAATTCATTCTTTTATGTTTAAAAAAAGTTCAAGAAGGGAGAAACCAGCCTGGTAGTATTCACTTATAAAATCACATAAAATACATTGGTGTTTAAGGTGACTACAAGGTTAAGATGAGCCAACCAAGTAATGAGTCCACTAAGGTTGCTACAATAATCATACAGTTATTAAGCAAATATTATATCTATTTACACAGTTCTGTAGTCACAATTTATTCGTAAATCATCAATATGCAACTATAGAATTTGTTTTACCATTTATACTATTTTAATTTTAAAATAACATGTGCTTGAACAATAGTCATGAAAAGAAATGAAAGCATAATTTCCCTCTTGGCAGTTACAGAGATGTTTATGTACAACATTAACTGGTAACATAAAAACTTAAACTTTCCAGTTAAGAGACTGGTCTATTTTAAGAAGTAGTATGTTGTCCTTTACTGTAGGTATCCAATTTCCCTTCAAATATGGCATAAAAGGTATTTGGAAAGTTTATTGAAAAAAATGATTGTAATGTTTCTTCAACATTTACTCTTTTTATATTATATTTAAAATCTTAGTATGCCAGGAAAAATTGATACCACCATTTGCCACTGGAATCTAATTGACTTTCTGTTTTATCATATTTTGTCTTTTTGTGGGCAATAATTTACAGACAACAATAAAGTGACTGCAAAAAGAACATTATTAGATATTTTAATAACAATTTATTTTCGCAGATTTCCTTACATCATTTAAATTTGGGTTCATCAAAAATGTCAATATAAGTAGTCATTATTACTTTAAACAAAATAAGATGATCTGGGTTCTTGCTGCAAAAGATTGCATTATGAAGTCTATTTTATTGAATAGCTAACTAGAGAATATCATAATTCATTTTGTATATAAAAACATACAATTTTCTTGTCTCTTCTTGAGTTTAAAGCAATTTACAGAGTCTATAGTGCTACTATCTTTCTCTTTTCATTCATCTTCTGGTTTGTCTAATTGCAAAATATCTTCATCTACTATTTTTCATCTGACATTGTAGACAGGAAATGAAAAAGTTTCAATTATAACTTATTTTCAATGAAAACTAAGAATGGACTGGAAATTTACAGTGCCTCCAAACTTGTTTGTAGCTTCTTGAAGAGTGGTTACAATAGTTGTGGTCACACCATAAGAAACAACTTTTTTGAAACGCGATTTATTCAGTATTGCACTGGCCTTCTAGAAAATTCCAATATTCAAATTTTCTTACTATTCAGTCTTTTATGGCATAATTGATTATAATTAATAAGTAATAGTAAATAAAAATAAAATAATACACAGAATAGTATGGTATCAAAATATTTCATGATGTAGAAATAATAGAGTGCAGCTCCCAGTGGTCTGGGAGCACTCAGCCCTTCCAGCCTGTTGCGGGAAGTCAGGGACCTCGAACGAAGGGACCAGCTGGAGCTGAGGTAGAGGAACATAAATTGTGAAGATTTCATGGACATTTACCAGTTCCCAAATAATACTTTCATAATTTCTTATGCCTGTCTTACTTTAATCTCTTAATCCTGTTATCTTTGTAAGCTAAGAATGTATGTCACCTCAGGGCCACTATGATAATTGTGTTAACTGTACAAATTTATTGGAAAACACGTGTGTTTGAGCAATATGAAATCAGTGCACCTTGAAAAGGAACAGAATAACAGCGATTTTAGGGAACAAGGGAAGACAACCATAAGGTCTGACTGCCTGTGAGGTCAGGCAAAAAGAGCCATATTTTTCTTCTTGCAGAGAGCCTATAAATAGACTTGCAAGTAGTGAAGATATTGCTAAATTATTTTCCTAGCAAGGATTAATACTCTGGGGAAGGAGTGCATTCCTAGGGGGGAGGGCTATAAATGGCTGCTCTGGGAGTGTCTGTCTTATGTGGTTGAGATAAGGAGTGAAATACGCCCTGGTCTCCTGCAGTACCCTCAGGCTTACTAGGGTGGGGAAAAACCCCATCCTGGTAAATTTGAGGTCAGACCAATTCTCTGCTCTAGAACACTGTTTTTTGTTATTTAAGATGTTTATCAAGACAATACGTGCACCGCTGAACATAGACCCTTATCAGTAATTCTGCTTTTGCTCTTTGCCTTGTGATCTTTGTTTTTGCCCTTTGCCTTGTGATCTTTGCTTTTGCAAACCCTTTGCCTTGTGATCTTTGTTGGACCCTTATCAGGAGTTTCTGATTTTGCCCTTAGAAGCATGAGATCTTTGTTCTCCTTTTTTCCCTTTGAAACATGTGATCTTTGTGAACTACTCCCTGTTCTTGCACCCCCTCCCCTTTTGAAATCCTTAATGAAACTTGCTAGCTTTAAGGCGCAGGTGAGCATCACAGTCCTACTGATATGTGATGTCAACCTCAGCAGCCCAGCTGTAAAATTCCTCTCTTTGTACTCTTTCTCTTTATTTCTCAGCCAGCCGACACTTATGGAAAATAGAAAGAACCTACATTGAAATATTGGGAGTGGGTTCCCCCAGTAGCAGCCAACCTGAGGCTTGACCTTGAGAGACCAGAGGACAAAGCTGTGGACATGATCCCAGTCCCCAAACATTAGAGCATGCAGCAGAAGGTTGTAAAGCTCAGCCTTGCCCCCTAAAAGCATCTAGAAGTAAAGCCATTCAATTATACCCAATGCACTATAGTCAAACCCTTGTGAAAAATGAAAAGTAAAGATAAGAAAAACAAACAAACCAACAACATGTGAAAGACGGCAAACTCAAAGGATGAAGGAACATCAGCCTTCCCAGATGAGAAATAACCAGCACAAGAATTCTGGCAACTCTAATAGCCAGAGTGTCTTCTTACCTTCAAATGATCACACTAGCTTGCCAACAAAGGATTTCAAACAGATTGAAATGGCTCATATGTCAGATACAGAATTTAGAATCTGGATGGCAAAGAAGCTCATTGAGATGCAAGTGTAGGTTGAAACCCAATTCAAGGATAACAGTAAAATAATCCAAGAGTTGAAACACAACATGATCATTTTTAAAAATACCCAAACTTTTGGAAATTAAAAAATAAAATCACTACAAGAATCTCAAAATACAACTGGAAGCATTAATGACAGAATAGGCAAAACTAAGAACAGAATCTTAGAGCTTGAAAAATGCTCCTTTGAAGCATGGCAGGCAGAAAAAAAAAGAAAAAAGAACTTGAAATGAATGAACCAAACCTCCAAAGAATATGGAATTATGTGAAGAGATTGAGCCTATAATTAATTGGCATTCCAGAAAGAGAAAAAGAGAGAGTAAGCAACTTCCAGAGCATATTTGAAGATACAGTCTACAGAAGTTTAACCAAACTTGCTACAGAGTTCCACATGGAAATTCAAGAAATTCAGAGAACTCCATGAGATACTATGAAGGATGACCCCCACCAAGACACATAGTCATCAACTTCTCCAAAGTCAACATGAAAGAAAAAATCTTAAAGCCAGTTAGAGATAAGGGGCAGATCATTTACAAGGGGAACTCCATTATACTAACAGGAGACCTTTCAGCAGAAATTTTACAAGCCAGAAGAGGTTGGTGACCTATTTTGAATATCCTTAAAAAAATTCCAAAAAAGGATTTCATATCCCACTGATAGGGTTTGGTTTTGTCCTCACCCAAATCTCATCTTGAAGCCCCATGTGTTGTGGGAGGGACCTGGTGGGAGGTGACTGAATCATGGGGCAGGTCTTCCTCATGCTGTTCTTGTGCTAGTGAATAAGTCTCATGAGATATGATGGTTTTAATAAGGGGAATTTCTCTGTACAAGCTGTCTTCTCTTGTCTGTGGCCATGTGAGACATGCCTTTCACCTTCTGCCCTTATTGTGAGGCCTCCCCAGCGATGTGGAACTATAAGACCAATAAACCCCTTTTTCTTGCATAAATTACTCAGTCTTGATTATGTCTTTATCAGCAGTGTGAAAATGGACTAATACAGTAAATTGGTACCAGGAGGGGGGCACTGCTGAAAAGATACTTGAAAATGTGGAAGCAACTTTGGAACTGGGTAACAGGCAGAGGTTAGAACAGTTTGGAGGGCTCAGAAGAAAACAGGAAAATGTGAGAAAGTTTGGAACTTCCTAGATACTTGTTGAATGGCTTTGACAAAAATGCTGATAGTGATAGGAAAAGTAAGATCCAAGCTGAGGTGGTCTCACATGGAGAAAAGAAACTTGTTGAGAACTGGAGCAAACGTGACTCTTGTTATGTTTTAGCAAAGAGATTGGTGACATTTTGCCCCTGTCCTAGAGATTTATGGAACTTTGAATGAACTTGAGAGAGATTATTTAGGGTATCTGTTGGGAGAAATTTCTAAGAAACAAAGCATTCAAGAGGTGACTTGGGTGCTGTTAAAAGTATTCAATTTCAAAAGGGAAACAGAGCATAAAAGTTTGGAAAATTTTTAGTCTGAGAATGCAGTAGAAAAGAAAATCCCATTTTCTGAGGAGAAATTCAAGCCAGTTGCAGAAATTTGCATAAGTAATAAGAAGTTGAATGTTAATCACCAAGACAATGAGGAAAATGTCTCCAGAGCATGTCAGAGAACTTTGTGGCAGCCTGTCCCATCACAGGCCCAGAGGCCTAAGAGGAAAATGTGGTTTTATGGGCCAGGCATAGGGTCCCTGTACTGTGTGCAGTCTAGGGACTTGGTGCCCTGTGTCCGTGCTGCTCAAGCTGTGACTAAAAGGGGCCAAGGTACAGCTTGGGGTATGGCTTCAGAGGGTAGAAGACTCAAGCCTTGACAGCTTCTACGTGTCAAGCCTGTGGGTGCACAGAAATCAAGAATCAGGGTTTTGGAACCTCCGCTTAGATTTCAGAGGATGTACAGAAACGCCTGGATGTCCAGGCAGAAGTTTGCTGCAGGGGTGGTGCTCTCATGGAAAGCCTCTGCTAGGGCAGTGCAGAAGGGACATGTGGGGTCAGAGGCCCCACACAAAGCCCTTACTGGGGCACCACCTAGTGGAGCTGTGAGAAGAGGGCCATTGTCCTCCAAACCCACTGATGGCTTGCACCATATGCCTAGAAAAGCAGCAGACACTCAACACCAGTCCATGAAA
The DNA here is from genome assembly GCF_009828535.3 of Hylobates moloch. Taxonomy (NCBI): domain Eukaryota; kingdom Metazoa; phylum Chordata; class Mammalia; order Primates; family Hylobatidae; genus Hylobates; species Hylobates moloch. Next base: position 39,287,720 of record NW_026652290.1, on the reverse strand, counting down.
GCAGCTGAGAGGGAGGCTGTACCCTGCAAAGCCACAGGGGCAGAGCTGCCCAAAACTATGGGAACCTACCTCTTGTATCAGCTTGACCTGGATGTGAGACATGGAGTCAAAGGAGATAATTTTGGAGCTGTAAGATTGGACTTCCAGCTGGATTTTGGACTTGCATGGGGCCTGTAGCCCCTTTGTTTTGACCAGTTTCTCCCATTTGGAATGGCTGTATTTACCCGATGCCTGTACCTCCATTGTATCTAGGAAGTAACTAGCTTGCTTTTGATTTTACAGGCTCATAGGCAGAAGGGACTTGTCTTATCACAGGTGAGACTTTGGACTGGAGACCCTTGAGTTAATGCTGAAATGAGTTAAGACTTTGGGGGACTATTGGGAAGGCATGATTGGTTTTGAAATGTGGGGACATGATATTTAGGAGGGGTCAGGGGTGGAATGATATGGCTTGGCTGTATCTCCATCTAAACCTCTTCTTGGATTCCTATGTGTTGTGGGAGGGACCTTGTGGAAGGTGACTGAATCATGGGGCAGATCTTTCCCATGCTGTTCTTGTGATAGTGAATATGTCTCACGAGATCTGATGGTTTTAAAAAGGGGAGTTTCCCTGCATAAACTCTCTTCTCTTGTCTCCCACCATGTGACACATGCCTTTCACCCTCCACCACGATTGTGAGGCCTCCCCAACCACATGGAACTGTAAGTACAATAAACCCCCTTTTCCTGTATAAATTACCCAGTCTCGAGTATGTCTTTATCATAAGTGTGAAAATGGACAAATACACCCACCAAACTTAACTTCGTAAGTGAAAGAGACATGAAGTCCTTTTCAGACAAGCAAATGCTAAGGAAATTCATCACAACTAGACTGCTTTACAAGAGCTCCCAAAGAGAGTTATAAATAGGGAAAGGAAAGAATGATACCTACCACCACACAAACACACTTAAGCACATATGCCACTGACACTATAAAGCAACAATACAATCAAATCTACGTAACAACCAGCTAACTGTAAAATGACAGGATCAAATTCTCTTATGTCAATATTGACCCTGAATATAAATGGGATATAAAAGACATCGAGAGCTAAGTTGGATAGAGAAACAAGACTCAACTGTCTGCTGTCTTCCAGAGACTCATCTCACAACTAATGACACCCATGGCTTAAAGAGAAGAGATAAAGATTTATCTGGAAAAAGGAAAACAAAAAAAGAGCAGGAATAGCTATTCTTAGATAACATAGACTTAAAACCAAAAATGATCAAAAACAACAAAGAAGGGCATGACATAATGATAAAGGACTCAATCCAACGAGAACACTTAACTGTCCTAAATATATACACACCCAGCATTGGAGCACCCAGATTCATAAAACAAGTGTGTAGAGATCTACAAAGAGATTCAGACGACCACACAATAATACTGGGGGACTTCAACACCTCACTGACAGCATTAGATAGATAATCAAGGCAGAAAACTAACAAATATATTCTGTGTTTAACTCAACACCTGACCAATTGAACCTAGTAGAAATCTACAGAACACACCACCCAACACAAACAGAATGTACATTCTTCTCATCTGCACACAGAACATACTCCAAGATCAACCACATGCTTGGCCATAAAGAAAGTGTCAACAAATTAAAAAAAAAAAAGGAAAACATACCAACCACACTGTCAGACCACAGTGCAATAAAAATATAAATCAATACCAAGAAGATTTATCAAAACCATACAATTGCATGGAAGTTAGAGAACCTGCTCCTGTGGTCCTTTTGGGTAGATAACAAAATTGAGAAATAATTATAATAATAATTTTTTGGGTAGATAACAAAGTCGAGAAATAATTAAAACAATTATTTGAAACTAACAAAAACAGAGACAAAACATACGAGAATATTTGTAACAAAGCTAAGCAGTGTTAAGAAGAAAGTTTATAGTGTTAAACACCTACATCAAGAAGTTAGAAAGATCTCAAATTAATAACTTAACATTGTACCCAGAGGAACAAGAAAAACAAGAGCAAACCAAAGCCAAAGCTGACAAAAGAAAATATAAATCAGGACTGAAGTGAACAAGACTGAGACATGAAAGTTCATTCAAAAGATAAACAAAACCAAAAGTTGGTTCTTCAAAAGATTAAACAGGATTAATATACCATTAGCTAGATTAATAAATAAAAAAGAGAAAAGATCCAAATAAAGACAACCAGAGAAACAAAAATCCCTAGAGACTATTATGAATACCTCTATGCACGCAAACTAGAAAACCTAAAAAATATGAATAAATTCCTGGAAACACACAGTCTCCCAAGATTGAACCAGGAAGAAATTAAAATCTTGAAAAGACCAATAACAAGTTCCAAAATTGAATCAGTAATAAAAAGCCTACCAACCAACAAAAAGCCTTGGACCAGATGGATAGATGGATTCATAGTCAAATTCTTCCAGATGTAAAAAGAATAACTAGTACCAATCCTACTAAAAAATTCCAAAAAAATTGATGAAGAGGTAATCCTCCCTAACTCACTCTACGAAGCCAGCACTCATTCTGATAGCAAAGCATGGCAAAGATACAACAAAAAAGGAAAATTTCAGGCCAATATCCCTAATGAGCATAAATGCAAAAATCTTCAACAAAAAACTAGCTAACTGAATCCAGCAGCACAACAACATGTTAATTCACCATGATCAAGTAGGCTTTATTCCTAGGATGCAAGGTTGGTTCAACATAAACAAATCAATAAATAAGATTCACTACATAAACAGAATTAACAACAAAAGACACATAATTATCTAAATAGAGGCAGAAATGCCTTTGAAAAAATTTTAGCATCCCTTCATGTTAAAAACCTTTAACAAATTAGTCATGGAAGTAGCATAGCTCGAAATTATAAGAGCCATGTATGACATACCCACAGCCAACATTATGTTCAATGAGCAAAAGCTGGAAGCATTCCCTTTAAGAACTAGAACAAGATAAGAATGCCCATTATCACCATTCCTATTCAATATAATACTGAAAGTCCTAGTCAGAGAAATTGGGCAAAGAAATAAAAGGCATCAAAATAGGAAGAGAGGAAGTCAAAATGTCTCTTTTTGCTGATTATATAACTCTGTACCTAGAAAATCCCATAGACTCCTCCAGAAGACTTCTGGACTGGATTAAAATGACTTCAGTAAAGTTTCTGGATACAAAATCAATGTACAAAAATCATTGGCCTTTCTATACAACAATAAGATCCAAACACAAAGCCAATTGAAGAATGAAATCCCACTTCCAATAGCCCCCAAAAGAATAAGAAATACAAGGAGGTGAAATGAGAATTACAAAACACTGCTGAGAGAAATTGGAGATGACACAAACAATTGGAAAAAACTTCCATTCTCACTGATACGAAGAATTAATATACTTCAAATGGCCATATTCTCAAAAGCAATTTAGAGATTCAATGCTATTCCTACCAAACTACCAATGACATCCTTAACAGAAAGAGAGAAAATATTTTAAAATACGTATGGAACCAAAAAAAAAGCCAGAATCACCAAAGCAAATATAAGCAAAAGAATAAAGCTGGAGGCATTATAGTACCCTGTCTCAAACAGTGAAAATGCCCTCTAGATCATCCAGATCAAAAGGAGCAGGTATCAAGCACGCCCAAATGCAGCTCAAAACACTTTGCTCAACCACACCCCCATGGGAAACAGCTGTGATAAATCTTTAGGCTACAGTAATCAAAATAGCGTAGTATTGGTACAAAAACAGACACATAGACCAGTGGGTCAGAACAGAGAATGCAGAAATAAAGCCACACACCTACAACCACCTGATCTTTGAAAAAGTTGTCAATAACAAGCAATGGGGAGTGGATTCTCTATTCAATAATCATGCTGGGATAACTGGCTAGCCATATGCAGAAGATTGAAACTGGATCCCTTCTTTTCACCATACACAAAAATCAACTCAACATGGATTAAAGACTCAAATGTAAGACCTGAAACAATACAATCCATAGAAGAAAACCTAGGACTTAACAAAGGATTTGTGAAAATCGGACTTAACAAAGGATTTGTGATAAGTTCTGAAAAGCAGTTGCAACTCCTCCAATTGCCAATTTGTTGATTTTGTTAACCAAAATTGATGAGTGTTATTTAACTAAACTATAGAGCTTCTGCACAAGAGAAACTATCAATAGAGTAAACAGAAAACCTACAAAATGGGAGAAAATGCCTGCAAAGTATGCATTCAACAAAGGTGTAATATCCAGATTCCGTAAGGAACTTAAATCAGTAACCAGAGACCAAATAACCCCATTAAATAATGGGTGAAGAACATGAACAGACACTTTTCAAAAGAAAACACACACATGGCCAACAAGTATATGAAGAAATGCTAAACACCACTAATCATTACAGAAATGCAAATTAAAACCACAATGAGATACCATCTCACACTAGTCAGAATGGCTATTAATAAAATGTCAAAGAGTAACAAATGTTTATGAGACGACAGAGAAATGGGAAAGCTTATATAGTGCTGGAGGAAAGGTAAATTAGTTCAGCTACTGTGGAAAGTATTTTGGGGATTTCTCAGATAACTTAGAACTACTGCTCAACCCAGTGATCACAGTATTGGGCATATACTGAAAGGAAAATAAATTGCTTTACCAAAAAATGTTCTACATGCATTTGTATGTTTATTGCAATGCTATTCACAATAGCAAAGACATAGAATCAACCAAGATGCCCATAAATGTTGGACTAGATTAAAAAAATGTGGTACATATGAAATACTATGTGAAATACTATGAAAAAAAGTGATAACATGAAATACTATGCAGCCATAAAAAAGAATGAAATCATGTCCTTTGTAGGATGCCATTGTAGGTCATTATCCTATGTGAACTAATGTAGAAATAGATTACCAAATACTGCATGCTCTCACTTATAAGTGAGCATTAAACATTGAACACACATGAACACAAAGATGGGAATGATAGTCACTGGGGACTACTTGAGATTGAAGTTTGGGAGGGAAATATGGGTTGGAAGTCTACTTTTATGTACTATGCTCACTACCTTGGTGACAGGATCATTTGTACCCCAATGATATGCAATTTGCTCATGAAACAAACCTGCACATGAGCCTTCTGAATCTTAAATAAAGTAAAATACAATACATTAAAAAATAAAAAATACAATGATTATGTTCATATAATGTATCATAGATTTAGAAACAAATTCAGTTGACCAGTATGTCAATTATAAGATAGAATGATATTTATTCTAGCATTTAAGGAAATTTTATCTTTGTTATTGGGAAAATTTGTAAAAGATAATAAAATTTATAAAATATCAATCCTTTCAAATAAATAGAACTGCTAAAAACAAATCAAAATTTCAAATTGTACCCAATCTATTCACAATTAATTGACGATTTTTTGAGCATTTGTCTTTCAAATAAATATGAATTGCATATACACCATGGAATACAAGCAAAAGAAGCAGATACAAGTAAATAAATTTATATTATAATGAATATATATTCAAAAACAACCTCAGGGTAAATTTTAGAGACTATACTATAAATTATTGAACCATCCAGATAAGTTTACAATTTGTATGTAATATGTAAGTTAAAAAAGTGTAATAAGAATATATTTGAGACAGATTTTTAGCAACAAATAGTGAAGAAAAAGTTTCATTGGCAGATTGATTTTTTTATTCACCCAAAATTAGATTTCAAGTGTGTATTTTTTTTGCAAACCATTATAACGTATAATCTGGAGAAGTATATGAACCTCTTTGCTCTCATGAATACAATTCTATTTTTTATGTCTAATGGTGTATAACAAGCTACCACAGAACTTAGTGATTTACAATGTAATTTTATTTCGCTCAGGGTTTTGTGAATTAAAAAAAAAAATGGGAAAGGCTTAACAGGGCAGTTTGGTATCAGCTGGGTTGGCTGGGGCCAGAGCATCTACTTTCAATACAGCTTATTCAGTCATGTGTCTGACATCTTGGTGCTTTTTGGCTTCTCTTTCTCCACATGCTATTTCATTCTCCAGGGCCTTTTCTTGTGGCTTCAGTTTCTCATAATGTGTTGGTGTCAGGGTAGTTATATTTTCTAAACAGCAGCTGGATTTCCTCAGAGTGTTTCAGGAGAACTGGATGGAGGAAGCAACCTTTCTTAAGATCTGCCCTTGAAAATCTCTCATCGTTATTCCTACCACATTATTTTTGACCGAATCAGCCCACCTGCACATGGCTTTCCTACTTTTAACATGGAACCTCTTCTGTTCTTGAAAGCTCTATGATCCCTGGTAAACTTGAATGTTTGTCACCCTATATATTCTCAACCAGGTTACTAAGGCTGGCCTAGATTCAAGGGAGAAGAGTAGAAAAAATATCTGTGGCCATGTTTAAGTTACCCAAGTCTTTTATATGATTACAAATTAGATTTCTTACACATTCAAGATACATCTTTAGGGCAACTACTTCAGAACTGAAGTTCAGGTTCTCATTGGTTAGATGAGATCCAGGCAGGAATAAGGTTCTTTGGCATCATTTCCTCAGGTAAGGTTTCTCTCAGTCAAACTTCCTGAATTCAGAGACAAGATGCATGCCCCTCCCACACACTCACCTTACAATGCTGCAACAAAGAAGAAAACTGCAAAAAGCACTCATACTTTTAAAAGTAGAAATGGGAGATACCAAACCACACAGTGATCCATAACAGTCCCTAAATTCGTCCAGAAGCATGTGGTCATGTCCTTGCCTAGGACACGGTCTCTGGAATGGTTCCCAAGGCTCTTGGGACCCTTCCTCAGGGCTCTTGGTTTCACCCTTTGAGTCATCCCTTTATTTTCTTAAGAAATATCCTGTGTTTACAACTGAGTTTCTTTCTCCAAAGCTGGAAATCACTCTTCGTTTGGAACTGACTCTATCCCTTTCAATCCAAGTTGGAAAAATGCCTTTAAAAACTGTGTCACTTTCCTATGTATCAAATTACAACCCACTCCAATACACGAAAGTCACACTCATGTTTCTTTCTAAGATAGGCTTTTTAATACCTTGGACTAAGTGTTAAAGTACTGTGCTTAAGATGCTTAGAAGCGTTTTGTCTTCTTCAGAGGGTCTACAAAACATGCCATTTAGATTCAGACAGAAATTTTCATCTAGCAGAGACTGTCTAAGAGGCACATCCTTAAGAATCTTGCAGGTTATACTGAGCAAGCACATATGTCTTTCTGAAGTCTCACTACAGGGTTTTAAAGCCATAGAATTGAGAGTTTTACCCTGTGACCATGCTTTACTAGTAGACCCTGGATTGGGTATTTTTCCTGAGACCAGAGAATTTTGCCTGTAGAAGAAAATAAGGATGAGAGCTTGATTTTAGAACCCAGAAAATATTTTCTCCTTTACCTGGCCCAGATTCTGCTTGAAAACTGAAAATTCAATTTATTTTTGCTTTATCTATGTTTTACCACATGCAGCTAAAATAAACAATTTGGCAGTTTCAACAATGTGCCTGAAAAGCCTCATAGCCAAATATTAAAGTATACTAGACATGTTTTCTGTTCATCTCATTTTCACATACAACAATGTTGCCAAACTTACCTCTACTACATAAAACGGTTCACTTTTTTGTAGGCTTCAATGCCAATTTCACCACTGTCCTTCAAATTATCAGTAACAACTTTCACTAACAACAAGGATGGGGAAAAAGTCTTTAAATTTGGCAAATGATTCATTTTATTAATTCACCAATTATTTTTGAAAGTTTATCATCTACAAAGCCCCACAGTAAATACTGTAGGCAATGTCATACACTATATTTGGGTCTTGAACATCTAAATTAACATGACATGAATTAAAATGTGGTAAATGCTGAATATGATGTATAGGTGAAGTTCTAAAGGGGTTTCAGAGAGAAAGGTTTGTGTTTTGTTTTGTTTTTGTTTGTTTCCTGGCTCAGTTTAGACTTAGTTCTACAAAGATCAGGGATAAGAATTGCAAGTCAGCAGGGAATTTATTTGAACTGGAAACAGAAGTGGGTTTGGGAAACATGACTTTGTTTCTTTGGGTAGATCATAGAAATGAGAGGAAGGAATGGGACATAACTCAGTCAAGAAATGGAGCCAGGGCTATAAATGTCAGGCTAATGATTTTAGATGTTTTTTCTATAGAAAATGGAAAGGCATTATTGCTGTTGTTATTGTTGTTGTTTTCATTACTTTTAATTTGGTTATATAAAGATTAATCTGGAAATGCAGGCTGGACTAGGGAGGAGGCCATGGGAACAGGTCATCAGTTAGGAGTGCTGGCTTCATTTCTGAAGCAACATCTGAATGCCTGTAAGAGAACATTGGCAATGGGAATGGAGAGAGTGAGGCAGATCAGATAGATTATGAATTAAGCATTCACTATAATTCATTATCTTTTTTCTCACTCTTATTATCTCTCTGTCCATCTAAATGAACAATTCCTCATTATATGTAATTTTGCTGGAACTAATGGCAAATGCAGTTTATAAATTCAACTACCTGTTGTAAAAATGTAAATATGGAGATTTAGTTTCAGAATTTCTTGGATCCAGAATACTACTTTTGTTAAAAGGATTTATCAGTCTGTTTCCAGTTATTCAGTTGCTAATGAGTTTCTGAAGAGAGCAGCATTCAGATGAAGTAGATGGTGGTTGAAGTCTTCTGGAAAACACGGCTGCTTATTGTTGACTAGAATCAAGATGCAATTCATCATGCTTTTGACTTATCCCTGAAAGTCACTGTCACTTCCAATGACTTAAATATAAGTAACGTAAGGTCATCTTAGACAGTTTTCAAGTTAGATTGCTTTTGCATTTGGACATATCCAAAGGCTAAGAGTATCTTAATTTATTTTAAATACATCTTATAAAAGGAAATGCATTTATTCAAATGACTTTCTCTTTATTTCCAGTTCTTCGTTATGTATAATTTTCTCACATAAAGAAAACAGATTTTGTTTTTTGGTCATCAAATCCAGTGATAAACAGCTCTTTATCAATGTATTGGCTTTAGCTTTGACTCCTTCTACCTATTAAAACCAATATCTGAAAAACTGATAATTCATCTTTAACATCCTAGATGCAAAAGCTCTAGATTTTCAACATGCTGCCATAAAACCTGTGTGTATGACTTTCAAGGGTAGCACAATATCTTCCCAAATTTAGTCTGACACTGCAGTAGAAATAATAATGAACTTAGTTTAAATTATGCTAATAAAATAATATAACAAATCACATAATAATAAAGCACATTGAGTATTCGTTTCTAATAGATTGGCATGAATTAAAAGGTTTTTAAAGATAGGAACAATTTCTTTTGAGAACAGAACATTCATTGCTTTTTAAAAACAATTTGAGTTCATTTGGAAAGGTAAGCATGAGTTTAAAAATATTTTATTTTTCCAGTATCTTTAAGAATGGATAATATTTACTAAACTGCCAGGTAAAATTTGAACATTTCTTTAATATGGTCTTTCAGCTCTTTAAAAAAGAATGTGTTACATAAATATTCTATGTATCTCTTTCTTGCCCCGGATATACCATTATCTGATCTCAAATTTTGTATTTAAATTACCCAATATATACTTGAAACTAAAACCTGTGTAGACATGCACTACCACTATTCTCAGTAAAAAACAAAGGAGAAAAACATGAAAATCAACGAACTACTGGAAATCATCCCAAATGATATTTAAAGAATGATAGAATTTGGAAAATAGAGTCACAACTGATGCTTATTTGGCTAAGGATCTGGATGGAGCTTGGAAATAAGAAATAAAAATGAACTAAGCCAAGTCACAAAGTATCTAAAACTAAATGAAACAGTACAAGCATGTGTAAGTGACATTTTTTGATGAGTGACATTTTAAGAAAAGTAGAAAAGCACACTCTTTTTTAGAATGTAAGATAGATAAAAAGCTTAAGATTTAATTACTCTTGAGAAATACAAGGCACAGCCAGTCACCCTGACTTGCCCTAAGACTGTTCATGTTTTTTTTTTTTTTCTTGTCGCTCAGTTAAGCATAAATTCATAGATTTCATGGTTAAAAGAGCCTGAGATGAGATGCTGGTTGCCTGCACTTAGTCCTGCCACTTCTTATCGGACCATCTGCTGTCACCTCAAAAAGCCAAGACTGTATAATCTTGGTAAACATACGAACCATTCCTGCATTTAATTTTGGTTGGAAGGAAGACCCCATTATGTGTATTGATTTTGAAGTGTCACTACCTTCTTTTGATGAATTCTCAGTACCTTATAGCAACTGACTGCATTTCCATGAACATAATATTAAGTCTTAAAAGTGTTTACTACACACTTCTTACATAAATGCTTAACAAAGTTCATGATCTTAGAAGTAAATCTAATTTGCATGAAAGCCTGCCTACGGGTTTTATTCACCTTCTGGATTTAAGTAGCATTTGTCATCTACGGACCCAAATGTGCTGGAGCTGGCACAGAGTTAGTGATAAGCAGAAGCAATGATTGCTGGTTGCTGAAACTACCAGTGCCAGTTTAAAACTCCTGAAAACTCTCTTGGCTGAAGACTGGATTGCACCTGACCATTGGAGCACGTGGGTGTCCTTGCAGTGTGTCTATATGTGTGTCCTTGTAAGTGGGGGGTAGGAGCGGTAGGGTTGGGGAAAGCCAGAAGAGATCAAATAATCACAGCTGTGAGAAAGGACATTTTATAGAGGATTCACCTTTCCTCAAATCTTTAGCTGCACATTTTATTTTACTCCATTCTCAATTTTATTAATTATTTCAAGATCTGTGTGGGATCTATAAATAGTACAGCATACAGATTGAAGAAGCTTAGCAAATCTCACAGTATAGTGGAGCTAGTGAAAATGAAAGATAAAGAGAGAATCTGGAAAGCTGCCAAAGAAAAATGACACTCACTTAAAATGTAATGGTAATTCTAAAGATGGCAGACTTTTCGTCAGAAACTATGGAGGACAAAGACGGCATAAAGACATTTTTAAAGTGCTGAAAGAAAAAGAAAATCACCAACCCAGATAATACCCAAAACAGCCAGTGAAATTATTCTTTCAGAATGAAGGTGAAATAAAAAATTTTCAGATAAAATAAAACTATGAGAATTGATGGTCAGGACACCATCCGCACAAAATAAACTAAAGGAAGTTTTCAGGATTAAAGAAAATGATACCAGTGGAAAATTCAAATCTTTGGGAATGAATGAAATTATAAATGTAGCACAAAAATAAGATAATGTTTTTATTAATTCCTTTAAATTACACATGACTTGTTTAAAACAAACAATTTAACAATGTCTTAAGATATTTATTATATATAACATAAGAACATTAGCATAAAGAATGGTGAGCTGATAGAAGTAAATCAAAATATATGCTTTTATTTTTCCCTACATTTTAAAGAAGTGATGCCATATATATTCTAAGTAAAATGTGAAGAGTTGAAGATAATTTTCTATAATGCCTAGAGAATTCTGTAAGTAAATAATGTGAAGACATGTAGCTAAAAAGAGAATAGATAAATTGAAATAAAATTCTAAACAATGCTTTGATTCACTCCAAAAGAAGGCAGAAAAAGAAAGAAAGAAACAAGAAACAGTGGCCAATAGATAAACAAATGATAAAATGAAAGCTGTAAATAGAACCGCTAGAAGCACATCAATACTTACATTAAATGTTAATGGATTAAGCACTCTATTAAAAGGCAGATAGTTTTAGAATGAGTATAAAAAGCAAGGCCTAACAGTTAATGTTATCCATAAAAGATGCACTTTAAATATAAATAAGTAGCTATGTTGGAAATCCATGGATGAAAAAAGATATAGTATGTAAATAGTAAGTATAAGAAGGCTAGAATGAATATATTGTCAGATAAAATCCACTTCAGACAAAGCACATTACAAAAAACTGATACAATTAATAAAAGGGTCAATTCATAAAGAAAATATAACAATCATAAATATGTATGCACTTAAGAGAGGCTCAAAATACATCTCGCAAAAATTAGCAGGATTTTATGATCATAGCAGTAGATAGTAACTACTCCAAATGATTGCACATAGAGTCAAAAGTATCAATGAATACATAGGGAATCTGGGCACTATTTCCTATCTTGACCTAACTGATATTTGTAGAACATTATTTGTAACTGCAAAATATGAAATTTATTTCAAGAACTCATTGTATGTTCTAAAAGACAGACAAGTATGTTAAATCATTTAAAACACTCAACAAATTAAAAAATTTTGAGATTATATAGAGTATGTTCTCTGTATACAGTGAAGTTAAATTAGAAATTGATTAAAATTATTTAGAAAAACTCTAAATATGTGAAAATTAAAAGCAAGGCTCAAAATAATTTATCAAAGAAGAAATGACATGAAATACTAGATAATATATTAAAGTAAATGAAAATAAAATGAAAACCTTTCAAAATTAATGAGATCCACCCATAGAAATCCAACAGAGGAAATGTCAAGGTTTTGATGCATATATTAGAAAACAAGAAAAGTCTAGAATTAATGAACTAAACTTTCAGTTTAAGAAGCTGGAGATAAAAATAGTAAATTAATTTTAAAATAAGTAGAAGACAGAACGAATAAAGATCAAAATAGAAGTCAATAACATGCAAAATGGGGACCAACAGAGAACAGAAAAGAAACCAAAGTCCAGTTATTTGAAAAGATGAATAAATGTGATAAAACTCTAGCTTGAATCAGCATGAAAAAGTTACAAAAATTGTCATTGGAAATGAAAAAGACACCATCACCATATTGTCTACAGATATTAAGAGAATAATAATCTTATGGACAATAAATGTGACATTTTAGATGAAATAGGTAAATTCCTTCAGACATAAATTGCCAAAATTGACACCAGCAAATACAAATAGCACCATATTTATTAATTGTTTAAATGTCAAAAACCAACCATTCAAGAAAACTCTAGGTTTTCTCTAAATTATGTTTTCTTGGCAAATTTTATGAAACAGTTAAGGGTAAATTAACACCAAACTTACGCAAACTCTTTCAGAAAATAGAAGAGGGGCCCACAACCCCCAACTCATTTTAAGAGGCATTCATAAGTGTTACATCAAAACCTGATAAAGATTTTACAAAACAAGAAAATTAGAGACTAATATTCCTTATAAAATGAGATGAAAAGTTACTTAATGAATTATATCATAACCAAAAGGAGTTTAACTCAGAAATCCAAGTGTTGTAAGCAGGCTCTATGATGGCTCCTACTAGTCCCTGCATCCTGGTATTCATGGTCTTGTAATCATTTCACATTGAATGTTGGCTGGGTTTAGTGACTCACTTCTAACGTCTGATGTTCTGTTACCAGAAAGCACATCTTTGCTTCAGCTTTTGTCTTGCTGTTCTTTCTCCTTCCGTCTCTCTCTCTCTCTCTCTCTCTTTCTGTCTTAAATTGCTCACTCTTAAAGAAGCCAGCTGTCCTGTCATGAGGCAGTTCTGTAGCAAACAGTAGCCAATAAGAAACTGAGGCCTTCAGCTCAATAGCCCATGAAGAATGGAGGCCCACATGAGTAAGCTTAGAAGATCTTTCTCCAATTGCATCTTTGATGAGACTGTAGCCCCAAGCAATAGTTTGCCTGAATCCTCATAAGAAACCTTGCACCAAAGCCATCTATCTAACCTGAACCTGGCTTCCTGACCCACAAAAAATGTGAGATAAATGTTTGTTGTTTTAAAGTGCTGTCTTTTGGGTGTAATTTATTGCAGTTTAACTTTAAAATAATCAAATTAAGATAAATGAAGAACAACTATATTATCATCTAAATAGATATAGAGGAAGCATATAACATGTATGACAACAACTGATGATTAAAAAACCTCACTAAGAAAAGTGTGCCACAAATCTGCTTAAAGGTGAAATATTGAAATGCTTCCCCTAAGTCTAGGAACCAGATAAAGATGTGCACTCCCAAAACATGTGTTTGATATTTTATAGCATATATATTTAATATCATATATATGGAATGTTTTATATTTATTTAAAATACATATGTTTTACTTCGTGATGTGTACTCTCACCACTTGTGTATGATATTTTATTGACAATTTGGTACAATAAAACATGAAAAAGAAATAAAAAAAGTAAAGATGAGAAAGGAAATAATAAAGCTATTTCTATTTGCACATGACAGGATTATTTACATAGAAAGTTTTATTTAGACTCTAGAACCAACAAGTGAAAATTAGAAATAAGGCATAATAAAAGTGAAATATTTTCAAATTCAGTTGTATTTTTATATACTAACAACTATCATTTTAACTTTAAAAGCATTTCATTTGTGTAATTCTCTGAAAAAACTTAAAACACTCTAGAATAAATTAACAGAAGATGTGCAAGCTATTATTATCAAAACTATGTAACATTGCTGAAAGTAAAGAATCCATAAATTAATAGAGTAATGAACCATTGATTGACAGATTCATTATTAAGATAACGTTTGTTCCAGAATTCAACTATGGATTCAAAGCTATCACTTTCAAAATACCACTATTTATTTTATAGAAATTAGCAAAGTTATTCTAAAAAGTTTTATGATAATGTTAATGATCCAGAATAGATAAATTACTAAAATAAGTTTGGAAGAGTTAAAAATGACCTGATTTCAAGAATAGTATAAGATTAGTGCAATTAAGAGAGTGAGATTTACATATTAAAATAGGCATATAGAGGGCCGGGCACGGTGAATCATGCCTGTAATCCCAGCACTTTGGGAGGCTGAGGCGGGCAGATAACGAGGTCAGGAGATCGAGACCATCCTGGCCAACACAGTGAAATCCCCTCTCTACTAAAAATACAAAAAATTAGCCAGGCGTGGTGGGCGCCTGTAGTCCCAGCTACTCGGGAGACCGAGGCAGGAGAATGGCATAAACCTGGGTGGCGGAGCTCACAGTGAGCCGAGATCAAGCCACTGTACTCCAGCCTGGGCGACTGAGCAAGACTCCGTCAAAAAAAAAAAAAAAAAAAGGCATATAGATTAATGGAACAGATGAGGGATTTCAGAAAAAGAAACTCTCATATATGGTCAATTAACTTTTGACAAAGATTTTGAGGAAATTCAGTGGTAAAAGGAAAGTCTTTTTAAAAAATTGTGTTGGAACAACTAAATATACATACAGAAAAAGTAAATTTTGACTCCTATCAAACAAAACTCATAAATATCAACTCAGAACTCTATTAAGTAGAGCTCTAAATGTGAAGGTTAAAATAATAAAACTTTAATATAAAAGAAATCGGAAATCTTTACTCAGAGTTTGAAAAGATTTCTTAGTACATTAAAAAGCATGAATTAAAAAGAATACACTTAATTTTGTTGAAATCCAATTTTTTTGCTCTTAAAAGACAGCATTTAAAAAAGGAAAGGCAAGCTCTGAAATGGGATAAAATATTTGCAATGACAAATTTCAAACAACAAACTTTTATCCAGTATATACAAATAGTTCTTATAACTCAATAATAGAAGATTAAAAACAACCTATAATAAAATGGGAGAAAGATTTCACAAAAGAAGATACACAAATGTCCATTTAACCCATGAAAACAGCATTAGGAATTAGGGAAATGCAAATTACAACTACAAAGAAATATGTCTAAATAGTCACAAAATAGCTAAAATTTTAAAAGACCAAAAGTACACAGTTTTGATGAAGGCATGGAATAAGTGAAATATTCATATGCTGCTAGTATGAATGTAAAATGGCATGATCACTTTGACAACTGTTGGCATATATAATGGCATATAATTCAGCCATTCTACTCCTAGGTGTTTATCAAAGAGAAATACAAATATACAAATATATAGCCACATAAATACATGTATAAAGATGTTCAACCCACATTATTCACCATAGTCAAAACCTGGGAGCAATGCTAAGTCTTACCAACAAATGAATGAATGAGCTGAGTTATATGTATGGAATGGAACACTCATTAGAAATACATAGCGGAGGAAAACTTTTACACATAGCAATAAATATCAATAATCCTAAGCCAAAAGAACAAAGCTGGAGGCAGCATGCTATCTGACTTCAAACTATACTACAAGGCTACAGTAACCAAAACAGCATGGTACTGGTACCAAAACAGAGATATAGACCAATGGAACAGAACAGAGCCCTCAGAAATAATGCCGCATATGTACAACTGTCTGATCTTTGACAAACCTGACAAAAACAAGCAATGGGGAAAGGATTCCCTATTTAATGGTGCTGGGAAAACTGGCTAGCCATATGTAGAAAGCTGAAACTGGATCCCTTCCATACACCTTATACAAAAATTAATTCAAGATGGATTAAAGACTTACATGTTAGACCTAAAACCATAAAAACCCTAGAAGAAAACCTAGGCAATACCATTCAGGACATAGGCATGGGCAAGGACTTCATGTCTAAAACACCAAAAGCAATGGCAACAAAAGCCAAAATTGACAAATGGGATCTAATTAAACTTAAGAGCTTCTGCACAGCAAAAGAAACTACCATCAGAGTGAACAGGCAACCTACAGAATGGGAGAAAATTTTTGCAACCTACTCATCTGACAAAGGGCTAATATCCAGAATCTACAATGAACTCAAACAAACTTACAAGAAAAAAACAAACAACCCCATCAAAAAGTGGGTGAAGGATATGAACAGATACTTCTGAAAAGAAGACATTTATGCAGCCAAAAAACACATGAAAAAATGCTCATCATCACTGGCCATCAGAGAAATGCAAATCAAAACCACAACGAGATACCATCTCACACCAGTTAGACTGGCCATCATTAAAAAGTCAGGAAACAACAGGTGCTGGAGAGGATGTGGAGAAATAGGAACACTTTTACACTGTTGGTGGGACTGTAAACTAGTTCAACCATTGTGGAAGTCATCGTGGCGATTCCTCAGGGATCTAGAACTAGAAATACCATTTGACCCAGCCATCCCATTACTGGGTATATACCCAATGGACTATAAATCATGCTGCTATAAAGACACATGCACACATATGTTTATTGTGGCACTATTCACAATAGCAAAGACTTGTAACCAACCCAAATGTCCAACAACAAGAGACTGGATTAAGAAAATGTGGCACATATACACCATGGAATACTACGCAGCCATAAAAAATGATGAGTTCATGTCCTTTGTAGGGACATGGATGAAGCTGGAAACCATCATTCTCAGCAAACTATCACAAGGACAAAAAACCAAACACTGCATGTTCTCACTCATAGGTGGGAATTGAACAATGAGAACACACGGACACAGGAAGGGGAACATCACACACCAGGGACTGTTGTGGGGTGGGGGGAGGGGGGAGGGATAGCATTAGGAGATATACCTAATGCTAAATGATGAGTTAATGGGTGCAGCACACCAACATGGCACATGCATACATATGTAACAAACCTGCACGTTGTGCACATGTACCCTAAAACTTAAAGTATAATAATAATAAAATAAAAATATATATAATAAATTATTTTTAAAAAAGTATGTGAGAAAAAGAAGCAAGACAGAAACAAATACATGCAATACAATTTAATTTGTATATAATTCTATAAAATGCAAAGTGATTTATAGTGACAAAATGATTAATGGTTTCCTGGGCTTGAGATGGAGGGAGTCATACACACTTCCAAAAAGAAAGAACATTTTCAGAAGTGATAGATTCTTTATATGGATTGTGATCATGTCTTCAGGGGCATGTACTTCCAGTAAAATAAATCACACAAATCACACAATTTAAATAAATATGGTACATAAACTTATACAGTATTTAAATCACACTTCAATAAAATTAATTAAACAAAAAATTTAAAACTTGAGTCTAAACCTCACTCATAAAGAAAAATGAACTGAGCCACCTGAGTATAAGCATAACAGCACCAGGTAAAATATGAAAGCATTATGTGATTGTTGTTATGGAATATAACCATATTGTCCAAAACAAACCAGGCACATGGAATGTATGAGGTCCTGTGCTCTAAATGTGATGAAACATGACAAAAAACAGAAACTCTGAAAGTACTTTCCGGAAACATCGGTGACTTCACATGACTAAAATCTCCCAGTCCTTTTCCTCAAATCTTGTATACCAGCTAAGCGGCTAGAAATATATACATACCAGCCCCTAAGCTGGTATACATATGCATATATATATATGTATATATGTGTGTGTGTATATATATATATATGTTTTTCATGACTATATATATATATATATATATATATATATACACACACATATATATATCCGCTATAAGAGAGTTCTCCTGAACTAATTAAAATCTGGAAATCTGGAAGCAAAACCACATGGCTGCCCAGAGGAAAGATATACTTCCAGGTAAACAAGACAGAGAAGTGATCATGGAAGAGCTGACACCATGCAGAGATATTAAAGACTGGTGAGGTACTGGGAAGCTTGAGGGAGAATAGTCAGACAAGAAAGCCATAAAGAGTTATTGAAAGAAAATAAAGGTAACCAAGAGACTGGGTTCTGCACGGAAGTAGGAGCTAAGGGAGGAAGGTTCTGGGAGACTGTATCTCAGCTTCTGTTTGATTAATCTGTGACAATATCTTCTGTTATTTATTTTTAAAATTTGCTACATCTCAGAAATGCATTAACTATACCATTTTCAATTTAAAATGGGTGTACGGGCTCTGAAAAGTGATACTGATATGCTCAACTAGGAACCCTGCCATTGGAAAAATAAGACTTCACACAGGTACATTGTCTCCTGAGTAACTCTGTTATAGACTCAGTAATGTCTACCCAATTAAACACTGAGGCTGAAAGACACTCACTGAGGCAGAGAGCAGCCAAGCAGTGATGATTTAGATCAACCTTAGAAAGAGGTTTCAAAGAGCATTAGGCCCACAGAAATCCTGTGGTCCATCAAACTTGAATTAATCCTACCAGCCCTTCACTGGGCCCTCAGTGCTCACAAGCATCCATGAATTTGCCTGCTCCCTTTCTGTCCCTATTCACCACTGCAGTGCTTCCAAGATTCCCCAGGCACTTCTCGCACTCATTAGACATCTTTGCTTCCTACTTCACATAAATAGAGGTCAGCAGTCCTAAGTCTACTCAATAAACTTGTCCACTCTATTTTCAAAATTCTCTTGATTTATAAGAGAAGTCTCTTCTCTTGCCCAAGGTTAATTTGTTCCTCTTACGTTTCCTGACTTCCTTTAAGACTTTGTGCCATATGCTATTTCACCTCTCTTTCCAGTTCTATGTTTTCTATTACCATTAAGCCCTTCAATGAACTAACATTGCTCTCATTTTAAAAATAAAAAGCAAGAGTAAAAAAAAAATCAGAAAAATACCCTTTCTTCTACATTGTCTTTTATTCAAATGTTTTAAAATACAGTGTATTAATATAAATTTTGAGGTATAGTAAGGCCAACAGATCAGCAACTTATTGCCATTGAAAACAGTCTATTACTCACAGTTTCCAAGAGGAGGTGACACACTATGCCACAGGGAGCCATATAGGAAAGTGCTAGGCAGGGCCATGGGGCAGAGGGCAGAGGGCAGAGGGCAGAGGGAGAACTGTGGGCAAAAGCCTGTATTGTGGTTTCCACATGAAGGGAAAGATGAGACAGAGTAAGCAAGTTTAGGATTGGCTAGTTGAAGTAATTTCAGCAGGCTCTGGGGTGCAGAGACTGTTCCTAGTTATCTGGCACCTGCCCTGGATGATTAGAGCAGATGGATAGTGACCCAGAGTGTGTACACTCAGTACAAAAGGTGATTGTGGCGTGGGCCCTGGATTGGTTGGTTTGTATTTGAAAAACATGTCCCAGGAAAACTTCTCTAGAGAAGTGTATGGAGGAACAATGAGAGAGGCAGGAAGCCAGGACAAGGTGATTTGGGTGTAGTATCAGGTTGTGCAAAGCAAGAAGTATTCAGCACATGCATGGAGGGCAATTGTTAACACACAATTTATAGAAACAATTAATATGGTTAGTACATGCAGATACCATGCCAAAATTTTTGTTCTCTTCAAGATAGAAGTTCTTGAAGTAGCCTTTATTTAGTATTTGTACTACTTGCTCACTACTCAGCAAGAATAAATTTTCTTCGGAGTTCTATAATGACTTTGAAATTGATGTAAGGTCTGCAATGAGTTCTTAAATGTCTCTCCAACTTTGTCACTGCTCTTACTCATAGCCACTAGCTTCATTCAAGCACTTGTTACCTCTTGTCAGAACTATCTTAATTGCCCTGTAAACAGCTTCATGCATCTAGATTCCAACCTGCAAAACCTATACCCTGACCTATCTAGCATTCTAAAGTACACATCTCATGGTCCTCTTCATTGTCTATTACAGGCTACAGAACACACACACTCCAGCCTCATAAAGTAGTTTTCCAGTCTCTTTCCATCCACCTGATACCCTTCAATGTACCTTCTACAATTTAGTCACATTAAGTTATCTAAAACTCAAGTGCTCAATTTTGCCCCCATGCCTATATACACATGGTTATCTTTTGTGTGGGAAACCATTCAGCGCCCCTGGGACCACTACTCTTTTGTTAATGTGGTAGGCTGACTACATTGATGGCCCAGATCTTCGCTTCTCCCATCATAAGTGAAGAACTCTGTCTCACACATTGGCCCTCAGATTCACCACGTGACATACAGCCCACCTTGGAAGCATGGGAGAACACAGGGGAGATCATAAACTGCCTAGCTGAGCTAAGGACTTATGGGAAATTATTAATAATAAAATTAATGAATGAATGCTGCATTAAGCCACTAATTTATATTGTGGTTTCTTACACAATGATGCCTAACTGACAAATTAATTTTACATAGACTAGGACCTCTCAAACACTATGTGTTAATCATCTTTATGTGCCCAGTATTTGGCAGAAAGTAGCTGCTCAAATGTGTGATGAGCCAATCAATCAATAAATGAAATATTACTAATACTCCTCCTCTTTCCTATTCTTTCCTCCTAGTAATTTTTACCCCTTGTATTTGATCCCTTTCCAAGGTTTAAAAATAATAAATATGTTACTGCAATATATGAATCATAATGTTATCATAAACATAGATTGTCATAAAAATAAATCTAAAGAAGTATTGAAAATCATCATTGGTGGTTCTTGTGAGGCCCGAGTACATAATATTATCAACAACCTGTGCTTATTCTAATGTTTTATTTTATAACTGTAATGACATTGCACATAATGAAATTGTAAAACTTAAGACCGTGTTACCATTTGTGAAATGGCAAGACATTTTAAACTAAATCATGAATAGATATAAATTTCCATGAATTTAAGCTATAGGCACTATCCACCTTCAACTCAAATACCAGGTTATTTTATGGAAATTAAAAGGGAAAAATATTCAGGAGTTTCCTAGTAGCTCTCTTTGCAAATTAACTTGTAATGATGCTTAAGAAGTTGCCCTAGAACATAATCACTATTCTCTTTTAGTTATTCAAACATTAGACTCTCCTATTTTAATGAAATTACAATAGAATTTTGAGCCCTTGTTGAAACATGCCGTAAGATTACTAATGACAATTTTTAAGTTATCTAACCAGTCAAACATTCAGCAATCCACAAATTTGGCTATGTTTATTATTGAGCTGCATAAACCATAGTATATTATCATATATTTAATTTCTCAAACATCATGACAATATAAATAACATACAAGAAAAAATGTTTTTTAGGAATACATGGAAGTTTAGTATCCTTTTGCCTATCTGGTGTGCACTAATTCATATATATATATTAATTCAACAAATATTTTGAGGACAAAATATGTTTGAGCTAATGCCAGCCAAGGTGGAAAACACAGGGTTTTGTGGAAAATAGAGCTATTTAAATAATTACAATCCCATGAGTGCTAGTCTTGATGTATATAAAAATTTTAAGAAACTGGAGGAGAGGTTAATGCATTTTTCTAGGGAAATCCTCAAAAAAGAAATGGTTTTGGGAGCAGATGTTCCAGACTAAGTCGGATCTCATAGGTAGACAAGGTGTAAAATGGCATTCTGAGACAGAGACAATGGCATATTTAAAGTCAAAGTCACTGGGAAGGGTCTGCTCGTTCTCAGAAGAGTTCCCCTTGACTATGGAGTCAAGTTTATGGACCAGCAGCAGCAGCATTGCCAGGGAGTTTGTTAGAAATGCACATTCTCTGGACCCATCCCAGTCTTGCTGAATCAGACTCTGGTAAGGCAGAAAAATCTGTGTTTAATAATTTGCCACATGCTTATTGAGCATGTCAACATTCAAGAAGTATGACTATTGGAAAGTAGTTCCAAAGCATAAGGTGTACCAAAATCACATGATACTCAGGGTGTTTCAAAATACCAACTTTTGATCTTTACCCCAAAGTTTCTGATCCAGTAGGTCCGGATGAGCTTAAGAATTGCATCTCAAACATGTTCCCAGGTTGTGTCAAGGCTGCAGATCCAGGAAACATACCGAACTAGGGGTGTGAGTAGCTGATGTTGAATTTAAATGCCATTTGAGGCCAGATTATGAAAGAAGTATGTGGGTGGTAGGCAGAATTTTAAGATGCCCTTTACAATTCCAGACCTTTGGTGTATATACCCCATCTCCATGTTATGGAATTAAGTACTATTCTCAGTACTGCTTGAAGGGTTTTAAAGGTGTGATTATGATCCCAATCACTTGAATTTTAAATACGAATATTTTTCAGACAGTTGAAAATAAATCAGTTGAGCCCATTAAATCTAGACCAAAATGTGGAAAATGAAGATGTTAGAGATTTATAATTAGAGATCCATGCCATTGGAGGGTCCCAGTATCAAGGAATACAGGTAGTTTCTAGAAGCTTAACATGTGGTTGTCTCAGTTGTACAATCACAAAAGATTGATTTTTTTTTTTTTTTTTTTGGCCAAAAACAAAAATGAAATTGGAACTAGTGAGAGGTGAAGCCAGCTGGACTTCCTGGGTTGAGTGGGGACTTGAAGAACTTTTCTGTCTTACAAGAGGTTTGTAAAATGCACCAATTAGTGCTTTCTAAAAATGCACCAATCGGTGCTCTGTAGCTAGCTAGAGTTTTGTAAAATGCACCAATCAGTGCTCTGTAAAAATGCACCAACCAGTGCTCTGTAGCTAGCTAGAGGTTAGTAAAATGGACCAATCAGCACCCTGTAAAACAGACCAATCAGCAGGACATGGGCAGGACAAATAAGGGAATAAAAGCTGGCCTCCTGCAGCCAGCAGCGGCAACCTGCTTGGGTCACCTTCCACACTGTCAAAGCTTTGTTCTTTTGCCCTTCACAATAAATACTGCTGCTCACTCTTTGGGTCCAAGCCACCTTTAAGAGCTGTAACACTCACCACGAAGGTCTGCAGCTTCATTCTTGAAGTCAGCGAGACCACAAATACACCAGAAGGAACCAACTCCAGACACACTAGGTTTTTTCCCCCGCAGAGCCTGCAAGTATTAACTCAGTTGGGCTGACACCTTAATTTCAGCCCTGTGATTCCCTGGGCAGAGAAGCCAGCCATGACACACCAGACCTCTGACCTACAGAAGTGTTGTTGTTTTAAGTCACTAAGTTAGTGGTAACTTGTTACACAAGAACTGAAAACAAATACAGACTATAAATAGTTTGTATTTCAAGATCAATCCATAAATATTGGATTGAGAGTTATTAAATATTTTTAAGCAAATGTAAGTTTTTTGTTTGTTTGTTTTTTTCTAGACATAGTCTTGCTCTTGCTCTTTCATCCAGGCAGGAGTTCAGTGGCTTGATCATGACTCACCACATCCTTGCCCTCCCAGGTTCAAGCAGATCCTCCCACCTGAGCCTCCCAATTAGCTGGGACTACAGGCCTAAGCCACTGTGCCTGGCTAATTTTTAAATTTTTTGCAGAAATGGTGTCTCCTTCTGTTGCCAAGGCTGGTCTTGAACTCCTGGGCTCATGTAATCTTCCCATCTTGGCCTCTCAAAGTGTTGGTATTATAGGTGTAAGCTGCTGTAGCCAGCCTATAGGTATGTTTCTTTTTGCTTGATTTGAAAAAGTCTAAGTCCTGTGACTCCAAGGGAAACGGTTCAAAAAGGTTTAAAGGAGGCAAGAGTGGAGCTGAGGAAGTACGCTATAAAGCCATTATGAAGTAACTGACAAATATCTGAAGGTAGTAAGCAGCAATGGACATATTAGAAACAGGAAGAATTTTTTATTTTAGAGACTCGGTATGAAAGACAAGAGAGAGATGGGGAGCAAGGTAATTTCCGGGGTTTCTAGATTGAGTGAATCTCAGAGCTCAGTGAAAACAGGAGCTTTAAATACATTAGAAGAGAAGCTTAATGAAAGTTCAAATTAATAATGTATTATTATTATTATTGAAAGTCTTTGGAGAGAGGAAATTAGAAAAAGCAAGACAAGTTAATTGTTCCCCCCAAGTAATAATTTAACATAGATATGAAAATTATTTTATATGACCTATTACTAATGCACTAGTATCTACCTTTATTTCCAATGACTAATTTTTCTCCAAAATATGTGACTTATGTTTCCTTAATTTCATTAAAGATCAGTGTTTTCTCCTCTAGGATGGTAATATGTAGGTACTTAGTACTCAGATGTTAAGCAACTGAACTGAGAAAGTCCCAAAATAAATGTCTGTGCAAATGAGCCATATGCCCCTGGGTTAAAGGACAATGACACAGTCTTAACCAGTCATGCGGTTTCTAGCCCATACCCTGATAAATGAAAGGGCAAGGAGAGTTATGTTTAATAGTATAAATGAAATGAAATGAAATGTCACTTTTTCCTCAGTGTGTCCTCTGGGTGAGCTCATTAAAATCATGTTTTGCTGCAATGTCAGCACACCAAGTTGCTGACTTTCTTGTTGCCTTACCACGTGGTACAAAAATGAATTCTACCATAGGATAAGCTTAGGTCTTAAAGGCTTCATATCATGAAGCATAATGTATATTCTTGTTTTGCAATCCATAGTTCAAACATCTCTATCTCTCCCTTTTATGTTATTAGCACTCACTCATATCACATGTGGATGGGAATTAAATACGTTTAAATGGTATTACTAATGTTCTATTGCCCAAATCCAGAAAAATAACTATCTTACTAAATCTGAACCTCTCAGTTCTACTTAGTGGAAATTGGTATAGTGTCACACAGTTTTACATTTTTAACTACTGCTAAAAGACTATGCTTGACAAATATCATTCAGCCCCTCAAATTATAAAAGCAATGTTTGATTTCAGTAAGTTGAAATATACACTGTAAATATGTATAAAAGCAATGTTAATAATCACCCCTCCCTTTCATACATTTCTCACATGACCGTTGAAACCAATGCTAAGAATATGTTGCATACATTTGCATAGCTTTCTCCTTGCTCATATATAGTTGATATATACATGGTTGGTAAGTAAGTGGTTTAAAGAGTAATTTTCTTGTAATGCAGTTGTCTTGATCCTCATAAATATAAATACAACTCAATTAATGGATGACCTTTCATCTTAAGCTATACCATGAAGTTACCACGCAATAGTTATATGACTTGCTATGTTCTGCAATATGTAATACCTGAATAACGTTAAGAGAAAGACACACGAATAAATAAAATAGACATGCTTTTAAATTATACAAATTGTCTGTTTGTTTAATTGAAGCTCTTTATTTCTGTTGTTATGAAATAAAAAATTTGGTTTAATTAATTTTTATGCATGTGGGAATTCTCTACTAGCTGAGAAGAACTCTGAAAAGCTACCAGATTTTACTATACGCAACTCTGGAACACTTCCTGAGTTAAACCTTATTATTTATAAACTTGACAACAAAGGTGTCAATAAAATGACAGTGGATTTATCAACGGATTACTGTTTGCACTGTGAATAATTTAGAGTAATTTATTATACCATAACAAATTAAAAAAATATAACAGGTATGGAGAAGAAGAGGATTCTCTTCTATACAGCGTGTTGTTTATAGTGTCATTTTCAAAACTAACTGCAAAATAATTAAGAAATCTGACATATATACTAAAATTTTGCCAATAAAGCAAAATTTCTAAATTCATCTATTGATAATTGAAATGTATGAAACATAACTTTATTTGCTATAAAATTGAAAGCCACATTTATAATAAATTTTATAGCTGAATCAAAATAATGTCACAGCAAATAAACCTAACTGCAGCAAAGAATTTATGCATTGTACTTATACTGTCATTATTCTTACCTTATCTTCAGAAGTACTTCCTACAAAGTTTGTAACATTGTAGTGCAGTGTTTATAAAAAGAGCTAGACAAAAAGGTTGCCTTATCTCTGTGTAAATTGTGTTGTTCCTTTACTGGATAACTTCAGGTACATCTTGATCTACTAGTTTATTAAGTGATACAAGCTTTAACTAATTTATTGACAAACTTATCTTTTTCTCTTTCTTTTTATGATTTTTTTTCTGATTTTGAAACTTATGCATGTCAGAAGTTATGTAGACGGAACTTTTCAAATATGTAATTCTTTCAAATTTAGTACCTTTAATGCTTATGTATTTTTGCCAGTGTAAATGTTAAATGCACAAAGAAAACCAGTGTTTAGTGTAAGAATCCAATTAAGAAATATTTACAGAGTCATAACAGAAAAAATATTTGTCACAATGCTGTAGAGATAAGTTGCCAAATGTCGACCCCACAAAACCTTGGTACTCTACATAAACCTTTCCTAGGAGAACAGGCAAGTGAAAATTTACTATCTGTGGAACAGAACACCTGGCCCTGTCCAACCCCCAGCAGCCAAGTAACAACCTTGCAAAGCCTTGGTGCTCTGTACAAATGTTTCTCAGGCTAGGAGGCAAGCCTCTGTCCAGGCACATCTGTGCAGCATAGCCTCTGGCCCTGTCATCCAGAGAAGCTGAACAGCAACCTCAGAGACCTCACTCAACCCTAGAGTGCAGAATGCAGCTCTGTCCATTTAAAGATTTCAATTGGCAGGACCACCCAGCCAGGGAAGACAGCATGCAATCCTGCCTAATCAGAGGATGTGATGAAGACAAGTCAGTAGCTCTGCCTGGCTGTGGAGTCCAGCCAGTGGTCTTACTGGTCTGTGGAGCACTGCTAGCAGTTCCACTCCACCTCAGACAAGACAGTGGCCCTGCTCAACTAGAGAACCTGGCAGCAGGGTCTATTTGTCCAGGATTGCTACCAACTGGCCTATCTAGAATCCCAGGCTAGTCTAAATAGTGAAGATCCATCTCTACCAAGAACATCTGCAAAGGCTGGTAGAGGTAGCCATTTTCTTAAATGTTCAGACACCAATGAGAGGACACAATGATTACAAAACATCAGGGGGACATAACACCCTTAAAAAAAGAACCTAGTAAATCTCCAATAATAGAACCTGAAAAAAATGAAAATCAGTGAAATTACTGACAAATAATTCAAAATAATCCTAAGAAGGTCAGATAATTATCATAAAAGATGGCTAGAAAATTAAATAAAATCTGGAAAACATTTCATTAACAGAATGAGAAGTCTGACAAAAAATATAAACCACAAAAAAGAAATTCTAGATACAAAGATTAAAATAAATGAACAAAAAAGCAAATTAAAAGGATGCTTAAGAGCAGAATTGACCAAGCAAAAGAAAAAATCAGTGAGCTTGAAGAGAGAACATTTGAAATTATCTAAAGAGGCAATAAGAAAAAAAAATGAAAAAGGTTTTTGGAAATTATGGGCACCATCAAGAGTGCTAACATTTGCATCATTCAATTCCTGAAGGAGAAAAGAGAGAAAAAGGCCCACAAAACATGTTTAAGAAAATAATGGCTAAACATTTCCAATATCTGTGGAAAGAGAACAATCTCTACATACAGGAAGCTCAAACTCTTCAGTCAGATTAAAACCAAAAAGGAGTTCACCAAGATGCATCATAACCAAACCTGCAAAAACCAAAGGCAAAAAAGAAATCTGAAAGCAGCCAAATATTAAAAATATGTATCACATACAAGGGAGTTCCAATATGGCTATCAGCAGATTTCTCATCAGAAACTCTGTAAGCCAGAAGAAAGTGAGATAATATATTAAAAGTTCTGAAGGTAAAAATTGCCAACCACGAATACTTTAGTTCTCATAGCTGTCCTTTAGTAATAATGGAAAAATAAAGTTTCTCAGGCAAACGAAAGCTAAAGGTGTTCATCACCATTTGGCTTGCCTTACAAGATTTACCAATGGAAGTTATTTAACCTGAAATAAAAGGCTACTAATTAATAACATAAAACATGGAAGCAAAAATCTCAGTGGTATTAGTAATGCAGAGTCACATTCAGAATACTCTAATAATATTGGTGTGTAAAACAATTTTATCTCTACTATGTGAATTAAAAGACAAAAATATTGAAAACAACTGTAGCTACAATAAATTGGTAAGGGATACAAATTATTAAAAGAAGTAAATGTTGATGTCAAAACGATAAATTTAGGGGGAAGGAATGAAAGTATACAGTGATGGTATGCAATTAGAGTTAAATTGTTATCAGCTCACAATAGCTTGGTATAAGGTATTTTATGCAAAGCCTCATAGTAACCACAAAAAAACCTATGATAGTTGCACAAAACATTTTAGAAAATGATTCAAAGCATATCACCACAGAAAGCCATCAAAGCACAGAGACAGCAAGAGAAGAAGAAGAAAAGAAAAAGATCTACAAATCAACAACAAAAATTAAAAATGGCAGTCACAAGTGCTTACCTATCAATAATTACTTTAAATGTAAATGGAATACATCCTCCAATCAAAAGATATAGAGTGACTGAATGAATAAAAAACAAGACCCAATTAGATTCTGCCTTCAAGAGACTCACTTTACTAGTAAGGGCACTAAGACTGAAAGTGAAGAAATGTATAATGATACCTCATGCAAATAGAAACTCAAAGACAGGAGAGGTGGCTATACTTATATCAGACAAAACACACTTAATTCAAGAACTATAAAAAGAGAGAAAAAAACTCATTATATGAAGACAAAAGGGTCAATTTATGAAGAGGACATAATCATCGTAAATATAAATGTACCCAACATGGGAGTACCTAAATATATAAAGTAATGTTAAATGAACTGTAGAGAGAAATAGACTGCAATACAATAATAGTTGGGATCTCAATACCCCACTCTCAACAGTGAATATATCACCTAGACAGAAAATC
Organism: Hylobates moloch; assembly: GCF_009828535.3. Taxonomy (NCBI): domain Eukaryota; kingdom Metazoa; phylum Chordata; class Mammalia; order Primates; family Hylobatidae; genus Hylobates; species Hylobates moloch. The sequence goes on along the minus strand of NW_026652290.1, from coordinate 39,258,472 downwards.
AACAAGGAAACATTAGGCATAAATTACACTTTGTATCAAATAGACCCAACATACATATTTAGAATACTCCATTCAAAAGTAATAGATTATACATTTTTTTCCTCAAGCATATCAGGAACATTCTCCAAGATAGATTGTAGGTTCAGTCACAAAGCAAGTCTTAAAAAGTTTGCAGGGTTTGAAATCATATCAAGTCTCTTTTCTGATTACAGATACATGAAACTAGAAATTAACAATAGGAAGAAATTTGGAGAATAAACATATGTGCGGAAATTAAACAAGTTAAGCTTTAACAACCCGTGGATCACATGATAAACAAAAAAAATTCAAAAATGCCTTGAGTCAAATAAAAATAGAAATACAAGCTTATTCAATGCAGCAAAAGCAATCCCAAGAGGGAAATTTATAGCAACAAATGCCTATTTTGAAAAAGATCTCAACGAATTTAATGTTATACCTCAAGAATCTAGAAAAAGATGAATATGGGAAGTGCCTGGTCCTTCTGCCATGGGGTGGAGAATCACAGACACCAGGATGGGGCCTGCCGCTGCCTCTGCCACCATGAGTGATTAGCAGTTGGACTATGCCTTAGACCTAATGAGGCACCTACCTGTATAGCAAATTGAGAAAAAGCTCAGCTACCTGATTGACCTGATCCCTCATCTATGGGAAGATCTCCTGTCTTCTGTTAATCAGATAATGAAAATTGCCAGAGACAAGGAAGTAGGAAACGATTACCTTTTGTGTGATTGTAATAAAGATGGGGATTGCTATAGGTCAAGATCAAAGGCTGCTGGTTTTCACATTGTGGACTCTGAGAAGGCACAGCACCTTCTCTCCCTGAGAATAAAGCCAGATGGCCACCCTCTGCCATCTCTGAACCTGCCTTCCATCATACATTGCTATCCAAAATCTTCATATTTCCATAGATACTATGTGTTTTTTCTTCACCTGGGCCCCTGCCTCTGTTTTCCTCCCAGTCCCCCAACTTATAAGCATAAAATACACTGTCAGGCTCCCTTCCCTCCCACCTTTTTGTTACATTGGTGTAAAAAATGTAAAACAAAAAAATTATGAACTAAAAAAAAGATGAATATATTAAACCCCAAGCTAGCAGAGGGAAGAAAATAATAAAGATTAGAACAGAGATAAATGTAATAGAGTAGAAAAATAATAGAAAAAAATCAACAAACCAAGAGTTGTTTTTTTGAAAAGACAAAATCAACAAATCTAGGAAAATAGGAGCTATCAAAGCTGGACAAGGATACTAAAAGGAAAGAGAATTATAGGCCAATATTTCTGATTATAATAAATGCAAAAATTCTCAATATTAGGAAACCAAATTGAACAACACATTATAGAATTATTGACCATGATTTTGGGTGGGAATTATCTCTGGGATCCAAAGATAGTTCAATATAAACAAATCAATAAATGTGATATGCCACAGTAACAGAATGAAGGATGCAAACCATATGATCATTTCAATAGATGCAGAAGGAGCATTTGACAAAAATATAACACTCTTTCATAATAAAAACTCTCTACAGATTAGGTATAGATTAAATATACCTCAACACAATAAAGACTATAAATAACAAATACTAATTAACATTATATTCAGTGGTGAAAAGTAAAGCAAAATGCTTTTCTGCTAAGATCAGAGTCAAGACGAGGATGCTCACTCTCACCGCTTATTTCAACACAGTACTGGAAGTCCTAGCTAGAGCAATTAGGCAAGAGAAAGAAATAAAAGGCATACTAATAGGAAAGTAAGATGTGAAATTGTCTGTTGGCTGATTACATGATCTGTTAAAAAGGAAACCCCAAGGATTCCACCAAAAATTGTTAGAACAGTTAAACTAATTCAGTAAAGTTGCAGGTTACAAAATGCACATACAAAATATACATGCTGTGTTTCTATACACTAATAATGAACTAGCAGAAAAAAATTAATTCTATTTACAATAGCAACAAAGTAAGATACTTAGGTGCAAATTTACTTAGAGGTGAAACACATATATGTGGAAAATTATAAAACACTGATGAAAGAAATTGATTAAAACACAAATAAATGAAAAAAAAAGCCCATGTTCATGGACTGAAAGAATTAATAGTGTTAAAATGTATATATTACCCAAAGTGATTTAAAGAGTCAATGCAATCCCTGTCAAAATTGCATGGCGTGTTTCAAGAAATAGAAAAAACAATGTTGAAAGTTGTATGAAACTATGAAATAATGTGAATAGCCAAAATAGCCTTGAACAAAAAGAACAAAGTTAAAGGCATTGCACTCCATGACTTCAAAAGTTATTGTAATTAAAATAGCATGCTACTGGCATAAAAACAGAGACATCAATGAATGAAGCACGAAGAAAGCTCAGAAACAAACCAACACATTTATGGTCAATTGATTTTGGACAAGTATGTCAAGAATACTCAATGGGAAAAAGGGAGTGTCTTCAATAAATTCTATTGACACTACTCAACTTTAAACTATACCATAAGGCTACAGTAATAAAAACAGCATTGTACTAGTATAAAAACATACGCATAGACCAATGAAACATAATATAAAGCACAGTAAAAAGATACACACCTACAACTGTCTGATCTTTGACAAAAGTGACAAAAACAAGCAATGGGGAAGTAATTCTCAATTCAATAAATGGAGCTGGGATATCTGACTAGCCATATGCAGAAGAATGAAATTAGACCCTTACCTTTCACCACATACAAAAATTAAATAAGATATATTAAAGATTTAAATGTAAGAGCTCTAACTATAAAAATCTTAGAAGAAAACCTAGGAAATACTTTTCTCAATATTGGCCTTGGCAAAGAATTTGTGGCTAAGTTTTGAAAAGCAATCGCAATAAAACCAAAAATTGGTAAGTGGGATATAATTAAATTAAAGAGCTACAGTACAGCAAAACAAACTATCAACAGAGTAAACAGGCAACATATCGAATGGGAGAAAATATTTGCAAACTATGCATCCACCAAAGGTCTAATGTCCAGAATCTATAGGGGACTTGAACAAATCAACAAGCAAAAAAAACCCTTTAAAATGGGCAATGGATATGAAGAGACCCTTCTCAAAAAAGACATCAAACAGCCAAAAAGACATAAAAACAGCCAACAGACATTTGAAAAAATATTTGTCATCTCTAATCATCAGAGAAATGCAAATCAAAACCATGATGAGATGCCATTTCACACTAGTCAAAATGACTTATATTAAAAAGTCAAAAAAATAGACTTGGGTGAAGTGGTGGAGAAAAAGAAATACTTATACACTGCTGGTGGGAATATAAATTAGTTCACCCACTGTGGAAAGCAGTTTGGTGATTTCTCAAAGAACTTAAAACAAAACTACCATTCAACCCAGCAATCCTATTACTGGGTATGTATACCAAAGAAAATAGATCATTATAAGACATACAAGCACTTGCATGTTCATCACAACATAATTTACATTAGCAAAGACATGGAATCAACCTAGGTGCCCATCAATGGTAGATTTGGATAAAGAAAATGTGGTATACATATTACATGGAATAGTATGCAGCCATAAAAATGAAATCATGTCCTTTGCAGCAACAGGGTTGCAGCTGGAGTCCATAATCCTAAGTGAATTAATGCAGGAACAGAAAATTAAATACCACATGTTCTCACTTGTAAGTGGGAGTTAAACATTGAACACACATGGACAGAAACATGGGAACAAGAGACATGTGGGCTACTAGAGTGGGGAGGGAGTGGGGTGTGAATTGAAAATCTACCTATTATGTACCACATTCACTACCTGGGTGTAATATACCTATGTAACAAATCTGTACATGTACCCCCTGATTCTAAAATAAAAGTTGAAATTAAAAACAAAACAAAAAATTGTGTAGGGAAAACTGGTTTGCCACATGCAGAAGAACAAGATTGACCCATATATTATACCATACACAAATATCAACTCAAAATGGAAGAAGGTTTAAATATAAAACCTGAAACTGTTAAACTACTAGAAAAAAATATGGGACAACTTATGCAACATTAGTGGGGCAATGATCTTTTGCATATAACCTCATGGGGTTGCATCAAACTTAAATGCTTCTGCACAACAAAGAAAACAATTAACAAAGTACAGAAGCAACGTACAGAATGGATTAAAATATTTCCAAACTACTCATCTGATTAGGAATTAATATCCAAAATACATAAGAACTCAAACAACTCAATAGCAAAAACAAACAAACAGCCTGATTAAAAAAGTAGGCAAATGATCTAAACAAACATTTCTCAAAAGAAGTTATCCAAATAACTAAGAGGTACACAAAAAAGATTCTCAGCATCACCAACCATTAGGGAAATGCCAATTAAAACCACAATAAGGTATCACTTCACACCTGTTGCATATTATCAAAATGATGAAAGATAAGTGATGGTGAGGATGTCAACAAAAGGGAATCATTGCACACTGTTCATGGGGATGTAAATTAGCATATACAGTATGCAAAATTGTGTGGAGGCTCCTTAAAAAGCTAAACTAGAACTATTATATGATCCAATAATCCCACTATTAAGTATGTATCCAAAGGAAAGGAAATCTGTATGTCAAAGAGTTATCTTTACCCTCATGTTTATTGCAGCACTATTTACAATAGCCAAGATGCAGTGTCTATCAATGGATGAATGAATAAAGTGAATGTGGTATATATACACACAATGCAATATTATTCAGCCATAAAAAGCACAAAATTCTGTTATCGGAGGCCATGGGAATGAACCTGGAGGACATTATGTTAAATGAAATAATCCAGACATTTTACCCTATAAATGTATACAATTACAATTTGTCAATTAAAATAGCATTATTAAAAATGTTAAGTACAGACTGTATCAATTCCTCTTCTTAACACTGTTGTGTTAGACAGAGTAGCATTAAGGGTCAGCCTTGCATGTTCAATTAAACTGTTATATTCATTTAAAAAGTGTTCACATAGAGTCAGATTTTATCATATTTCAAATTATTGCCTTGGGCCTAGTTGCATATTTTGTAGAACACAAACCTCGTTTTTAATTTTCATTAAGACAGCAATAATTCTCAAAGCAATAATTATTCAACAGAATTCAGGAACAGACAACAGCAACAACAGTAAAGGGAGGTAATGCAAAATTTATACTATATTTTACAATCTACTACAAAGTAAAGACAGTTTATTGTCTATAGGACTACAGGTGATGCAGTCAGAAAAACTTGAATCGAAATCTTGGCTTGATGCCCACCAACTGTGCAGATTTGAACCAAATTTGAACCAATACAATTATTCCTTGGACTCTCAGTTTACACATACATAAATTGGAAATAACAGATACCTCTGAGAGTTGTTCTGACAATTAAATAGGATGATATCTATTAAGTAACTCATACATCGAAAGTTGTCAATATACATTAGTAATTTCATGTAATTGTATATAATCCAAAGCAGTTTCTTCAGAGGTGCTGTCATCAAACTCTTGACCATTTAATAGAAATGTGGTTAAATGCCTATGATGCATAACAATGAAGTGACCTTTTCACAACTCAGGAAATGAGGAAATTATTGAAGTGGGAAGTAAGAAGAAAAGATATTTAAAATAGCTTTTATTTTAGTATAACATAAAATACATAGAATTCTAAAAATGTTCAAAGAAATCCCTCTAATATTCAGGGAGTTACCTAATATTCACTTAATTTTATTAAAAATACTGATTATAGACACTATATTGCATTCAACATATATTCATGTTTTTCCTCATGTGCCAGGTATTGATAGAAACCAGCAGTCACCTTTGATGCCTCCTACTCTCTCCTTCATACTGGTTCTAAGTCCTGTTCCAGGTCCTGTTCATTCTGTAGTTTCCCATGCCCATGTCCTCTTTGTCATTCCCCTAGTCATTGTTTCTGTTCAGACCTATTTCATCCAGACTTATAAAATGTATTCCCAACTTCTTCTGCAACTTTCATTATTATTTCTTTTAGTGTTTAAGTTGAACTTGTATCAGTTCAATAACATGAGTGAAATTGTGTCAACTCTTTAAAACACAAAAACTGGCAAGGATTTTCCCATCACCCCCACAATAAAATCTACCTATTTGTGTGATTTTTGTCTCTTTATCATTTGAAGAGATGAAATCCATTTCCCAATTTATTTCCTATAATTACAAGGAAAATAAAGTTTTTGATGAGCATGGGCTATGGGTGATTAGTCAGTGGTAATACTATAGGAATAATGTGGTAAACACTAGAATAAATAATGTTGAAAGCTATGGAAATTGTTGAGGGTGAATTTTATAGTTTAGATAAAATAGATATAGACTTGGTAGGGAAGTGAATGAGATCAACAAGAGCTGGTAACCCCGGGGGAAATGGAGGGAGTGATCATGTGCCTGACATATGTGCAGTGAGATGTCTATAAAGGTAGAGTTAGTAATCTGGGAGGGATATACTCAAATTTAGACTCCCAAAGTTAAGCAGTTCCACATTCCATAGGTCTAGAATGCGGCCATGGGTTTGATTTACTTTCTGTGTTCTATAGACAGAATGTGTTCCTCCAAAGTTCATATATTGAAATCCAAATCCCCAAGAGGATAATATTAGGAGGTAGGGCCTTTGGGAAGCGATTAGGTCATGAGGGTGAGGCCTTCATGACTGGAAATAGTGTCCTCATAAAAAGGCCCAAGAGAGCTAGCTAGTCCCTTCCACACTGTGAGAACACAGCAAAAAGGTGCCGTATGTGATTCAGAAGATGGGCCCTAACCAGTGCTGATATAGTAACGTGCTGATGCTTTAAACTTGAAACTTCTCCACGTCCATAACTGTGAGAAATAAATTGTTTATAAGTTACCCAGTCTATAGTATTTTTGTACCAATCAGAACCAAATAAGACACGGAAGTTAAAACACTGTCTTCTCTTCCAGTCTCCAAGAAGAGAGATGCTTCCTAAATAGACCTAGTCATTCGCAAATCTCTACTCCACCTCCTGAAGTGAAGGGACCTATTTAATGAATTTGGGAAATGGGGTGGCGATATGTAATGAAGCCTCTTTTCTCTTCATGATCTACTTGGTTGTGGTGAGCACATTCTGGTCTGCTACTCAAGCCATACATTTTATAAATGCAGTTCTGCCCCATCCAGAGTCCACAGTTGTCCTGCATTGCCTGTGACTGAGATCAGAGAGTCTGTCTTTTTCTGGAGTCATTTGGAAGCTCATTATTTTTCAGCTATCCAAGCCCCATCCTACAAACTAGCCCTTATTAGTAATAAGAGTTGTATTTTTATGTTCATCTAACTTATTCTTTTGATTTATCTCAATAGGTTCAGAATTTGAAGAGTTCTTATTAATTTCTTACATGTATCTTCTAGGTAAAAAGTTAATATTTGATTGATAGCTGAGTTGTATTCAATGTTAACAGTTATGGAGATATTTTATATGTTTTTTAAGGCATAATTTTTTAGTCATCCCTTAGGTTGTAGTATGCCAGACCTAGAATAAAATGCATTATGTGTTGTGGGAAAGAATACCTTATCAATTTGATGCTCTTTTACGAAAAATAAAAATAAAATAAAAGATAACTATACCCTAGCTGCTTAAATTGTCTATTCTATAACATCTAGATTTATGTAAAACACAATATTGTGGAGAAAAAATAAAAACTTAAAAATTCATATGTCTAATATATCAATAGAGAAATTATTTTATTTCTGTTTTATCTTAGCCCAAACTTCATTACACAAACTGAAAATATTTCTCCACAAAATAAATGTCCCAATAATTTGAAGGATATCTGGGTATGTCTTAAGAAAGTGTAGAGAGGCACTATACACTTTGTTGTCCAAATCGTCCACAAAACTACAGGAACATTGTGGAGATATTGTGGGTTTTGGTCCAGATCATGGCAATAAAGTGAGTATCACAATAAAGTCAGTCACATATTTTTTTTGGTTTCCCAGTACATATAAAAATTATGTTTACACAATATTGTAGTCTATTAAGTGTACAATAGCAGTATGTCTAAAAATGTACATACCCTAAATAAGAAATAAATAACTAGAGTGCCATTTCTGATTTTAATAATTAGACCACGTTTAGCTTTGTAAGAAACTCCCAAACTATCTTCCAGAACAGTTCTCTCATCTTGCTTTCTCACCAACAGTGAATCAGAGTTCTTGTTGTTCTACATTTTGGCCAGCATTTGTTATTTTTAATTTTTTTGCATTTTCACCATTTCATAGGTGTGTAGTTGTATTACATTGTTGTTTTCATTTGTAGTTCCTTAATGACAAATAACGTTGAGCATCCTTCCATATGTTTGTTTGCCATCTTAACACCTTCTTTGGTAATTTAGGCTTTTTTAAAAATTGCATTGTTTGTATTCATATTTTGAGTTGTAAGAATTCTCTGTTATGATTTGATATTAGATATGTATTTTGCACATATTTTCCTGTCTTTTAACATTTTTTGTGTCTTTAAAAGAGCCAAAGTTGTAATTTTAATAAAGTCCAACTTATGAAATTTTTTATTCACGCATTATGATTTTAGTGTTGTATCTAAAAATTTGTCATCAAACCCAGGGTCACATGTATTTTCTTCTAGGAATTTTGTAGTTTTTCATTTTACGTTTAAGTCTATGTTCCATGTTGAGTTAATATTTGTGTTAGGTATAAGGTCTGTTTCTGTGCTCATTTTTATTATTTTTTGCATATAGACATCCATGCATTCCAGCAGCACGTGTTGAAAATTTTATTTTTACTCAATTTAATAATCTTTGCTCCTATTTCAAAATGCAATTGGCTACATTTGCATGAGTTTAATCTCTGGGCTTGTATTTTGTTGCATACGTTTTGTTTCCATTCTTTCACCAGTGCAATACTTTTTTTGTTTCTTTAACTTTATGGTCAGTCTTGATGTTGACTGCTATCAGTTCTCCAGCTATAATGTTTTTCTTTTTCTTAGTATTTCTTTGGCTCTCCTAGGTCTTTGGCCTTTCCATGTAAGTTTGCTGATATCTACAAATACTTCTTTGGAGCTTTGATTGAGTTTATTTACCCTGTAAAGTTAAAAGAATTGACATTTTAATATTATTAGATAATTTCAGCCAATGAACATGGAATGTCTCTTGTTTAAGTTAATTCTCCTTAGATATCTGCTATGGTCTAACTGTTTCTGTCCCCCAATATTTATATGCTGAAATCTTTATTCCCATGATAATGAAATTAGATGGTTAGGGTCTTTGGGAGATGATTATGTCATGAGGGTGAAGCCCTCATAATTGAGATAAATGCCTTTGCAGAAGAGCTTGCAAATCCCTTCCATGATGTGAAGACACAGCAAAAAGGTGCCATCTGTGATCCAGAAGGTGAGACTTAAGCAGACAATAAATGTGCTGGTACTTTGATCTTGGACTTCTTGCCTCCAGAACTGTGAGAAATAAACTTTTGTTGTTTATTAGCTGTAATATTTTATTACAGCAACCTAAATGGACTAAAACAGGACACTAGTACTAAAGCAGGGAGTACTCTCTTTTTTTCTTTTTTTTCTTTGAGACAGTATCTCGCTTTGTCACCCAGGCTGGAGTGCAGTGGCTTGATCTCGGCTCACTGCAAGCTCCACCTCCTGGGTTCACGCCATTCTCCTGCCTCAGCCTCCCAAGTAGCTGGGACTACAGACGCCCACCACCACGCCTGGCTAATTTTTTTTTCGTATTTTTAGTAGAGACGGGGTTTCACCGTGTTAGCCAGGATGGTCTCGATCTCCTGACCTCGTGATCTGCCCACCTCGGCTTCCCAAAGTGCTGGGATTACAGGCATGAGCCACTGCGTCCAGCCGGGAGTACTCCTTTAATAAATACCTAAAAATGTAGAAGTGGCTTTGGAACTTGGTAATAAGTAGAGGCTGGAACAGTTTGTTAGCAAATGCTAGGAAAAAAAAAAAAACCTATCTTGTTGTGAATAGACTGTTAATTGTCATCCTGTTGAGAGTTCAGAAGGAGAAAAGAATTGTAGAGAAAGCCCCAGTCCTCTTAGAGAATACTTAAGTGGTTGTGACAGAATGCTGGTAGAAATATGAACAGTAAGACCATTCTGATATAGCCTCCGATGGAAATGAGGAACATATTTAGGAAACTGAAAGAAAGGAAATCCTTGATATAAAGTGGCAAAGAACTTGAATTAATTTTTCTCTTATCCTAGTGCTTTATGGCAGGTAGAACTTGCTAACAATAAAATAAGATATTTGGCTGAAGAAGCTCTCCAAATCTCCACTGGACACTGTTATAAAGGGGACTCTTTAAGTGGCCTCATCTCTGCTATGGTTCTCTGCCTGGGCCCCATGGCTCTCACACGAATCTTTTGCAATTTAGGTGGAGGCAGCTACAACCCCCTGACTTTACTGGGCGCAGTGCATACCACACTGGGCCTAACAGAACTGCACCTGGGACAGCTGATCCGCACAGTGACCAAGTACAAGGAGAATATGCACAGTGTAAGACAATGCTGTGCAGTGGTTGCAGTGGCAGCATCCTGAGCCTGTCATGGGAGATGCAGCCCTAATAATCACTGTGAACCAGGAAATGGGTCCTCATCACACACAGAATCTGCTTTTGCCTTGATCTTGGACTTTCCAGCATCCAGAACTGTGGAAAAGTGAATTTCTGTTGTTGAGAAACCACCCAATCTATAGTATCTGCCTTCGTGGACTAACACGATATCTGCTATAAATGTTTTCCATAAAATTTGAAAACATTTATCGTTACCTTTATTTCAGTCTCCAGTTCTGTGGACAGTGGCATGTCTTACTGTATAATGACGAACAGGACCCTGGAATAAATCATTTCTCTCCTTTTCTTCCAGGCCCTTGCTCTTAGATTTTCTCTTGCTGTGTCCCAACTTTCTCTGCTCATATGATGAATTCCTTCTCAAGTGATCTGGCACAGAATCCCCTTTCCAGTCAGGTTAGACATGTTGGTACACTAGAGTGAGCACAGTTGATTTTCTAGCTAGGTTTTCTGACGTGATATCCATTGGCATGGCCATTTTGTCTTGGTTGACTGTCTCCAAGTCATGGTAGCTGTGACAACTGTCACTGAGAAAGAGTTTAATGAATGTGTGTAGGATGAATAAATCAATGAATGGATGGAGTGAAGACTGATGGGGAAGCAGATGCTGCAGTAGAATGGAAGGGCATTAAATGAGTATGTGAGTTACCCACAATCTTCATCCACTGTAATGTTTTTACCAGCACTTGTTTGGACTATTCTCTCACAGAGGTCTTGCTGGGACCTTTCTTTGTGCTGATTTCCGCAGACCAAATAACCTATTTCCTTCATTCATATCTATTGCTGGCTTTATACAAGGTCTCACTCTGGCATCTCCCCTTTTCCCTATTTTTTTAATATACATATATTTATATATATAAATATATATATATATATATATATTTTTTTTTTGAGACGGAGTCTCACTCTGTCACCCAGGCTGCAGTGCAGTGGCACGATCTTGGCTCACTGCAAGCTCCTCCTCCTGGGTTCACACCATTCTCCTGCCTCAGTCTCCCTAGTAGCTGGGACTACAGGTGCCTGCCACCACGCCTGGCTAATTTTTTGTATTTTTTGTAGAGACGGGATTTCACTGTGTTAGCCAGGATGGTCTAGATCTCCTGACCTGAATGATCGCCCCGCCTCGGCCTCGCAAAGTGCTGGGATTACAGGCGTGAGCCACTGCACCTGGCCCCCTATTCTATTTTTATGCTTTACTCTTGTAAACTATAACTCACCCAGATATATCCATGCCATATTTATAATGCGTTTTTTATATTAATAGTTCTTGAGGTTTATATTGTAGTTATACTTCAGTCAATTCTTGTGTCTATCTAGTGTCTTCTTAGCAGATTTTTAAACAAGCCTTTTCCAATTGTGCATTTTCTGGGTAGTTCTTATTACCGTAGTCCTCATGTGTAAATGTGCAGTAAATAATTTCTTAATGGATCACCTGCACTCCTGCCAAATGAACAACTGCACAAAGAGTCCAGCTGCACTGATTAAAACCTACTAATTGCTTTAATTTGTTTTTCTTAAAAAATTCAGTTGTTTTCTTCTTCTTTTTTTATTTAACAGAAATAATTCCTTAATTAGTGAGTAGGGAACAGTCAAATCTATATTAGAGAGAGGACTGTGTTCGAAGTCTTAAAAGTATAATTGGACCTAACTATTCATAAATTCCTTCATTGTTTATATCATTTCCTTATTTTCTGTTTACTTTTAAACTCATCTCAATTCCATAAAAACTAGGAGCCAACATAAGAATATTTAAGTCCATTCTGTAATTATTCCACAATGTGTAGAAGGCCTAAACCCCAGGAACAAAAATTTTAAACAGGACTTAAGTTTGACTGGATTATTATATTAGCTACAGGTTTTAGCATGCACCAGAAGGTAGGAACATTCTTAATGCAGAGGCAGGAGCAAGGAGAAGTGGATATGGCTGCTACCTTCTGAGTTAGATTCTCAAAGCTGGTCTGTTCACTTCATAATAAAGGATTGCTGCAATGCCAGCACATCTGTATTCAGAAACATGCCAGCACTCAATATGAATAACTGAATGTTATTTGGAATGTCACTGTCACCCTCATTCCCCCTTTGATTTGGGACACTTGCATAATTATTCACTTCTGTTTGATATAGACCCTTTCTTTATTGCCTCAATGTGGTATCTCTGCTGTATAGTTATTAAATATAATTTGGAAGAGAACAAAGAGAAGTTGAATAATAAAGGTCATGCTTCTCTTTGCTTATTGTAAAGCAGAGGTCAGCAAGTTATGTATACACTGTGAGTCAAATCCAGCCCCCCATCTATTTTATTGGAACATAGACATACCCATTTGCTCATGGATTCCTCAAGGTTGCTTTTTCACTACAATGGCAGATTTGAGCAGCTGTGACAGAAACCATATAACCAGCAAATATTTACTATCTTGCCCCTTAAAGAAAAAGTTTGCTCACCTCTTTTGTCAAAACTTGTTCAAAACACAAGTTTTATATAATGGTGAGTTAAAAATATTTTATCTTTTAGTGTTAGTATTTGTCCAATGCTAACAACATGCTCTATCAAATATTTGAATAAAGGCATGAGGATAATTAATGTAAAAACAATTCCTAAGTTGTTATCAAAAATGGTTTTTATTACTATACTTTTAAAACTGCCATTGTGTTTCATTATTTTATTGGTAAACAGATAGTCTTTAAGAATGTTTAAAAGCAATGGAAAATCCCTTGCTGTCTCAGTTACTTTTTTTTTCAAAGAGAAAAGTGTTTTGCTTGAAGTTTCAAGCAACGTAATATTTTGTTGTCAATTTTTTTTTGCATTTGTTTTAACACAGGCTTGACAGCACCATAGACCAGTGTCTCTTCTTACTGAAATAGAGTATGAACTGTTGATGCCTAGCACCAGGCAGTATATCAAAGGGTGGTCTACTTAATGTGTTATTTTCTGGCGTTGAATTCTGCACTTTATACAAAACCACAACTGCTAACTTCAAAAATAAGTTTATAGCTAAGAAGCAGACATCTAGAAAGGAAGAGCATTTTAAACAGGATGAATTTGAAAACCTACCAACTAAAATCTTTGAGGAAAATAGTGTCCCCACTTCTATAAACCAAGGCTTCTATCATCACCAAAATACCTATAAAGTTTATGTTCTTATTTCCCTTTGAAGTGCATTTTAAATCTGAGTTTCTTATTTTGGGTCTTTGTCACTTGTTCATATCTACCATTGGTATTGGTCGTATTTGATGGAAGGTAGGGGACTACCGCTAAGCAAGAAGATTCCCTTACTTTCTTTCTCCCTTCTTCTTGGACGCCACCTTTTACACCTAATTTCCTTTTCTTGTTATTTCCTATTGTTATTTTTTTTACATATTTTAAAATCTTAATTCCACCATTTACTCTCTTTTTTTTTTCTCTGCCTTTTCCTTCTTTGAATCTTTTGAGGGGCGTATGAAAATTCTCTTCTTCTCATCTCAATTCTCATTGTCACTTTGCATTTGCTTGAAAAGTTATTATTTTTCTGCTATATCAAACTCCCAAAGTCCTTTTAGCAACTATACAGGGGAGATGGAAAAAAAATTGTAATCGGGATCACTATTGATGAATCCTGATTAGAAGTGCTGAACTGTGAGCCACAGTTATCTTTTACTGTCTTATTACCCATTTGCCACATATTAAAGTTTTGACAATGCTTGTCCAAATAATGACCGGGTAGAAACAGTCAGGTCTTTCTTGGTGCAGTTGGCTAGAAAACTAAACCAGAATTATTTTAGACACAATTTTTAAAAATATTGTCTCGAAAAATACCAAAGCAGGTGTAGACATGTAGAAACATGTCTTGGCAATGGAGAAAATAAAACCAGTGCTGCTTATTCTTCATCAGTCTTCCCAGTGTCTCTCCAGCTCCTGGCTCCACAATCTCCTACAGGGGTGTGGCTTCTTCTATATGAGGAAATATTTAACTCTCCATAACTTTACCTTTGCCATCTTGAGATGTTGAGTGTCTTCCTTGGTTGCAATGAGAAAAGTCTTGGTGAGGGACTCTGGGGGGTCAGGCTTGAGCTTGAGCCCGATAATGTAACTGAGACACGTTAATCATGGTTGGAGAAAGGTGAAGGCAAAGTTTCCTTATCATTAGAAAACATTGTTCTCATAAGAAGGAAAGTGTTCTAGACAACACAGCAATGGATATTTACTGCTGACTATTATTGCAGAGTGATCTATTTTCTGTTATTCTTACCCCTTTCCTTCTCTAAATAGCCATTTCTATAAGGATATGATTATGGTTTATTATTTCTCTTTACCCCACGTGTCTAGTACAGTGTTAGGCACATAGTGAAATCACATTAAATCAGCAGATTTTTATTGAATTAATAAATCAATTCCTCTCAGTTGAAGATTTCTTTTGAGAGAACCAGTGTTTAAAGTGGGGAAAAATAATGATCCCATTTTTCATTTCATCAGTGTCTCTCTTTCCTGCATTACCTGGTCTGTGCAACTAAATGTTAGTGCATTGGATTACAAGTGTGTTTTACCTATCCTGTGTAGCATAATCCAGAGTCCAATGCCAGGACAGCACTCAATAAATAAAATGTAATAATAATATACTTCCCAGGCACTTTCACTGTCCACTGCATCCCAATCAGAAAGGGTCTCTAATTTATGTGCCATCTTGAACAATAACTCTTTGCTTCAGGATATCTTAGATTCTGTCAGTAGTCTTGACCTTTCCTCTTCTGTTCTAGCAGACCCTGGGACATCAGCCTGACTTCAGTTTGGCTGGCAATTCCTGCAACCCCCTTATTTTCTGTTTCATGTCTCAAAATCAATCTAGGACTGCCTTGTCACAAGCCACAAGCTTCTTTCCCATCCCACTCCTTTGCCAGCTTTCTAAAAATTTCTATCCTTTGAATAGAGATATGGCAAACACTTGAGTGCAACTGTATCTGCATTTTTATACAATTTGGGAATTATTGCAAAACATTCAAGGTTATAATGACATCATCAGTTCATATTTTTTTCAACAAACCAGAATAACTTCAAACTAGCCACACTAAACACAGCTACCTCTTTATCTCTAAAGGTTGCTCTACTCTGATTCCAAGATTTTATTGTTTATACAAATACTTAAGTCAAAATGAATTTCCAAAGATCTCAGATAATATAGAACTCACAGATGGCAACTGAAATACAGATCTTACTACAATCACATTAATTTTTTTTGGATATCATCTTTTTAATTATGATAGACAGAAGAGGAATTATAAACAAAGGGAACTGTTTAGATTCAGACTCTGATGTGACATTTGGGCAAATCACTTCTCCCTTGTTTTGTTTCTGTAGGCTGATCTACAACTGAATGTTTCAGAATAGTGCAATAAATACTTAGTGCGACCCTCCCTTTGGTCCTAGGTTGAGGTCTGGGGAGCTCAGTTGAAAACCATTAGCATCACATGCTCCTCATTCTAAGGCAAGCAACCAATAATTGGTGCAGGATACTGCCTTGTCAAGATGTGGTGGAAATGCTTCTATTACCAGCCACCTCCTTCAATGTATTTTTAAAAAGTGAAAAGAAGAGAGGGAAGAGGGTTCCTTAGAGTCATCAGTGACCCAGACTGTGTGGGGAATGCAATGTGAATGTTGAGGAACAAATGTGAGAATGATCAGAGGATCACCCATGGATTGATGATTACAGGAAGCAGTGGATAACCTTGCATGGCCTCCTGGAATGTCCCCTTAAGCAAAAGACTTGCTGATCATCCCCAGTGCCTCCCTCATCAGAGAGAAGACAATTAGAGACAGAAGGCAGGGACAAGCATGGGCAAAGGCATGTGTCTGCCGTCTTCATTTTGAGTATGGCAAGGATGTGTTAGCTTCCCATGGACCCTGTAGAAAGAACCTACCTGGAGAAACCTCAGCAATACTACATCCCAGAGAAGAGACTCCACACAAGGGCCTGGCAGCACAAATGAAAGTCCTGACAGGGGTACAAAGAAGGACTTAAAAGTTCTAGCCTGGTAATTCTTCACCAAAGAACCCAGGCTACACTGCTCTGCTTTCTGGGCATCTTCCCTTGGAGGTTATTAATGGAAAGTTGTTATTGGCTAAAATATCATTAAAAATTGACAAAATGAGGAACGCAATAGTCGAGAAACAGGCTTGTTGGGCAAGATGTGGTGGCTCACACCTGTAATCACAGTGCTTTGAGAGGCCAAGGTAGGAGAATCACTTTAGGCTTGGAGTTCTAGACCAGCCTGGGCAACATATCAAGACCCCACCTTTACCAAATGTAAAAGGAAAAGAAAAGTCTCTTTCTTTTTCCTACCCATTTCTTTAACCCACTCCCAACACTACAGGATTCAAAGTCAAGCAGAGGGAAAAGAGAAGGAGTACTAGGGCAAGCCACACCCTCTGCTAGCTCCATTTACCTTGCACCTCCTCAGCTGCAAGTCCAGCCTTGTTTGTGTGATGGCAGTAGCTTTGACCTGGATATAACATTCAAGTTGTATACAAAAGAAGACTAATGTTAATTATTGAAAACCACTGGAAAGTAAAGGTTTGGCATCTGCCCTATGTATCATTATGTGACGGAAAAGATTCAATAAAGCAGAAAGTAAAAAAACAAACAAACAAAACAAACAAACAAACAAAAACGAAAGTGGTAAATACTATGTGTATTCAGTAATCCCCTTCTCTATGGGGAATACTTTCTAAGATCCCCAGTGGATGCTTGAAACCACAGATAGTGCTAAATCCTATATATACTATGTTTCATCCTATACGTATGTAGCTATGATAAAGTTTAATTTATAAATCAGGCAGAGTAAGAGACTGAACACAATAACAAATAATAAAATAGAACAGTTATAAAAATACAGTTGATCCTTGACTAAAGAATAATAGGGGGGCCAATCCCTCACATAATAAAAAAATCTGTGTACAACTTTCAACTCCCCAAACACTTAACTCCTAGTAGCCTGCTGTTGACCAGAAGCCTTACTGATAACATAAACACTTTATATACACATATTTTGTAAGTTGTTTATTATATACTGAATTCTTACAATAAATTAAGCTATAGAATAAAATGTTATTAAGAATATAAGGAAGAAAAGATATATTTACTCTTCTTTAAGTGGAAGTGGATCATCGTAAAGGTCTTTATCCTTGGCATTTTCACGTTGAATAGGCTGAGGAGGGGGAGGAAAAAGACGAGTTGGTCTTGCTGTTTCAAGGGTGGCAGAGATGGAGCAACAACTGTGTGTAAATGGAGCTGTGTTCAAACCAGCGTTGTTCAAGGCTCAACTGTAAACTGTAATAGAAGTTAAGTGAATGTGGTCTCTCTCTCTCTCTCTTGTGTGTGCACGCACAACATATCTTATTGCATGTAATATTTTTGGAACATGGTTTACATCTAGTAACTGAAACGTGGAAAGCAAAACCATGGGTATGTGGGAGCTACTGCACTTTTTACAACAAAAAGTAAAATGCTTAAGTTAAACAAAAAAGGTCTCAAATAAAAGTCAGGAAATCTAAATTGTCATCTTGGCTTCACCCACAAATCGCTGGGCAAGTCACTTCTCCCCGTGCCTCATTAGTAAATTGGACAAACGACATCCTACCTTACCAAGCAGACCAAACTCTGAAGATGATAAGATACATTGTCATTTGTATTATAATGTAGCTGGCACATAATAAAGTTACTATTTACTGTTAACTTTATTAAGTTAATAGTAAATTGACAATAGTAATAGTAAGTTACACTTTACTTTTGCTATGTAACAAATTACCACAAACTTAATAGCATTAAGACAATCCTCATCTATTAGCTTGCAGAGTTCTGTAACTCAGAATTTGAGCAAAGTGCTCTGCTTAAGGCTTCACAAGGCCAAAATCAAGGTGTCTTCCAAGCTGGACTCTACCTGGAGTCTGTGAAGAAGAATCCACAAGCAAACTTATTCAGGCACTTGGCCAAACTCCATTCAGTTCCTCACAGCTATAGGATTGAAACCCCTATTTCCTTGTCAGTAGTCTGCTAAGGGTAGTTTCTAAAGGCCATAAAGGCCACCTGCATTCCTTGATACCGGGCCACCTCCCTTTCCAAAGCCAGAAACTGCAAATTGAGGGCATGCTTTCAATCTCTGACTTCCTCTTCCACCAGGGAAAACTTTATGCTTTTAAAGCTTTCACCTCATTGGATCAGGCATCACTGAAAAATCTCTGTATCTTAGGATCAACTGATTTGTGACTTTCATTACATTTGCAAAATCTCTTCACAGTAATATGTGCTTGACAGAGCAGGGCATGAGAACACTGGGGGAAAGTAGACACCTTTAGAATTCTGCATACCACAGTAAATAGGCATTTCAGTTTATTTTCTAAATTATATCATACCATCAAATTGACCAGTAATTAAGTTAACTTTCATGGATAAGATAAATAAATGAGAAAGGTGGGTGAAAACAGGAAATCTTATTTTATTGATACATAAAATAATTAATTTGTGTAACTATGAATGAGTTTGCTTTCACAAACTCCTAATTACAAAATGACTCATGGTGAGATGGATAAATATCTGTGTATGGGAGAGAATTATCAGATAATTCAGAAATGCAGGTATAATCCCATACAATTTTACATTAGATTTCCATAGTAATCTATGCTTGTTCTTAAATAAAATACTCCCAAATTTTTCAAAAATGAGTGACTTGCATAACCACTGAATTTCAATAAATGGCATTTTCTTATGTAATACTTTCACAGAAAGACTTTTTTTATGAACAAACCATCAGGGATGTTAAATTGACAACTGCTTTTCACAATAGACTATACACTCAAAGCTAGCTCTAAATAATTAAACTTTTCTATTTGTGGATATTTTCCTTTTTTTTTACTTTCTTTTTTTTGTATTTTATTATTATACTTTAGGTTTTAGGGTACATGTGCACAATGTGCAGGTTTGTTACATATGTATCCATGTGCCATGTTGGTGTGCTGCACCCATTAACTCGTCATTTAGCATTAGGTATATCTCCTAATGCTGTCCCTCCCCCCACCCCACAACAGTCCCTGGAGTGTGATGTTCCCCTTCCTGTGTCCATGAGTTCTCATTGTTCAATTCCCACCTATGAGTGAGAACATGTGGTGTTTGGTTTTTTGTCCTTGTGATAGTTTGCTGAGAATGATGGTTTCCAGCTTCATCCATGTCCCTACAAAGGACATGAACTCATCATTTTTTATGGCTGCATAGTATTCCATGGTGTATATGTGCCACATTTTCTTAATCCAGTCTATCGTTGTTGGACATTTGGGTTGGTTCCAACTCTTTGCTATTGTGAATAGTGCCACAATAAACATACGTATGCATGTGTCTTTATAGCAGCATGATTTATAGTCCATTGGGTATATACCCAGTAATGGGATGGCTGGGTCAAATGGTATTTCTAGTTCTAGATCCCTGAGGAATCGCTACACTGACTTCCACAATGGTTGAACTAGTTTACAGTCCCACCAACAGTGTAAAAGTGTTCCTATTTCTCCACATCCTCTCCAGCACCTGTTGTTTCCTGACTTTTTAATGATGGCCATTCTAACTGGTGTGAGATGGTATCTCGTTGTGGTTTTGATTTGCATTTCTCTGATGGCCAGTGATGATGAGCATTTTTTCATGTGTTTTTTGGCTGCATAAATGTCTTCTTTTCAGAAGTGTCTGTTCATGTCCTTTGCCCACTTTTTGATGGGGTTGTTTTTTTCTTGTAAATTTGTTTGAGTTCATTGTAGATTCTGGACATCAGCCCTTTGTCAGATGAGTAAGTTATGAAAATTTTCTCCCATTTTGTAGGTTGTCTGTTCACTCTGATGGTAGTTTCTTTGGCTGTGCAGAAGCTCTTTAGTTTAATTAGATCCCATTTGTCAATTTTGGCTTTTGCTGCCATTGCTTTTGGTGTTTTAGACATGAAGTCCTTGCCCATGCCTATGTCCTGAATGGTATTGCATAGGTTTTCTTCTAGGCATTTTATGGTTTTCTAAAAAGTCTCAATAAATTAGGTATTGATGGGACGTACCATCTGAAAAGAATAAGAGCTGTCTATGACAAACCCACAGCCAGTATCATACTGAATGGGCAAAAACTTGAAGCATTCCCTTTGAAAACTGGCACAAGACAGGGATGCCCTCTCTAACCACTCCTATTCAACATAGTGTTAGAAGTTCTGGCCAGGGCAATCAGGCAGGAGAAGGGAATAAAGGATGTTCAATTAGGAAAAGAGGAAGTCAAATTGTCCCTGTTTGCAGATGACATGATTGTATATCTAGAAAACCCCATTTTCTCAGCCCAAAATCTCCTTAAGCTGATTAGCAACTTCAGCAAAGTCTCAGGATACAAAATCAATGTGCAAAAATCACAAGCATTCTTGTACACCAATCACAGACAAACAGAGAGCCAAATCATGAGTGAACTCCCGTTCACAATTGCTTCAAAGAGAATAAAATACCTAGGAATCCAACTTACAAGGGACGTGAAGGAATTCTTCAAGGAGAACTACAAACCACTGCTCAATGAAATAAAAGAGGATACAAACAAATGGAAGAACATTCCATGCTCATGGGTTGGAAGAATTAATATCGTGAGAATGGCCATACTGCCCAAGGTAATTTATAGATTCAGTGCCATCCCCATCAAGCTACCAATGACTTTCTTCACAGAATTGGAAAAAACTACTTTAAAGTTTATATGGAACCAAAAAAGAGCCTGCATCGCCAAGTCAATCCTAAGCCAAAAGAACAAAGCTGGAGGCATCACGTTACCTGACTTCAAACTATACTACAAGGCTACAGTAACCAAAACAGCATGGTACTGGTACCACAACAGGGACATAGATCAATGGAAGAGAACAGAGCCCTCAGAAATAATGCTGCATATCTACAACTATCTGATCTTTGACAAACCTGACAAAAACAAGAAATGGGGAAGGATTCCCTATTTAATAAATGGTACTAGGATTCCCTATTTAATAAATGGTGCTGGGAAAACTGGCTAGCCATATGTAGAAAGCTGAAACTGGATCCCTTCCTTACACCTTATACAAAAATTAATTCAAGATGGATTAAAGAGTTACATGTGGATATTTTTCAATGATCATGTGTATGTTTGTATGAAATATTTTAAAAATTACAAAATGATCTTACACACCTTACCCTTTTCATTTGCTTTATATAAAATTATTCTCTACTCCTTACCTCCTCCAACCCCTCTGCTACCAAACTAGGCTTCATAAATTTGTTAATGTCTTTATTTTACTCCAAAACATACAAAGTATTTTTTGGAAGCTCATATTTAATTACCTTCCAAATTACTAAATTTTAGGTGTATCTGAGTTAAACTTGAGAAGGAGTGTCTCCTTCACAGGCCTGGTGGAAAAATGATCACAATTTATTTGTTGTTGCTATTGTTTTGTTTTGTTTCTGATGATTTCAGCAATATTTCAGGGCTCCTTTGTCCAATTCTCTCTATTTGCAACTATTTTCATGGCCAGAACTTTTACTAGTCTGTTTTCTTCTCCTGATCCTCCTTTTCTCTAGGACTCTATTCTGCCGGCACTTGCCCGTATGGGGGTGGAAAACCACTGAGTAGTCAACAAGCTTTTCTCAAAAGTTTAACATTAACAAGGACTTTTTTAAATACTTCTAATTTTCTCCCATGGCCCCAAATTTCTGCTTCCTTAACTTCCCAACATGTAGAGCCTTAGGTCTGTGGTTGTGAAATCACGTGCTCATGTTAAGTGTGGCAGCATATGGGAAGTCTAAATAAATAAGTTTGTAAAAGAACCCAAGGGAAGTCAGCCTTGGAGACAGACAGAGCATGGATAATAAACCCTCCCTGACAGGATACTGCCTATAAGCATGTCTGTGTGCTTCAAAATCCTTGGGTAAAATTTTAATAAATTAAAGCATAGGACCCTAATTTGTAAATAGCATGTCTTCAAAATTGTTAACATTAACAATGAATAGAGACATAAAATTACTTTAAAATGAGAAAGAAAGGGATAGGGAGAGTAGTGAAAGTGGGGCCATAATGTGCTAGTTAAAAAAAATCTGTGTCTGGAGTCAGGCCAACCACATTCAAAGCTGATCACCACCAGGTACCAGATATAGGACTCTGGGTAAATTTCACAACTTTTTGAGACTTGCTTTTCTTATTTGGAAAACAAAGATGATAATATTTTAAATATAATATTTGTATTATTTTAAAAACAATATAATAATTCTTGAAATGATAAAGGAAAAAATAATATCTATTTAAATACACGATAATATTTTTCATTTTTAGAGTGCCCATTTATCACTAGCCAGTAGAAAACAAATTTTGTCATTTCATAGTAACTGTATTGCATTTTATCAACAAAATAAAAGGCTTAATTGTTTTCCAAAACTATCTTAACCATTTAAAATATTGGATCTTATGGATTGATAGCAAATATGGAATTAAGTTCTGTGTTTAAAATTAGTAAAATGTTACTTTTGGGATATCAAGCAAAAGGATTCCACTGTGAGCATAAATAATAAATACTGCAAATACTTAAAGGGCCACATAATGTTCCATTTTGGTTGGCCCACACTGTGCTATGGCAAACAATTCATTTTAATCAGCTGGAGTATTCTGCATAAATATGGGTTTTCACCAATCCACATTATTTTAAATATATCAGTTTTTAATCACTAAGAAAACAGAAAGATATGTAATGGGTGTTGGCCAGGCATGGTGGCTCACACCTGAAATTCCAGTACTTTGGGAGGCCAAGGCGGGTAGATCACCTGAGGTCAGGAGTTTGAGACCAGCCTGACCAACTTTTGAAACCCTGTCTCTACTAAAAATACAAAAATTAGCTGGGTATGGCAGTGGGCACCTGTAATCCCAGCTACTTGGGAGGCTGAGGCAGGAGAGTCGCTTGAACCTGGGAGGCAAAATTTGCTGTGAGCAGAGATTGCACCATTGCATTTCAGTCCAGGCAACACAGTGAGGCTCCATTTAAAAAAAAAAAAAAAAAAGAAAAAAGAAAAGAAAAGAAAAATAAAGAAATGGGTGTTAATGGGAGACTAGAAACCTTATTCATCTATCACCTTTTTGTTGACAAACATATCACTCAGAAAGTGACAGTTATGTATGATGGTTAATTTCATGCATCAACTTCCATCAACTAAGAGGTTGCTAGATAGGTGGTAAGATATTTGTTCTGGGTGTGTCCGTGAAGGTGAAGGTTTATTTGAAGAGATTAATATTTGAGTCAGTAAATTTAGTAAACAAGATCTGACCTCATCAATGTAAGTGGGTTTCATCCAATCTATTGAAGATCTGAATAGAACAAAAAGGTGGAAGGAGAGTGAATTTTCTCTCATCTGAAGCTGGAGTATCCATCTTCTGGCCTTGGACATCTGAAATCTTGGCCCTCAGGCCTTCAGGCTCTGGGACTTATCCCTCCTCTCATAATAAATCTCTCTCTCTCTCTCTCTCTCTCTCTCTCCATCCATATATATGTTCTGTTTCTCTGTAGAACCCTGACTAATACAGTTTGTCAGGTAGGAAAACACATTCCATAAATCTTCAAGTGTTTGTTGAGCTCTCTGTTCTTGGGATTCATTCATATAAAAAAATTTCACCTCCTCTTTTACTGGTTCGTATTCTTGCCTTAGTTTTCTGGTTAAAAAAGAAAAGAAGAAGAAAAGCCAAAGAATACATAGTAAAATAATATTAAGAATAAAACATAGTATGCCAATCAGATTAAAAAGTTTCTATTAAAAAAGAATAGAACTACAATTACAAAAAAGGCCAAGAAGTAAAAGACAGGTAATTACAGCATTAAAGATACTTTTCTGTTTGAGTTTGTAAAAACTACATAAATATATTTTTAAAAAATTATGTGGGCTGGCAAGCTCATTTTCCTTGATAATCCATTAAGTCCTTTTACTGTATAAAATACCAGGATCTCAATGGGAAAAGAGAGTGGATGGGAAATTCAGTCACATGGGAAATTGAAATTTTAAAAAGAAATGTTGATACACCCAATGGGGAGATTTATTGTAAAATAGATTTTATATTATCTATGAATATGATAAGTGGTTTTCTTTACATTTTTAAATTAAATAACAGCTTTTATATGACCCCAATTATTTATCTTGAGAACAACGTATCAGGAAGAGTTAACTTTACAGAAATAGGAGTAGAGTGAGTAATATTTAAGCTTGCATGTCCCATTTGTGATTAAAATTCAACTAAGTTAGGAAAGTGGAGAATAAGTACTGCTCTGTACAGCCTATGCCAAGCTGTAGCATGTGATAGAAGTGATAGAAATAGATGGGGTGCAGTGGCTCATGCCTGGAATGCCAAAACCTTGGCAGGCTAAGGCAGGAAGATCCCTTGAGTCCAGGAGTTCAAGACCAGCCTGCACAATATATCAAGACTTCATTTCTACAAAAGAAGCAAACAAACAAAACATCTGGGTTTGGTGGTGCCCACCTGTAGTCCCAACTACTCAGGCAACTGAAGTGGGAAGATGGCTTAAGCCCAGCAGTTGGAGGCTGCAGTAAGCTGTGATCACACCATTGCACTCCAGTCTGGGTGACAGAGTGATACACGAAAAGAGGAAAGAAAGAAAGAAGGAAAGAAAAAGAAGGAAGGAAGGATGGAAGGAAGGAAGGAAGGAAGGAAGGAAGGAAGGAAGGAAGGAAGAAAAAAAAAAGGGATACTTAAAAAAATTTGTACTACCACCACAGTGGAACTCCTGTAGAATGAGACAATAAAGGATACTAATTGTACTATGTTGAATAAGGGCCTCCTAATGATGTTCATGTCCTAATCCCCAGGACCCACGAATATGTTACTTGACATAATGAAAGGGACTTCACAGATTTGACTAATTTAATCATTTGATTTAGGGCATTACCCTGGATTGGCTGGGTGGGACTGACATAATCACCGGGGTCTTTGTAGTATAGAAGGCAGGAAGATCAAGGTCAGGAATAGGAGATGGAATGATGGAAACAAAAGATTGGGGTGATACAAGAAAGGGGCCATGAACAGGGAATGCAGGTGGCCACTAGGAGCTGAAAAGACCAGGGAATGGATTTTCTCCTCATAACCTCCAGAGGAACGCAACTCAGTTGATACCTTGATTTTAGATCTTGATCTCTAGAGATGTAAGAGAATTAGTTTGTCTTAAGTCACCCAATCTGTGAGAATTTGTTGCACCAGAAATGGAAAACTAATACACCAGTATCGATATGTCTACATGATCAAAACTGTTTTTTCTAATATTGGCAAATATTTCTGAAATTAAAATTATGAGTGATAAAATTATTTTCCAGGGGAGTTTCTATGGTCTTGGGAAAAGATTTGTACTCCAAATAGTAAAATTGAAATAAAAATAAATAAATGTACTAATAGTCATCATTTATCAAGCACATTCTTATTTTTCCGGTATTCTGCTAATCTTTTAAATCGTATTAACACATTTAATTGAATTCTCACACAGCAATATGAGATAAGTGTTAATGTCCATTTTACATAAGAAAATGAGGTCTAGTGAGGGAATTAAGCTAGTCAATAGGAGAGTTTTCCAATGCTGGGGCTGAGTGTCCATCATTTGGGAGTGGGATTGGGAGAGTAAGGGAGAAATAACCTTTTACAGAAATAAGCTTTTTAAAAAATGTTCCATTCTAGAATGAAAGATAAAATACATCAATTTTCTTGTCAACATTTGCCACTTAAGAAAAAAAGATTGGGAGGGCATTCTCCATTAATTGCAGAGTATCTTCAAGGATAGCTTTAAATATCTCACCGTGAAGTTCATTTTTAATGTAGTATTGACATTGGAAATCAATCCATTAGATAATTGTGATTTTTCTGCCACTATAAATCTGTCATCAAAGGCAGTATTATGGCATAAGGATATTCCTTTATACTTATTTCACAACTACTATTAGATACCTATCATTTTGCACATATGTCTACATTACAGGCATATCTTACTTTATTGTGGTTGACTTTGTTGCATTTCACAGATATTGAGTTTTTTTTATAAATTGAAGGTTTGTGGAAACCCTGCATCATCAGCAAGTCTATTGGCATCATTTTCCCACAACATGTGCTAACTTTGTATATGTGTCACGTTTTGGTAAGTCTTGCAATAGTTCACAGTTTTTCATTATTGCTGTATCTGTTATGGTGATCTGTGATCAGTGATCTTTGCTGTCACCATTGCAAATGTTTTGGGACACCAAGAACAACACCCTTATAAAATGGCGAAATTAACGATAAAAGTGTATATGCTGACTGCTCTACCCATAGGTTGTTCTCTCCTCTCTCTCCTTTTCTTCTTCTGGCCTCTGTATTCCCTGAGATGCAAAAGTACTGAAATTAGGTCAGTTAATAACCCTACAGAGGTCTCCAAGTATTCAGGATAGAAGAAGATTTGCATGTCTCTCACGTTAAGCCAAAAGGTAGAAATAATTAAGTTTAGCAAGGAAGGCACAAGATAAGCCAAAAGCTAGACTACTTGTCCCAAACAGCCAAGTTGTGAATGCAAAACAAAACAAAAACCATAAAAAGAAAAAAGAAATGAAGAAAGAAAAGGAAAAAAAAAACTTCTTGAAGGAAATTAAAAGTGCTACCCTAGTGAACACAGCAGAAGCATAAAGGGAAACAGCCTTATTGCTGTTATGGAGAAAGTCTGAGTTGTCTGGATAGATCAAAACAGCTACAACACTGCCTTAAGCCAAAGCCTGATCCAGAGCAAGACCCTAACTTTCTTCAATTCTGTAAAGGCTAAAAGAGGTGAGGAAGCTACAAATGAAAAGTTTAAAGCTAGCAGAGATTACTTCATAAGGTTTAGAAAGAGAGAGGTCATCTCCGTAATATAAAATGTGAAGCATCAAGTGCTGATGTAGAAACTGTGTTATCCAGAAGATTAAGCTAAGATAATTGATTAAGGTGGCTACACTAAACAACATATTTTCAATTAGATGAAATGGCCTTCTAATGAAAGAAGATGCCATCTAGGACTTTCATAAATAGAGAGGTCAAAGTCTGACTTCAAAGCTTCAAAGGACAGGCTGACTATCTTGTTAGGGGCTAATGCAGCTGGTGACTTTAACTTTAAGCCAATGCTCATTTACCATTCAAAAACATTTAGGACCCTTAAACCTTATGGTAAATCTCCTCTGCCTGTGCAGAATAACAAAGATGGTATGACAGCTCATCTGCTTAAAACATGGTTTACTAAATATTTTAAGCCCATGATCCAAATCTACTGCTAAGAAAAAAAGTTTTATTTCAAATTATTACTGCTCGATGACAATGCACCTGGATTCCCAAGAGGTCTGATAGAGATTAATGTTTTCATGCCTGTTGACACAACATTCATACTTTAGCCCATAGATCAAGAAGTAAATTTGACTTTTGGGTCTGATTACTTAAGAAATACATTTTGTAAGGCTACAGGTGTCATACACAGGGATTCGTCTTATGGATTTGAGCAAAACCAGTTGAAAACCATCTGGAAAGGATTCACCATTCTAGATGCCATTAAGAACATTCCTAATTCGTAGGAGGAAGTCAAAATATTACCATTAATGGAAATTTGAAGATATTTATTCCGACATTCATTGATAACTTTGAAAGTTTTAAGACTTCAGTGGAGAAATTAGCTAAAGATGCAGGGAAATAGCAAGAAAACTAGAATTAAAAGAGAAGCCCAAAGGTGTGACTGAATTGCTGCATTCTCATGATAGAACTTCAAAAGATGAGGAGTTACTTCTTATGGATGTGCAAAGAAAGTGTTTTCTTGAGATGGACTCCATTCCTGGTGAAGATGTGAATATTGTTGAAATATTAACAAAGGATTTAAACATTATATAAAATTCATTGATAAAGCAGTGGCAGGGTTTGAGAGGGTTGACGTCAATTTTGAAAGAAGTTCTACTGTGAGCAAAATGCTATCAAACAGCATTGTATGCTGTAGAGAAATCTTTCATAAAAGGTAGTCAATTCATGCAGCAAACTTCATTGTTGTCTTATGTTAAGAAATTGCTGCAGTTACTCCAACCTTCAGCAACCACCACCTGGATCAGTCAACAGCCATTGGCATGGAGGCAAGAACCTCCACCAGCAAAAATATTACAACTCCCTGAAGGCTCAGATGATTATTGGCTTTTTTTAAAGCAATATTTTAAAATTAAGATATGTGGCTGGGCACGATGGCTTAGCCTTTAATTCCAGCACTTTGGGAGGCCAAGGCAGGTGGATCACTTGAGGTCAGGAGTTCAAGACCAGCCTGGTCAACATGGTGAAACCCCGTCTCTCCTAAAACACAAAAATTACTCGGGCATGGTGGTGGGCACCCATAATCCCAGCTACTTGGGAGGCTGAGGCATGAAAAATCACTTGAACCTGGGAGGCAGAGGTTGCAGTGAGCCGGGATCGCTCACTGCAGTCCAGCCTGGGTGTCAGAGTAGGACTGCATCTCAAAAAGAGAAGGAAGGAGGGAGGGAGGGAGGGAAGGAAGGAAGGAAGGAAGGAAGGAAGGAAGGAAGGAAGGAAAAATGTACATACTGCTACTTAATGCACACTTAATAGACTACAGTATAGTGCAAACATAACTTTTATAAGCATTGGGAAACCAAAAAGTGCAAATGACTTGCTTTACTGTGATACTTGCTTTACTATGGTGGTCTGGAACTGAACCTGCAAGATCTTGGAGGTATGCTTGTGTATTGCAATGACAGCGAATCTTTTAAACAGCATTTCTGAATTCTGGCTTCTTTTACTATTGTTTCAAATTTTTTTTTGTTGTTTTTTTGGGCGGAGTGTCCCTCTGTCACCCAGGCTGGAGTGCAGTGGTGTGATCTGGGCTCACTGCAAGCTGTACCTCCCAGGTTCACGTCATTCTCCTGCCTCAGCCTCCTGAGTAGCTGGGACTACAGGTACCCGCCACCACGCCCGGCTAATTTTTTTTTGTTTTTTTTTGTATTTTTAGTAGAGACAATGTTTCACCGTGTAAGCCAGGATGGTCTCCATCTCCTGACCTCATGATCCACCCGCCTCGGCCTCTCAAAGTGCTGGGATTACAGACATGAGCCACCGCGCCTGGCCACTATTGTTTCAACCTTTCTATAACATTTTTGCTCTAATAGCTGTTTATAGTAGAAATATGGTTCCATTTTCAGTGTATAAGACGCTCTCAGTGTTGAAAGAGAACAGTTATTCATTGCAGCACTTCTATGCTAGTGTAGATTCATTTCTTAGAGTTCAGAAGACATAAGACACAGCTTATTTTTAAAAACTACAAACAAAATTCCATGATGATGGCTGAAAAGTTTTATAACATCTGGCCTTCTTTTTCAAAAATGGTTTTCATAGCTAACAAATAATCATCCAAACTAGATACTTTTAATACATTAATTTAGAATACACGATTGTTTTATATATCAGATATACATCAATATTTCAATTTATTAATTTTTAATAAGAAATAAAACTTTCTAGGTGACTGGGATACATTTTCAATCTTCTCAGCACATTATCTATCAGGAAGAAGGCTGGGGACAGAAAACCAATGTTTTATTCTTTAGATCATCTTTTTTTCCTAAACTCCATGTAGACACTCACTGTTCTTTTAACATGCAGTTTACTTAGATTTAGTACATTTATAGAAATACAGCTTTTTTAAAACATTATGATCCTAGGCATGATTCATCTGATTGGCTTTTGCATTTATTAAATTTTAATAAAAATACTTGTAAACTACCTTTTCATAGAATACATTTCCTAGACATTAACTTCATTATTATCTTTAATTTTTCCTCATTTTATGGAAACCTTTACTGTTACAGAATTTATTACCAGTTTGGGGTTTCGTCCTCTGCCTTCCTCTCTACTCATTTCTCTTTTCTCCCTCTTTCCCTCATGTTTCTTCTAGGACTCTATTTTTTCTAGTTGTCTTTCTTTCCACCTTTTTGTAAAATTCTATTTTTGTAAACTGTATTTTAAAACCGATTTTATGTAATATTTGTTCAAATATCATAAGTATTCTAAGTACCTACTTCTATATTTTTAAGTATATAATGTAGTGTTACCTCCCAACTGAATTCCAATAATCATAGTAGTATGGGAGTGGATGTTCTTTATAATTTCTTCTTAAATCAGACCAGCCTACCTGTATGTTCCATAATGTCCACACAAGCCATCCATATCAGCATCAAATTAATAACTCTTGGAAGATTTCTTATTTTTTTAAAAAAGTAATGCCTTATTTATATACTATTGTAAGATGGTAGGGAAAATCTATTCACCAAGATTACAATGTAGTCTGATGCAATCACACATCATCATACAACTATAAAATAACAAGTCTGAAGACAGCAGCAGAACCATGCATAGGTATGAGGGAACAGAAAAAACATGAAATGTGGGAATTGAAGACGTAGTGGAACCACTAAAGAAGATCTTGATTTCCCACCCCAGGATCTATTACAAGGAAAGTTCTTTCGTGCATATATTTAGAGCTTCTTATTCATCTCTAGCAATGGGCTTTTGGACACCCAGCCTGACCTAATATGTAACCCTAAAATAAACCTTTTATAATTGTAAGTCTTAAACTATTTCTTCAGGGTCAAAAAACCAATGAATGGAACTTGATTTTACTTCTCATGCTTACTAAAGTTGAAAATTTATCTTTAGTCACTCATTTGAGAGGTACCAACGATTTTTTCTCAGACATAGGTGTCAACATGTAGTGTTTTTTTGAGAATAAATTAGAAAACAATTCTTATAAGCTGTCAACTATAGTAATTTTATCATACATATTTTGTCTTTGGGCTGTGAACCACTAAACAAACAATTGAAATGAGATGGGTTGCAGGTACAAGGAAACTTTGATCTGAGATTCTCTTTACACAATGAAAAAGTATCATAGCACAAAGCATATTATCTCTAAAGTTTCAGTGTCTTAGGACTATTGATAATTGTCCAAGAATAGAATTATCTCAAGAAGTCAAAGTATATATCTAGTATTACCATGCCTTGTTATTTTATTTATCAGTGAGAGAAAATAAACACTACAAATTGAATAATTATATGCTATTGCTTTTAGGAAACAACCTAGTTTAAGATATGTCAATGTTTTTAAAAAGTGAGCTTATAATTAGTGAAGTAAGTTATTTTAAATTTTCACTTCCTCAGCACCTACTGTGTATAATGAAGACTCCCAGATGTCAGAAAGAGTAGATGAATATGATGACAAATATGTAAATTAAATGGTAATAACACAGTTCAAAGGCTAAGCAAATAGTAGATTGAGAATAGTCTTAAAGCCAGTAAATATAACAAACCTGAATAACTATATTTTTCTACATAAACTATATTATAACTATATTTTCAACACAAACATTTAATTTGCATTTAGCTATAAAATCTGAAAAGGTGTATTGATGTCATCAAACAATGAGTTAGTGTAATGATTCCTGGAATTAGCTCTTCCTCTCAGAATGGGCCTATCTCATCATATGAATCATTCTTGCCTGTCTGTGCTAGTTTTACCTCAAAAGGCATTTTGAACACCGTTCGGCATGTGTGTGTGTCCATGCACACGTGTGTGTGAAAATAGTGTTACTTGGTAACATCGTTTTGCCTAAGCACAAAAGAAGATAGTGTGTGTGTGTGTGGTGTGTGTGTGTGTGTGTATATATATATTTGTATACCAAAGCTATTGTTAAAATACATAGAGAAATAAAATAATAATAATGGAAATGTACTGAAAATCAACTCAATGCAGAATATTATTATTACATACAAAGTAAAGATTTGCAAAATTAACTGCCAGTTACTACTATTGACTTTTTCTTTGGTAATAGAACCACCAGATTTGAAATGGACCTAAGAAATACTAGAGGAAAGCTTACATTTTCTAGTATTTCTTTCTGGGTAGTAGCAGAAACAGGATGAAAGTTCATCCAAAATTTGGTTCATATGTTGAAACTGATGATCACACACACACACACACACACACACTCCAATAGTGTGTGAGAAGATTTTACTCACATAATAAGGCTTTCTGGACAGGGCAGTGTGGCTCCTGAACAGGTCAGAAAATCATTTGAGAAATCAGTACACAGACTCGCTTGGGGTTTCTATGGTGTAGGTTTCCTGTGCATGGGCAGAGGCTTTTATCCTTTGAACTTCCCACTTGATCCAAAGGGGAGAGCAGCCAGGCTTTCTTTCCATCTTATCCAGGGGAGAACAGAGAGACGAGTGAGGCTTAAAAACTGTCAGTGGTCAAACAACAACAACAACAAAAACAAAGGCACGATCTTTATTATAGTAATCACATAACTTAGTTTTCTGGTCAAGGGGAAGTCAGTATGCAAATAATATTTTCAACTTCTAGGAAATATCCTTCAAGTATGAAAGCCCTTCAAAGTCACCATCCCTTTTTCCTTTCCTGCCGGATTGATTGCAGGCTTACTAGTTGGAATTGGAGCTGCCATGGTGAATGACCTTGAGATTCTCCACCTTGAGAATAGATGCCAGCCCTAGAAAAGCCTTTCAGGAAGGGTCCTGAGTCTTGCTATTGAGGAACATTACCTCCTCAATGCCACTGACTCCTGGACTTGTATGAGAGTGACAAGTTAACTTCTGTCTTATTGAAGAAACAGTTATTTTTTGTTTGTTGCTCACAGCCAAACTTAGTTTTACCTGTCACAGCAAAAAAGATAAGGCATGAGAATCAAAAACATTTCAATATAACTTAGACTGGAATGAAAATATTCCACTAGTAGCCATAGGACACACTTGTATCATTTCGCATAATATATTTTCCAGAAAGGAGTCTAGAGAGAGTGCAGAAAAGGGAGTGTTGGTAACTACAGGAATGGAAGAGCTTCAAGAAGAGACTATAAAAGTTATGCTATTACAACAGGTAAAGAGAGGGAAAGGTGAAAGAAGCTGAGAAGAATATTTTTGAAACAGAAAACAAGGGTTTCCTCAGAGGAGATCAAGTAGAGTCTGGCAGGAATGTAGGAAAAGCAGGCAATAAGACTGGGATGGTGGTTGGATTATATTATAAAATCATTACTGTTAAGATAATAATATTGCATGGTTTGTATTTAACATAAGCCATAGATGCATTAGTAGTTGGCAAGTGGTTTTAAATACATAGACCAATATATTAACTAGGTGTTGCAATGAGGTTCAGTTCAATTTGTTTTATTATTGACAGTGGAATAGGAGTTAAGGACAGCTGTGAGGATCTGGGACCGAAAATGAATCAGAGAAATAACAGGTTCAAAGAAACTGTCCAGTAGCATATGCTGCAATAGCTTTCTAAGAGGTGGGAGAAAACAAAACAGATTTGTTGCGATTAATATCTGGCTAAGTATTAGGCAGCACATCTTAACACTACTAAAATGCATACATAGGGCTGAGCCGTAGATGAAACTATATCTATACATGCAGCCAGCATCTGAAAGGTTTTTTTTTTTTTTTAATAACTAATTGGAACCAGGTTTTTCTTTCAGTATCGGTTCATCAGGACTGATTAGATAAAGACAGAATTCCTGTCCTGTGAAGGAACTAGCTATAGAATCAAGATTAAATCAAGGAAAAAATCACCTAGGCAGAAGCATGTCATTTGAACTAAAGCATGTGCAATGGGGACAGAATAGCAGGAACCAGCCAAACAGAAAATTTCCTCAAATATAATTTCAGGCCAGGGATCAATGCTAATAAATAGTTATGGAAGCTTAGACACACGAAGAAAGAAAAATAAAGATGGAACTATTACATCCTTGGGTGGAAGGTACATTGAGCATGAGATGAGACAAGCTAGTAGTGTAAATACAAAATACACCATTGCAAGGCACCTCATCTGAGACAATTAGCTCAGTGATTTAATTTTATTCATATTCCCTGGATCCAGGTAACTCATTACATAATATTCAATTTTCCTCATTCGGTCGGTACCTTTTCTTCTTTTTCGTATGGTTATTCTTGATTAGATTTTTTCTGGCCTAGTCCATCAATTTACCTATTTACCTAATCAGCTATTGAGTTCCCACTACTACCAAATTTACAAATGCCTTGGAGACAGAATGTTTTACTCTAATTTGCAATTCCTAAACAACTAAAATTTGTGCATAGTAGCCATTCAAATATATGGGGAGTTAAATTTAAAAAGATCAAATGCTTCAGAGGTCGATTAGAATGAAGACTTGAAAAACAGTGATTTCATGTAACACACTTTTGAGAGTACTGTCCATGGTCCTGAGTACAGCTCTGTGCAAGATGCAGTTTGTGTCTTCTGGGAGTTTACAGAAGGATAATAAATCAAAGAACAGATTACAATATGATTAGTGTTCAGAGAAAGATATTATAGGATAATATGGTGTAACATAATAGTTTAGCTAACCCCTAACTCATTGAATGTGGTGCTAACAGGTCACTTTATTTGTTTCACATTGCCACTACAACAAATTATTCACAAATTTGGTGGCTTAAAACAATACAAGCTTATGATCTTACAACTCTTTAGGTCAGATGCCTGACAGCTGTCTCCCTGGGATAAAATCAAACTATTTCCGAGCTGCATTTCCTTCAGGATACTCTAAGAAAGAATTCGTTTCTTGACTTTTTTCTGTTCCTAGAAACTACCTGCATTCCTTGGCTAGTAGCTCTCTCATTTCATGCTTGAAGCCAACAACATGGCATACCTCTGACTCATCGTCATCATCACATCTCTTTCTTTTATTTTTTAATTAATTAATTTGAGACAAGGTCTTGCTTTGTTCCCCAAGCTGGAGTGCAGTGGCGATCACAGCTCGCTGGAGTGCAGTGGCATTCACAGCTCACTGCAGCCTCAAACTCCTGGGGCTCAAGCAATCCTCCTGCCTTAGCCTCCTGAGTACCTGGGCCCACAGGCACCCAGTACCACACCTGGCTAACTTTTTTTTTTCAGTTTTTGAAGACAAGGTCTTACTTTGTTGCTCAGGCTGGTCTCAAACTCATGGACTCAAGTGACCATCCCTTTGTGGCCTCCCAATATGCTGGGATTACAGGTGTGAGCCACTGCATTCAGCCACATCTCTTTTCTTCTAACCATAGCTGCATAAGGTTCTCCAATCTTATGGACTAAGGTTATACTGGAGGCATCCAGATAATCCAGAATAATTTGCCATCTCAAAATCCATAACATTAATCACATCTGAAATATAACTACCTAATTAACTGTCTAATCAATAACTGATTAATTTCTATTCAACAATGGTTGGTTCAACTCATCCTAAAACAAATAATAATAAGACATAATATTAAAGGATGAACCACCATGCCCATAGGACATAAGATGTTTATGTCTTATTTTTAAAGGAGTTAAGTGCTTCACTACAAATGGTAACATATTAGCAGGTACTGAGGATAAGGACATGAGAATCTTTGGCCATCATTCTAACTACCATAGACATTGATACTTCTAGAATATCAGTTTTAGTTCAGTGCATGAAACTAGTTGAGAAATGAGTATGTAATGGAGGAGCAAAAACAATGAGTTTAATACAACATTTTGCAAAGGAATTGTGGAATAGTGATTTCAGTGTCAAGGGTAGTTTCTTGTTTTCAATGAATATGTTTGTGTACCAAAGGACAAGACATAACTGTGTATTCTAATTCTTTTCTCTATGTGTCACATTTTATTATGGCTATGAGGTCACTAAAATATAAATCCATTGGATGTTGTAGAGTCATTTTAGCCATGGCTGAGAATGAGTTAAGTTTGCGGCTTTAAAAAATAGTTTATAATGTTTTTTGATGATTTGCATATCCATATTCCAGATAATGGTAACTTTGCTTTTTCTTGATTATCTGAGTAGATGTGTAATATCAGAGAGTTATATAAAATAATAAATATATATTTTAGAAAGAAGTAGAATAGTAACAAATTTGTAATTGATTTTTAAAATTTTTAAACATATAAAATTCTTAAGATGTTTATTTTTTTTTTAAAGGAGTTAAATGCTTATAACGATTCAATGGGTTAGATTTGTAAGTCTGCCATATTAAATTTTCTAGAGGAAAATAAAGTCTATTAAACTTGAAATTTTGGTTTGTAATGTCTAAGGGAACATACTTAATGAAATTTGGAAATCTCATTAAATAATAGAAAAATTATATCTAAAATATGTAAGTAATCCAAAAGTTAGTAAAAAGTGCAAGAAAAAGTGATTGGATTTACATTTACAAGTATTACTATATTTTAAGATTTTAATTGTCTTTAATAAGAAAATCTATAAGTTGAGTTTAAAAGCTTAACATAACCCAACTTTTCTTTTTTTTTTTTTTTTTGAGACAGAGTCTTGCTCTGTTGCCCAGGCTAGAGTACAGTGGTGCGATGTCAGCTCACTGCAACCTCTGCCTCCTGGATTTAAGTGATTCTCCTGCCTCAGCCTCCTGAGTAGCTGGGATTATAGGCGCACACCACCATGCCTGGCTAATTTTTGTATTTCTAGTAGAGACGAGGTTTCACCATGTTGGTCAGGCTGGTCTCCAACTCCTGACCTCGTGATCTGCCTGCCTCAGCCTCGCAAAGTGCTGGGATAATACAGGCATGAGCTACTGTGCCCAGCCCCAAATTTTAAACATGTAACTTGAATGAGTTTACAATTCATTAGAACATATATTTAATTGTAAGTATTCTGTTTCATGCTGAAGAGGCTTACTGTAATATTAAAATATTGTTAGTTATAAGGGAATGACAAGATTAAAAAACATTATAGTAAGCTAATGTTTATCACAAAAAATTACTATATTAACACAATTTTGAGAAAGGCTAGGTTTTTAACATTAGAGGATTGTGTAAATAAATTAACATCTATCTATAAGCTGAAATGCTTAACACTGAAGAATATGAGTCAGTTAAATGAAAAAATAGTTTGGGATATTACTTGGTTTTATATAAAATCACACATATAGGAACACAAAAAGAATATTAGGGCCGGGCGCGGTGGCTCACGCCTGTAATCCCAACACTTTGGGAGGCCAAGGCAGGTGGACCACGAGGTTAGGAGATCGAGACCATCCTGGCTAACACGGTGAAACCCCGTCTCTACCAAAAATAAAAAAAATTAGCCTGGCGTGGTGGTGGGTGCCTGTAGTCCCAGCTACTCGGGAGACTGAGGCAGGAGAATGGCGTGAACCCGGGAGGCAGAGCTTGCAGTGAGCCCAGATGGCGCCACTGCACTGCAGCCTGGGCGACAGAGTGAGACTCCATCTCAAACAAACAAACAAACAAGAATATTAGAAAAATACATTAGTATATTAACTATGGTCACCATAGATACGAAAGAGATTGCTGGTTTTCCTTTATCACTCTTTATTCTCCTTCCACTTTATTATCAAAATGCAAGCAAGTGTCCATTCGGGATACACACCTCATGTCTGAATCTCACTGTAGCTATGTGACAGTATGTCGAAGTGGCAGTTTTTCAGAACCTTCTTTAAGAAAGTCCAGAGTGATTGTTTGGTCTCTTCTTTGTCCTTTTTATTTTTTGTCACCTAGAATGTGGATGTTATCATCTTGGAGTACAACATGAGGTTAAAGTTATTTGTGGCTGAGCACCAACACAGTTAAAACCTGGATCCCTGACAGCATAGGGCGAACTGCTACATGGGGGAGAAATAAACTTCCACCTTGTTTACCTCACAAGAGATATCATCACTGGTGCCCATACCTAATTCTAAGTATGTAATGAGAATACGTTCAATGTTTAAATTTACATTGACCTTTTGGACATTGTCTAGCTTATTGTTAATAATTAATTATAGAATATAAATGAATAATTCATATTATTTTAAATAATGTTCTAAGCTCAAAATCTCATATAATACTATTTATCTACAATGTGAACTAATATCCTGTGAAAGAAAGAAAAAGTGTAAATTCCCTTAAACTTCTTGAATTTTGACATTATTTTAAAATAACGGTTTCTTACCAATACTAATTGAATTATTTTAATATGAATATCCCCTGCAATCACGATTATTGTTTTACTTAATAATGTTTCTCTTAAGGATTTTCGTGATACATTTTAATTTTTTGCATAAATTGCTAAACAATGCACAATAACTCAAAACATCATACATGAAAATAACTTTTCTAGAAAACAAAAACATTCCTTTTGCTATATTCTACGAAATATATTTTTCATTTTTTAACAATTTTGAAATATTTTACAATATTTTAATGTCATGTCAGCATAAAATTAATAAAATATGCTTAGGTCTTATCAATAGCAAGCTGATTACTTTTGATTCTCATATTTAAATTATAATTTGATTTAGCTTTCAATGTCTAACTTTATTATTTTAAGCTTATAGTTTCTGTTGTTTCATATTAGTTCTTTTTAAACTTAATTATCATGAAAATTAAAAGAAAGAATACCTGGGCTAGGTACGCTCACAGCAAGAGTGGTTAAGTTCTTCTTTCAGGTGACTGATATTACAAAGCATGTTTGCAGTGAATATTTATTAATCTCCCACTGTGTGTCAGCTGTGATGTCGGGCTGAAAATGCACAAATTAAAATGGTACTGTTTACATGTACTCTTTAGACGCATCACATATTCAGAAGGGGACTCTTACTAAGCTTATGTCATGATACATTTTGCATTGCATCATCACAAGTTTAACTCCTTCCTTAATTGCAAGAAATTAAACAAAATTAGCCATGTATTAGGTTTAAGCCAATACATAATTATGGATCCTCTAACAGGTCAATCATACTACATTTCTTATTTAAACCTGAATGTTTTGAACAATATATAAATGTTGAATTAGTAAAATTAGTAAATTAAATTATTAAAAAACTAAATAGTCTACTTTCTCATAAGTTGGTAGTATTTACTGAAAGGAAGTGTTTTGTGATTAGGAAAATGTTACTTTCATCCTCTAATTTTCAGATCAAAAGAACTATAATTCTTAACATTTAAATTGAAATTGCTGGAAGTAAGTTTATTTAGTTTTTAGTGATATAATAATTGTATATATTTATGGGGTATGTGTAATATTTTGATAGACGCATATGACATATAATGATCAAATTAGGGTATATAGGAAATCCATCAACTCAAATATTTATTATTGGTTTGTGTTGGGAACACTTAAAATCTTCCAGGTATTTTGAAATATACAATAAATTATTAACTCAAGTCACCCTGCTGTGCTACTGAACACTAGAACTTATTCTTTCTATCTGTTTGTTTGTACCCATTAACCAACCTTACTTCATTCCTCCCCAACACACACACTTTTCCTAGCCTCAGATAATTATCATTTTACTCTCTACCTCCATGAGAGCAACATTTTTGGCTACCACATATGAGGGAAAACATGCAAAGAAAACAATCAACAGTGTAAAGAAACAATCTCTGGAATGGAAGAAAATATTTGCAAAATATTCATCTAATAAAAAATGATTAATATATTAACATCCAGAATGTACAAGAAACTCAAACAACAGAAAAAAGAAACAAATAATCCCATTAAAAGTGGGCAAAAGATCTGACAGATGTTTTTCAAAAGATGACATACAAGTTGCCAACAGGTATATGAAAAAATACTCAACATCACTAATCATCGGGGAAACACAAATGAAAATCACAGTGAGATATCCTCTTACGCCGATTAGAATGGCTATTTAAAAATAAAAACAGAATAAAAAATGATGGTGAAGATGCTGAGAAAGGAAAAGTCATATACTGTTGGTGGGAATGTAAATTAGTAGAGCCATTTTGTAAAACAGTATGGAGGTTTCTTAAAAACCTAGAAATAGAACTAGCATACAACCTGGCAATCCCAATACTGGGTATTTATTCAAAGGAAAAGTAATATATTCACCCCCATATTTATTGGATATAATTTTTAATGAAAACTCAATTATATTTTATAAAGTCTCTGGTATACAATTGAAAGGATAATGATATCTTAAAATAACTCATAATTTTGGAAATATTTTAATCAAAGAGAAAGTAACACTCAGTCTGCTATGCTTTTTGCACTAAAAACAAAGAGGTTTGTAAAATTTTGTGGCATTTTGCTAAGACATAGTGAAACCTACTTGCTCCTTCTTACATTTGAAAAGTTTGATAATCCTAGTGGTAGGTATGTTAGCCCTGCCATACAGGAGTGATAGAATTCCCTCAAGAATTATTTTTAAATTTAATAATGTTGTTAATTATCTTCCTCAAATACCTTAGTAGTCAATATTTTTTCTTTTCCTTTTATTCTTTACTAGGCGGAGCACAGTGGACCTCACCTGTAGTACCATCTACTCAGGAAGCTGAGGGAGGAGTATCCCTGGAACCCATTAACTTGAGGCTTTAGCACACTGTAAATGTGCCTGTGAATAGCCACTGAACCCCAACCTGGGAAACATAGCAAGACCTAGTCTCTGAAAAAAAAATGTAACATATATAAATGCTAATTCTAATATATGATTTCCTGTCTGGGCATCAAATATTTATCAGCCATCAGTAAACATGGTAGTTATATTAGATATTAAATATAACAATGAATATCCATTTGAAAAGAATAAAAAAGGATTCAAGCAATTTATAGGTAGCGTGATATATAACAAAATTTTTAATAGTAATAAAATATTTCATTCAAATTGCAAAGAATAAAAAAATGTTCAAATAGATAAAGGGTGGAGTTACAAAAGGAAATTTATAAGTCTTTCTCTTTAAAATATTTATTTAGGATAATTGATGAGTAAAGATAACATATATATATCCACACTGTACAACATGATGTTTGGATATATATTTTTATGTGTGCATTGTAGAATGGCTAAATCAAGCTATTTAACATATGCATTACCTCACAGACATATCACTTATTTGTTGTAAGAGCACTTAAAATCTGCTCTCATAGCTATTTTCAAATGTACAATATATGTTATTAACTGTTGTTACTATGATATATAGTAGATCTTTTGAAATTTTTAGAAACAATATATGGAGTACACACACACACATATTTTATTTACACAGATTTTTTTTTACCTCCACTGCAACACTTTTTTATAATTTCTATTTTTCAGTCCCTTGTCTTCAGAAAAATAACTATTACAGCAATGCAAAGTAAGCAACGTGCCTTAGATTTTAACTTTCAAAGTGAACTCCTGAAACTTGTTTAGTGAAAGTAACCAAAAGAAACTGCCAAAATCATCCACAATTCCCTACTCTCAGCGACAGCACTAGGCTTGACTAGGCTGGGAAAAGAAATAAAGAGGAAAGTGCAGAGCAAAGAACGGTGATGTGGAGTCTCAGCAAAGGGATCCTACACCCTGTTTCCTGAAGTTGAGCCCACCAGACTGGATTCTGGAACACCAGTTCAGACACTGGAACACTTGTGCCTGTTCCCACTTGGTGCTCTGGAAGAGTGGTAAGCCCCGGGTAGCAAATCTTCTTTCTCTTATGGTATGGGGGCTTAAAGTAAAGATGGCAGAGGGGTGCCTAGGCTCAAGGAGAGAGGAGCTTAATTTCCATGTATTCTGAGATGAACAGAGAAGTGGGTGAGAGAGAGAAGGACAGAGCCAGTGGCCTGGAAGAGTTTGATGCTAGCAGAATGGATCCTCTAAGCCACAGACAAGTGGAACTGGCTACTTCAGAAGACACCATCATGAAGGATGCTGATGATGTCAGCAGGCACCTCTGCAGAGAAGGGCTGACAATCACTGTTACCTTTTCAGAATATAAGCCCTATTTAAGTAGGATGCTGCTGTATTCCCAGGGCCAACCACACGGTCCACACTCAATAAATATTTGTTGATGAATAAATGAATAATATATTAGGATGGAATATGGAGTCTGCCGAGCCTATATTTGAATCCAGAATTTCACTTCTTACTAGCTGTATGTTCTCAGTTCAATCATAAGTAAAATGCAAATAATTCCTTCCTCAACAATAGGCTCATGAATATAAAGAATTTCACACAGAATTGGGCAAATATAGATACTCAAAAATAACAGGCTTAATACACTGTTGGA
Source organism: Hylobates moloch (assembly GCF_009828535.3). Lineage (NCBI taxonomy): Eukaryota > Metazoa > Chordata > Mammalia > Primates > Hylobatidae > Hylobates > Hylobates moloch. The sequence continues at coordinate 39,215,809 of NW_026652290.1, read as the reverse complement.
AATTTATGAGAACTTTTCATAATAGTAACTTTGAGAGCTAGATGGATGTAATTACTTGGGCAATGAATTTCTGATTAGAAAATCCACAAATATTTGAACCTTTATAGTTTTGTTTTCCAATGTTGCATAGAGGGAAATGGTCTCATCAGAGACTAGAAACAGGTAAATCAAAAGACAGCTTGAGTAAAGAATACATACATGTATAAACATGACATCAAAAATAACAATCATGTTTAGTTTGGTACCTGGGTAAAATCATTCCTAATTCACTGACTTTTCTAACCAATGGTAAAGCAACCAATAAGCAGCTACACCTCTGAAACCCCCTGACTCCCAAGCTGCCACTTACTGACACAAACACACATAAGCCCACATTAGCATGCCCTTGCCAGAATACCTGCGGGATAGTGCTGAATAGCCTGAAGTGAAAGACAAACATGAGGCCCGGAGCAAAATTTCTTAATTAACAGTACACAGTCCTTTAAAGAGATCACATAAACTTTTATCTGAAACATGGCTTGGAGCATCTAAGCTAAAATCCGTTGCTATGAGAGTTGTCATTCAACTTTGGTAAATTCGATGTGTGATAGATAATAACCTCTGTACTGTTTAATACTAGATTCCCTATTTCTGATGCCAGTAAATAATCCTTACCTTTCTTTAGTGAACAGTTGCTTCATCCCAAAGCCCAAAACCATGTGTGAAAACATTTTAGTAAAGGATTTTCAAGTAAAGCTCACAGATCATGAAGGTCTGACTTCATCAGTGATTGCCTTAGGCTATCTTCTGTGAGCTTTCTGTTTTTTTGCATTTTCTTCTGGGGTTGTCGTTATCTAACATTTGTAAATATTTCAGAAGTTTGAACTGTACATAATCAATTGTAAATGCTATGGAGCTAGGGATCTAGCTAGGATCTACGACTTTGAAGAGGATGCATGTTCATTAAAATTATAATCAATGCATTTTCCTTTCTCCTAATATTTTTCCTATACTGTGACATGTTTTGATACAATACCTCAACATTATGAAATGACAATGTGATCTTAGGAAAAACATTACACGACTTTTTGAAAAAAAAATTGGAAAAAACTGATTTGCTTTCCTTGCTTTTTCACTGCTGTGGTTTACCAAATGCTCCAAGGGGTCATGTTGCCTTAAGCGCTGTCCAAGAGCATATTGATTTCCTTCCTCGGGCTGGCTACTCTCACCTTTTGACATCAAATGGACTATATTGAAGAAGCACCAAATATAGTTTGCAATCCACCATAGGTAAGGCATAAGAAAATATTCATCATTTTAAAAAGCTACACACTCATGTAATGGGCCTATTGTTAAAGATTGTATAATATGCTGCTGAGAATATTCTTATATTACTTTTGACCAGATCCCTGAATAGTAAGCACTTCATTGTGAATTTATAGCATTAAGAATAAAAATAGAACAACTTTCTTTCCTATGAATAGCTTCTATTCCATTTGAGAACTATTTCATTGGTTAATATGACTACTTCTGCTTTTCGAAGGGCTCTCTATACACAGAATAAAGCATTGATGAGCTGATTGTAAAATATGGTGATGTTGAAGAAAATAAAACATCTTAAAAGGAGAAATATTCTATGTTCATGTATAGGAAGACTCAATATTGTTCACATGTCAGTTCTTTCCGTCTTTATTTAACACAATCCCAATCAAAATCCTAAAGAGTTATTTTGTGAAAATCTAGTGTCTAATGTTTACATAGAAAGTCAAAAGACCCAGAATTAAATATGATGATGATGATAGAAAAAAGGAAGATATTGGCAATGTCCCCAAACTATAGGAATCTGAAAACTGGTTTAACATGGTTTGGACTGGGGTGTTCAAAAATAGTGGGCAACAACAGGCCTAAGGACCTGGTTTGATTCTAATGCATGAGCTTAGCGCAACGGATATAGATAGATACCTACAGATGTACTTCTGTATCTATAGCCATAGATATATCTCTACAAGATTCTAAAGAAACCTGGAGGCTGGGGGTTGAACAGAAGAAAGGAATAATACATATACATTATTCTGTAAGAAATATCAGAAAACGGATGGGGCATGGTGGCTCATGCCTGTAATCCCAGCACTTTGGGTGGCCGAGGTGGACGGATCACTTGAGGTCAGGAGTTTGAGATCAGTCTGGCCAATATAGTGAAACTCCGTCTGTACTAGAAATACAAAAATTATCCGGGCATAGTGGTGCATGCCTGTAGTCCCAACTACTGGGAAGCTGAGGTAGGAGAATCGCTTGAGCCCAGGAGGCAGAGGCTGCAGTGAGCTGAGATTGTGCCATTGCACCCCAGCCTGGGTGACAAAGATTTTGTCTCAAAAAAAAAGTTTTATATATACATACATATATATATATATATATATATATATGTATGTATATATGAGAAAACTATTGAAAAGAATTGAATGTGTGGTATTAAGAAAAGAAGAAAATTGGTATCTCATCTAGTATCATAGTTAGTTTCATGCTGCTTTTTTATGGATCTGTTGCTGTGGGAGAAAATAACTTTTTCCCCTAAGTGAAATCATGAAAACAGACAGAGCCTTTTTATTTTAAACATTCTTTCAAAACACACAAAAAAACAGGTATAGAAATGATGAGAAAATTTGGAAGTATATTTTTCTTTTACTCTGAAGTAAATAGTTGAAATCTATGCATTCATAGCCTGCCACAAAATACTTTTCAACTTCAGTGCGTTGGTGGTCTCTGTTGGATCCCACTAGACTAGTGTCCATTAGAGCAATTAGTTCTTATTAACACACTTATTGTCAAGGTTTTATGAGATCCTGAGAATGGATGGGCAGAAAAAAAATAATCCCTTTATCTCCACTAGTGCTGAACCCTTCAGAAGAGAAGATCAAAAGATTCTTATGAATCTGTGAGGTAATTTCACTGCCACTAGCCCATTGGCAGCGGTAACAGAGATCTGTCTCCTGATTCCCGCCTACAGCTCTCATGAGCATGATCTTCATTCCAGAAATGGAAAATAAGATTCCAAAGAAATGATCATGTTATTTACCTTCATGGTTGAAAGCTCCCAAGGAATTCTAATGCACATTTTACATTTTAACACAATGAAAACCACTAAGTTCTCCTGCATTTCTCATTAATATGCTTCAATGAAATAAGCAAAAGTGTTTCTTATGCAATATATTAATAAGTTTGCAAAATGTCCTCAAGTTTAATAGCCAATAATGTTTCTCCAACCTTTTCTTATACTTCTAATCAGAAAAATATTTTTTTCATCCTAATGTGGGTTAGAGAAATACACCCTGAATGAATGTTTAAACCTACTTTGTATAGTATAATTTTTTTCCTCTTTATTGAATGATTATGAACTCCAAGTATGACTGTGACTAAACAGTAAAAATCAGTTTGATATCATAATGTGTAGGACATTTAAGATATTTTATTAGTATAAAAGTTAGAATTCCATCATTCTTATTCTTCAATTAATTTGAGAACTATTTCATTGGTTAACATGACTACATATTGTATTGAATTTATTTAATATTATACTCCCCAAACTATATAGGGTGAAGAAAGCAATTCAAATTTTAGTTAAAATTATCTTAGAATCATAAACACAGGTAGAAAAAAATTAAGACGTACTCCTAAAACAATATAACGTGGTGAAATTATTTGAAAAGAAAATGTGTCAATATTTGTTAAAATTAAAATGACTACACCTTTGGGAATGTGCTGTAACTAAACTGGCAAAAGTACTTAAATTTTTGGATATCCTTTTAAATTTATTTTGCTAGTTCTAACAATTCTGCCAACCATACATATATTACACACGCATATGCATACACACAGATGGCATTTGTCTATATATGTGTGGCAGAATTGTGTGTGTAGTATCATATATGTATTACATATGTGTATATGTGCGTGTCCATTATAAAACACAAATGTGTATACCCCTCTGTATATAGGTAAATAGGTAGAGATGTATGTATATATAGATATACATATCTATATTCAACTATGTGCATAGATATATATAAATACATATACATTGATAACACATATATAATATATAATAGATATTATATAGGTATATGTACACATACATGTATTATACACAAAAATACTGCATGTATATAGGTAGATAGGCATATATATGTATATAAATATATATACACATGCATATATACACATACATTACATATAATATATATTATGCAGGCATATGTACACATGCATATACATATACATATTCATAGGTATGTACATAGGTAAATAGCTAGATATATGTATGTTTATACATACCTATGTATATACATATCTATGTGTGTATATATACATATATGTAATACATATATAATACATACATAGAGATATGTTTATACATATCTGTCTTTCTATATACACAGCCATGTGTCTATATGTGTGTGTGTGTGTGTGTGTATATGTGTTTATATGGGAGAATTGTTAGAACTAGCAAAAAAATGAAATGGTTGGCAATAAACTAAATATTGACCCTCAATAGACACTATACTATTGTTTACTGTGTAATCACTAAGATAATGAATTATTGGTATATGTATTCATGTGGAATAATGTTTACATTATAAGTGTAAAAATTTTATAGTAAAGTTTTGAAAATAGCACATGACTGAAGAAAAAAGTCATTCGGTTTCCTCTTTATGTTCTTATGCACTCTTATAGATGTATTTTTTATAATTATAGAACTACATTTCAGTGAAAAACACACAGAGTAGACTATCTTAAATTCAATTATGAACAAGTTGAGAAATAAACTAATGTACAAACAAATGGTGTAACTAAAGATTGGCAACGTCAGCAAGAACATCAGAATTTTAAACAATATGACTTGGTATATTTTCTACATTGCTGAATGTATTAAATATGAGATATTCAAGAATGGAAGTGATGCCTTGTAAATGTTTAAAAATGGTATTTTTTTCTTTCAAAATATTTAGTGTCTACAATTCATCAGTGAACCAAGTAAATCATGGCTTCTTCAAGTGCAAGGATCGAAACCAATTACCATTAGTGACCATCGGGTGCAGCCGATCCTTTCTCTCCTGTTGCCTGAATCTCAATGATCTCCCAAGTGTGCCCATGCAATTTAACAGAAAGATCAATATACCACAGCAGTTAGCAGCAGCTCTCTTGAAGTGCTTCACAAAACATGCTACATTTCTCTACCGAATAAATGTCAAAACATTCCAACAGCTACAATTCTTGGGAGAAATCGTTCTTCTGAAACATTATTGACATACTTTAACCCACATTTCCCGCTGCTCGCAGGCTTCCTACTGGCCAGTCAATTCTGATTTGGCAAGAGCCACATCGACATGTGTACCCTGCTGACTTGCTCAGTTGGCATAAAAGATATCAGAATCTGGTAGATAGGTCTTGGGGTTCAAGGGTCACTGGTCTAATGCTGACCCAAGGTCAAGGTGATGGCAACCTCTCTCCAGAGACTTGGCTTCATTTCTAATATGCCCTTGAAACCGATCAATATCATCACAGAGCTTGCCTTCCTAAGCATAAAAGACCTCCTGATCCAAAGGCTTCTGAGTTACTTCTGGCAAACCAAAAGCTTAAAAGCTGTGTCAGAGCATAGTGGAGCAGACTTTATTTCTCACTTCTTTGAGACACTGACAGTGATTACAATTCTTCAAATGTATCTATGAACTATGACATATGTCACATATATATTTATATATGTATATATGAGAGAAAAAAATAAATTTGTTTTCATTAAATGAGTTATTTTTTTGTTAGTTCACATCAGAAGCTCTCACATTGTGGCCACATTAGTCTAATTTTCATATAATGCTCTGATGTTTTTGAGAAGTTTTTGGTAGTTGCTGATATCTGAAATGGATATTTTTCTTTGACGTTTGTTTTGTTTTCCTTTGTTTCATGTCTTTATAACAACTCCTTCCTTTCAATCTTTCTGTAGACTATTTTATTTGGAAATATGAAAATCTTCCAGTGTGAGAAACATTTCAACATAAGTATGAGCAGAAAACCATTGCAGTCAGTATAAGCTTTATTTTTCTGTTCATAAGAACAAGGACACATTAGGGCTGTCCACCAGCTTAATGATCCTAGAGGTGTCACTGCTGATTGGCAATAATGAAAATAGTTATCCAAATGATATAAGGTATAACAACTATTATTCTACCAAAATTTATTCTTTAAAGATTTTTGGAAACCAAGCATAATATTATTTACCTAGATTAGACTGTAACTTCCAGATAGAGCACCTTAGTTTTACTAATTCAGAAAGTTATAACAGGTTTGGTGAATCAACTGTTGCATTTGGCTTTTCACACAGCTCTGCTGGTAGTGTTTATTGGGTCTACACTTAATATAGATTTATTCAGTGTTAGTTAATAAGAAAGAAGAGGTCTTTACAAAAAAATAAAGTATTATCTTTATTTTCTTTCAGGTACAAAATTATTTTATGGAGTAAATAAATGTATATAATTGTTAAAACATTCAGCAATGGTAATGGAGATATTAAGGCTCTTTGCCTTAATTTTTCTCAACAAATATCAGCAATTGCAGTTTCAGTAATACATTTTTCATTGACTCCACTTAAGATTACACACTCTTGTAAGCAAACAAGAGCCTCTTAATATTACCCATTATTAATTAATATACCCTGAAGATAAGATATAAAGCCAACATTTTCATAATTGTTTTTTATTACCCTTTTTTCAGGACATTTTTCAAACACATGATTTAATGTAAAAATGGAAAAATTACATGAAGTTTCAAATATAACTTCTTCAAGAAAGCAGTAACTAGGTATCTCAGAAAAAGATCAGTGTCACCCTCTCTCTTTTTTTCAAATGCACATGCACACACTATCAATGGTACTGTAAATAACTATTTTATATATGTATTTTAGGTTATGAAAACATTGTTGAGGTACTGTGCAAGAATTACGTATAGCCACAATGTCACCCACCTGACATGAGATTAATAATGCAATAATAACCAAGATAGACATTACCACACCTACTCACAAATATACACACAAGAAGAGTCCTTGACTTAAATTCTGAGCCCTAGTAGTTAGCCAAAGATTTAATTACTATAATCTTGTTTTAGCTAATTCTTACACTTCTATAAAGAAACATCTGAGACTGGGTAATTTATAAAGACAAGAGGTTTAATTGGCTCACCGTTCTACCAACTGTACAGGAAGCATAATGCTGGCCATCTGCTCGGTTTCTGGGGAGGCCTCAGGAAACTTACAACCATTGTGGAAGGCAAAGGGGAAGCAGGCACGTCTTACATGGTGGGCGCAGGAGGAAGAGAGAGAGAGGGGAGGTGCTACACACTTTTAAACAACCATATATTATGAGAACTCACCATGGATCATGAGAGTTACACCCGGGGGGTGGTGTTAAACCATTAGAAGCCACTGCCACACTCCAGTCACCTCCCACCAGGCCCCACCTCCAACACTGAGGATTACAACTGAACATGAGATTTGGGTGGAGACACAGATCCAAACCATATCAAATCTTACGTAGTTTGAAAATTTCTTAAAATCACATGTGTTACATAAATTGCCAATCTTATTCTATAACCTGGAAGAAAATGAAATCTAGCCTATTTTAGATGAAGATTCTTATGGTTAATATATTAACATTCATATATATTTTGTGTTCCATATTTTTAAGTATTTTGAGGGCAAGTTTATTTTCTCCTCTATGCTATGCAAAATATATCTTAATTATGTGTTATGCCCCTTATGAATGCTTACTACCTTTGACATCACTTTTGAGAATCTAAATAACCATTTCTTGAATGTTCACATTACATTTTTATATCAGTTAATTTTCATATCACATTTTTAAGTAGATATTTTAATATTCTATATCATAATGCTGTGAAAGTTAAGAAATTATTGTATATACATTTTTCTTCTTCTTCTTTTTTTTTTTGAGATGGAGTCTCACTCTGTTGCCCAGGCTGGAGTGCAGTGGTGCAATCGCAGCTCACTGCCACCTCTGCCTCCCTGGTTCAAGTAATTCTCCTGCCACAGCCTCCAGAGTAGCTGTGTGCCACCACATCTGGCTAATTTTTGTATTCTTAGTAGAGATAGGGTTTCACCATGTTGGTCAGGCTGGTCTCGAACTCCTGACCTTGTGATCTGCCTGCCTCGGCCTCCCAAAATGCTGGGATTACAGGAGTGAGACACCACGCATGGCCTTATATTTTTCTTTTATACAGACAAATTTTTGCTATGTTTCCCAGGCTGTTCTTGAACTCCTGAGCTCAAGCAATCTGCCCATCTAGGCCTCCAAAAATGCTGGGATTACAAGTGTGAGCCACTGCACCCAGCCATATTATTGTATATTTAGTTTCTAAGCTCAAGGCTGTCTTAACCCAAAGCCTATCCTGTTAAGCAATATACTATTCTAATGCCACCTCACCAAGAGTATCTGAAGGTGATAGGCTCACGGCCACTGGAAAGGAGAATTCTTAACAAAGGGAGTTGATGCCTTATTTATCAGGTCTGGAGATGACAGTAAACTAGGCAACTCTCATAACAGTAAACTATCTAGGCAAAATATCAGTGAAATATACAGGTAGAACAAAGTCTTTCAGAATAAAAAAAGGATGGCTTAGCTCTCATGTACCCTTTCTTAGGAAGCTACTGCAAAGCTCAGTAAACTGAAGAAAGGGAAAAAACAAAGTAAGGTGACCAGACTAGGAGTAAAAAGAAGCCTCAAGTTGGCAGCTGTCCAGGAGGTCCAGAGAGCAACCTGCACACACTGGTTTTGCAAGACGGGGCTGAGAGAAGGCTCCTGCATGGGGCAGGGCTCCGGCAGGATTATATGATGATCTGTTGGATCATTTAGAGCATGGTAGAGAAATTGTTTAATAGGTACAAAACTACAATTAGGGAGTTCGATGAGTTCTAGATTTCAGTAAGCTCTAGAGCTTAATAGCCCAGTAGGGTGACCATAGTTAACAATAATATTTTTGCATCTTTTAAAACAAATATACAAGAAGGTTTGGAATGTTCCCAAATACAAAGATTAAAGATTGATGAATGTTTGAGATGATGGATATCTCAATTACTCTCATTTGATTATTACATATTATATGCATGTATCAAAATATCACATGTGCCCCCAAAATTTATACAATAATTCTTATCAATTATAAAAAATAAAAATAAAGAAAAGTATTAATTAAAAACAAATAATTGAAGTAAAACAATACGAGGTATATAATAAAATATAATAAAAATAAAATAGCAACTACTGTATGGAAAAACATTGAGTGAGGAAAAACTACTCATAATACAACTTGGGTCAAGTATGAGTAACACTAATATTGTCATAGGAATGTTACCATCTACAATATATTTCAGATAACATTATGATTATTAGGGCTATAAAGTTAAAGAAAACAAAGGGTTTCTTTCACACAAAGGTGATAAAAATAATATAAAATGTATATTTCAAGTAATAAAAAGATGATTCATATTTAGGAATACTATATCCTCAAACAATTCACTCACAAAACACCCACAAACACACACAGCTTAAAGGATTCAATGTGTTTACATCTAAGAATCAGCAAGTAATCTGTATATTATCATAATCCTCTTAGTAATTGTTTATGGCCAGGTTCCCTAAGAGCACAGCCTGAGATAGGGATTTCAGGGCACATGCTTTATTAAAAGAACATTCCTCTGCAAAAAGAAATAAGGGAAGTAGGATAGAGTAAGCAAAGGATGTCTTAGCTGGAGGGTACTTTGGTCAGATCCCACTGGGAGCACGAGATGTAACCTTACCACATGGTGATCCCTGCTTGAGGCAGAGGACCTTCTGGACCCTTTGTCAACCAGTACCTGTCTGCAGGCTGCCCTTGTTGGGGAAGTGAGGAGTGAACTTGGCAGAACTGTTCGTCTGAGAAGGGGAAGAGCTGTGATCCATTAGCAGCCAGAAATGATGGTGGCTGGGGGAGGGCTGCCCTGGGCTGGGAAGGGAATCTGGTTGCCACATGAACATCTACTGGAGCAAAATTTAATTTTAAAAATTATATGCCTATGCATTTGTTTTACTTACTTAAAATTAATCTTAAACAAAAATAGATATGTATTATAATTAACAACACTATGTGTTAAACAAGAAGCAAACATGAATTTTACTTGATTATGAAGTTAATATGTTTAAAGAGTATTGTGTAGCACCAACAGCATGATTGATTTCATTTCCATCCCATTGTATTGAGAAGATGGAGGTGGTCTGTCCTAACCTGCTTCATGTAGGTTACAAGTCAAAGAATCAATATTGTAAGATGACAGGAGTGAATACTTAAAGGGATAAAGTGCAATGGTAAGGCGCTCAAACACCTGCCATTTAAGAGATAGGTGAAGAAATTGGTGGTGTTATCCCTGGAAAGGTTTATGAGAGATAGAATAGCTAATAATACTTCAGTTATCTTTCTATGATTTCAAAGGTTTTCAACATGAAAATGGTGAATATTATGGGAAACATATTGTAACTTAAGCTAAGAAGAGGTTGTCTGACACGACCCAACTTTGGGCCTAATGAGACCCCTGCCACAGGATACGTACACAGGTCAAACAAGTTAGTGATGGAGAATCAATGACAGAATGCAGCCATAGGAAGGAGGAAGGTTCATTCTAGGTAGCCTCTAAGGCACCTTCCCACTTTGGATGTCAACAACCCAGTGATACTTGTATAGAAGATAATTATGATGAGAAGGTGATCCTATTAGGCCAATTCATCTTAAATATTCTGTGATGCCATAAAACTCTCTTCCATACTTTTTATCTTTCTAAAACGTTTAATAAAGAAATTCTGGGCCCGCTGCAGTGACTTACGCTTGTAATCCCAGAACTTTGGGAGGCTGAGGTGGGTGGATCGTGAGGTCAAGAGTTCAACACCAGCCTGGCAAAGATGGCGAAACCTGTCTCTACCAAAAACAACAAAAAAATTAGCCAGGCACGGTGGCAGGTGCCTGTAATCCCAGGTACTCAGGAGGGTGAGGCAGGAGAATTGCTTGAACCCAGGCAGCAGAGGTTGCAGTGAGCTGAGATGGCACCACTGCACTCCAGCCTGGGCAGCAGAGTGAGACTCCCTCTCAAAAAAAAAAAAAAAAAAAAAAGAAATTCTGTAGGATTCCACTCTTTCTGCCCACAAGTGGTAAAACCACAGAAATTATATTATTTGGCACATAATATTGAGGGCTCTGCAAGTTCCTAAACACTCTTTTGGGAGGCGGTGATACAGCTTTGAACAAGACCAGGAAGGGCCTTCTGTCTTGCATTCTTTAGCTTATCAGGCAGGCAACAAGGACAAAGGAGATGGAGATATTCTCATTAAGCCCAAAAAAGAAATTGAATTATGAATGTCAAGACCATTCATAATAAATAAAAAATAATAATAATGATGTTTGGAGTAAGAGGCTCAGCACAGATAAATATGTTATCTATCATGCTGCATAGCTTATCCAACCAAGCTTTGTGAGAATTTTATTTGAATGCTTAATGTAGATTATCTTTTGTAATTTAAAATATTTTAGTGACCAAAGCACTTTAAAAACTTTAAAATCTTTGTTTTCATGGATGGAGTTGTAGGCCCACATGGTGGGATAGAATTTCTAGGGGTATGAGTAAAGGCAGAGAATGGTCAGTTTGACAGTGGCAAGCTAAATCTCACCATTTGTTAGTTCAATATTGGGTTAAAAAACAAATAATTACAGTGTTGTCCTGGGCAAAGAAAGCTTGCATTCTCCAGTTTGTTAAAGGCTCGGCTGTTCCCAATCAGACCCAGCCAATCACTTCCTATGTGGGTTGCCTGCCTGACACGACTCAGAATGGTCTGTAAATTCCATGAGTCAAAGAGCTTGGTTTTTCATTCTTTTTACTTTTCTCATCATCCAAACATCTGGATTATGCCTAGTAGGCACTCTTTCCATTTGAGGGGATAGAATAATGTCTTTCTTTCCATATTTAGATTTTAAGGATGGTTTTTATAAGATTTAGCAAATGTTAGCCATTTTTAAAGTTACGCTGGGACTAAATAAACCAGAAATATTATTCAACACATTCAGCTCATCTTGCTGAAGACTAGCACAAAAATATTAGAAAAGCTCATTTATTCTTTCCAGAATGATTAACTGCTGTCTTTATGGTTGTATGCTTTTTACTAGCTATTGAGGATTAGAACGAACTCACTGTCCATGCCCATATCCTCACTGCCTGCTGCATTCTTGAAAGGGAGAGTCCACACATCTTAACGCATAGTGTAACATATCATCGCAACAATGGGTATGAGTGGAACGATTCACACACATTGCTGATTTCCTAGGCATTCATAGGTCACTAGGCCTTTTTATTTTTTAAAAAAGAGATATTATTTTAACAATTTCTTTCAAGTATCAATAAAGAGGATTATTATTCCTCTATAGAGTTAATAGAGGGTAAAGTTGATTTACATCAAATGCTCAGAAGGGTGGTGCTGTAATGTTATCATATATCTAGAAAACATGATTGAAATTGTCACATTATTTAATAATAAACACATGTGAAACAGTATTTCAGCATGAAGTAAGAATAATAATCAATCCACTTGCAGTGAAGACTATGTCTACAACAAATACTTGGAATGCATTAACTGTAGATTAGCACTGCCATAAAGCTATACTTTGTTTTTTTGCTTATAGTGAATTTTAGTTTCTCTTTTAATTAAATCAATAAATTGTCCTTCATGCCTGAAAGATTAACCCAAAAGTACTATTCTAATAGATTTCTAAAAGAGCTGAAGGAAACACTGTAATCAGATGACTAAGAAAACATGTTATATTTCCTTGATAAATAAATACAAAAAAAATCAAATGTTCCTTCTCCACCAGGTCAGCCTGCAATAATCTTTTCACAGAAAAGATAGTTAAACATAAATGCAGTATCAGAAACTTCAATTTTCTATAATTGCAACATGTTTTAAATGAATCTAGTGTTTTAAAAAATCTATCAACAAAAAGACAAAATGGTGGATACCCATTTCCAAGCTCTTAAGGAAATAAATATGAGACTAAGTCCATGACCAGGCTTAAGATTATGCTGAAGTAACAGCCGTCAATACAATGGGAATGTTACAGAGCAATCAATGGGCTTGCTGTCTGTTGCACATAGAGGCCAATTACATAGCACTGTCTTTTGAGAAAAGAAAAGCTTTATTGCAAGTCAACTAACAAGGAGATAGGAAGAAATGCTCAAATCTGTCTTGCCAAGTTGGAATTTGGGTCGGGTTTTATACGTGTAGGACAATGAGGTGAGATCTAATTGAATTTTGCAATGAGGTGATGTCAGGGTACATGATCTGACTACATCCTGCCTTGGGGTAGTGCCAGAGCTTAATCTGATTGGAACCTGGATCCAGACATGTTATGTTCACTTCTTAATTCAGTTTCCATTTCTTGGTCCAAGCATTTAGGTTCCACCCATGGTTGCAACTTGGTTCATCTGAGCATGCTCAGATTATATGACGTTCAACCTGGGGTCCATTGCAACTGAAAAACAACTCATAGCTTTGTTACATAAAAGTTCAACCAGAATGGTCTGATGCAGTTACAGGAAGACTGTTTCTTAGCCAAGGTTTCCTGAAAGCATAGCTGAAATAAAGTTTTACTGAGGGGATCTTCTCAGAGTTGTCCACCTGGGGGAAGATAGGCGAAGGCTCTTACCAGCTGGCTCCCATCCCTATCCCAATGGCTCAGGTTGTCTCATGGGCATGGACTCTCTCACACTTTCAGGGTGCACATGTGCAAATACCAAGGGTGTGGTGTTAAAGCAACCCAGAGAAGTCAGTAAAAAATGAATGGCACAGTCGAGGTGCTCAAAGCCATGGGAAGCATGTACAGAATTGTTAGCCATATCAATAGTATTAATCAGAAAGGAAGCCATCAGTTTGTCATATATGGAGCCCAGAAATTTCACTTACCACCACCACCTCACAGACCCTCCATGGAGAGTGAAAAATCCTCACTACATGGTCATCATACTGAAGTTCTCTGTTACCCATGGGCAAGGCTCCCTGGGTCCAGATATCAGCTCTATACACTGTTATGTGACCTTGGACAAGTCATCTAACTTCTTTCTACTGCAATTTCCTCATTATTAAAATCAGATAATTAAACTTACCTTACAGTATTGCTTTAAGAATTAAGTTACTTAAAATATGCAAAGCAACTAGAGTAGTACCAAGGACATCTAAGCATTAAATATATATATATCTTCTATGAATTATAATGCATCTGTGTGTTGATTAATCAGAATATCTGAGATAAAGCCAATGATATTTATCTTGAACTGATTGAAAGGATCAGGAAAAGGAAAGGTGTTCCATTTATTCATTGTAAGGAGACTTGAATAGGATGGTCAAGTATGGTCTACAATTCTCCTAGACATGAGTATATGAGGGAAGGAAATGTCCAAAAAAAAAGGGGTGTGTGTGTGATGGAACTGAGGACACAAGCCTTATTTTTGAACACAGAGCAATGATGTCAGGATAAGTTGGCATTTGGAGAATTATTTTGCATCTATTCCATATTTGCTTTTCAAGACATCCCTATTATGCCATTTAATATTGCTTATACCAATTCCCAAACAAAATGTTCCCTTGAGGAAAAGTCTGCTTTTGCAGAAAAACAAAGAATAAGAAAGAAGAGGAGAGTTACTTTTTCATCATGGCTGACAGCAAATTTGGAGCAAACCATTGTACTAGGGATTTTCTGAGGAAACGACGTTTTATAGCAAGGTATAACTGACTATATATGTCCTGACAGTATACTTACATATGTTTCTTTTAGGGCCTAGCAACTCCAAATATAATTCCAGAATGGGAAAGTTTACCATACTGTGAACTTTTCAAAAAAGAAGACTTTCAGGCAGCACCTATGACCCACTAAATCAGAATCTGCATCTCAACAAGATTCTCATGTGCTGACTAAAGTTTCAGAAGTGCTAGTATAATGCACGTTGTTCAAAAATGAATTTTTTTGTTTTGAAATGGATGCCTATAAGTAAACATTTAACTTCATAATTGCTGCTGAAGTAAACTTAGGTGAACTTTCTCCACAAACATTCTAAAAATATGCTCTGAATTTTTATGTGTTCCAGTTTTTCTCTACTTTCTTTACCAAACAGGAAACGACTTCAAAGATTCTGTTCAGTTTAAATTTTGTGACTCTGTCTATCTTTGCCATTCTTATAGGAGTGAGATGAGCCAGCAGTCTTTGTAACATATCCAGTGGGAATATTGGAAAGGAGGTATGGAAAGAAATAAAGATCAGAGATACACAAAAAATGTATATTTTCATACTATTGTTTGATATGGTTTGGCTCTGTGTCTCCACCCAAATCTCATGTTGAATTGTAATCCTCAGTATTGGGGGAAGAACCTGGTGGGAAGTGACTGGATCTTGTAGGCAGATTTCTCCCCCTGCTGTTTTTGTGATAGTGAGTGAGTTCTCACAAGACCTGGTTGTTTGAAAGTGTGTAGCACTTCCCCTTTGCTTCCTCTCTCCTGCTCTGCCATGGTAAGATGTGCTTGCTTCCCTTTCATCTTCTGCCATGATTGTAAGTTTCTCAAGGCCTCGTAACCATGCTTCCTGTACAGCCTTGTGGAACTGAGTCAATTAAACCTCTGTTCTTTATAAATTACCAAGTCTTAGGTAGTTTTTTTATAGCAGTGAGAACAGACCAACACATCTTGATTTCCACTGCATTATAATTTTCATAATTCTACTATTCCTCTCATTTTCATAGTGCTCCAAGAATAATGAATGACAGCATAATTATATATTTATTTCTATTCATGAGCAGAGAGGTAAACAGAAGTCAAAATTATCTATTTATTGTTTTTTATTTCCAAAAATCAGCTTTACTCATATACTTACTCCAGTGCTATTTATTGACCTTTCCTTTATACAGTCAGATGCATAGAACTAAACCTAACGATATTTTCCTATGGGGTATTTATAACCTTGATATGTATGCAAATTCTTGCCCACTAGTGAACTCTGCCCTTTGTAATTCTGATAAACAGATTTATAATGCAAACTCCTGCTTCACTTATTAATTTCTGAAGAATAAATCAAAATGATGAGCATGAGCTATTTTCCCAGTGTTTTTGTCAGCATTACATTTATTAAGTGGAAAAAAAAGTTTAAACTCTTCATAAGGCTATATGCCTCACCAAGGATTTTTTTAATCAATAAATGTTAAAATAAAATGTAATGTTTTTCCTGAAAAAATTGAATGAATGATTGTGTTCATTCTTGATTGAAACCTAAAGTAAATTATCCCTCAGAAGCACAGTTATTTTGAATAAAAATAAAAACACTCTGAGAAGTTGATAGAGACCGTGGGCAAAGGTAAAAACTTTCTATCTCAGTACCTTTTACATATCTTTCCCCTGCCTTTGAACAAGGAACCCCAGTTTTCATTTTTCAGTGGGCCCTATAGTGAGTTGACACTCCACTGCTTAACACCTTGCTCCTGTGTCTGCTGTGGATCAGGTCAAGGTGTTTAAATTGTCAGCAGAACATTTCTTGCCTTACAGCCCCTTACTCCACCCCATTTAGATATACGCAGCAGTCACTGGTTTTCATTTATTTGGAAATAATACCAAAAATTAAAAAACTTTCTTTTATGGAGATGCACTTTATTAGAAATGAGAGAGGATGGAATTCCAAAAATTTTCACTGCCTTTTAAAGAAAAACTAGAGTTAAAATATTGTTAGGAGGAATGTCAGTAGGTGCCTAGCCTCCTTCTCCATCTCTTTAGGGAGATGTGCAGGTACAGTGACCACCCAGTCTAAATTACCTGGGAAAACCCCAGTGTCCACTTGTGAATCTGGAATAGTTATCAATAGCCCAACCCCCTTCAGAAGTGTTCAAAGTGTTATGGCTTGTATGATTCATTATACGATCACTACACACACGGACAATAAGTATCATGATCAGCACAGAAAAGGCAGGAATTAACAAGAGTGTGGGTACCTACTTTCAGAATTTCTAATTATCATCCTTCCAGAACACTAGAAACACAAAAATATACCATGGTGATTTTGTGAGCTATTGCCTTGTGTAGTAACACATTGTGGCACTCCCTTTCAGGAAGATAATTTTCTTGCTCCATGGTACACAGCTCTGTGTTGAGTAGTTTATTTTGGTACAGAAACAGGCAGAGCCCATTACGAATAACATCATGTGCTAGACGCATGGAATGAAGATTTGCAGAGAAAGAAGGGCAGACACAGAGGTGCAGTGTAGAAGTGGTGAATAGATTAGAATGTGAACTGGAGAATATTGGAAAAAGTGTAAATATTCATCTGTATGTTGGCAGAAAGAAATTGCAGAACCAGGTCTTTACTAAGACCTAAAAGACCCCTGGTTCAGTAAATAACTGCACAAGTTAAACAATTTTCAGTTGCAGGAAACAGAAAATCCCAAATCAACTCAATCTGAGGAAAAAAAAAAGAAAAATGCTTATGAAATATATTGACTAAAAAATATTCCATACTAAAGTGGAATAAGGTTAATTCTAGACATAGCCCAATAGTCACCACATTTTTTATTTCCTTCTCTCAGCTTTGCCTTCCACATTCTAGCACTGAGGTTAAGCACTGAGGTTGACTTCTCTTGTATTTTACAGCCTTTCTTGCAAACTTTACATGAAGAAGACTTTTTTTTAAAATTTTCAATCAGTCCTCCTGTAACAGAGGATCCTGTTAACCATCACCTCCACCAAAAAGAAACATACATAGAAAATAAGACTACATTTTTGCTTACTGTTTGTAGAGATAAAGTCTCACTATGTTACCCAGGCTTGTCTGGAACTCCTGGCCTCAAGAGATTCTCCCACCTAGGCTTCCAAAGTGTTGGGATTACAAGCATGAGCCACCACCATGCCCAGCCTAAAACAACATTTTTAAAAAGCAAAAAATGAGAAAGGTGTCTCTCAGCATACTGGCGAGCTTGGATAGAGAGGCAGGGCAATAGAATTGGGAAGATACAGGGAGCATCACCAACTTTTATCTCAGAGTTAATTAGTGGGTTATTGAGGCTGTGTCATCAAGAAAACATAGTGAATAACCCAATTATCAGGTTAAAAGGAACATAGTAAAAAATAATATAAATCCTAAAATTATAAAATATTGACATTTAAAAAGTAAAATGTTTACAGCAATCTTTTATATTTCAAAAGAAATATAAATGGCATAGACATTTCTTTCAATTTTCACAATTATACATTTAAAAACAAAGGGTGAGCATTTTGGGTCAAAAAATTTAAACTATTTCTTTTCTGCTTAAGCTTACAATTGTATTCCCTTGCTCTATATCATGATATAATGATTCCCCTTTACTGTATCGTGACATAACCTTTTATTTTTAGTATTTTATCAGCAGATCATATTTTTCTGCTATAAAAATGTGAATAAAAGTTTAATATTAATTTTTATATTTACATAAGAAATAAGACTCTAAGGTTTTAAGTGTTAAAAATGTTTATATATTTTATTGGCAAATATATTTCACTGTTAGATATTGCTAAAATTTATATTGAGCTATCTTTTATAATTATCAGTAAAACCAACAAAGTGTGTTAATTTTGTCAAAAAATTAAAATATAAAAATGAGTTTTAATGCAATGCATTTTTAATGAGAGACTTGGAGGGTTTTTTTTTTTTTTTTTTTTTTCATTTAGTTCACTGGTATATGGATGAATATTAGTTTCTTTTTGCTGGAAGGAACAAGAGACAGGAGCTCAATTCTATTGTTTTGTTTTGTTTTGAGACAGAGTTTCTCTCTGCTGCCCAGGCTGCAATGCAGCAGCATGATCACAGCTCACTGCAGTCTCCATTGCCCAGGTTCAAGCAATCCTCCCACGTCAGTCTCCCAAATAGCTGGACTACAGATGGGCGCCACCACGCCAAACTAATTTTTGTATTTTTAGTAGAGATGGGGCTTCACCATGTTCCCCATGCTGATCTCCAGCTCCTGGACTCAAGCAATCTGCCTCCCTCAGCCTTCCACAGTGCTGGGATTACACACATGAGCCACTGCGCCCGGCCAAGCTCTATTGTGTTCTAATATGTATTTATTCCTTTCTTTATTTCTATCATAGTAAGCTTTGATAAAACTTGTTTATAAATTAGAAAATGGAGTAATTGTTGTTATGACAATGTCATTTCTTTACACTCCCTCCATATTCTTTGCCAAAACTCTATCAGTGTCCTTCTGAATTAGGCCTTCCTGGAGTTTTATTGAAATCAAGAAATGGAAATCACCCGAGTTGCAAATATTTGTTATCTAGACTTTGGGGTTTTTCACTTCTATATTACTGATATGAATATTTCAAACTCCCCTTTGATACTTCAAACGTTTTACATGCTGAGGAAATAGATAATAGGAATACTGAAGGATGTGAGGAAGGGATTGAGAGCAATCTTGGCCCAAGAAAGTTCTTAGGTGGATCAGTTTTAGGAAAGCACCTGTATCAGATGAAAATTTAGAAACTGATTCTCTTAAAATTCTTTGAAAAACCTTAGGATAACCCAGGTGTATGCATTTGGAGACTGATTTATAGAATTATTTTGTAGATGCTAGATCCTTTACGAAGGGAGAGAGAAGGAATAGATGCAGAAGAAAATGGGAAAGAAATGCTTACTTAAATAAAGTAAGAAAACAAAGAAACCCAATAAATAAGAGGGTTAAAAAACAAAATTATCTGAAGGAAAAAAATGAATAAATAGTATGTATAATAAAGAAGGAAGGTAAAAAGCGGCAAGATTTTGCCTACAGAAGACTGAGTGCTTCTAATAGTTTGGTCACGTGCAACAGATTCACAAATATGTAAGCAGCAGAAATGAGATCTCTGAGGCATGTTGTATATTTCTGAGATTAGAATGTCCAGAGGTGAGCCTGGAAAATTGGATTTTTAATCTTCACAGTATATTCTTCACTAAAGAACAGTAAATTTAGTTCTAAAATCAGAACTAAGAGAACTAAAATTTCTGAACTGTTTATTCAGCCTATTCAATGGACTGAGTATTTCCTAAGCTTAAAAGAACACCTGATATTATAGTGTGTAGGTAAATAGGCTTTAAAAAATTAAGAAAGAAAACCCTTGATAAATAGGATTTTCCCATTTCCAGATTTGATTACTTCCATCAAGGCAATTTTCAGAGTATTAACACGCTATCACTGCACAAGGAATTGGGATAAGATGTGCACATTCAGCTCTTGCTGTACAGTGAAATCTTGCCCTATCACACTGCTGGTGATGACAAAGGAAGAGTCCCATTTGTCATTGTAGTAGATTAGCTTGTAGCCAACAAGAATACTCATAGAAAAAATTAGAAATGATAGATACATACCCCCATTCATTTAAAAGAATTAGGAAACTACCAAGGGAATCAGAAATTCAGGGGCTAAGATGCTAGAAACAATGGAAACGTATCTAAGTGTGCCTAACATCTAAAGACCTATCCCCTCAAAGCAACTGATGGTTCTAAAGTGGTTGAGAAGCCAATCAGTAGGAAAAAGCCAAGAGGCATACAACCTTTCCTGATCTGGAGGGAAACCTCACTGGGCTAAAGGGAAAGAATCTGCAATTTGGGTCTTCTAAAGAAGCTAGCCAGGTTAAGGGGTAGGGGGTGGCTAAGATTCCTTAGAGAAGGAAATCGTAGAGAAGTGAGCCTGAAAGTCTGATCTGGTTTATCATTCAAGATATTCTCATGGTCACTAGTTGTGAAAAAAAAAAGAAAAAAGAAAAAGCCAAGAAATTGAGGAGCTCCACAGAGCTTGTGTGTGCCTCCAAGGGCTAAGGAGAGGAAAATTGAGTTCATAGTTTGCCACAAGATCCTGGAGAACACTGCAGCTTTCCAATGGAAATATCTGACATATGAGACCTAAGAGTGAGCATGAATAATAATGAGTCCTAACAAAGATGGAAACCCAGCCCTAAAGCAGCCTAGTCCTTTACTGGATTGAATTGATCAGCTCCTTTTCTAATTATCTGTTGAAAGTTAAAGTTTCACCCAGAGTTTATACATATTTTTAATACACAATTTCTGTCATTCATATAAAAAGTCAGCAGGCATTTCAAGACACAAGACAAAGAGCTAGATCACAAGGTAATCAAGCTATTAGGATCATCATACACAGCCTTCAGGATAGTTGATTCACCTATTTAAAAACATAGATAACATCATAAATAACTTAAACAGAGATTTTATACTGGTTTTCTATTTCAGAGTAACAAATTACCACAAACTTAATGGCTTAAAATAACACACATGTTTTGTCTCACAGTTTCTATGAATCAGACACAGCATAGCTTGGTCCCCAGCTCAGGGTTTCACAGGCTATAATCACCACCTCAGCTGGGGTATGTTTTCATCTGGAAACTTAACTGAGAAAGAGTCTGCTTTCTAACTCCTTAAGGTTGTTGGTCAAATTCATTTCTCATGGCTATATGACTTAAAAATAAAGTAACTGAAGTTGAGTATTCAACAGCCGTGTTTAAGAGCAGATTAGACATAGCTAACAATAGGATTCTTGCTCTAGAGTAGAACTAAGTAGAAATGTGTACATTGAAAGATGGAGAAGCCGGGCGCGTTGGCTCACTCCTGTAATCCCAGCACTTTGGGAGGCCAAGGCGGGCTGAGGTCAGGGGTTTGAGACCAGCCTGACCTACATGGAGAAACCCCATTGCCACTAAAAAAAAAAATAAAATAAAAAATAAAAAAAAATAAAAATTAGCCAGGTGTGGTGGCACATGCCTGTAATCCCAGCTACTTAGGGGCTGAGGCAGGAAAATTGCTTGAACCCAGGAGGCAGAGGTTGCAGTGAGCCGAGATCGCCGCATTGCACTCCAACCTGGGCAACAGGAGCAAAACTCCGTCTCGAAAGAAGAAGAAGAAGGAGGAGGAGGAGGAGGAGGAGGAGGAGGAGGAGGAGGAGTAGAAGAGTAAAAAAGAAGACATATACTAAAAAGAGCATAAGAGATATTTAGGATGTAGCGAAAAGGTTAAATATACGCTTAATCTCAGTTAAAATAAGAAAAGGGGATATAATGGTACCAAAGTATGATTTAAATAAACACTGGCCAAAATTATCGAAAACTGAGGAAAGATATCAAGCCACAGATTGAAGAACAAACAAACCCAAACTAGGACAAATACATAGAAAATCACTTTGCTCCTTCGTCATCAAATTTGCCAAAAACAAAAGAAGGCAAAATCACAAATATTCCCATAAAGAAGAAAAAAAGCCACATTGTTTAGAAGTAAAATAATAATGAAAATTGAATACTTAATAAAAATGGTGGAATTCAGATGTCAGTTGACAATGTCTATTAAAATGATTCCACTATAAAATTATAAAATCAGAGAGACAAAAATATAGATATTTCTCCAGACTTCCCTCCAGAAAATTGAAAACAAATTTATTGACAGCAGACAAATTTTAGAAAAAAGAACTCACTTAAAAACATTTCGTCAGATTGAAGGAATATAATCCCATAATAAAATGGTGAAAAATAGAGCTATCTATGACAAACCCACAGCCAATATCATACTGAATGGGCAAAAACTGGAAGCATTCCCTTTGAAAATTGGCACAAGACAGGGATGCCCTCTCCCACCACTCCTATTCAAAATAATGTTGGAAGTTCTGGCCAGGCCAAGCAGACAGGAGAAGGAAATAAAGGGTATTCAATTAGGAAAAAAGGAAGGCAAATTGTCCCTGTTTGCAGATGACATGATTTTATATCAAGAAAACCCCATCGTCTCAGCCCAAAATCTCCTTAAGCTAATAGGCAACTTCAGCAAAGTCTCAGGATACAAAATCAATGGGCAAAAATCACAAGCATTCTTATACACCAATAACAGACAGAGAGCCAAATCATGAGTGAACTCCCATTCACAATTGCTTTAAAGAGAATAAAATACCTAGGAATCCAACTTCCAAGGGATGTGAAGGACCTCTTCAAGGAGAACTACAAACCACTGCTCAATGAAATAAAAGGATACAAACAAATGAAGAACATTCCAGGCTCATGGTTAGGAAGAACCAATATCCTGAAAATGGCCATACTGCCCAAGGTAATTTATAGATTCAATGCCATCCCCATCAAGCTACCAATGACTTTCTTCACAGAATTGGAAAAAACTACTTTAAAGTTCATATGGAACCAAAAAAGAGCCCGCATTGCCAAGTCAATCCTAAGCCAAAAGAACAAAGCCTGAGGCATCACGCTACCGGACTTCAAACTACACTACAAGCCTACCATAACCAAAACAGCATAATACTAGTACCAAAACAGGGATATAGACCAATGGAACAGAACAGAGCCCTCAGAAATAATGCTGCATATCTACAACTATCTTATCTTTGACAAACCTGACAAAAACAAGAAATGGGGAAAGGATTCCCTATTTAATAAATGGTGCTGGGAAAACTGGCTAGCCATATGTAGAAAGCTGAAACTGGAACCCTTCCTCACATCTTATACAAAAATTAATTCAAGATGGATTAAAGACTTAAATGTTCGACCTAAAATCATAAAATCCCTAGAAGAAAACCTAGGCAATGTCATTCAGGACATAGGCATGGGCAAGGACTTCATGTCTAAAACACCAAAAGCAATGGCAACAAAAGCCAAAATTGACAAACGGGATCTAATGAAACTAAAGAGCTTCTGCACAGCAAAAGAAACTACCATCAGAGTGAACAGGCAACCTACAAAATGGGAGAAAATTTTTGCAACCTACTCATCTGACAAAGGGCTAATATCCAGAATCTACAATGAACTCAAACAAATTTACAAGAAAAAAACAAACAACCCCATCAAAAAATGGGCAAAGGATATGAACAGACACTTCTCAAAAGAAGACATTTATGCAGCCAACAAACACATGAAAAATTGCTCATCACTGGCCATCAGAGAAATGCAAATAAAAACCACAATGAGATACCATCTCACACCAGTTAGAATGGCCATCATTAAAAAGTCAGGAAACAACAGGTGCTGGAGAGGATATGGAGAAATAGGAACACTTTTACACTGTTGGTGGGAGTGTAAACTAGTTCAACCATTGTGGAAGTCAGTGTGGTGATTCCTCAGGGATCTAGAACTAGAAATACCATTTGACCCAGCCATCCCATTACTGGGTATATACCCAAAGGATTATAAAACATGCTGCTATAAAGACACATGCACACATATGTTTACTGCAGCACTATTCACAATAGCAAAGACTTGGAACCAACCCAAATGTCCAATAGTAACAGACTGGATTAAGAAAATGTGGCACATATACACCATGGAATACTATGCAGCCATAAAAAATGATGAGTTCATGTCCTTTGTAGGGACATGGAAGAAGCTGGAAACCATCATTCTCAGCAAAATATCGCAGGGACAAAAAACCAAACACTGCATGTTCTCACTTACAGGTGGGAATTGAACAATGAGAACACATGGACACAGGAAGGGGAACATCACACACTGGGGCCTGTTGTGGGGTGGGGGGAGGGGGGAGGGATAGCATTAGGAGATATACCTAATGTTAAATGATGAGTTAATGGGTGCAGCACACCAACATGGCACATGTATACATATGTAGCAAACCTGCACATTGTGCACATGTACCCTAAAACTTAAAGTATAACAAAAAAAAAAAGAAATTTTAGAGCCAGAAAGAAAAAATGGTGAAAAATAAAGAATTACAGAAAAAGTATATATAAGGCTAGCTGTAAGTAAATATTGTATAAAATAATAAAACTAATAGCATGTAGATGTATTTATTTATTTTATTTTATTTATTTATTTATTTATTTTTTTAAGATGGAGTTTCGCTCTTGTTGCCCAGGCTGGAGTGCAATGGTGTGATCTCAGCTCACTGCAACCTCCGCCTCCCAGGTTCAAGCAATTCTCCTGCCTCAGCCTCCCGAGTAGCTGAGATTACAGGCATGCACCACCATGCCTGGCTAATTTCGTATTTTTAGCAGGGACAGGGCTTCTCCATGTTGAGGCTGGTCTCGAAATCCTGACCTCAGGTGATCCACCTGCCTTGGCCTCTCAAAGTGCTGGGATTACAGGCATGAGCCACCGTGCCTGGCTATCATGTAGATCTAAACTGTACATATTACTGGCCGGGCGCAGTGGCTCACGCCTGTAATCCCAGCACTTTGGGAGGCCAAGGCGGGTGGATGACAAGGTCAGGAGATCGGGACCACGGTGAAACTCTGTCTCTACTAAAAATACAAGAAATTAGCCAGGCGCAGTGGCGGGCGCCTGTAGTCCCAGCTACTCCCGAGGCTGAGGCAGGAGAATGGCGTGAACCCGGGAGGTGGAGCTTGCAGTGAGCCAAGATCGCGCCACTGCACTCCAGCCTGGGCGACAGAGCGAGACTCCGTCTCAGAAAAAAAAAAAAAAAAAAAAAAAAAAAAAACAACTGTACCTATTACTAATACGCATGACAAAAATATAAAATTTGAGAAGAAAATAGGTATTGAAGAGTTCTAGTATATTCTAGTTCAGGAAATGGTAAATTTACATATTTATATTGACTTTACAGATGCAGTCATACTCTATCATCTAGTATAAGTTCTTAAATAATAGTAAAAACCAGTAACTTAAGAAGCAAATATAGGTACCAACAGAATAATAAAACACTCTTAAGTAAAATGAGGCAATAGAGTACATGGAATTTAGACTCAGTGGAAAAAATATAAAGCAAATAGTGAGTGATATGTGTAAATGCACGTATACCAGTAATAAGAATTAAATGTAGATATGATCATTTATATGTTTAAAATCTAAAACTATTCACATAGGATACAGTGAGCTATATTCTGCTTATAATATACAGACATCAAAAGTTTAAAAGTAAAATAATAAATATCACATGCCACATAAACACAAATCAAAAGTTAACTGGTCTAGTTATACTAATATCAAACAAAGTGATTTTTAACCCAAAAGCATTTGTTAAAGAGAAATAATAATATCTCATATTTAGGAAGAGATAACAGGAAAGATTTTAAAAATCTGTTTGTACTTAATTTAATGGCCTCAAAGATGTATTAAAAATCAACAGAAAAAAAATCCATACTATGTATGATCTACAATATTAGTGGGAGATTTTAACACACCTATATCAGGAGATAGTTCATGGAGAATTACCATCAATCTGACAAAAACTCTTCTTGAAAGTAGAAGAAGAGGAAACAATTCACAACTTATACTATGAGGCCAAGATTATCTGATATCAAAACCCACGGGTAGGGTTAGAAAGGAAAATAAGTGGCTATATCTTTTCCATCAATAAATATATTTTTAATTCTAAACGACTTATTTTCAAATCCAATTTGTATAAAATATATCAAGATCAAGTCAACTTTATTCTAAGAATAAAACACTAGCTTCACTTTTATAAAACAACCAATATGATTAACTATAATAACATAAAGCAAGAGAAATTAAAACACATCATCACCTAAACAGATTTAGAAAAACAAACTTTGATAATATCAGATATTTTCATAATAAAAAACAGAAACTTTTAGAAAACTAGGAGTATAAGAATACTTTATTAATATCAAAAGTTGTCTACAAAAACATCTACAAACATCATAATTATTGTGAAATTTTGAAAACTTTCTTTATGAGAACAGGAAAAAGAAAAAACACTCCTATCACCATTCTGTTTTATGCTGTACTGGAGCAGCTGATAAGCCCTATTTAGTGAAGAAAAAAAATACAGGTAATATTGGTTGAAAAAGAAGAAACTGTCATTAACCATAGACTACATGTTTGTATACATAGACCATTTTTGTGAAGTTGGAATAGGCAAAGATCCCCTAGACAGGACACACAAAAAAATAAACATACAAAAAAAGGCAAATTTAAAAAAAAACTGACCTAAAGATGAAATTCTAAAATCATATGTATATTTAGTAAATTCCACTAGATAAAATAAACAAAAATTAATTGTCCAGACTTCTGTTCTTATCTCAAACATGCAAAGATCCTGAAAATTGCCACTCCTGTCCTTATAATAAGACAGGACTGGGAAAAGTGAAAATCTGTGACATCTCATGAACTCATTAACAACAACCCAAAAATCTAAAGAAGCAAGTATATCCAGAAAGACACAGTCTATGTTTACTTATCTGAAAGAGAAACTACAAAAGTCATAAATCTGTAAGATACATGGTACTGTTGATAAATTGCTGGAGGCAGACTGTGAACTATTATGAAGGTAAAAAATCCTGGGGGCTGTACTCCGATGGCATCTACACTTTTGAAGATTTTACCTCCTGAAACTCTACTGGGTTCTCACAATGAGGATTTAAGCAGGATCTTCTGGGCTCTGGCAGGGAGAGGAGAAAAATCCCTATGAGATACTCCTAAAGCCTTCCAGATATAAAAGGCCTCGCCACCAGGCAGGAACATTTGTTCCAGAGCTTCATATCACCTGGAAGAAGGACATTTTTTTTCTCCATGACCTCCTCTCGACTCCTTTCTCACCTACAGTGGAAGAACACCTACCATCAGAGATCAGAACATCAAGGAAATAGATCAGGATCACTGCATCCTGGAAAAGAAATAAGTAACAGCGGGAAAACTGGAGAAACACTTTGGAAGGTAACAGCCCTGAGGGACTTGGCCCACTAAAAGAACAGTAAGATTATACAACAACCCTCTTCCCCACACTTTACTAACAAGCATATTACTAGGGCTGAAGTATAAGAACAACAGCTTGCAATTGAAAAAGCTGCAAGACGCAGAGTCTCTGAGGAGGAATACAAAGGAAAAGCCAAAGTCTAGAAGGGAAGGTGTAAAAAAGGGCATTTAAAGAAACAAAAATCTCTGGTACATACAGCAAGAGCACACATTAAGCACAGCCCCATTTCTAGACATAGTAGTAGCACTGCCTTTGCCTTAGACTAAAGGTCCATTTGCCTCCTTTACTATTATTTGATACAATATGTCTAGTTTTCTACAAAAACTTATCAGCCATGCCAAAAGACAAGAAAAAAGGCAGAATCTGAAGGGACAAAAGAATTATCTGAATCAGTATGAAATACGATGGTGGTGTTGGAATTATAAGACAATTTAATTACAAGTGATTAATACTATTTAATTACAAGTATTAATAACTATGATTAATAGATTAAGGGCACTCATGGAAAAAGTGGACACCATGCAAGAACAACTCTGTAAGCAGAGAGAGTGAAACTCTAAGAAGGAATAAAAAGGAAATTATGGAAATAAAAGACAGTGTAACAAAATTGAAAAATGTCATTGATGGGCTCATCAGTAAACTCCACACAACTGAGGAATCAGTGAACTTTAAGATAAGTCAACAGAAACTTCTCAAACTGAAAAGCAGAGAGTAAAACAGTGTGTGTATATGTGTGTATATATATGTATATATGTGTATATGTGTATATATGTGTATATGTATATATA
This sequence comes from Hylobates moloch, assembly GCF_009828535.3. Lineage (NCBI taxonomy): Eukaryota > Metazoa > Chordata > Mammalia > Primates > Hylobatidae > Hylobates > Hylobates moloch. The sequence continues at coordinate 39,187,241 of NW_026652290.1, read as the reverse complement.
TGTATATGTGTATATGTATATATGTATATATGTGTATATGTATATATGTATATATGTGTATATGTATATATATAATATGTATATATGTGTATATGTATATATATAATATGTATATATGTGTATATGCATATAATATGTGTGTGTGTGTATATATATATGTGTATATATATATATATATATATATATATATATATATATATAACAGAAACACTAAAAACTATGGCACAATTTCCAAAGATGGGAAATATACCCAAGATAAGCAAAATATTTAAAGTAATAATAGCTGAAAATTTTTCAAGATAATGACAGAAAACAAACTATAAATCCAAGAAACCCAGAGAACACTATTCAAAATAAATACCCCAAATTCCACATCTAGGCATTCCCAAATTCCACATCCATATTATATTCAAACTGCAGAAAACCAAATAAAAATAGAAAATATTGAAATAACTCAATGTCCCATCTTATCTATATGTCTAAAATTTTCTAATTCATTTTTAATCATTACTACTTTTTTTTTTTTTTAAAAAAAGACAGTCTTATTTTGTTGCCCAGGCTGGAGTGCAGTGGCATGAACATGGAACACTGCAGTCTGAACTTCTGGGCTTAAGTGTTCCTCACACCTCAGCCTCCCAAGTAGAGGGGACTACAGGCACCTGCCACTATGCCCAGCTAATATTTTCATTTTTTGTAAAGATGAAGTCTTGCTATGTTATCCAGGCTGATTGCATACTCCTGAGTTCAAGTGATCCTGCTGCCTCAGCCTCCCAAAGTGTTGGGATTACAGGTGTGAGACACCATGCCCAGCCACACCTTACCCATAGATGAACAAAACCAAATTACATTAGATATGTCACTAGAAATCAGGCAAGTAAGGAGAGAGGGGAGTTAAATATTAAAAAGTTGAAAAAATTACCAACCTAGAATTCTATAAATAGCAAAATTATACTTCAAAGATGCAGAAGTACAGACTTTCTCTTTCTTAGGAAATCAATCACCCTTAAACCTGCCTTGCAAAAAATGTTAATAGAAATTCTTCAGAAAGAAATAAAATTATATAGAGCAGAAACTTGTGCCTACATAAAGAAAGAAAGGACATTGGAGAAAGAATAAAGCTTTTATTTTCATTTTTAAAAAAATTTTAAAGTTATTTTATTTGATTTCTTTTAAGTTCCAGGGTATATGTGCAGTATATGCAGGTTTGTTACATAGTAAAACATGTACCATGGTAGTTTGCTGAAGCTAACAACTCATCACCTAGGTATTAAGCCCAGCATGCATTAGCTCTCTTCCCTTATGCTCTCCCCTCCCACCCCACCCCTTCCCAACAGCCCCAGTAAGTGTTGTTCTTCTCCTTGTGTCCATGTGTTCTCATTGTTCAGTTCCCACTTACAAGTGAAAAATGCAGTTAGTTTGCTGAGGATAGTGGCCCTTGTCATTTTGAGGTATGTTTCTTCAATATCTAGTTTATTGAGAGTTTTTTTTTTTTTTAACATGAAGGCATGTTGAATTTTATCAAAGGCCTTGTCTGCATCTATTGAGGTAATCATGTAATTTTTGTCTTTATATCTGTTTATCTGATGAATTACATTTATTGATTTGTGTATGTTGAACCAGCCTTGCATTCTGGGGATGAAGCCGACTTGATTGTGGTGGATAAGCTTTTTGATATGCTGCTGGATTCTGTTTGCCACCATTTTACTGAGGATATTTACATTGATGTTCATCAGGGATATTGGCCTGAAGTTTTTGTTGTTGTTGTTCTATCTCTGCCAAGTTTTGGTATCAGGATGATGCTGGTCTCACAAAATGAGTTAAGGATTCCCTCCTTTTCAATTGTTTGGAACAGTGTCAGAAGAAATAGTACCAACTCATCTTTGTACCTCTGGTAGAATTCAGCTGTCAATCCATCTGGACCTGGGCTTTGTTTTTGGTTGGTAGGCTATTTATTACTGCCTCATTTTCAGAATGTTTTATTGATCTATTCAAGGATTCAACTTCTTCCTGATTCAGTCTTGGGAGTGTGTGTCCAGGAATTTATCCATTTCTTCTAGATTTTCCAGTTTACTTGCATAGAGGTGTTTATAGTGTTCTCTGATAGTTGTTTGTATTTCTGTGGGGTCAGTGGAGGCATGCTTCTTATCGTTTCTGATTGTGTTTATTTGAGTCTTCTCTCTTTTCTTCTTTGTCTCATTAGTGGCCTATTTTATTGACTTTTTTTTTTTTTTTTTAAAGAAACAGCTCAGGATGGGCACAGTGGCTCACACCTGTAATCCCAGCACTTTGGGAGGCCAAGGCGGGCAGGTCACGAGGTCAGGAGATTGAGACTACCCTGGCTAATATGGTGAAACCCCATCTCTACTAAAAATATAAAAAAATTAGCGGGGCATGGTAGCAGGTTCCTGTACTCCCAGCTACTCAGGAGGCTGAGGCAGGAGAATGGCGTCAACTTGGGAGGCAGAGCTTGCAGTGAGCCAAGATCGCACCACTGCACTCCAGCCTGGGAGAGAGCAAGACTCTGTCTCAAAAAAAAAAAAAAATCCTGGATTAATTAATTTTTTGAAGGGTTTTTCATGTCTCTATCGCCTTCAGTTCTGCTCTGACCTTGGTTATTTATTGTCTTCTTCTATCTCTGGGGTTTGTTTGCTCTTTGTTCTCTACTTCTTTTAGTTGTGATGTTAGGGTGTCGATTTGACATCTCTCTAGCTTTTGAAGTGGGCTTTTAGTGCTATAAATTTCCCTCAGCACTGCTTTAGCTGCATCCCAGAGATTCTGGTACATTGTCTTTTTGTTCTCACTGATTTCAAAGAACTTACTGATTTCTGCCTTAATTCAGTTATACCCAGGAGTCATTCAGCAGCAAGTTGTTCAATTTTCATGTAGTTGTGTGGCTTTGAGTAGGCTTGTTAATCTTGAGTTCTAATTTGATTGCACTGTGGTCTGAGGCACTGTTTGTTATAATTTCAGTGCCTTTGCATTTGCTGAACAGTGTTTTACTTCCAATTATGTGATCAGTGTTAGTGTAAGTGCTATGTGGTGTGAAAAAATGTATATTCTGTTGTTTTGGGTGGAGAGTTCTGTAGATAGTTTTCAGGTCTACTTGGTCTAAAACTTAGTTCAAGTCCTGAATACTTTTGTTAATTTTCTGTCTCAATGATCTGTCTAATACTGACAGTGGGGTATTAAAGTTTCCCATTATTATTGTGGTCGTGGGGGGTCTAAGTCTCTTTGTAGGTCTCTAAGAACTTGTTTTATGAATCTGGGTGCTCCTTTATTGTGTGCATATATATTTAGGCTAGTTAGCTCTTCTTGTTGCACTGATCCCTTTAACATTATGTAATGCCTTTTGTAACCCCTCCTTTTATTCTGCTTTCCATTTCCTTGGTAAATTTTCTTCCATCCCTTTATTTTGAGTTTATGTGCATCTTTGCACATGAGTTGTGTCTCTTAAATATAGCACACCAATGGGTCTTTTCTTTATATCCAGCTTGCCATTCCATGTCTTTTAATTTGGGTGTTTAGACCATTTACATTTACCTTTAATATTGTTATGTGTGAATTTGATCTTGTCATCATGATGCTGGCTGGTTAATTTTGCAGACTTGTTAATGTAGTTGATTCATAGTGCTGTTTGTCTGTGTACTTTGGTGTGTTTTTGTAGTGTCTGGTAATGGATTTTCCTATCCATGTTTAGTCCTTCCTTTAGGAGCTCTTGCAGGGCAGGCCTGGTGGTGACAAAATCCCTCAGCATTCGCTTGTCTGAAAAAGATTTTATTTCTCCTTTGCTTATGAAGCTTAGTTTGGCCAGATATGAAACTCTAAATTGAAATTTATTTTCTTTAAGAATGTTGAATATTGGCCCTTACTCTCCTCTGGCCTGTAGTGTTTCTGCTGAGAGTTCCACTGTTAGTCTAATGGGCTTCCTTTTGTAGGTGACCTGGCCTTTCTCTCTGGCTGCCCTTAACATTTTTTCCTTCATTTCAACCTTGGCAAATCTGATGAGTATGTGTCTCGGGTAGACATATTTTCATGGAGTATCTTATTGGGGCTCTCTGGATTTCCTGAATTTGAATACTGGCCTGTCTTGCTAGGTTGGGGAAGTTCTTCTGGGTGATATCCTGAAGTGTGTCTTCCAACTTGTTTCCATTCTCCCCATCTCTTTCAGGTACTCCAATCAGTCATAGGTTCAGTCTTTTTACATTCCCATAGTTCTTGGAGGATTTGTTTGTTTCTTTACTTTTTTTCCCTCTAATTTTGTCTGCCTGTCTTATTTCAGCAAGATAGTCTTCAAGCTCTGATATTCTCTCTTTCACTTGGTTGATTCTGCTATTGGTACTTGTGTTTGTTTCATGAAGTTATCAGGCTGTGTTTCTCTGCTCCATTAGGTCATTGATGTTCCTCTCTAAACTGATTATTCTAGTTAACAGCTTCTGTAATCTTTTATCATGGTTCTTAGCTTCTTTACATTAAGTGAGACCATAATTCTTTAGCTCAGTGAAATTTGTTATTACCCACTTTCTGAAGCCTACTTCTGTGAGTTCATCCATCTCAGCTTCAGCCCTATTCTGTGCCTTTGCTGGATAAGTGTTGCAATCATTTGGAAGAGAAGAGACATTCTGGCTTTTGGAATTTTCAGCATTTTTGCTTTGATTTTTCCTAATCTTTGTGGATTTATCTACCTTTCATCTTTGAGTCTGATAATCTTTGCGTGGGGCTTTTGTTGGGTCTTTTTGTTGATGTCGTTGTTGTTATGTTCTGTTTGTTTGTTTTTCTTCTAACAGTCAGGCTCCTCTTCTGCAGATCTGCTGCAGTTTGCATGGGGTTCACTCCAGAACCTGTTCACCTGGGTATCACCAGTGGAGGCTGCAGAACTGCAAAGATTGCTGCCTGCTCCCTCCTCTAGAAGCTTGTCGCAGAGGGGCACCAACCTGATGCCAGCTGGAACTCTCCTGTATGAACAGTCTGGCAACCCCTGTTGAGAAGTCTCACCCAGTCAGGAGGCACAGGGTCCAGGACCCACTTAAGGAGGGCCCTTGACTCTCCCTTAGTGGAACTGGTGCGCTGTGCTAGAGGAATCCCCCTAATTGGGATCAGCCAGTCTTCAGTGGCTGAACTTGAGACTGTGCCCACCCTTCCACCAAGGTGCTCTGTCCCAGGGAGATGACAGTTCTGTTTCTAAGCTCCTGACTGGAGCTGCTGAAATTCCTGCTCGGTGAGGAGGGATGGCTGTGGGTCCCAGCTAAAGAGGCAGTCTGGCCACAATCTGCAGCAGCCACTTTGCTGCACTATGGGGAATTCTGCCCAGTCCAAACCTCCTAGTCTCCTTTGCACTGGTCAGTGGAAAACCACCAACTACAGTGGCAATAATGGCGGTCACCCCTCCCATTGGGAACTCAGTTGTCCCAGGCAGCAGGGATCTCAAGCCAGTGAGTCTTAGCTTGCGGGATTCCATGGGAGTGGGACTCCATGAGAGTGGGACTGCCTGATCAAGACTGCTTCAGCCCCCTTTCCACAGGAGTGGATGGTTCTCCTGCCTCACTGGGGTTCCAGGCACCACTGTAGTATGTAAAAACTCCTGCAGCCCAGTGCCTGCCCAAGCAGCCTCTGGCGGGAGCAGCTGTCCTTGGTTTGCCCAGTTTTATGGTTAAGACCCAAGGCCCTGGTAGTGTAGGCTCACAAGGGACTCTCCTGATCCATGGATTGCAAAAATCCATTGGAGAAGGGTAGTACCCCTGGCGGGTAGCACAGCCCCTCACTACTTCCCTTGATTGCAGGAGGGAGGTCCGCCCACCTTGTGCAGCTCCTAGATAAAGTGACGCTCCACCCTACTGCTCATTCTCTATGGGTGCCAACTACCTAGTCAGTCCCAATGAGATGAAGTTGGTACCTCAATTGGAGAAGCAGAAATCATTTGCCTTCCCCACTTGTGTCACTGGGAGCTGCAGACTGGAGCTGTTTCTATTCAACCATCTTGGCCCCTTGTCCATTTTTCTTATCCTTAATTGATTTAAAAGATAACTGTTTAAAGTAAAAACAAACAATGTATTGCATAATTTTATAATAGGTAAATGAAATGAATGACAGCAATGTCACAGAGATGGAAGGGAGAAATTTTTAATGTTTTGACTAAATGTTTATTGGTACTTGAAATTGAATTTAGATTAGTTTAGCATGTTTATTATAAACTCCACCACCACTAATATTAATTTTTAAAGAAGTATAACTAATATTCTAAGTGAGGTGATGAAATGGAATCATATGAATTGCTCAGTTAAAACCAAAGAAGGCAGAAGAGGAGGCAAAAAGGAATAATATAACAAATGGAAAAGTTACAAACATGATAGATATTAATAGATATATCCAACTATATCAACTATCACTTTAAATGTAAACAGCCGACGTATATCAATTAAAGGAAAGAGATTGTCTGAGTAGATGAAAAGAACGGAATTATATGTTGTCTAGGTAAAAACAACTTTAAATATAAAGAACTAGATAAGTTAAAAGTGAAAAAATTGAGAAATATCTACCAATCTAAAACTAATAAAAAAATTAAAATAGTTATTTTAGTTTGAGACAGTGCAGACCATAAAACAAGAAAGGTTGTCAGGGATAAAGAGAGGCATTACATAAAGATAAAGGGGTCTGAGAAGATGTAAACATCTTAAACATGCATCTAACAGAGTTATCAAAATACATGAGGCAAAAACTGATAGAAGAAAATAAGAAACTGAAAGGAGAAATAGACAAATGCAGTGTTACAGTTAGAGACCTCAATAGTTGTCAGTAATTGATAGATCAAGCAGGTATAAAATCAGTAAAGATATAGAAAACTAAACAGAACTATAAATTAATGCAATCTAATTTATATTTATAAACTATGCCATAAACAATAGACAATACTTGTTCTTAAGTTCACATTAAAAATTTATTGAAATAGACTACATTCTGGCCATAAGACATGTTAACAATTTATTTAAGCAATCTACAAAGTGTGTTCTTAAAGCGCAATGGAATTAAACTAGAAATCAGTAATAGAAAGATAGATTTAAAATTTCCTAGATATTTGAAAATAAACAACACACTTTTAAATAAGCTTTGGATCAAATAGTTCTTCATATAAATTTAAAAATATTTTTTAATTACATTAAAATGAAAATATAACTTACCAATATATGGGAAGCTGCAAAAACTGCTTAAAAAGAAATTTATAGCATTAAAAGCATACATTAGAGAAAAATAATGATTTAAAATAACTATCCAAGCTTTCACATCAGGAAACTAGAGAAAAAAAGAGCAACTTCAGCATAAAGAAAACAGAAAAGTACAATAAAGTGAATCTTTGCACAGACCATACAACTTTATAAAAATTAACTCAAAATGGGTCACAGACCTAAAATGCAAAACCTCTAAAACTTCTGAAGATAACATTGGAAACAAATCTAGTTGACCTTCTTTTTCATAATGGTTCTTCATTAATACCAAAAGCAGAGTCCATAAGAGGAAAAAAAAAGGTAACTAACTGTTAGTTCTTCAAACTCATTCTTTTTCAAAATTATGTGGCTATTCTAGGTGTTTTCTATTGGCATACAAATTTTTCTGGTTAGCTTGTCACATCTGCAAAAGATATACCATGTTCATGGATTGGAAAACTCAAAATTGTTAAGGTGTCAATTCTCTCCAGTTTGATCTATGCATTCAGTTCAATTCATCAAAATGTCGGGGAGCTTATTTATAAATGCTGACAAGCAGTTTCTAAAATTTATATCAAAAGGAAAAAGAACTGAAAGGGTTATACATTTTTTTAAAAAAGGAAAAAGAGTGTTCACACTAGACAATTCTAAGACTTATTAAAAAGCTATAATAATCAAACAAGGTGTTATCAGTAAAAAAAACACATAAATCAATAAAACAGAATAAAGACCCATAAAAAGATCCATAAAAATAAAGTCAATAAGTTTTTTAAGTGCAAAGGTAATTCAATGAGGAAAACATAGACTTCAAAATTGATACTGGAACATTTCCAAGTCCATATGCAAAAGAAATTAATTTCAACCTGTACCCCACATATTATACCAAAATGAGCTAAAATGGAACATAGATCCAAATATAAAGAGTAAAAAACTGAAAATACTTATAAGGAAACATAAAAGAAAACTTGCACAGTTTTTAAGTATTATGTTGAGTTTCAGATATGACAACAAAAGCAGAATCTATAGAAAATTATACTTTAATGTTATCAAAATAAAAACGTTTTCTTTGTGAAAGTCATTGTTAAAGGAAGGGAAAGTAAGCAAATAACTAAGAGAAATATTTGGAAATCATATATCTGATAATACGTAAAGAACTCTTAAACTCAACAAAGGAAAAAATGTAATTTTTAAAAATGGACAAAAAATCTGAACAGGCACTTCACCAATGAACATATATGGACATCAAGGAAGCATATGAAAAGATGTGCAGCATCACTTATCATTAGGGAAATACAAATCAAAAGTACCCTGAGATACTATTACACATCTATTATAATGACACCCAGTGCTGACAAGGATGCTATGTTAATTATCTAGGGCTGCTAAATTAGTCTACTTTGGCTGCCATAACAAACTATCACAAAACAGGTAGCTTAAACAATGTAATTTTATTGTCACACAGTTGTAGAAGCCAAAAGTCTAAAGTCAAGCCGCTCTCTGGGTTGATTCTTTCTGAGGACTGTGAGAGAAGAATCAGTTTCAGTCCTCTCTCATTAGCTTGCAGATAGTCGTTTTCTTCCTTTTTCTCTATGCATGTCTGTGTCTTAGTTTTCCCTTTTTATAAAAATAGCAGTCATATTGATTTACAGCACACCTTAATTGCCTCATTTTAATTTGATAACCTCATTACATCCTATGGTACTGAGGGTTAAAATTTCTTTTTTAAAAAAATCATTTTACTTTAGATTCAGGGGGTACAAATGCATGTTTGTTACATGGATATATTGTGAAAAGGTGAAGATTTGGCCTCTACTGTACTCATCACCCAAATATTGAATATTGTCCCCAATAGGTAATTTTTCATTCCTCATCTTTCTCCTATCCTTTTGGAGTCCTCAGTGACCCTTATGTCCATCTGTATGTCTGTGTGTACCCCATATTTTGCTCCGATTTATAAGTGAGAACATGTAATATTTGAATTTCTGTTTCTGAGTTAGTTCACTTAGAATAATGGCCTCCAGGTCCATCCATGTTTCTGCAAAGGATATGATTTCATTCTTTTTTGTGGATACATAGTATTACATGGTATACATGTACCACATTTTTTTAATCTTCTCAAACATTTAGGGACACATGGTTTGGTTCCATGACTTTGCTATTGTGAGTAATGTTTTGATAAACATATAAGTGCGGGCATATTTTTGTACATAATGATTTACTTTCTTTTGGGAAGATACCCAGTAGTGGGATTACTGTGTCAAATGGTAGTTCTATTTTTAGTTCTTTGAGATATCGCCATACTGTTTTAGATAGAGGTTGAACTAATTTGCATTTGTACCAACAGTGTATACACATTCCCTTTTCTCTGCATCCACGTCAACACTTGCTTTTTGAAGTTTGGGGGCCACAATTCAACCCATAATAGATGCTGAGAAGAAGGAATGCTCATTCATTATAGATGGAAATGCAAAATTGGACAACCTCTCTGGAAAACAGTTTGCTAGCTTCTCATAAAGGTAATCATACACTTTGTAGATGACCCACAGTCACACTTTAAAGTATTTACACAAGAAATTGAAAACATGTTCACAAACTATGGAACTCAGCAAAAACAAAGAACTTTTGAATCACACAATAACATTAAGCTATGTTAAATATATATTGCTATTTAAAGAAGTTAAATTCCAGTGGTACACATTTCATTACATATAGAAGGCATTCTGAAAATAGGCAAAATTATAAGGGGAGAAAACCAAATACTAGCTGGCATAGTATGGAGAAAATGGAAGAGATGACAACAAAGGAGCCACAAAACTGAAATTTTAGGATAGAGAAACTGGTTTGTGTGGTATATACCTAGCTCTAAATGCTTGTCAAATCCCATAGAAATGTATACAACAAATAATGAACTTAACTGTGTTCAAATAAAAACATATAACCCAGGATGTTAGGAAATTCCTGGATTGAATGTACTATGACAAATGACTCTAATTGTATTATAAATGTTTGACATAACCTTACTGATGGAGGTGGAGAAAGGCAAATTTAACTAAGCAACTTTGGAAAACAGTGCTTTCACCGGATGCTGTACAGCTGAAGATGAAGATATTGTATAAAAAATATTGTTGCTAATTGGTTTCTTGTAGGGCACAGGTTAGCAATTTGGAAACTACTTCAGATAGACAGATAGATAGACAGATAGATAGATACATACATACATACATACATACATACATAGTCAAATATTCAAATAAAATTTTTATGATGCAAACCAGGTTTCTCTTTAACAAAGAAAGAAGTTAACTTACAAATAAGAAAGAATGACTACAGTGAACTCTTGGTGCTGAATTAGAACCAGGCATTAAAGATATTTCAGTATTAAGTCATGTTCATTTTAATATATATACTATATATATATAGAGAGAGAGATAAATGCAGAAATAATTATGGATATGTATGTGTAAACTGGTTAATTTTAATACATGTTTCCTATTGAGCTCCTGAGACAGCCTAGAAACAGCAATATCCCCAGTAATAATGAGTTCACTCAGCACCCAAATCTTGGATGATAAATACCATTCTCCAATAAATGAAGCCAGGGATCCTTAAAGAAATGGCCAAATCTAGAGTTGGTACAGGGAAAACACAAAATAAGCTTATATCCTCTTGTAATGTCAAGAAGTAAAAATTTGCTAAATAAATAAATAAAAAGTAAAAAGGAGGGAGCATGTTGTCAAATGGACACAGAAGTCAACCTGAAAAATCTCTCAAGGCTGGAACAATTTGAAGAATATATTACATAATGATAGTATTGGATCATAATCAAAAGAAGAAACCAAAATATCAGTGACTTTATGCTGCTATAAATGTATGAATAAATACATTTTAAAAATGTTTCTTATGGAAGAATTTCAATTATTAAACACAAAAGGAATGAGAAAAAAGGGAAAATCACCCTTAGAACACTACAGTAACAAGCACAGGCAGAATTAAAATCAATTGAAGAAACTTTAAAGGAAACAGGACACTTAGAATCAAATTATCTCCCCTGCATTTATTAATAATTGTGGCCATTTTAGCCTGTGATCACAATTCTTTGAAGCTGTTTTCAACCAGGAGGTAAAAGTTAATGTCTCTCTACTTGAGTGAGGCCTGAACTTAGTGACTCACTTCTGAAAAAATAGAGTATAGAAAGCAAAAATTAGTAACTTTACAAAGAGAAAGCAGGCAGATTCTTTCCTAACCAAATGATCAAACCTAATAGTACCAATGATAAATTATACTGGTATCACATGCCCCCCAATACGATGTGATGAGAAGAGCATATCTAATAGTTTCCTTTACCATAATATTAAAGAGCAGAGTTTACAGACAGCCTTATCTTATTCTTGACAGTGAGAAAGATTCTGACATTTCCCCATTAGATTGGGAACAGGCTGACTTCTCTGATATGCATAGTCATGTTGGGAAGGAATCCATCATTTCCTGTTTTACTATATTTGTTTTTAAACTTCATAGAGGAGTTTGTCATAAATACAGAAAATCACAAAAATCTTACATTTGTAGCTCATTTGTTCACACACACTGAACACACCCTTGTATGCAATAACTCGATCAGGAACAGAACATCCGCAACACTCCAGAATATATATATTTTACATCTTAAGTCACCAAAGACTACAAAGGGAACAAAATTCCTAGTCTTCACTGCCAAACATTAGTTCTGTTGGTTTTGACCTCAGCAAAAATGTAATTATATAGTATGCACTCATTTGCATCTGGTGTCTTTTACTACATATCATGTTTTCAATGTTCATTTACATTGGAAAAGTAGTGGGAAAACTATCCATATTTGAAGAAGCCTTGATGATATATCTGGAAAATCCAACTGTTTGCTTATTATCTTAGAAGGTTATTGAGTTATCATTTATAGATATAAATAATAGCTAGATAAAACATAATGAAAGAGCAGATCCTATTTTTATAGCAAATAAGAAAATAATTGGTATAATTTTAGCTAGAGATAACTAAAGCCAATAGAAGGAAAACTAGGAAATACCCTGAGAGGGAGAAAAAAACATATCCTTAAAAACTGGAAAGATATATTGCATTCTTGCACAGGAAGACAAGATCATTAGCATGTAAATTATCCTTAAGTTAATGTGCATATTAAATATAATCCTAATAAAAATACCATATTTTTTTTCCGCACCTAAGGTAATTATAAATTTTATCTTAAAGAAAAGAAATAGTCTTATCCAATACTAAAATGTACCCTAAGATTTTCGTAACTAAAATGTCACTCTTGGTGCATGGATAGAAAGACAGACCAACGGAACAGAAGGAAAAATCCAGAAATATTCCCAATTACATACACACACATTTACACATTTAGTGTATATTAAAGCCAGCATCTTAAATTCATTATGAAAATACCAGCCTGGGTTCTTTGGCTCACACCTGTAATCCTAGCACTTTGGGAGGCCCAGACTGGCTGATGGCTCAAGCCCAGGAGTTCAAAAACAGCCTGGGCTACATGGCGAAACCCCATCTCCGCAAAAAATTCAAAAATTAGCCAAGCATGGTGATGGTCGCCTAGAATCCCAGCTACGCAGGAGGCTGAGGCAGGATGATCACCTGTGCCCAGGAGATCGAGGCAGCAGTGAGCCCTGAACACACCACTACACTCCAGCCTGTGTGACAGAGTAAGACCCTGTCTCAACAAGAAAAGAAAAAAAAGAAGATCAACTATTTAAAGATGGCATTGAAATAGCTGGATAGCTATATGGAAAACAGATGTTATAACAAAGAAACAATTCTAATTCTACTTACCATATATCACAATAAATTTCAAATAGATCAGATAATTAAAAGTAAAAAGGGCAAGTATGCATTATTTAGGAAAAAATATCAGTGAATAGCTTCATAACATGAAACTAAGAAATAGTCATAATCATGACTGAAAATACAGAAAGAGTAATTAAAAGATAAGAAAGTTAGAATGCAAAAAAGAAAAAAGTTGTTTTTGTTTTTTGACAGAGTCTTGCTCTGTTGCCCAGTCTGGAGTACAGTGAAACAATCACAACACACTGCAACCTCGACCTCCCAAACTTAAGCAACCCTACCACCATGCCTAGCTAATTTAATTTTTTTTTTTTTTTTTTTTTTTTTTTTTGTAGAGATGAGGTCTCACTATGGTTCCCAGGCTTGTCTTGAACTCCTGGATTCAAGCCATCCTCCCACCTCGGCCTCCCAAAATGCAGTGAGCCACTGCACCCAGTCACAACTTTCAAATGAGAAAATAAATCAAAATCAAACTGAAGACACATATACTGTGAAAATATATGTGAAAAATATATATGTGTGTGTATTTGTTCATGTATGTGTGTATATGTATACATACACATATGTGCGTGTGGTGTTTGTGAATATATGGGAATATTGATTTATATCTCTAATAACATTTCTAAGAGTAAAGAAGAAAAAAATCAACAATCTGACTGAGAAATTCAAATTGCTTTAAATCTTAACAATGCTTAAGCTCATGCATGACAGAAACATTGCAAGCCTAAACTATGTTATATGTAATTTCTCAGCTGTCGGTTGGTAAAATCAAAAAGCTTGACCGTATCCTCTGTTGATGAGACTCTTATACATTGCTAGAGTGCATAAAAATGTTACAGATTATATGATGGGGAGCTTAACAATATCTAGCAAAAATGCATATGCATTTATCTTTGACCTAGTTATCTGACTTTTAGGAGTCACCCAAAAGATAGCTTGGCAAAAATGTGAAAAGACTGTGTACAAGGCTTTTTTTTATTGTAGAAAAAGTAGCAGCAGAATGGAAACAACTCCAGGGTCCATTTATTAAACTGCATCAGTTGACTCAACTATAGTACATTCACCCAATAGATTCTAGAAAGTTGTAAAAATCAATGATGAATATTCCTGTTTTTAAAAGAAAAAAAGAAAAATAATTTTAATAAGTATATTATGTGGCTACTTTTTAAAGAAAAAATGTTTAAAAATAAAAACATTCTAAGTACTATTATTGCTCCACTTCCAAGCTACGTTATTAAGTGTAAATAATGACAGAAAACTATATGTATAGTGTAATACCGTTTATCTAAGAAGGGGCTAGATTAGAGAGATAAGCAGATAGATTATGAACATAGATAGAGACAGGTAGATATATGATAGATAGTACATAGGTACATATTTTCAAAAAATAAAAGAAGTAACAGTAAAAACAGTTATATATAATACATATTTATATATATTAAATATTCATTTATTTATTTATTTTTGAGACAGAATCTCGCTGTCGCCCAGGCTGGAGTGCAGTGGCGCCATCTTGGCTCACTGAAACCTCCTACTCCCGGGTTCAAGAGATTCTCCTGCCTCAGCCTCCCGAGTAGGTGAGATTACAGGTGCCCGCCACCATGCCTGGCTAATTTTTGTTGTATTTTTAGTAGAGATGGGGTTTCACTATGTTGGCCAGGCTGGTCTCGATCTCCTGACTTCATGATCCACCCGCCTTGACCTCCGAAAGTGCTGAGATTACAGGCGTGAGCCACCGAACCTGGCCAACACAGTAAAATATTTTAAAGTAACCATCTATAGGGAGAAGGGACATTCTCTGAGGATTTCTTTGATATATTTTACAGAGATTTGGCTTTGGAATCACACAAATACATAATTGTAAAATTAAATTATAAAAAGAAATCCCTAAAAATAAAAGAAAAGCAAATGGATGTAAATGTGCATTCAATTTGTGTCACAACCATCAGGAGAAATTATGCCAAGGAAGTTTCAAACACAGTAATTAATTGTGCATCTCTAGTGTAATGTGTACTGAGAACAAAAAATAACTGGAAAAAGAAATCTTAAATGGTTTTCTTTAACCATGTTGTTGGTTGTAGTGTCAGTATTGTCATTCTAAGAATGATGTGTGTAACAGGGGATAAAGCAAATAAATAAATTATAAGGTAAGTTGATTCAATTATTTCCAAGGCCAATGAGATGGGGGTTTCACAGGGAGTGGGAAAGATAAAGTTGTAGATAAAAGAGGTTTAAAAACAAGTCTATAATCCTGAATTTGATTTGGAAGTATCAGTACCAACTTGTGATATATTTGTCTCTAGCCTAGCTTTATCCACTACAAATTCCTAGAAACAATGACCAAACCAGTTACAAGGAGCATCCCACCAACCATATTGTGATCTTGTCTTAATATTGCCAAAACTCCTGAAAGAAATAGGGGAATGTGCAAAATAAACCTGAATAAGTTATCAAAACGAGTAGTAAGGATACTAACAAACACCATAAACAATCATGTCAAAATGTTCATGTCAACTGGAAGTGGCCCTCACTTACTTATGATAGGATAATCTGAACATCAATAAGGATAACTGCAATGGATTGCAACGTATTGAATATATTTAAGTAACTGAATTTGTAAGGATACTGAAGCAAAAATGACAACCATAAGAAAAAAAGAAAACAAATTTGTGACTGAACAAAAAAGTCATTATTTTGAAATTTGACAAATAAGGAAAGAAGTAATCATTTATATTCCCCATAATATGCAAACTCTACTACTAAGTAAATAAATAGTAGATATAGGAAACACTTTTCTTTACTAAATTGTTTCAAATAATAAATGAATAAGCTATGACAGCACAGAATATGAATATTTTTCAATCCCAATGATATAATGAAACTGCAGATTAATTATTATGGTTGCTAGCTTCAGAAAAGGGGAAAATCAGACATAATGTGCATCCTGATGGAGAAGCACAACTCATTTGATTAGTTTTGCCAGAACAGTAAAAGGAAGGGGAAAGGGGAAGGAAAAGAAGGTGAAGAAGAAACCTTACCAAGCCTCTAGATGTAACTACCAATTTACAGGAAATATAATAGATACAAACACATGGTCAATGGCACCATGGAGAAGCAAGAAGAAAAAATCTATACTGTGGCAATCTGTAAAGGTAAATGATTAGTTTTTTGCTTGTTTTTTGTAAATTTTATTTTATTTTATTTAAATTCCAGGTTACATGTGCAGGACGTGCAGGTTTGTACATAGATAAACATGTGCCATGGTGGTTTGCTGCACCTATTAACCCATCACCTAGGTATTAAACCCCACATGCATTAGCTGTTTATCCTGCTGGCTCACCCTCTGTCTGCCCCCTGCCAACAGGCCCCAATGTTTGTTGTTCCCCTCCCTGTGTCCATATGTTTTCATTGTTCAGCTCCCACTTATAAGTGAGAATATGCGGTGTTTGATTTTCTGTTTCTGTGTTAGTTTGCTGAGGATAATGGCTTCCAGTTCCATCCGTGTCCTTGTAAACTTGTCCCTTTGTATTGCTACATAGTATTCCATGTTGTATATATACCACATTTTCTTTATCCAGTGTATCATTGATGGGCATTTGGGTTGGTTCCATGTCTTTGTTATTGTGAATATGCTGCAATGAACATACACGTGCATGTATCTTTATAACAGAATAATTTATATTCCTTTGGGTGTATACCCAGTAATGGGATTGCTGGATCAAATGGTATTTCTGGTTCCAGGTCTTTAAGGAATTGCCACACTGTCTTCAACAATGGTTGAACTAACTTACATTCCCACTACCAGTGTAAAAGTGTTCCTATTTCTCCACAGCCTTGTCAGTGTGTGTTGTGTCTTGACTTTTCAATAATCACCGTTCTGACAGACATGAGGTCGTATCTCATTGTGGTTTTGATTCACATTTCTCTAATGATCAGCGATGTTGAGCTTTTTTTCATGTTTTTTGGCCACACTAATGTCTTCTTTTGAGCAGTGTCTGTTCATGTCCTTGGCCCACTTTTAATGTGTCTGTTTTTTTCTTGTAAATTTGCTTAAGTTCTTTGTAGATTCTGGATATTAGACCTGTGTTAGCTGTGTAGATTGCAAAAATGTTATCCCATTCTGTAGGTTGCCTGTTCACTCTGATGATAGTTTCTTTTGCTGTGCAGGAGCTTTTTAGTTTATTAGACTCCATTTTTCAATTTCTGCTTTTGTTACAATTGCTTTTTAGGTTTTGCCATGAAATCTTTCCCTGTGCCTATGTCCTGAATGGTATTGCCTAGATTTTCTTCTAGGGTTTTCATAGTTTTGGGTTTTACACTTAAGACTTTAATTCACCTTGAGTTAATTTTTGTGTAAGGTGTAAGGAAGTGGTCCAGTTTCAGTTTCTGCAAATTGCTAGCCAGTTCTCCCAGCACCATTTATTAAATAGGGAATCCTTTCCCCCTTGCTTGTTTTTGTCAGGTTTGTCGAAGATCAGATGGTTGTAGATGTTTGGTCTTGTTTCTGAAATCTCTATTCTGTTCCATTGGTATATGTGTTTGGTTTGGTGCCAATACCATGCTCTTTTAGTTACTACAGCCTTGTAGTGTAGTTTGAAGTCAGGTAGGGTGATGCCTCCAGCCTTGCTCTTTTTACTTAGGAGTGTCTTGGCTATACGGCCTATGTTTTGGTTCCATATGAATTTTAAAGTAGATTTTTCTAGTTCTGTGAAGAATGTCAATGGTAGTTTAATAGGAATAGCATTGTATCTGTAATTTACCTGGAGAAGTATGGCCATTTTCATGATACTGATTTCTTCTATGCATGACCATGGAATGTTTTTCCATTTGTTTGTGTCCTCTCTGATTTTCCTGAGCAGTGTTTTGTAGTTTTCCTTGAAGAGGTCGTTCACTTTCCTTGTTAGCTATATTCCTAGGCATTTTATTCTCTTTGTTGCAATTATAAATGGTAGGTCATTAATGATTTGGCTCTCTGCTTATCTATTTTTGGTGTATAGGAATGCATTAATTTTGTATCCTGAGACTTTGCTGAAGTTGCCTATCAGATTAAGAAGCTACTGGGCTGAGAAGATGGGGTTTTCTAGATATAGAATCATGTCATCTGCAAACAGAGACAGTTTCACTTTTCTCTTCCTATTTGAATACCTCTTCTTTCTTTCTCTAGCCTGATTGCCCTGGCCAGAACTTCTAATACTAGGTCGAATAGGAGTGGTGAGAGAGGGCACCCTTGTCTTGTGCTCGTTTTGAAGGGGGATGCTTCCAGCTTTTGCCCATTCAGTATGATATTGTCTCTGGGTTTGTCATAAATAGCTCTTATTATTTTGATGTATGTTCCATCAATACTTAGCTTATTAAGAGTTTTCAACACAAAGGGATGTTGAATTTTATCAAAGGCCTTTTCTGCGTCTATTGAGATAATCATGTGGATTTTTGTCTTTAGTTTTGTTTATGTGATGAATTGTTTTTATTATGGCTTTTTAAAAAAAATTAAATGCAAATGACAAAAGAAAATATGAAAATAGAATGTTAAATTCGAAGACTTAAGAGATCTATCCATCAATTGCAATATTGAAATGTTTGTGAAACCAGGTATAAATATCCAATGCCTAAACAAATATATTAATGAATGATTGTTGATATTTCAAGTTTATTGTATTGTAGTTATGCTTCAAAATAGCTATTTCCCTTAAAAATATTTTGAAATATTTTTTCATGGAACTAAATACTATCTGAAATTTGATCTGAAATCATATGGAAAGGGGGAAATGCAAGGAGGTGTGGACAAAACTAGATTGACTCTGAATTTTAACTGATGGAATTAATTGTTGGGTAATCAGAACATGATAGTTCATTATATTGCTTTATTAATTTTTGTACACATTGGAAAATTTTTCATAATACGAAGTTAATAAACAATAAAGTTCATGGCATTAAGTTGAAGAAAATGGAAAAACATACATGCTGCTAATAATAATAAAGTTTTAAATTTGTATGTATATATGAGGTACATGTGATATTTTTTCACATGCATAGAATGTGTAACAATCAAGTCAGGGTATTTGGACTATCCATCACCTAAAGTATTTATCATTTCTATGCGTTTGTAATATTTCAAGTCCTCTCTTCCGGCTATTTTGAAATGTACAACACACTGTTTTTAACTATGGTCACTCTGCTATCGAACATTAGAAATTAATCCTTCTAACTGTATGTTGATACCCATTAATCAACGTCTCTTTACCCTCCCTACCCCCATACAAACCCTTCCTAGCCTCTGATGTCTCTCATTCTACTCTCTACCTCCATGAGATCCACAATTTTAGTTCCCACATATGAATGAGAATACAGAATAGTTGTCTTTCTGGGCTTGGCTTATTTCACTTAACATAATGACCTCCAGCTCCATCCATGGTGCTGCAGATGACAGAACTTTATTATTTTGGTGGCTGAATAGTATTTCATTGTGTATACATACCAGACCTATCCATTTGTTTGATGATGAGCATTTAGGTTGATACCATATATTTGCTATTGTGAATAGTGCTGCAATAGATCAGGTATCTCTTTTGCATACTGATTTATTTTCCTGTGGATTAATGCCAAGTAGTGTGACTGCTGAATAATAATAGTATCTATTTTTGGTTTTATGAGTTTTATTTTTAGTTTTTTGAAAAATCTCCAGACTCTTTTTCTCCATTGCTATACTAATTTACATTTCAACCAACAGTGTGTAAGATTTCTTTTTTCTCCACATCTTTGTCATCATCTATTTTTTTCATCTTTTTAATGATGGCCATAATGACTAGAGTGAGATGGTATTTCACTGTGGTTTTTATTTGCGTTTCCCTGATGATTCGTGATGTTGAACATTTTTTTCTTATGCCTGTTGGCCATTTGTATGCTTCTTTCTCTTGAAGAATATCTATTCATAGCCTTTGCCCTCTTTAAATAAGATTTTTTGTTATTTAAACTGTTGAGTCATTTGAGTTTCTTGTATATTGTGGATATTAGTTTCTTCTTGAATTAATAGTTTGCAAATATTTTCTCCCATTCAACAGGTTGTCTCTTCACCCTGTTTATTGTGGGATTTTTTTTTTTTTTTTTTTGCTCTATAGAGGCTTTTTAGTTTAATATAGGCCCGTTTATCTATTTTTGTTTTGTTTTTTATGCTTTTGAGGTCCTAGTCATAAAATCTTTGCCTAGGCTAATATACTCACGTGCTTCCTCTGTGTTTTCTTCTAAGTAGTTTTATAGTTTCAGTTCTTGCATTTAAGTCTTTAATTCATTTTCAGTTGACTTTTTTAATATGATGAGAGATAAGGATCTAGTTTCATTCTTCTGCATATGGATATCCAATTATCCCAGCATCATTTATTGAAGTGGGTGTCAATTCCTCTAATCTGTGTTCCTCACACCTCTGTCAAAAATCAGTTGGCTATAAATATGTGGATTTCTGTCTGAGTGCTCTATTCTTTTTCATTGATCGATGTGGCTATATTTATACCAGCCAACCTCACCAGTATTTTCCTGCTGGCAATAGTTCTGAGCCTCCCTGGGATAGAGCTCCCTGGGGAGAGATGGATTGTTATATTTGCTGTTTCACAGCCTTAGTCTTTGTTGTCTTCAGGCTCTAGGGACTCCTAGATAACTATGAACTGGGACAGGCTGCAGACATAGCCCAGCAGCTCTACAGAGAAGTGGCCAGACTACTTTTTCAAAAAAGTTCCAGAACCCCCTTCTCTTCAGTGGGCAGAATTTCTTGACTGAACTCTGCAACCATCCCACCAGTGTTTCTGGCCAGCAACAGTTTCAAAACTCCTTGGGATGAAGCGTCCTGGGGACAGGTGTGTGTGGGGGTGTTGGCTACCATATTTGCTGTTTTGAAGACTTGGCTATTGTTGCCTTTGGGACTGGAGAGTCTGAAATGACTGAAGGCTAAATCAGACCCCCAACACAGCACAACTACTTAAAAAAAAAAAAGCAGCAAGAGTGATTTTTTATTTGAGTGCCTAATCCCATTCCTTCTCACTCATCAAGACCTCCAAACCAGGGTGTTTGGCAGCCCCTGCCAGTGTTTTCTGCACATGAGCAGTTTCAAACCTCCCTGTGATAGAGCTCCCAGAGAGAAGGGCAGGCCACCATATTTGCTGTTTTGCAGCCTTCACTGTTGATACCTTCAGACGCTGGAAAACCCAAGAAACCTAGGGACTGGAGTGGACGGACCCTCAGCATACTGTAGCAGCCTTATGAAAAAGCGGCACATCTGTTTGTTAGATACCTGGGCTTCTGTATCTCCTCTGTATCTCCTCACTGCATAGGTTCTCCCAGACTGAGTCTCTAGTCACTCCCTCCTAGGGCTATTGGGCCAGTAGCAGCTCTGCAACTCCCTGGGATGAAGCCCCCTTTGCCATTTTTGCTGTCTCACAGCCCTCACCCTTACTGTCTCCAGGCTCTGGAAAGTCCTTGGGGACCAGGGGCTGATCCAGACCCCCAGCACTGAGTACCCTCCTCAAAGAAAAGTAGACAGACTCTTCCTGCCTGACCTGGACCTCCAGTACAATCACCCTGCTCCAGCCTGACCTCATAGATCAGAGGCAGCCAGTAGTTAAAGGAGCACTAACATTCAGAGATGAGAAAGAACCAACACAAAAACTCCAGCAACTCAAATGGCCAGAGTGTCTTCTGTCCCTCAAATGACCACAGTTCTCCCACAAGGGTTCTTATCCAGTCTGAGTTGGCTGAAATGACAGAAATAGAATCTAGAATGTGAATAAAAATGAAGATCATCAAGATTGAGAAGAATGGCAAATTTTAATATAAGAAAACTAAGAATCATAATGAAATGATGCTGGTGCTGACATGAAACAGTCAGTATATAAAAATATGGTAACTGATATGATAGAGCTGAAAAACAAACTACAAGAATTTCACAATGCAATTGCCAGTATCAACAGCAGAATAAATGAAGCTGAGGAAAGAATCTCAGAACTTGAAGACTGCCTATCCAAAATTACACAGTCAGACAGAAATAAAGAAAAAAGAATTAAAAAAAAAACAAGCAAAACCTTGAGAAATATGGGATTAGATATACAGGCCAAATCTATGAATTATTGGCATCCCTGAAAAGGACAGGGACAAAGCAACCAACTTGGAAAACGTATTTCAGAAAATGATTCATAAACATTTCCCCAATCTTGTTAGAGAGAACAACAGTCAAATTCAGGAAATACAAAGAATTCCTGCAGATTTTCCACAAAAAGATTATCCCCATGACACATAATTATTAGATTTTTTTAAGGTTGAAATGAAAGAAAGGATTTTAAGGCAGCTAGAGAAAATGGTCGGATCTTCTACAAAAGGAATTCTATCAAGGTAACAGCAGACCTCCCTGCAGAAACTATACAATCCACAAAAGATTGGGTGCCTATATTCAACATTCTTAAAGAAAAAAATCTTAAATTAAAATTTTCATATTCAGCCAAACTAAGTTTCCTCTGCAAAGAATAAATAAGATTATTTTCAGGTAAGCAAATGCTGAGGGAGTTTATTATCACCAGACCTGCCTTGCAAGGGATCTTTCAAGGAACATTAAATATGGAAAGGAAAGATTATTACCAGCCAATTAAAAAAACACACTTAAGTACACAGATGAATGACACTATGAAGCAAACACACAAACAAGCCAGCATAATAGCCAGCTAAAAACACCATGACAAGATTATCCACACATATCACTACTAACCTTAAATATAAATGGGCTTAATGCACCATTTAAAAGGCACAAAGTGTTAAGCTGAATAAAAAAGCAAGACCCAATGGTATGCTGTCTTCAAGAGATCCATGTCACATGCAAAGATATGCATAGACTCAAAAGAAAGGAATGGAGAAAAATCTACCAGCAAACAGAAGTCAGAAAAAAGCAGGGACTAATTTCAGATGAAACATACTTAAAACCAACAAATTTCAAAGAAAATTTTAAAAAGAAGGACACCATATATGCTAGTAAAGAGCTCCATCAAACATGCAGACCCAACTGTCCTAAATATACACACACCCAACACAGGACCACCCAGATTCATAAAGCAAGTTTTTATAGATGTGCAAAGAGACTTGGGATCCCACACAATAATACTGAGACTCTTCAATACTCCACTGACAGTATTAGACTGACTGAGAAAGAAAATTAACAAAGTTATTCAGGACCTGAACTCAACATTGGACCAAATGGATCTGATAGACCTTTGTAGAACACTACCACCCAAAACAAGAGAATACACATTCTTCACATTGACACATGGCATGTACTCTAAAATTGACCACACAATTTGACATAAAACAATCCTCAGAAAATGCAAAAAAAAAAAAAAAAAAAAAAAAAACCAAAATCATACCACATCTATGTTTGGATCAGAGTACTATAAAAATAGAAGTCAAGACTAAAATAATTGCTCAAAACCATGCAATTACATGGAAATTAAACAACCTGCTCCCAGATGACTTTGGGGTAAATAATAAAATTAAAGTTGGAATCAAGAAGTTCTTTGAAACTAGTAAGAACAAAGATACAACATGCCAGAATCTCTGGGATACAGCTAAGGCAGTGTTTAGAGGGAAATATATAGCACTAAATGCCCATATAAGAAACTTAGAAAGATCTCAAATTAACCTAGCATTACAACTGAAAGATCCAGAGAAGCAAAAGCAAACCAATGCCATTGCTAGCAGAAGAAAAGAAATAACCAAAATCAGAGCTGAACTGCAGGAGACGAAAAATGAAAAATCATTTGAAAGATCAGTTAAACCAGGAGTCAGTTTTTAGAAAAAATTAGTAAGATAGATTAGGCTACTAGCTAGACTGATAAAGAAGAAAGGAGAGAAGATCCAAATAAACACAATTAGAAATGCAAAGGGGATGTTACCACTGACTTAACAGAAGTACAACCAACAGAGACTACTAGAAACCCCTCTATGCACACAAACCATAAAACCTAGAAGAGATGAGTAAATTCCTAGAAACACACACCATCCCAAGATTGAACCAGGAAGAAATTAATTCTCTGAACAGACCAGTAACAGGCTCTGAAATTGAATCAGTAATAAATAAACTACCAACCAAAAAAAAAAATCCAGAACTAGACAAATTCATCCATGAATTCTACCAGATGTACAAAGAACACCTGGCACCATTCCTACTGAAACTATTTCAAAAAATTAGTAGGAAGAACTCCTCCCCCATTCATTCTATGAGGCTAGTATCACCCTGACACCAAAATCCAGCAGGGAAAAAAAAAAACAAAAAAAAGAAAACTTCAGGCCAATATCCTTGAAGAACATTGAGGCAAAAATACTCAACAAAATACTTGAAAACCAAATCCATCAGCACATCAAAAAGCTAGTCTAACAGCATTAAGAAGGCTTTATTTCTGGGATGCATGGTTTGTTCCACATAGGCAAATCAATAAATATTATTCATCACATAAACAGAACTAAATACAAAAACCATATGATTATCTCAAGAGATGCAGAAAAGGCCTTCAAGGAAATTCAGCATCCCTTCATGATAAAAACTCTCAATAAATTAAATATTGAGGAAGTATACATCAAAATCATGAGAGGCAACTATGAAAAACCCACAGCCAACATCATAGTGAATGGGCAAAAGCTGGAAGCATTGCCCTTCAAGACCGGTACAAGACAAGGATGCCCTCTCTCATTACTCTTATTCAACATGATATTGGAAGCCCTGGCCAGAGCAACCAGAAAAGAGAAAGAAATAATGGGCATCCAAATAAGAGAAAGAAAATCAAAATATTTATTTTAAGATGACATGATTCTATATCTGGTAAATCCTATAGTTTTGGCTCAAAATCTCCTTCAGCAGATAAACAATTTCAGCAAAATCTCATGATACAAAATCAACGTACAAAAATCACTAGTATTCTTACACAAAAACAACAGCCAGGCTGCGAGCCAAATCAGGAATAGAATCCTGTGTACAATTTCCACAAAATGAATAAAATACCAAGGAATACAGCTCACCAGGGAGGTGAAAGATCTCTACAATGAGAATTACAAAGCACTGCTTAAAGAAATCAGACATGACACAAACAAATGGAGAAACATCCCATGTTCACGGATAGGAAAAAATCAATATCATTAAAATGCTATACTGCCCAAAGCAATTTACAGATGTAATACTGTTTCTAGCAAGTTACCAATTACATTCTTCACAGAATTGGAAAAAAAAAAAACTATTTTAAAATTCATGTGAAACCAGAGAGGCCAAATAGCCAAAGAAATCCTGAGGAAAAAGAATAGAGTTGGAGGCCTCATGTTACCTGACTTCAAACTATACTACAGGGCTACAGTAACCAAAAGAGCATGGTAATGGTACAAAAACAGGCATATAGACCAATGGAACAGAACAGTGAGCCCAGGAATAAGGGCAAACACCTAGGCCATCTGCTCTTTCTCAAAGCTGACAAAAGCAAGCAATGGAGAGAGGTCTCCCTATTCAATTAATGGTGGTAAGATACCTGGCCAGCCATATGCAGAAAATTAAAACTGGGCCTCTGCATTACACCATATACAAAGATGGTGTAATAACGTTGATGTAAACCCCAAAAGTATAAAAACTATGGAAGACAATCTAAGTGATACCATTCTGGACATAGGAATTGGCAAAGATTTCATGACGAATACATCAAAAGCAACTGCAACAAAAGCAAAAATTGACAAATGAGATCTAGTTAAGTTTAAGAACTTCCACCCAGAAAAAGAAATTTTCAACAGATTAAACAGACAACCTACACAGTGGGAGAAAATATTTGCAAATTATGTATCTGACAAAGTTCTAATATCCAAGATCATTAAGGAACTTAAATTTACAAGAAAAAACAAACCCATTAAAAACTAGGCAAAGAACATGAACACTTTTCAAAAGAAGACATACCTGTGGCCAAAAAGCATATTTTAAAAAGCTCAATATGATTGACCACTAGAGAAATACAAATCAAAACCACAGTGAGATACCATCTTACTCGAGTCGGAATGACTATTATGAAAATTTCAAACAATAACAGAATCTTATGAGGTTGCATAGAAAAGGGAATGCTTTCAAACTGTTGGTGGTAGTGTAAATTAATACAACCATTGTGGAAAGCAGTGTGGTGATTCCACAGGTAGCTAAAAACAGAACTACCATTTGACCCAGCAATCTCACTACTGGGTATATACCCAAAGGAATTGAGATGGTTAATATTGAGTGTCAACTTGATTGGATTGAAGGATGGAAAGTATAGTTCCTGGGTGTGTCTACAAGGGTGTTGCCAAAAGAGATTAACATTTGAGTCAGTGAACTAGGAGAGGCAGACCCACCCTCAATCTGGGTGGCCATCATCAAATGAATTGCCAGTGTGGCTAGGATAAAAGCAGTCAGAGGAACATGGAAGAACTAAACTGGCTAAGTCTTCGGCCTCCATCCTCCTCCTGTGGTAGATGCTTCCTACACTCAAACAGTGGACTCCAAGTTGTTCAGCTTTTGGACTTTGGACTTACACTAGTGGTTTGCCAGAGGCTTACAGGTCTTTGGACACAGACTGAAGGCTGCACTCTCAGCTTCCCAAATTTTGAGGTTTGGGGACTCAGACTTGCTTTCTTGCTCTTCAGCTTGCAGACAGCCTGTTGTGGGACTTCACCATGTAATCATGTGAGACAATACTCCTTAATAAACCTCCTGTCATGTATACATCTATCCTATTAGTCCTGCCTCTCTAGAGAACCTTAATACAGCAATATAAATTGTTCCATCAAAAGACACATGCACATGTATGTTCACTGCAGCACTATTCACAATAGCAAAGGCATGGAATCAGCACAAATGCCCATCAATGGTAGAGTGAATAAAGAAAATGTGATATGTATATACCATGGTATACTCTACAGTCATAAAAAAGAATGAGATCATGTCCTTTGCAGGAACATGGATGAAGTTGGAGGCCATTATCCTTAGCAACTTATAATGCAGGAACAGAAAATCAAATACTGCATGTTCTCACTTTTTTTTTTTTTTTTTTTTTTTGAGACAGAGTCTCACTCTGTCGCCCAGGCTGGAGTGCAGTGGCGCGCTCTCGGCTCACTGCAAGCTCCGCCTCCCGGGTTCACGCCATTCTCCTGTCTCAGCCTCTCCGGGTAGCTGGGACTACAGGCGCCCGCCACCTGTTCTCACTTTTAAGTGGGAGGTAAATGATGAAAACACATGGATATGTATAGGTGAACAGCAGAGACTGGGGCCTGCTTGAGGGTGGAGGGTGGCAGGAGGAAGAAGATCAGAAAAATATCTTCTGGGTACTAAGCCTAGTACCTGGGTGATGAAATAATCTATACAACAACTACCTGTGACCCAAATTTACCTATGTAATAAGCCTGCATATGTACCCATGAACCTAAAATAAAGGTTAAAGCAATAAAAAAATAAGACAAAAAATGCAATGTTTCTACATTTTTAATTTAATTACATGTAAATTTCTATAAAGTCCCATCTTAGCATACTTTTGCTGTATCTCATAGGTTTTGGTCTGTGGGTTTTGATATTCATGTGTTCCAAAAATTTTTTAATAATTTTCTCCTTCATTTTTTCATTGAACTAATTGCCATTCAGGGACATCTTGTTAATTTACACATATTTACACAGTTTCCAAAGTTCCCGTTGTTATTGATTTCTAGATTATTTTTTATTGTGGCCTGAGAAAATACTTGATATGATTTTGATTTGTAAAACATTTGTTAGGACTTCTTTTGTGTCCTAACATATGGTATATCTTTGAAAATGTTCCATGTGGTGATGAGAAGAATGTGTATTCTGTAATTTTGGATGAAATATGCTGTAAATGTCTTTTAGGTCCATTTGGTCTAACTTGCAATTTAAATTCAATGTTTTGTTGTTGATTTCCTGTCTAGGTAATGTGTCTAATGCTGAGTTTGGGGTGTTGAAATCCCCCACAATTATTGTTTTGAGTCTATTTTTCTCTTTAGATCTAACAATATTTGCTTTACATACACTGATATTCTGGCGATGTATGCCTACATGTCTAGGGTAGTTATATTTTCTGGCTTAATTGATCCCTTTTTCATTGTATAATCACCTTCTTTGTCTCTTTTTACCATTTTGACTTAAGGTCTGTTTTATCTGACATATATATAGCTACTTATACTTACTTTTATTTTACATTTGCATAAAATATATTTTTCCATCTTTCTTTGAGCCTACATATGTCTTTACAGGTGAAATGAGTTTCTTATAAGGCAGCACATAGTTGAATAAGGTTTTCATTTTTGTTTTCCACTTATTAGCCAGTCTATATATTTTAAGTGGAATGTTTAATCTGTTACATTCAAGCTTATTATTGATATGTGAGGGCTTATTCCAATTATTTTATTAATTGACTTCTACTTGTTTTGTCTACCACTTGTTTCTTTCTCTCCTATTATTACTGTGGTTTGGGTCTGTGTCCCCACCCAAATCTCATGTCAAATTGTAATCCATAGTGATGGAGGTGGGGCCTGGTGGAGGTGACTGGATCATGGGGGCAGATTTCCCTTTTGGTGCTGTTCTCATGACAGTGAGTGAGTTATTGTGTGATCTGGTTGTTGAAAAGTGTGTAGCACCTCCCCCCTCCCTCTCTTCCTCCTGCTCTAGCCATGTAAGATTTACCTGCTTCCCCTTGGCCTTCCACCATGATTGAAAGTTTCCAAGGCCTCCCCAGAAGCCATCATGCTTCCTGTACAGCCTGTGAAATCATGAGTCAGTTAAGCCAATTCTTTTGTTTATACATTACTCGGTTTCAGGTATTTCTCTATAGCAGTGCAAGAATGGACTAATACAGTGGTTTTCTGTAGTGGTCTCATGTGAGTCTTTTCCTCATTTGTGTGTTTTCTCTACTAGTGGGTTTGTAGACTTTCATGTCTTTTTGTAATAATTAGATACTGTCCTTTGGCTTCCAGGTATAGGACTCCCTTAAGATTTTCTTGCTGGGCCAGTCTAGAGGTGACAAAATCCCTCAGATTTTCCTGTCTTGGAAAAATGTTATTTTCCCTTCATTTGTGAAGGACAACTTTGGTGAATATAGTATCTTTGGCATATAGTTAACTGTCTTTTTAAAACTTTGAAAATATTATCCCATTTTCTTCCAGCTTGTAAGATTCCTGCTGATAATCAATTGACTGTTAATCTGAAGGGAGTTCCTGATAAGTCACTAGATGCTTTTCTCTTCCTGTTTTTAGAGCTCTGTCTTTGTCTTAGACTTTTGACAGATTGACCATAATGTGTCATGGAGACATTTTTCTTGGTATCTGTTTGAGGACTTCCCGGCTTTGTTTAAATCTTTAGCTAAATCTTGGAAGTTTTCAGATTTTATTTTACTTCATTTTTCAAACTTTTATTTTAGATGTAGAGCATAGAAATGCAAGCTTGTTATACGGATAGATTACATGTTGAGGGGGTTTGATGTGTGGATTATTTCATTACCATGCAATAAGTATAGTAACAAATAGGCAGTTTTTCTATATTCACACTCCTCCACTTTTAAGTAGGTCCCAGTTTCTATTGTAACTTTTTTTGTGTTCATGTGTTCTGAATGTTTAGATCCCACTTATAAGTAAGAATATGCAGTATTTGGTTTTCCGTTCCTATGTTAATTTGCTTAGGATAATGGCCTCCAGCTCCCCTCATGTTGCTGCAAAGGACATGGTCTCATTCTGTTTTAGGGCTATGTAATATTTCATGGTGTATATGTACCACATTTGCTTTATCCAATCCACTGTTGATGGGCACCTAGTTTCTATGTCTTTGTTTTTGGGAACAGCTGGTGATGAACATAGACATGCATGTGTTTTTATGTTAGAACGACTTATACTTCTTTGGATATATACCCAGGAATGAGATTGCTGGGTCAAATGGTAGTTCTGTTTTCAGTTCTTTGAAAAATCAAACTGCTTTCCACAGTGGATGAACTAATTTGTGTTCCTACCAGCAGTGTATAAGCATTCCCTTTTCCCCACAATCTCACCAGCATGTTATTTTTTGACTTTTCATTAATAGCCATTCTGTCTAGTGTGAAATGGTTATCTCATTGTGATTTTGATTTGCATTTCTCTAATGAGTGGTCATGTTGAGCATTTTTTCATATGCTTGTTGGCTGTGTGATGTCTTCTTTTGAGAAGTATCTGTTCATGTCTTTTTCCCAATTTTTAATGAGGTTGTTTGATTTTTCTTGTCAATTTGTTTAAGGTCATTATAGATTCTGCATATTAGACCTTTGTTGAATGCATAGTTTGCAAATATTTTCTCCCATTCTGTAGGTGGTCTGTTTACTCTGTTGATAGTTTCTCTTGTTGTACAGAAGCCCTTTAGTTTAATTAGGTCCCACTTGTCAATTTTTGGTTTTGTTTCAATTGCTTTTCAGAACTTAGTCATAAATCCTTTGCCAAGGCTTATTTTCAGAACAGTATTTCCTAGGTTTTCCTCTATGGCTTTTATTGTTTTGGGCTTCACATTTAAGTGTTTAATCCATGTTGATTTGATTTTCATGTATAGTGAAAAAAAGGGGTCCAGTTTCAATCTTCTGTGTATGGCTAGCCAGTTATCCCAGTACCATTTATTGAATACGGTGTCCATTCCCTTTTTCCTGTTAATGTTGACTTTGTCAAAGATCAGATGGTTGAAGGTGTTCAGCATTATTTCTGGGTTCTGTATGCTGTTCCCTTGGTCTGAGTCTCTTTTGTATCACTATCATGCTGTCTTGGTTACTGTAGCCTTCTTGTGTAGTTTGAAATCAGGTAATGTGATGCCTCTGGCTTTGTTCTTTTCACATAGGATTGCTTTGGCTATTCAGGAGTTCCCAAGAAAGAGCTAAATGAAATGAGATATAAATTTTAGGATAGTGTTTTTCTAATTCTGTGAAAATGGTTTTTGGTGTTTTGATGGGAATACCACTGTATTAATAAATTGCTTTAGGCCGTATGGCCATTTTAACAATATCTTTTCTTCCTATCTATGAGCATCGATGTTTTTTCGTTTGTTGTGTCATCTCTGACTTCTTTCAGCAGTGTTTTGTCATCCTTATTGTAGAGCTCTTTCACTTCCCTGGTTAGTTGTTTTCCTAGCAGTGTGTGTGTGCACGCACGTGTGTGTGCGTATTGCGACTGAGATTGAATTCTTGATTTGGTTCTCAGTATGAACGTCGTTAGTGTATACAAATGCTACTCATTTTGTACATTGATTTTGTATCCTGAAACTTTGCTAGAGTTAATCAGATCAAGGAGTTTTTGGGCAGAGACTGGCGGTTTCTAGGTATAAAATTATATTGTTTGTGAGGAGAGATATTTTGACTTCCTCTCTTCATATTTGGATGCTTTTAATGATCTCTCTTGACTAATTACTCTGACTAGGACTTCCAGTATTATGTTGAGCAGGAGTGGTGATAGTGGGCATCCTTGTTCTGAATCTTAAGAGAAACATTTCCAGCTTTTGCCCACTCACTTTGAGGATGACTGTAGGTTTGTCATAGATGGCTTTTTTAAAGCATGTTCTTTCCATTTCTAGTTTGTCGAAGGTTTATAACATGAAGAAATGCTGAGTTTTATCTAAAGCCTTTTCTGTGTCTATTGAGATGATCATATGGTTTTTTGTTTTTAGTTCTGTTTATGTGATGAATCACATTTATCGATTTGTGTATGTTGAACCAAAATTGCAAAACTTGAATAAAGCCTACTTGATCTTGGTGGAACAGCTTTTTGACATGCTGCTGAATTTTGTCTGCTAGTATTTTATTGAAGATTTTTGTAACTATGTTCACAATGAATATTTGCCTAAAGTTTTCTGTTCTCGTTGTCTCTACCAGGTTTTGATATCAGAATGATGCCGGTCTCATCATCCTCTCTAACTCATTAGAGAGGAATCCCTCCTCCTCAATTTTTCAAAATAGTTTTAGTAGGATTAATACCAACTCTTCTTGATACATCTAGTAGAATTCAGCTGTGAATCCATCTGGTCCAGGCCTTTTTTTGGTTGCTAGGCTTTTTATTACTGAATCAATTTCAGAGCTCATTACTGGTTTATTCAAAGTTTCAATTTTTTTTCCTGGTTCAATCTTAGGAGGTTTTATGTTTCTAGAAATTTATCTCTTTATTCCAGGTTTTCTAGTTTGTAGGCATAGCATTGCTCATAATAATTACTGAAAGGTTCTTGTTTTTCTGTTGTGCTGGTGGTAATGTCCCCTTTGACATTTCTAATTTTGTTTATTTGATTATTTTGTTTTTTCTTTATTAAGCTAGCTAGCAATTCATCACTCTTACTTATTCTTTCAAGAAATGAACTTTGGGTTTTGCTGATCTTTTGTATGGTTTTTCATGTCTCAATTTCATTTACTTGAGCTCTGATTTTGGTTATCCTTTCTTCTGCTAACTTTGAGGTTGGTTTGCTCTTTTTTTCTACTTCCTCTAGATATGATGTCAGGTTGTTAATTTGAGATTTTCCTCACTTTTTTATTTTCATTTTTAAGTTCTGGGGTACATTTGCAGGACATGCAGGTTTGTTATGTAGGTAAATGTGTGCCATGGTGGTTTGCTGCACCCATCAACCCATCACTTAAGTGTTAAACCTCACACGCATTAGCTGTTTATCCTAATACTATCCCTCCCTGGAACTGCCCAACAGGCCCCGTTGTGAGTTGTTCCCCTCCATATGTACATGTGTTCTCATTGTTCAGCTCCCACTTATAAATTAGAATATTCAGTGTCTGGTTTTCTGTTCCTGTGTTAGTTTGCTGTGGATAATGGCTTCCAGCTCCATCCATGTCCCTGCAAAGGACCTAATCTTTTTTTCATGTCTGCATAGTATTCCATGATGTATATGTACCACATTTTCTTTATCCAGTCTATCATTTATTGGCATTGGGGTTGATTCCATGTTTATGCTATTGTATTTAGTGCTGCAGTGAACATACACATGCATGTATCTTTGTAATAGAATGATTTATATTCCTTTGGGTATATACCCAGTAACGGGATTGCTGGGTCCAGTGATATTTCTGGTTCTAGATCTTTAAGGAATCGCATTACTGTCTTCCACAATGGCTGAACTAATTTACATTCCCACCAATAATATAAAAGCATTCCTATTTCTTCGCGACCTCACCAGCATCTGTTGTTTTTTCACGTTTTGATAATAAATAGTCTGACTGGTGTGAGATGGTATCTCATTGTGATTTTGATTTGCATTTCTCTAATGATCAGTGATGTTGAGCTTTTTTTCGTATGTCTTTTGGTCACATTCATGTCTTCTTTTGAGAAGCGTCTGTTCATGTCCTTTGCCCACTTTTTAATGGTGTTATTTTTTTCTTGTAAAGTTTAGGTTCTTGTTTAAATTCCTTGTTGATTCTGGATATTAAACCTTTGTCAGAAGGATAGATTACAAAAGTTTTCTTCCACTCTGTAGGTGGCCTGTTTACTCTGATAATAGTCTCTTTTGCTGTGCAGGAGTTTTTTAGTTTAATTAGATACAATTTGTCAATTTTTACTTTTGTTGCAATTGCCTTTGGCAATTTCATCATGAAATCTTTGCACATACCTATGTCCTAAATGGCTTTGCCTAGATTTTCTCCCAGGGTTTTTATAGTTTTGGGTTTTACATTTAAGACTTTAATTCATCTTGAATTAATTTTTGTGTAAGAGGTAAGGAAGGGACTCAGTTTCAATTTTCTGCATATGGCTAGCCAGTTTACCCAGCACAATTTATTAAGTAGAGAATCCTTTCCCCATTGTTTGTTTTTGTCAGGTTTGTCAAAGATCAGATGGTTGTAGATGTGCAGTCTTATTTTTGAGTTCTCTATTTTGTTCCGTTGGATGCAAAGAGGAGCTAATACCCTTTCTTCTGAAAGTATTCCAAACAATTATAAAGGAGGAACTCCTTCCTAACTCATTCTATGAAGTCAGCATCATCCTGAAACCAAAGGCTGGTAGAGATACAACAACAACAAAAAAAAAAAGAAGAAAGAGAAAGAAAGAAAGAAAGAAGAAAGAAAGAAAGAAAGAAAGAAAGAAAGAAAGAAAGAAAGAAAGAAAGAAGAAAGAAAGAAAGAAAGAAAGAAAGAAAGAAAGAAAGAAAGAAAGAAGAAAGAAAAAACTTCAGGCCAATATCCCTGATGAACATTGATGCAAAAAGTCTCGATAAAATTCTGACAAACTGAATATAGTAGCACACCAAAAAGTTTATCCACCACCATCAAGTTGGCGTCATCCAAAGGTAGTTCAACATACACAAATCAATAAATGTAATTCATCACATAAACAGATCTAAAGACAAAAACTTCATGATTATTTCAATAGACACAGAAAAGGTCTTCAACAAAATTCAACATCCCTTCGTGTTCAAAACTCTCCATAAACTAGGTATTGAAGAAACTTACCTCAGAATAATAAGAGCCATTATGACAAACCCACAGCCAATATACTGATGAGCAAAAGCTAGAAGCATTCCCTTTGAAAACTGGCACGAGACAAGGTTGCCCTCTCTCACCACTGCTAGTCAATGTAGTATTGGAAGTTCTGGCCACAGCAATCAGGCTACAGAAAGAAAGAAAGGGTATTCAAATAAGAAGAGAGGTAGTCAAATTGTCTTTGCAGATGACATGATCCAATATTTAGAAAACCTCATCATTTCAGCCCCAGATCTTCTTAAGCTTATAAGCAACTTCAGCAAAGTCTCAATGATTTTACAAAATCAATGTGCAAAAGTCACAACATTTCTATACACCAACACCAGTCAAGCACAGAGCCAAATAATGAATGAACTCCCATTCACAATTCCTAGAAAGAGAATAAAATACCTGAAAATACAGCTAACAAGGGAAATGAAGGACCTCCTTGAAGAGAGCTACAAACCACTGCTCAAGGAAATCAGAGAGGACAAAAACAAGTGGAAAAACATTCCATGCTCATGGATAGGAAGAATTAATATTGTGAAAATGGCCATACTGCTCAAAGTAATATATAGATTCAATGCTATTCCTATTAAACAATGCTTGACATTCTTTACAGAATTAGAAGAAACTATTTTAAAATTCATATGAAACCAAAAATAGCTCATATAGCCAACACAATCTTAAGCATAAATAACAAAGCTGGAGACATCATGCTACCCAACTTCAAACTGTACTACAAGGCTATAGTAACCAAAACAGCATGGTACTGGTACAAAAACAGACACATAGACCAATTTTTCTGACTTTTTGATGTAGGATTTTAGCACTACAAGTTTTTCTCTTAACCCAGCTTTAGCTGTGTGCCAGAGATTATGGTATCTTGTATCTTTGGTTTCTTTAGTTTTAAATAATTATTGATTTCTGACTTAATTTTATTGTTACTGTAAAGTCATTTAAGAGGTGTCTGTTTTATTTCCATATAATTGTATGGTTTTGAGAACTCTTCTTACTATTGATTTCTATTTTTATTGTGCTATGATCTGAAAGTGTGATTGGTGTGATTTTGGCTTTTATAAATTTGTGAATATTGTTTTATGGCGGATTGTGTGCTAAATTTTAAGTTACGTACCATGTCCAGATAAGAACAAGGTATTCCCTATTGTTTGTTGGAGTGTTCTGTGGGTGATGTTAGGTCCATATGATCAAGTGTCGAGTTCAGGTTCTAAATATCTTTGTCAGTTTTCTGCATTGATGGTCTGTCTAATATTGTAAGTGGGGTGTTGAAGTCCTTCAATATTATTGTGTGTTTATCTAAGTCTCTTTGTAGGTCTCTAAGAACTTGTTTTATAAATCTTAGTTCTCCAGTGGTGTGTTCATATATATAATATAATTAAGTCTTCTTGCCGAATTGAACCCATTATTGTAATGTAATATCCTTCCTGATCTTTTTTGAGCAGTTTTGGTTTAAAATGTGTTTTGTCTGGAATTAAAATAACCCCTGCTTTCTTATGTTTTTCATTTGCTTAGTGAGTGTTTCCCTATTTCTTTACTTTAAGGCTACAGATGTCTTTGCATGTCAGATGAGTCTCTTGAAGACAGCAGACAGTTTTGTCTTTCTTCTTTATCCAAATTGCCACTCTGTGCCTTTAAAATGGAACATCTAACCCATTTACATTCAAAGTTAATATTGATATGTGCAGATTTGAGCCCATCATTGTGTTGTTAGCTGGTTGTTACGCAGAATTAATTTTGTAGTCACTTTATAGTGTCAATAGTCTATGTACCAAAGTGTGTTTTTGTGGTAGCTGGTAACCATCTTTCATTTCTGTTTAGCACTCCCTTAAGGACCACTTGTAAGGCTTGTCTAGTGGTAATAAATTATCTTAGCATTTGCTCATCTGAAAAGGATCTTATTTCTCATTCACATATGAAGCTTAGTTTGGCTGGATACAAAATTACCAGCTGGAATTTCTTTTTTTTTTTTCTAAAAGAGAATGCTGAATGTAGGCCCCCAGACTTCTGGCTTATAGGGTTTCTAATGAAAGTTTAACTGTTAGCCCGATGGGCTTCCCTTTTTAGTTGACCTTCCCCTTCTCTCTAGTTGTCTTTAATATTTTTTCTTTCACATTGTCCTTGGAGAATATGATGAGTGTGTGTCTTGGTGATACTCATCTTGTATAGAATCTCAAAGGGGTTCTCTTAATCTTCTGAATTTGAATATTAACCTCTATAGTGATGTTAGGGAAATATCATGGACAATATCCTCAAATATATTTTTCAAATTGTTTGCTCTCTGTCCATCTCTTTCAGGAATGCCAATTGGTCATAAGTTCAGTGTCTTTACATAATGCCATTTTTCTCAGAGGTTTTGTTCATTTGTTTCTATTCTTTATTTATGTCACACTAAATTGATTTTTAAAAAAACAGCCTTTGAGCTCTGAGAGTCTTTCTTCAGCTTGTTCTATTCTGCTGTTATACTTCTCATTATATTATAAAACTATATTATTGTTATAAAATTCAATTATAAAATCTCTATTAGATCAGTTTGGTTCTTTCATAAAATGGTTATTTCATCTTTCATCTCTTTATTGGATTCCTTGGATTGGGTTTTGACTTTCTCTTGAATCTCAGTGATCTTCATTCCTATCAAGATTTTGAATTCTATGTCTATCATTTCAGCCATTTCAGACTGGTTAAGAACCATTCCTTGTAACCTAGTGTGGTTGTTTGGAGGTGAGAGGACACTTTGAATTTTTGAATATCCAGAGTTTCTACACTTGGTTCTTTCCCATCTGTTTGGGCTGGTATTCCTTTCATCTTTGAATTTGGTAACCTTTGGCTTGGTTTCTTTGCTTTCTATTCTCTTTTGCCCTTAAGGGTTTGACTGTGGAATAAGGTAGGTTCAGTTGTCTGGTTTCACTTCTGGAAGATTTCAGGGGGCCAAGGCTCAGCTTAGCACTCCTGGACTGCATGCTCTAAACTTGCGGGGCTGGGACCAAGGCTTTTTTCTCTGGCTCCTTGATGTTACATAATTGCTGCACTGGAGGAGGAGCTGAGGTGTTTCTGCTGGTCACAATTCTCCAATGATGGGGTGCCCAGTGAAGCACTTCATTGGAGTGAGGCAGCAATGTCTGAACTTGTGCATGCATGCCAGCAGCAGCAGCATGGAGCATCACATCAGTGGGGATGAGGTGCTGACAGAAGCAGAGCGAATGTGTGTACCAGTGGGGGCAAGGCAATGAATTTCATCTTCACACATGTGTTGGCAAAGTAGTGGGGAGAGGTTGCAGTGTGGGGGGAATGTAAGTGGGTGGGTGCATATCAGTGAAGTACCATCTGCTGGGGCTGTCCAATAGTTAGGCACAGTCTGCTGGCAAAGGAGCACTATGGCAGCAGCCACTGGAAAGCACACTTCTGTCAGGCATCTAAGGCTGCACTGCAAGTGAGTGTGACCAGGTAGGGACCCTGGGGGAGGCCGACAGACAGAAAGGTGCTCAGATCAGACTGACCCCATACCATGGGCTAGACTGCCCTGCTGTACCTAGGTCCAACCTTCAACAAAAGCCAAAGCCACGTAGAGGAGCATGGCAAGCCTTGGGGGATGGGCATCCCAGGCCATGCTCCAATATAGCCTTTCCCCCCACCAAACACTTTGGGCTCTGCACAGGCTTGAGTCACGTCCCTGACACTTTCCCAAACAGCTCTCTTTGTCAACTCATATGTCCGTGGGGTTTGTAGAGTCTCCTGCAGTTAGAATTCCAGAAGTCCATGGTGAGAGTGGGCCACTCTTCACCTATCTAACTCACTCTTTCCTCAGGAGCTGCTGGGTGGCATGAATGAGTCCTGGTGCTCAGCAGCCCTGTTCAGGGTTCCCAGCTTCCTCTTCCTTCAGCCCAGGATCTGCATCCTCCCTTCATCCACTCTAAATGCCTTTCTTCTGAAGATCTGCTTGGAGTGTGCCAACTTTCTTGAAGTTTGGTCTCTCCGTGGGAGATGCTCTTCCTGGCCATGTCTAGTCAGCCATCTTGGTTCCTTCTCAGTTATTATTTTCTCAAATAGGTTTTTATCCCTTCACTTTCTCTTCACTTTCTGGGACACCAAAAATTCAAAATTTGATTACATTATGGTGTCCCATATATCATGTAAGTTTTGTTCATTCTTTTTTGTGTTGTTTTTTATTAATTTTTGTATGACTAGACTATTTTAAAAGGCCTGGCTTCAAGTTCTGAAATTCTTTCTTCTTCTTGATCTAATGTATTTTTGAAGCTTTTGAATACATTTTGCATTTCATTCAATAAATTCTTTAATTCCAGAATTTCTGAGGGTTTTTTGTTGTTGTTTGATTTTATGATATCTTTTTGGTAAATTTCTCATTCGTATCTTGAATTTTTTTAGGTATTTACATTGTTTTTTCTGTATTCTCTTGTTTCTCACTCAGCTTCATTAATATCATATATTAATTTTTCCTGGGATTTTATATATTTCTTTCTGACTGGACTCTCTTGCTGGATAATTATTCTGTTTCTGTACAGGTGTCATATTTTCTTGCTTCTTCATATTTCTTGTGTTCTTACATTGCTATCTGTACATCTGGCATAATAGTCATCTCTTCCAATTATTTGAATTTGCTTTCATGGGGAGGACTTTTTCCTGAATAGGTATCTATGATGTTATTTGGGTAGGGCTCTTTGGTTTGGATTTTGGGTACATATAATATTGTGGTCCCCATACGATTTCTTCAGCTGTAAATAGTGACAGTGGTGTCTGCAATTTCCTCAGTGGCTTAGGGTGCAGTTGTTAATAGATGCTGTGGTTAAGTTTTGCTGATTACAGGATGCCCAGTTAGCCTGTCCTCAATCCCCACTGGTGGCAGCACTGAGCTGAGTATGCCTGTCCTTGGCCACTAGGACAGTGTGTGCTGATACCAGTATTAGTGAATCCAGGCAGGCCAATTTTTGTGCCTCCAGATAACTTGCTTGATAGTGGCAGTGGGTGGCCAGGTGAGCAGGCAGGTTCTCAAGACCGTGGGCAGTAGGTGTGGCATGGGCAATGGCAGTAGCAGTGGTAAGACTTACCTCTGGGTCCCAAGTGGTCCATGTTGTTGTTAGCAGTAGCTATGATGGGCTGAGTGTGCCAGTCCCTGGGCCTACAAGTAGTATGTCTGGATGGGTGCCAGCTGTGGTGGTAATGACAGGTTGGGTGGACCTGACTTCAGGCCTCTGGGAGAAGTGCTCAGCTGTCAACAATGGTAGGCTAGGCTGAGTGAACCCCAGGCTCTTGGACAGAGTTCTCAGGCACCAAGGGGTGGAGTCAAGAGAGTCAGACTTGTCATCA
This sequence comes from Hylobates moloch, assembly GCF_009828535.3. Classification (NCBI taxonomy): domain Eukaryota; kingdom Metazoa; phylum Chordata; class Mammalia; order Primates; family Hylobatidae; genus Hylobates; species Hylobates moloch. The sequence continues at coordinate 39,147,388 of NW_026652290.1, read as the reverse complement.
GGCCCCTGATGGTGCCTGCAGAGACTGGCTTTGCTAGACAGGGATGGGATGACCCCCAGGCCAAGACAGAATGCTTAGGTTGGGGAGCTAGTTGCTGTACTATAGGCTTGCTACTGGAGAGGCCCGGATTGCTTTCAATGAAAGCAGCCTAATACAGGATGCTGACAAGTATGTACTTAAGCAGTAGTAGCCTGCAGTGGAAGCTGCTGGATACAGGGGAATTTATCCTTGGGGTGCATGAAAATACACAGTGGCTTCACTGCTGGAGATAAGGGTTTTTTTGCCAGTGGTTTGCACTTCAACCCTGATGGCAACAGCCAATTGTGGTGGTGGCTGAGGGTGGGCAATATCAATGGGCCTCCAGAGATGTGGAGGTGTAGGGACTGTTGGGCTCCCAGTCAGGATGCAGCCTGGTGAGGGCTGGGTTCTCAAAATGGCTTCATGCTATACAGTTGCTTAAGGCTCAGGGGATGTGTGGGACCCAATGTGATCTTGATCCTTGAAGCAATGCCTTTGCCCAGTTTCCAGGCAGTTTCCTGTGTTATTCTTGGGCTCTTGAGGGTTTAGGGACTTTCCTGTGGCTCGGAGGCAGGAGTCTACAGTAGGAATGCAGACCACTGGGGTCACTCACTTATCCTTTTCTACACTTGGAAGCCTCTCTAGGGTCTCCACCAATTCTTGCCAACCAGGCTTTCTCACTTTCCTGTTCTTTCCTTGCTTTGGGCATTTCCTATCACTTTTCTGTTGAATGAATAATAATAGATTTCTTTAAAACAAAACAATTTGTCTGAGCTCTCTAAACTGATGAGAGGACCACTAAATATGTTATATGGAGGTATATATCCTAGATATACCAGGAAAATTTTCTAGTAATTGTATATATGATAGAAATACTGAAATAAAGAGGTGGTGAAGAGAGAAACTGGCATGTATATCTATTCATCCTATATGAGCAGTACTGATACTGAACTATGATTTTCTTCATTGTGGGAAAGCATATAAGCAAAAGTCATGATATTGTCTGACTTCTCAGAGGATATGACTTAACTACACCATTTTACTCTAATAAAGTAACTAAATTGCCTAGAAATTAACATCATTGTATCTGCTGGTACAGGTATGTTTGTGGAATTGCCTTCTTACTCCTCAATCCTAGGAAATTCCTACTCATTCTTTAGAACTCAGTCCAAACCTCACCTTGACTATCTCCCTGCATTGCGCTCTTAAAGAACTTGTGCTTCCTGCAATTAGAGAAAAATTATCACATGGGTCTGAATTTTCCATGGCATATTTGTCTCCCATTCTCCTTAATAGTCCTCTGTGAGAACAAGCAATTTGTCTTGTACCCCAGTGGTAGTAGTAGTATATAGAAAAGAATATTAGAGTCAGATTTTGGCAACATGTTTGCTAACTCTGAACATGGGCAAGTTACTTAGGCTCTCTGGACTTGAATTTCTTCACATATAAGTTAAGTTTGATTGTACATACCTTATGGGGTACTTATGAGGCTTAGATATGATTTATGTGATGTGTCCAGGGCAACGCAGGTGAGTAGTTGGCATTTAAGTAACAAAAGTCACAGTATTGTGTGAGACAAAGGTGATGTGATACTGTATTTCATTACTTACCATGTACCTGGCACACAAAACATGTCTTTTGCATTTACACATGAACTCTGAATGTTGAGTACTTCACTGGAACAAGTGAAGTTAAGGATTACTTCTACCATAACGTATTTCAGTCTTTGAAGATTTTTCACACTGAAGAAATAAATCTATTTCCAATACTTCATTTTCTTCCAACACCCAACATCAAATATTCTGACTCCTCTTATATTCTTGTAAGTCTCCTTTTTTTCTAGTCATAAAAAACTTGTCAATAAACATAACTTGTTTGAAAAATGCTAGACATATACAAGGCTGTATAACTAAAACCTATTAATTTACCCAAATTTCAAACTTTATATAATGGCATATGTCTCCATTTCTTTCAAGAAAAACTTAATCATATTTTAAGGGCTCAAAAAAGGTTGTCCAGTCAATAAAAGAGGTATAATGTTAGAGCAATAAAAAGGTCATTGGACTAAACATAAGGGGGTGAGATGGGGTGTGGGGGCAATTTTTGATTAAAGGATGCCTTGTGTATTTGTTTTTCTAGTACCATTATGATCAGTTTCAAAATGGAAGTTATACTGAAACTATATAACACAAGGAAATTTTTATACATGAAATAGAGTTCCCCATCTGCCTCACTCCATATTGTTTTTTTTCTCGAGAGATCAAGTCACATAGACAAAGCAGACTCTCCACTGTCTTCTAGGTATACTTATCATAGACACAATATAAAGGTAAGTAAAGAGGCAGCTGACTAAGCCAGTTATTTTTACAACAAAATAGCCATTGGACATTTCCATGACCATGCTGTTATTTGGAGATTTAACCTAACTTGAAATCAATTCCCATGTAGTGAAGTGAAACTGGCAATGTCCAGGAGCCCAGCTTGCAGAAAAGTCGGCATTCGAAAATGAAAATATATTACAATGCTAGCATCTTTCTAACCACTTCTCCCACAAATTATTCATTTAGACAGCTTATGAATTGGATTTGCACCTACTGTTATGCCATACACACTACAAAAGAATGAATGCTTGGTGGACTTTATCTGCTAATTACATAACGCATGATGTCAGATCTCACATTGCCTGGGGTTTCTGCTGTTAATCTTTAACAAATATTAACTATGTGCTTCTTCTACATGTTTAGAAAGCTCTAAAAGAGTAAGATTTCTTGGATAGTCTTAGATATCCAGATTGTGCTTGTCCAGTAGGTGGTATTTTAGATGTGACTTAGGAGATCATTGAAGTTAGAGGACTTTTGTTCATGACACTTTTAAGTTTGGACCACCTCCCAGAAGCAAGTATGATCTGTTGAAGTACTGTGAATAAAGGTTAATTTTTAATGACTGAGCAGTAGAGTAAAAGTTTCTTTTACTTCTTTTTTTTTCTTTAATTTTTAACTAACGTGATGTGAATATGGTGGATAATTAGAAAAGTCTCAAAATACATTCTAAATTCATAATTTTTTGCTTTTCTTGATTACCTTTGAACATTCTTCTTGTTAAACGAATACCCTAAAATGATGATTTAAAAAAGCTAGTAGTCAGCTCCTGCCAGTCATAAATCAACATTTTTCTTGGCACAATGAGTTTTCATTTATCTCTGGTATGCAGCACTTAAGGATTGATGTGTTCTAACTGTACTTTTAAGGACAGATTTTCATGTGAATACAAGCACTGGCATTTAAACAAAGAAAATCATTAATCTGAATCTAAACTTTATATTAACTATTTCACGTTTTTTTTTTTTTCTTCCCTGTTTGCCTGTCTTTTCTCTTTTCTATTCTCAAGGTCATTTTCTGCCATTTCCAAAGGCACTTTAAATTTTACCTAGAGTTTTTGGTTGTCTGTTAGATGAAGGGCTAAGTGATTATTTTGCAGTAAGAAAATGAAAGTTAGATGAACCTTGACATACCACTCAGGGTATAATTCATGTCGCCAGGATTTATCCACTTTAGGAACTAAACAGTTAACCTAATCATCTCATTTTATTGCTAATTTAGAAAAGCTTTTCCCCCTCTAAGTACACTCTCACTTTTCTAAATTCACTGCTCATGACCTGAGCCTTTTATCCACTGCACTATTACCAACAGCTAATCCCTCTCACTTATTGATAATTGGACAAAACTGAACAACGTGCCAACTCCTGAACACGGCATACCACTGAGGGTCCTATTCAGTTATTCCCGAAAAACCACATTGGTTTCCAAGTTTGGTTCTTTTGTGGCATATCAATGGGAAACAAGTGAGAGATTTTCTCATTGCTTAGGAATTTCACCAATTCTAACCTGCTCATTGAACAATCTTTCTAAGGAATAACATTTACAGTTTATATAGTTCACAGATCTTCCCTTTCTTACAGTTCAATGAATAGTCTGCAATTCTTGTTTACTGAAATAATTACTTAATGCATATATTTAGGCTATAATTATACTACAAGTATCTCTTCCAGAACTTAGTTTATTTTGTCGATCTAATGCAAATTCAAACAAGAGATGCCCCAGTGTCTGGGGCTCATGCAGGTTTATCACAGGATTAAGCCACAGGCACTACTTTCTATTTGCTTAATTAGTTCTTGAAATTATAGAAGCCTATGATTTGATGCCACATAGAAATCAATGCAATACTTTCTTAAGGGGATATTCCATCAAACTGTGAAACTGCATTATATCATACATGCAGGTGTAGGAAATATTTTCTATCTTTAAATTTAATAAACATATTTAATGGCATCTGCTAGCATGAAACAAGCCTTAGGGGCATATGTTAGGAAGCAAGGACAAAGACTTTGGCAACTGAATTATTATAGAATGAAATTAAAAGCTTACAACAGGGTAGCATTCAGAGATGCTCACAAAGAGGGTACAATGCAGTTCGCACATTCATGGCTTGAATTTATGCCCTTTCCAATTCAATGGGACAGTGTTGGCTGCTTTTCACTGTCTTCACACAGCCACAGGAAAACGAGGGCCCAGGAAGGGGCACACAAGGCTTCTCTGCATTGGTTCTCCCTGGAACCTTCTTTTCAATTTTCTCCTAACATGACCATGTTTTCTCACAGCCTTTAACGTACTTCACATGTTGATTTCCCTAGAAGTTTGATATTAAAACACAGATGGGACGCCATGAATTTTATTAAATTTGAGTGCTTATGTTTAGAAGAATTGGGAAGGTGGCCAACGAATGGATTAAATGACACTCAGAGTTAGAAAATTGGCCATTTAAGGAAGTTAAGTGACTCAAGACACAGGAAGAAAAAATTGAAATGCAAAAAATGTTTGAAAGTGACAAGCATGTGAGGAAATCCGCTGTATTGATGCCTGTATTGTCCCTTTTGAAGAATTTTTAAATACCCCTCCAAATTGTTTTATTTTGCAAATCACCAAAAATTAAATTCGTTTTAAGTTAGATGCCTGCCCACAATGGTTTTAGTTTTTTTTTTTTTTTTCAGATTTTTTTACACTTTTCATTTGAGAGTTGCATATTAACTAACTTATCAGCACTGATGCGAATTTATTAATTCATTCACTCACCTTACTCATGCACCAAATACAATTTGCCCCCTGCTCTGCATCAAGCACAAGGCAAATAAGGTCTTCCTATGGAAAACATTAATTTTCATAAGATGTGGCAAAGCCATGGCATGTTTCCATCAGTGAGAGGTTGTAGTGGTGACAGAATGGGAGCTGTTTCTAAAAGGCTGACACGCCATCTACATGTCAGAGACTCCACCAGGAATAAGGCCCAGAGCATTAGGGTCTCTGGAATTCCTCTCCATGGTTCCTCCAGGGAATCAAGTCTTAATGTCTACAGCATCCATCATGGGTAATAAATTAATTTATTGCCTATTCCTTCAGATGGTATTAGTAATGGACCTCATAAGAATTAAGAACATGACCTCTCAAGTTATTTTCTGTGTTTCAGGGTTTAGAAGAAGAACCCCAGTTGAGAAAGGACATAGGCTTCCATAGGCCAACTCTCCATATAGGGCTTTATAACTTGATTTTAGGGATAAAGAAAGCCAGAGAAAATTGTTTAAAGTGAGTATAATAGTGTTTTGATATTGGTTATTTGGTTTGCTTATTAGAAACAAACTACATTGCTTTCTTACGTGGCTATTTTGCTTGTTATTTTCTGCTTCCTCCTTCTCTCAAGCCAGACCCATTCTCCATACTTCCCTGCCTTTCCTTGTGCTTGGAGGCTAACCTCCCCATGGACCACTCGCTGGCTTTCAGGAGAGTTCAGCAAGTAGGAGGCACCAGTGGAGGACTGGTGCTTTGGTGGATAGAGAGGATTGGAGTGGCTCCCTTCCAGCATGGGCCTGGGGTGTGACTCTCTTAGGGGTAGTCTCTTTCCACCTCTGCACTGGCTCCTGCAGAATGAGCCTGTAATTCTTTCTGTCCTCTTTAGGCTGAGGGATGATAACAGACCATGAGTAAATTCTGAGTTTGTCATAGATTCTGTCAACCCCACCTATACTTCCTCAAATCTCTTCACTGTACCTGTTTGTATTGAGTCCTCTTGACATCTGGACCCTGCTGATTTCAGTAATCAGCAGCAGAATACTGAATACTGATGCCTCTGATAATTTTGTGTCAGTTAACAGTCAAGTTTTCTTTTGTGTAGGAGAAAGTGTGCTTTAGTTAGGTTTGGAGAATAGACTTCCAAGCTATACCAAATTATTGTATGATTTTTCTAAACACAAATTTTGAAGAAATCAGTATTTATCATGGTTTGATATTAATTACAGAGGAAAATATTTTCATTTCCTATTCCATGTAGAAGAATTTTTATCATATTAATAGTATTGATGAAAAAAAGTGTGTGCTACATCGGAATATTTACCTCAAAAGATAGAAAATAATACTAATTTATGTATAGAAATTACTATTAAAATAATAGCAAACTTGAGAAAGGCATTACACAAAAGCAGTTCATTTTAACATACATATTTCCTTCCTATTTATTTCAGTAAACAAATACAGTGGCCAACACAAAGATAATTTCTAAGAATTATGAAAAATGCCTATTGCTCACCTTTTTCCTGTGGTTAGAGTTTCTAGTTTGAGAGTTAGATAGCTTAAAATCTCTCAAAGTTTGCATTTTTATGTCTGACTCAATTTATCCCAATAAAATAACATGGTTGCAAGGCCTGGATTAAGGTTCTGTGTGGAATCCCAGAGAAGTCCGCAATTTGCTTTATGCTGTCATTTTAGTATTCCCTGTACTCATAGTGTCATTTTTTTTTCAACTTGCCTTGAATTCCTAGAGTCAGCAATGAGCTTTAACTTGTAAACATTTTTTTTACCCATTTACATATAAAGCAACTACTATTATCACTAGGCAGCTAGTTGAAATAAATATCAATAATAAGTCATGATGTCATAAAATACAAGTGCTGTATCTCTTTAATTACTGAGTGTAAACCACATTATGTGGGATACTTGTAATCTCATTTGGAGTAGCATTTTGACCAACTGTCCAGAAGCCTGTAACTGAAGATGCGGAAAGCACACCCCAAAACAGGGTTTTTAGTAGTTCCCAAACTGGTAAAAAGAAAATCAGACAAAAAAAAAAAAATGACAATGACAGAATTTCAGAATTAGGGAAAAAAGAGTCGTAATTATATTTCTTAGTTTTCTTTGTTAACAATAGTGGTCAAAGATGAGAAAAGGAACTTTATAATTAAAGAACATTTATAGCCAACCTATTTAATGTATTTGTTTAAAACTGAAGCTGACTATTCAAAAAGTTATGGGTGGGTATACTCCAGAACAAACCTGGAGGGATCAGTAGCTTTGCTTTTGCAAAAGGAAAGAGGCATACACAGTGCAACTACGAATGGCTGTAACTCTGGCTAGGGCCCAGGTGTGGGTAAAGTGAGACCTCCCCACACACTCGCTCAGCATGGCTGAATTGCCATAATAAATCCCAGTTAACCCTGCAGCCAGGGCCAAGCCAGCTTGAGAAAAGGGTCAGGAAAACAGGAGTGAAAGTGTTAAAGAAGTAATACTATTTAAATGGGGTTGCAGAACTCCTATTAAAAATGGCAGTACTATAAATGTTCTAGTATTGTCAGGAATGTTCTGTTGGATGACACTATGCTGTGATTTGTACACACAGCGGACCAGAGTTGATGGGTGAATGAAATGATCCATAACCCTCTCTGACACATTTAGAGCAGTTCAGCTGCACACAGAGAACAGTCCATCATTTGCACCCTTCTGTGAAAGCTGGCTTTACCAAGTGTTTCAATGAAATATGTGCAACTTCCCATTTAAATTAGTACCACATGAACCATGAAGAGCACCACAGGTATCTGTTGTAGTACCAGCCTAATGTAAAAGTGGCCTGTCTTGTAATGCTCTAACAGGAAAGACATACAACCATTCATCTGTAACATATTAAAAGCAGAAGAAATAAATTACTCCATAGATGAAGAATTATTGCTTGTGAAGAAAATGTGCAAAGGTAGTCCTAAAAAGCAGCTTTTACTAAAAAATTATCGCAACAGCATTTGAATTCTTAATGCATATTAAACTGAGAACTTGTAACCATAAATCATCATTTTTAAATGGAGGAAGTCTGGTTAAAACTTTTAGCAGAGATTTGTTTCACTTCTTCACCAGTTTTAGCCTTGGCATTGATAGGAAACTGCCTCAGTCAATCACTGCTCCTAAGCCACCAGCAGTGAATCAGAGCGATTATAACAACGGCAAGCAACAAAAAGAGTAGACGTGTATTAGTTTTTTTTTTAATGTTTATTTCATAACATGACATAATCTAAGCGAGGTTAACTACAATGTATCAACAAAGCCAGATCTCTCCCTGTTATGAAAAAGAGTGCTGCTTAAGTAACACCATAACGAATGAATAGTCATCTTTGCTTAAATATGTGTGATTTAGGTGCAAAGGCTTAGGACCATAAAAACCACCCCAGTGTACACAATATTTATTTCAAAGGAACACGAATGGTTGCAATTCAGTCAAACTACTTTCCTAATAACTTTAAATGCTTATACAATAAAAATAGTAACAAAAATCACGTATCGGGTTATGGCAATAGATTAGGTACTTTGCTAAATATTGTACACACATGATCTTATGTAATTCTCACAACAGTGCTATAAAGTGGATGATTTTACTATTACTGCTTTCCAGATAAAGAAAACAGCTGCAAAGAAGTGAGGCAACAAGTCCCAAACCAGCCAGGAGAATCCTAAAATTAGAACTTGACAGACAGCCCTGTGGGTTCCAAAGTGCATTCATGAAAATGTTCTTATTTAAGTCTCGTAACAAATTCGAGAGGTAGATTGGGTGGTTACCATCATTTCATTTTACACATGGAGAAACCTAATTTCAGAGGGATGCAGTGGCCTGCCCTAGTTTAGAACAAGAAGATGACAGAGTGAAAAAGACCTGAGGTTGGAGCTTCACCACAATGTGGCAGGGCCACTCCTGGGGAAAGCCTGAGGCATACACTCAACCCTGTGTACGTTCTCACTCCGTTCACCTGTTCAGTGCAAATCCACCCCATTTCACTTTAAAGTAGCCAAGGATGTATGCAGAAATATTTTTAAAGGGATTTAATTATGTGGATCAGTAGATTTCAACATAGTTTCTGCAAAAGAAAAAAAATCTGTTATATCTATAAATAATCTGTTTCTCTAGTTAAAAAAAAAAAAAGTCAGGCTGTGAGTAATGGGAAACAACCATACATAAAGAATAAGTAAGCTATAGCTTTTCCAGTAACAGGGAAAGTTGTTTGTTACCAACTATTTTAGGGCATCCTCATATTTTCGCATTTGAGGTGGGCCTTCCTGTACTCCAGCACTTTTTGCAGTTTTGTGGGTCATAACAGATAAAAGGTAGGTTGAGTGTTGGGTAATTTGAGAGTTCATCGAGCGGCCTTTGTAATGGCTCTAAATTCAGGATAAAAAATTTTCCCAATAAGATTACCAACCAGAAAGGCACATAGTACGTTGATACAACAATGTTAAATGTTGTTTCTTTGTAGTAGATTCACATTGCTCAGGTTAAAACTGTGCTGCTAATATTAAAACTCATTGCCTATTTGCACAGTTGCTTTCTTCAAACACACCACCTGAGATAGCATTCATAGCTCTGTGGACACTTGCATATTAAGGGAATCTAATTATAAGCAGCAATTTATCAGAACTGTCACTTTTAAGCTGGATGTCACATTGTAAATAAAGTTCTATCATGAGGTATCCAAAGAAGATTTCAAAAGTTGTAAAATTTATCTGAATGGCATCTAAATAATCAAAATAATGGAAAAGGCATCTGTAGCACTAATCATTTTCTAGAAGCTGCAAAATTAAGAGTTCCATGTATTGGAGAAGAAACTGAAGAAAGTTCTACTTTTCATGTAAAACTTATTCAGTCCTCTCCAATGAAAGTCTAACACAAACATAATAGTATATGATACAACAAATAGTGTAGCTGTTAAAATTTTGCAACTACGTTATTCCTCAATCTAATGAGGTGTATGAATGTAGGAGTCCCATGATATATCTATAAAGTGAAGGTACTTTAGGAATGAAAAAAATAAATTGTATTTTGCTATTCGTGCTTGCTTATGATTTATTTTAAACCTAAAGCCAAAGAGAAACACATTATCTGAAAAAAAAAAAAAATCAGGAAGAGGACAGTGGACCACCACACTATGTGGGAAAGTGCAGGAACACTCAGCTGCCTCCAAGAGTTTAATGAAGGGACTCTTTCCAAGAGTGAGGCTGGGAATAGGAGAAACCACCAGAGATGGAGAATTACTCTGCAACTAGGAATGGCAGCGCAATCATAAGGAATTTATATCTGGTCTTTGTCCCTAGTTACTGACACAGAGCTTCTAAAACTCTTGTAATTTCCTGAGAGCTAAGGATGATAGGAGCATCTTTTATTATTCAACGTAAGACTCTTTTAATCATTCTTGAGTTTATGTTAATGATGTGACTGATGGTGGACCCCTAGGTAGTTTCAGGATGGGGACTGGTTGCCAAAGGAACAACCAAACATGTGATTAAATAGTTAGAAATTTCAGCCCCACCCCCTGACCTCTAGGGAGGGTGAAGAGCAAGATAATGATTGGTTGTGACAACATGATAAAACCTCCATCAAAACACCTAACAACAATGTTTGGAGAGCTTCCAGGTGAACACATCAGGGTGCTGGGAGTGTGGTGCAGTTAGAAAGCTGGTAGAAGCACTGCACCCATCCATCCATACCTTACCCTATGCATCTCTTCCATCTGGCTGATCTGGAGTTATAGGCTTTGTAATAAACAGGTAATAATAAGTAAAATGCCTTTCTGAGTTCTGTGAGCTGTTCCAGCAAATTGCCAAAGCTGAGGGCCATGGTGTGGGAATTCCTGACTGTTTAGTCAGTTGGTCAAAAGTACCAGAGGTCCAGGACTTGGAAGTGGCAAGTGGCAGGCAATCCTGTGGGACTGAGACTTTAACCTGTGGGGTCAGCGCTAACTTCAGGTTGTCACTGTCAGAATGGAATTGAATTGTAGGATGTCCAGTTGATATCTGGAGAGTTGGAGAGTTGGTTGGTGTGAGGAGAAAATCCCACATTTGGTGTCAGAAGTATTGCGAATAAAAAGAGCTCAGAGTCAGGATCCACTATTATAGACATAAAACTTACTTAAAATCCTAATTCAGGTTTGACACAGACAGCAAACCTTCTTTTAAACAAATTATTTAATTAACCAGAACAGTATGACATTTCCTGCCCATGCCAACTAATTACTTCTCCTCTATACATTACCTCATTACTCTGTTTGCATTATTAGGATAGCAATGGCCAGCTTGATAGGCTGTTTTAAAAACACCCATCTCCTCCGTTTCTAGACTGTGCATTTCTTGAAGAGGTGATCGTTTTATTTCCAGAGCTAGAACTAAACCATACATGGAGTTACACTGATTTGAATATCAATCTGAGCTCAATTGTGTGAACACATGTGTGTGCACTGGAAATGCACGAAGAAGAGTGGCATTATGCATTTAAGATCTGACTCCCAGCCTTCTATCTGGGGTGAGGAAGAGGAAGGCAATTACTAAAAGTATAATAAAAGTTGACAAAAGTAAAAACTTCAATTATGTATTTATATCTAAAAGCTGTAATATGACAGTTCTACATTGATAGGTTTTGCCCTTTCTCTGTTTCTTTTGCTTGGGGTCTAGACACACCCGCAGCATCCCATTTTCTTCCCAGCTCAAAATAATTGTCAAATGGTCCTTAACCCTACGTTGGTTATTCATGTATTTTAGTTCCCTCCTGTTCCCTTCTCAATTACACTCCCCACACCTCATTACCTTCCTAGATCTTCTCCCAGTGAGAGCCATTGAGAGCCACAGGACTCCGCGGTTTTCATTCCCTAAGAGTCTGTGCTCCTCTCTTTCTCTGATTAAATTTCTTGGCAACTCTAACTGAAGACTTCCACTCCAGCTAGTTTCTCTCTGATTTTCTCTCCGGTTTCCCATGTCTTCTCCTATCCAGTACCTGCTGCTCTTATTTTCTCCCAAATCCCCTTTCCTGGAGTCCATTCTTCATATGTGATTTCGCCTACTGTGTCATAAAACTGTTTCCTACAATGCAGTGCTTTAAATTCTTATTCACTCATGTCTTCTCCTGTTTTCCCTTATTTCTCTACAGAGCATTTCATTCTTAACTCTTTCATGATAACTCCATCATTCTCCCTTATTAAAACACTCCTTTTGCAATGGTTGACATATGCTTGCCTAGGAATTCCTTTATTTCTTGAAGATCCTATCTTTCAGTTTGTCCAGTTTTAGTTATTTTATCCTGAACCTTTCTGGCTGTTTACTGACACCTTTCTTTGTCTTGTCGATGTCTTTTATCTGTTTGATTCACCAAGTACCACTTCTTCAGTCTATACATATTTCATTGACATGCATAGTAGAAGTAGTAGATTAAAATGCCATTTTCATTGGGTGTTAAATTGATCAAATCACTTTTGTCCCCAGGAATTTTTTTAAAGAATAATGCATATTTTGTTGGTTTTTTTGTGACAGGCAAACAGCTGCTATAGCTGATGTTGAACTGTGTGAGAAAGTTTTAGCACTTTTTTATCTGTGAAAGTTGAGGTCTAAAAAAGATAAGGATTTGAAGGAAAAAGGAATATCACAACTTACGTATGGGAATTTTTTAATCCCAAGCCAATCACTCTGGTGATTGCTTAATTTTTAATCATCATGTTTAATATAGAGATACGTTTGGGTGTATGTACGCATGTATAAGATTTTTTAATAAAATCAATTATTTTTTATATTTTAAAGCTTCTGAGGCTTTTATTATCATAGTTTGCCTTGGCAGAGGCAGTGTCAATGGTGCCGGGAGAGACTTTACTCATCCTCTGCAAACTATCCATTTTTCTGCCAATATTTGATATCCCATCTTCTGTCTTGTTTATTTTGTTTGCGGTAAATTATCATTTTGGCGATGTGCCCTTGAAACAGACTTCATTGATACAAACATGTGTCTGATCTGGCCAGCAGGAAAAAGAAAAAAAGATGTATAATTCTTCATAACAATGATTCTGGGGGGAATTCGGTAAAGGGCTTGGTTAAGATAATGAGATAGCCTTAATTCCAAAAGCAATGCATATTCAATAGTGTTTGCAGTTTCATCTCAAATTGTTTAAAAAGTAATAATGATTAAGAAAAAGCACTGTGCTCACACTCATGAAGTGATTTTTACTGAGAACCCAAATAACGCTCAGTTGAAACGGGATTCAATGTAAGGCCATTTGGTCTGAAGAGACTATAATTCTCACATAGGAATTCCCATCTCCAGTAATGGGCAGAAATATCTGAGGAATGCACTTAATATAGCGGCGTGCACTTGATGGGCACTCTACAAAATTTCATTAAGGAGGATCATTTAAAGTGGTCTTTTAAAACTGGGGGTGAAGGGAAATATGGAGGGTCTTATGTACCTGAACAAAATGTTTCCAAATAGCAGAAGAAGCAGACTTTGCTTAGATAAAGAAGGCAAGTTGGTCACAACTAGTTACATGATTTTATAAGTACCATGTAGAAATCAGTAAAATCAACTATGGTACACTAATTTAACCAATGAAATGTTTAGAAATACTGGATCAACTCAAATGTTTCAATCTAAATTCCTCCCCTGTTCAATATTGATATTCAAACAATGTAAAATTTCTTTGTTGTTTCTACTTTATTCTGTTGTATCTCTTTTTCAAAAAGAGAAAAAATAAACACACGCTGTATGAGTTTTGGGCCTAACTTGCAGGCTAAAAACCATATATGCTGAATTCTGTTTGCAATTTTGATAATAATTTGCTGAAAAATAATGCAAGTGAAAGGAATACAGATTGAGTTGAATATTGATGTCTATAATGCATTTATATCTCAACTTTTAAAATATCTATTTACAGCTAAACTCTACCTATTTTTCTACGACTCTATACATTTTTATATATTTATATAAATTACACATATAAATTATATGTTTCCACGCATAACTTGATAATAACCAAATTTTACAACTCAAACATAAATTTTTTCAAATCTAAATATCAGTATGCTTTTCCCTGATATTTGGATTTAAAATATTTTATAACATTTGAATTGTTATGACCTTCAAACTGTATCCTTGGGAAAGGATAATTACAAAGAGTTAGAATCCTAGGATAAATCAAGTAAGTAGGAGGGTGGTTGATCCCAAGAGCATTGAATAGAAAGAGGAAACAGCTCTAGTATAAGAATTTAAGTAAGGTGATAGTGTAACACACACACACTCAATAATTCTCAAGGGCGTTCTAACAAAAATCCTATGGAACAGGCTACATATACTTTTTATTTATCGTTCCAAATTGTCTCTGGAATTTAATTTACTAGAAGTCATACAAATCCAGTGAGAAATAAGCATTTCTGCCCTGTGTTATATAATTTAAGAAGCTGCTAAAAATAAGTACATAAGACAATCCTTACGTAAGATGCAATTTGGAGACCACAATTGAAATGAAGTAGAGATACACTAATCACAGACGCTTTTGCTTCTTTCTAGGAGTTCTTTAACATGGTTTTAATCAGCATATTCTAATTCATTGATGAAAGAGAACACAAGAACAAAGCCAAGAAGAAAATTTTCTTGATCTCTGATTATTATCTAATATTAGTAACCACTCTCCTGTATAAGGCACTATATATAAGGACACTCTGGAAACGCATTTTTTAATTTCTGTTGCAAATAGTATTTAGAGACATAACATTTGAGATTATGAACATAGGATATAATCCAAATAAGCATTTCAGATACATTTCATCTTCCATAGAACAAGCAATGACACAGTATTTTATAAAAATATAATTGGTAAAAATTATGTCCTAATAATTTTAAAACAAACCATTTTCAAATTATTTAATTATTATTATTTTTAGAATAAGGAGCTTTTTGCTTTGGGTTTCCATATTTGTATTAGTGAAATTCATTTATTCATTTGAAAAGCACGTAGTGTGCTTGGTACTGGGAATACCGTAGTGAGTAAAATAGATAAGATCCAGCTGTCATGGAACATGCAATCTAAAAGGGAATATAATCAACAAACAACTACTTACATAATTAAAGACACTATATAAAAATTGTGATAAGGGCTATATAAGAAAAGTACAATACGTGTTAAGAAGTATCAGTAGGGAAGCATGACTTCTTTGGGGGATTCTATAGGCCTTCCCTGAAGGTGTGACAATTAAGCTGAAAGCTGAATGGTTACTAAGAATTAGCAGGGAAAAGAATGAGAAGAAATGGTAACATTGGAAGCCATTATCAGAATTTTCAAATATTTTTTCTCTGTGGTTTGGAAAGTCTTTGGGTTTAGCACGAGAAGAGATATTTTCAGATTTTTTTAGAGAATCATAATTACTGTGCAGTGCATATAATAAATTGAAGGGTTAAGAATTGCACTGTCAAATGTGGTAGTCTTATCTTGACATGAGGCTATTGAGTACATGAAATGAGACGAGTATGAATTGAGATGAGCTGTACGTATAAAATATATACAATATTTTAAATACTTTGTAGAAAAGACATGTAAAATATATAAATGTTTACAATGGTTATGTATTATAATAATGTGGATATATTGAGTTAAAATGTATTAATGCAATTTATTTCACTGGTTTTCTTTATTTTTTAATGTTACTATTAGAAATTTAAAATTACATGTGTGGAGTTTTCAGCTCTAAACAAAATGGCATACGTGACATTTTTCTCACTTTATTCCATTGAGTACAGCTGTAAACCCTGAAAATAATGCAAAAAGCAACCAAGTAGAGTTCTGAAGGGAGAAAAGAGTAGGGGAAAGAAATGAGGGACTCCAACATGGGAAGTACAATGTAGTGGCAGGGTACTACAGAGACCCCAATCCTTTGAAGAAGGTGACCCAAGCCCAACCTTTTCTCAACTCCAACCTAGAAACATTAAGTGTTCCAGATAGGTTCATTTCTCTCCACAGTCGAATGGAAGATCACTGGACAAAAACAAGAAATCTGATCAGCTCTACCCAGGGGCATTGACTGGGAGCCCTGATGGCAATGAAAGAACACAGGAAGAGTTTTCCTTTTCTGCTGGGCCTGAGATTTTCCTCCTCCACCAAGAGAAATTGGGTGGGCAGAAGACAAAGGCAACCCAGGCCATGAAGCTTCTTCCTCCACTTAGAAGCACCAGGTGCCTCACCTGAGGAATCTCTGCCTTCTCAGTCAGCATCAGGAGGAACTGGTGAGAGCCTGAACAGCAACAACTACACCTAATGACAAAAATAGCATCACAAGACTCTTAAAACTAAATTTTCATCATAACCATAACTTAGAAAAGTAGGCCAGTATTTGAAGGCATAACTTAGTGGTACGACTACTTTCTAGAAGAGGAGACTTAAATTGTGCCCATAATCTCCTTAAGTAATAGCCAAAATGTCCAGAATAAAACTGAAAATTACCCATCATATCAAGAACTAGGAAAACCATAATACTTGGCTGAGAACTACCAGCCTCCTCTTAATTGCTGACCATGAAAATCTCTATTGTTTTCAAAGGTGCCCTTAGGTTTTAACTTCCCCTACTTTGTTTGAAATGAGGCTTCCTAGCTTGCCTCTCCTGATGTGAAGGTTCCATCCTATAAGCAAGCTGGGGTCAGGGCCATCAGGGGCCCAGTATTCTCATCCTTCCATGTGTGAGATTAATCCTCTGAACCTGTTAGTGGTGGCCACGTGGAGGAAGGGAAACTTCACCTCCTGGCTGTACTCACCAGTAATTTAGGCTCTGCAACTTGGAGCAAGAAGGGTTGAGAAATGATACGAACATTTGGTATCAGTTGGTTGTCTACCAACCTCCTCTGGTCAGCGATTAAGAGGAGGCTGGTAGACAACCAACTGATACCAACACTGAGATGACTCAAATGCTGTAAACATCTAACAAGGCTTTAAAGCAGCCATTATATAAACATTTCAACGATCAATTATAAAGCTTCTTGAAACAAATAGCAACTCCAGCAAAGAACAGAAAAGGTAGTTGTGGTATAAAAGAGCATCATGTGGAATCCTTGCAGTAATGTAGCTATTCTGTATCTTGACTGTGGTGTTGGCTACATAAACCTACTTGTGATAAAATCACATAGAACTAACTGACACAAAACACACAAACACATAAATGAGTACAAATAAAATGAGAAATCTGAATAAAATCAGTGGACTGTAGTGTAATGTAAATATTTTAGTTGGGATAGGGTATTATAGTTTTGCAGGATTTTACCACTAGAGAAAACCAAGTGCAGGGTACATGGAATTGCAAATCTAGTCATTTCAAAAGAAAATATTTAGTACTATGTATGTGAAACATATTTCCATTGGTCATTGCTGGTCTACAACAGCCAACAGACTGGTTAACCACTTAAGCAGTGGCCTGGGTGAGACATGATGATGGAATGAACCAGAGAAATGGCATCGGGAGAGAAAAGACAAATTGAAGGCTGACACAAGTCAATGCTAAAAGATAACTCTCTGAACAGAGCTGCAACATTGTGCTGCATCTGGGTCTTAAAATGAAAGGGTCTTCAAATGAAAAAATTAAATGAGTATAGAAACTCCTATTTCTACTCCTATTTCCTGTCTGGCATATAATAGATGTTGAATGGTTCATTTCTGAATGAAATGAATTAAAAATGAAATAATCCAAATTTATAGAGACAGCTTAGGAATGTAATCATTTGGAAGAAACATTCAGATGTTATTACAGAAAAGCTCTTCAAACGTAATTGTTTGGGAGAATTCTCAGCAATACATGCTGATTGTCGAGACAACACAGTGTGGAAACCAGAAACATCATGTCCCCGTTTGAGGGAATAATATTTGTGTGTATGTGTCTCTCTGTGTGTAATTTGTATTTAAATTGACAAAACTGCGAGAGTTTATTATTTATGCGATATCTTTTTGTACAAAGTTACTAATAGAACAATGCCACATTTTTAGACATTGGTATGTGAACCACAAAAATGGAAGAAACTCAAACTGCTGTCTTCTCTCCTGAATATCACTTTTTGCTTGCATCATCCTTGGTTAAGAAAGAGCAGTATAGGCCAGGGGCGGTGGCTCATGCCTGTAATCACAGCACTTTGGGAGACCAAAGCAGGCAGATCACAAGGTCAAGAGATCAAGACCATCTGGCCAACATGGTGAAGCCCCCATCTCTACTAAAAATACAAAAATTATCTGGGCTTGGTGGCATGTGCCTGTTGTCCCAGGTACTTGGGAGTCTGAGGCAGGAGAATCCCTTGAACCCCAGAGGCGGAGGCTGCAGTGAGCGGAGATCACACCACTGCACTCCAGCCTGGTGACAGAGCAAGACTCCGTCTCAAAAAAAAAAAAAAAAAAGGAAAAAAAGAAAAGGAAAAGAAAGAGTAGTGTAAGAATTCCACTTCTAGATTAGCATTGTAAGGAGACTGTGGACCTGTTACACCAGAAAACAGACATAATAGGCAAAAATTATTTTTTAAAAAATCTCCAGAAATTTTTCTAAAAACATACAGCAGACTTTTAAGAAACTTACCTGAGAAAATGTACTAAATTTCTGCAAAACAAACAAGAGTCTGTGGCATGTGAGCAATGTTTCCCTCACTCTAACCTCTCCCTACCAGGTCACCTTCATAAAAGTTCAATTCTGGGAAGGTGTGCCCAAGGTGAGATTACCTGCCCCATTAATTTCCAGTCAAGGGATACAGTATATCACCAGGAGGGTAGCCACCAGCATTTCTCAGCCCCTCTTACTCCAAGTTGCAGAGGCTAAATTCCTGGTGAGTATGGCCAGGAGGTCACGTGGCCACCTGGCCACCACTAACAGGTCAGAGGATTGATCTCACACATGGAAGGATGAGCATACTGGACCCCTGATTGCCCTGACCCCAGCTTACTTATAGGATGGAAGTTTCACATCAGGAGAGGCAAGCTAAGAAGCCTCACTTCAAACAGAGTGGCGAAGTTAAAACCCAAGGGAACCGTTGAAAACGATAGAGATTCTCATGGTAAGCAATTAAGAGGAGGCTGGCAGTTCTATGAGGGCAAGAAGCTAAACTGTAGGCTAGGTAGCTTACCAGAGACTACATGGAAAAGAGACACTTAAGTAGAGCCTTCCTGGGAACGCAACAAACATGCAAGACTGGCCTCTAACACCGCCGTTACCAGAATTTACCTAGATCAGACTATAGAGCAATTTATGCCTCAGGACTGTTTTGAAAATAATAGAACAATTAGATAGCCATCAATGTAGCATAACATCTTAGTGTAAATACCAAATAAGGCAGAGAGCTTAACAGAGATATCAGGGAAAGAGACAGTCAAAAAGAGCCCTGCTAAACTTGCTGTAATCCCAGGGTGACTGTGTATATGCTCAAGGCTGTACCCTCTGAGGAGTGACATCAGAAGCTTCTCACTGTGAGGAAAATAGACTTCACTATAATAGTCTAGCCAAGTCAGTAAACAAATTAAGAAGCAAACAGAAATAAAGGAAAGAAAAAAGAAAAAAAAATGCTCTAGAGAGGGAAGTGAAACTAAAATATTACTTAAAATGTCTAGTTTACAACAAAAATAAATAAGAGAGATGCAAATAAACAGGAAACTTTGACCCACACACAGGAAGAGAAGCAAGCAACAGATGTTGACTTTAGAGGACCCAAGTGTTTGACTTAAAAGTAAAAGACTTCAAATCAACCAATATAAATAGAGTCAAATAACTAAAGAAATGCATGTTTAAAGAAATAAAGCTATGATGCAGTGCCATGAAATAGAGAATATTATAAGAAGGTAGGAACTGTAAAATGGACCAAATGGGCTATCTTAATTGAAATGTACAATAAACAGAATTAACAAACTGACGAGAGGCTAAACGGTATACCCAAACTAGTAGAGGAAAGCCTCAACAATAGAAATTATACATTTCAAAGAAAAGATATAAAAACAAACAGAAATGAACAATGTCTCAGAGAAATGTGGGATGCGATTTAGCACAGAAAAGTATGTGTAATGGACTAAAAGCAAAGGAGAAAGATAAAAAAAAGAAATAATACTCAAAGAAATAACAGTTAAAAACAACAACATGCAATCCAAAAAGCTCAACAAACTCTATATAGGAGAAACATAAAGAGATCCACACATGAAAACATCATAGCAAAGGGAAAGGATATTCTGAAAGCAGCAAGAGAAAAACAAATGACAGGTACGGAAAAACCCCAATAAGATCAACAAATGATTACTCACCAGAAACAGTGGAAGCCAGAAAGTCGTAGAATGGAATATTCAACAACCTGAAACAAAACAAAACAAACAAACCCAAAATTATCCACCAAGGATCTTATATCTAGCAAAATTGTCTTACAGAAATGAGGAAGAAATAAAGGCATTGTCACATTAATAATAATGGTAATAATAATAAAAACAAAGAGAACCCATTGCTAGCAAATTCACATTACAAGAAATACTTCAAGAAAGCTGTTCAGGCTGAAAGCAGGTAACTCAGAGAGTAATTCAAATCCATATGAAAAAACAAAGAGTACAAGTAAAGGTAATTATGCAAAAAAGATAAAAAGATAGTATAAGTGTATATTTATTTTTCTTTTTCTCCTAGCTGATTTTGAAAACAACTATATACAAAATATGTATTAAATTTTCTGTTGGTACTACAACATTTAGAAGTGTAATATGTATTTATTGCACAGAGGAGGTGCACAGGAGCAAAGCTTATTTGGAATAGGAAAATGATACTATATAGGAACACAAATGCACAAGAACAAATGAGGAGAATCTGACACGGTAAATAAGAAGATTAATATATAAAACTCTATGAATATATATATATACCTTCTCTTCTTTCTTACCTCAGCTTCTTAGACGGACAGAAAATTATGTAAACCAATAATTATAACAATGTATTGTTTTTTGTTGAGTTTGTAACATACATAATACATATATATGTAATATAACTACATAGAAATACCATGTATCGCTGGAATAAATTAGTATAATTCTGAAGTAGGTTCAGATAAAGGAACCAGTAAAAATTATCTAAAACATACATAATAAAATTATTAAATAATTTAAATGTTATACTAGAATATATTATTTTAATAAAAGAAAAGGATAATAAAGGGGAAAATGCACATGAAGTCTATAAAAAGCAAAATGTCAGACATAAATCCAAATATATCAATAATAAGAATAAATGTGAATGGATTAAACAATGTAATCAAAGGTAGTTTTTCAGACTGGATAGAAGACAAAATCCAATAGTATTCTATTTATAGGAGATAAAATTTAGATTCAAAGGTAGAAATAGATAGAACCAAAGGAGGAAAAAGTCATGTTAATTACATGTTTTAGTTTCCTGAGGCTGTTGTAACAAATTACCACACACACAAGTTTATTTGCTCACATTTTTGGAGGTCACGTGTCTGTAATCCATTTTACTGAGCCAAAATTAAGATGTCATCAAGGCTGCACTCCAGTGGAAGTACTAGAAGAGAAGATATTCTTTGTCTCTTCCAGCTTCCGGTGGCTGACAAAATTCTTTGACTTATGACTGTATTACTTCCATCCCTGCCTTTTTGATCTCACTGACTCCTCCTTTACTGTGAGTCAAATGTTTTTCTGCAGGCTGGGCGTGGTGGCTCATTCCTGTAATCCCAGCACTTTGGGAGGCCTAGGTGGGTGGATCACTTGAAGTTAGGAGTTCAAGACCAGCCTGGCCAACATGGTGAAACCTCATCTCTACTAAAAATACAAAAATTAGCTGGGTATGATGGTGTGAACCTGTAGTCCCAGCTACTCGGGAGGCTGAGGCAAGAGAATCACTTGAACCTG
This sequence comes from Hylobates moloch, assembly GCF_009828535.3. Lineage (NCBI taxonomy): Eukaryota > Metazoa > Chordata > Mammalia > Primates > Hylobatidae > Hylobates > Hylobates moloch. The sequence continues at coordinate 39,125,364 of NW_026652290.1, read as the reverse complement.
GGAAGTGGAGGTTGCAGTGAGCAGAGACTGCACCACTGCACTCCAGCCTGGGTGACAGAGCCAGACTCCATCTCTCTCTCTCTCTCTCTCACCCTCTCTCTTTCTCTCTCTGTCTATATATATATTTTTTTTTCTGCCTCTCTCTTATAGGGACAATTGTGATTGGATTTAGGACCTACCCAGATAATCCAGGATAATCTCCCTAAATTAATATTATTAAATTAGTTCCCTTTACAAAGACAGTTTTTCCTCATAGGGTAACATTGACAGGTTCCAATAATTAGGATTTATTACATTTGGGTGGCTATTAGTCAGCTTGCTGTGGTCATTTCTGTGGATTCACATCCCTCCCACATGCAAAAATGCATTCATCCTATCTCAAGGTTCCTGTAAGCCTCAACCCATTTCATCATCAACTAAATTCCAAAAACTTCATTTCAAAATAATCAGGCTAAAAGTCTCAGATTTCATCATCTAGTTTATTTGAATCAGGTATGAGTAAAATACCGAGTATTATCCAATATGGAACAAAAAATCCTCTCCTCTCCACTTGAAGACCTGCAAAACTATTTGTTTCTGAAATACATTTGTGGGATGGACACCATATAATAATTATAGGCATTTCCATTCTAAAAGGAAAAAAGCTATGTAGAAGAAATGACTATTCACAAATAATTTAAAAGTACATATTCAGCGAGGTGAACTCAATTAGGTTTCAGTAACTGGAATAATCCTCTAGCCTGAAGATCCATCCTCTGGGTCTGTACTGCTGCCATCTCTGCACATGCTCTTGGTCTCTTCCTCTTCACCTACAGCTCTGTCCTCTGGCACCAACTGCCATTGAATAATTATTTTTGTCTTTCTTTCTGGTATTTTCTTTTCTTTTCTTTTCTTTTTATGGGATAACAGTTGAGTAGTTTTATAAACCTGTCCCTGTATCTAGCATTTTGGGAATCTAAGTGCTTTCCGTCATTTCCACTCCTCTTTTGTCCCCTTTCAGTCCAAGTTTACAGTGTATTTGCTAATATATCATTGTTAAAAACTTCATGGGTCTTCTATATTCGTAATGAACATTTAAAACATTGAAACCCACAAAAGTGTCCACAACAGATTTTTCCTCAATAATCTCATCTTTATTCCTGGCTTCATCTAAGATGGTTGAGTGAATCCATGAGTCACATGCATAATCTCTTTTACACTAGCAAAGGGTTGTCTGGCCTCACTTTGGGCCTTTTCCCCAGAGAACCCTGTCTTAACAGCAAATCTCCTAACAACACATTTTTTAAAAATCTGGATAGACTAACAATTTCCAAAATTACTAAATATTGTTCCTTTTTGATTAACATTTCTTTCCTCTCTTTTCTCTTTTATCTCACATTTTACTATAAGTGGCAAGAAGAAACTAGTCCACATGTTCAACACTGTACTTGAAATATCTCAGCTAAATATTCAAGTTTATTATCATCAAGTTCTGCTTTTTTATTATCAAGTTCTGCTTTTCACAAAATTGTAGGATAGAATTGAACTATGTTTCTGCCACTCTATAAAAAGGATTGTTTTTCTTGTAGTTTCCAACAACATGTTTCTTATTGCATTCTAATCCCTACCCAGAAGTGTCTTTAATGTTCATATTTCTACCAACATCCTGTTCATAACAGTGTATATATAACATTATTCTCTAAGACGATGTAGGCTTGATCTTAGATGCTCCTCGCTTTTTTTCTGAGATCTCATCAGAAGTGCCTTTCACTCTCATATTTTTAACAACAATCTGTTTAATGCCATCTAATTTTTTCTATCATGTACCTCAGAATTTTTCCAGCCTGGACACATTAACTAATTTGAAAGCCACTTCCATATTTTCAGCTATTTGCTATAGCTGGATTTCACTACTCAGTACCAAAATGTGAATTAGTTTCCTGATACTGCCATGATAAATTACCACTAACTTATTGACTTAAAATGACACACATTGATTATTCCCTCAGTTCTGTAGACTACACATCTGAGATCAATTTCACTGAGCCAAAATTAAGGTGTCAAGCAGGTCTGCACTTCCAGTGGATGCTATATGGGCATAAGTTTTTCGTCACTTTGGTTTCTTGTGGCTGCAGACCTTCCTTCACTTGTAGTCACATCATGCCTATCTCTGCCTCTGTAGTCATATTACTTCTCCTCTCCTGTGTGTGTCAACTTCACCCCTGCCTCTCTTTTAAGGATACCTGTGATTGGATTTAGGTCACACCTCGATAATCCAGGATAATATCTTCCATATTAAGATTCTTAAGTTAATCATATTTGCAAAGACCTTTTTATATATGAGATAACATGTACAAGTCTCAGGGATTTTGTGTGCCCAATATTCAGTAAACTGTTTCATGCTAATGTCTGTTAAACCATAAGTAAGCAAGAGTTGCTATACTAGTATCAACAAAATACATTTTAAAACAAATCTGTTACTAGAAATGAAGAGGTCTCAATTTCTAAGGGTCAATGCATCAAAAAGATGTAATAATTATAAACATATATGCACTTCACAACACAGCTGCAAATTGCATAAAGCAAAATCTAACAGATTTGAAGGAGCACATAATAATGAAAAGTAAAAATTTTAATATCCCACTTTCAATAATTTATAGAACAATCAGACATAAGATGACAAGGAAATAAAATACTTTAGAACTCTCTAATTCAACATGACCAGACACCTACAGACCATTCCATACAACAATAACAGAATACACATTCTTCCCAAGTGCACATGAAACATTCTCAAGGATAGACTATCTGATGGTCCACAAAATAACCCTCAACAAGTTGAAAAGAATTGAAATCATACAAAGTATTCTCTCCAACCACAATGGAGAAAACAATGAAAATATATTTGGAAAATTTACAAATAAACAGAAATTAAACAACACACTTCTAAATAACAAAGGGATCAAATAATAAATTATAAATATATTAGAAAATGCTTTAAAGTAAATGAAAATGAAGACAGAACATGCCGAAAATATGTGATTCATCTGAAACAATGCTTAGAGGGAAATTTATATTTGTAAATGCAGACGTTGTAAAAGAAAAAAGATCTCAAATCAATTGCCTAATTTTTCTCTTGACGGCCTTGAAAAAGAAGAGAAAAGTAAGTCCAAAGCAAGAAGTTATAAAGACAGAGAAGAAATTAATAAATTGAAGAATAGAAAGCAACACATGAAATCAACAAACCTAAAAGTTTGTTCCTTGAAAAGATCAACAAAATTGATAAAACTTTAGCTAGATTGGAATGTCTAAGAAAGAGACAGAGACAGAGAAACTGAGGGAATTGAAATTACTAAACAAAAATAAAACAACATTACTACCACTGGTCTTACAGAAATATATGTAATTATAAGAGAATAACATGAAAAATTATATGTTGTATACACCATTACCTAATTAAAGATTAAGTAAAAGAGATACATTTTTAGAAGGACACAAACTACTCAAACTGATTCAGGAATAAATAAAAAATCTAAATACATTTGTAAAAAATATAAAGATTGAATTAGAAATTAGCTCCAGGCCCAGATGGCTTCACCAGTGAATTCTACCAAACACTTAAAGATGAATTAATATTAATTTACTCCTCTTCTAAAAAATAGAAGAGGAGAGAATCATTCTCAACTGATTCAATGAGGCTAATGTTACCCTGATACCAAAATCAGACAAACACATCACAAGAAAAGAAAATTACGAACATTTTATCAATATAGAAAATAAAACTGCAAGGATTTTATGAATATAAATACAGAAATCCTCCACAAATTATGAGCAAACAGAATCCAGAAACACACAAAAAGTATTATATGCTTTATTTGTGCAGGATTTTTCTCAGAAATGAGAAATTAGTTTAACATTCAAAAATCAATTATTTTGAGGAATTAATTATGTTAGGTAAGGGACAAATAATCTAGAGTTCTAAAACAGCTAGAATATAAGTTCTATGTCAAAAAATTTTATCTCTTGTATGTCTTGTACTCATGGCTTCTAGAACAAAGCCTGGCACATAATTGGTGCTAAAATATCTGTGGAATCAATAAGGAAATGACAAGGACTGTGCTAAACACAGAAAACATTTAATCCTGTACAGGATCATATCAAGTAAATATTATTACACCTATGTTATTACAAGAAACCAGGACACTAGCCAACTGATTAATCACAATTTATACCTGTGATATTGTAAGGGGAAATTAATGGGTCATAGTTTATAGAACCAAAACTTTGGCAGGAGTGCAATTGACCAGTAAGGATTACCCTCTTTAGGCACTCAGCAGTAATTTAGCTAAGTTCCATTGGGTGGTGAAAGTACATTGATAGGGTAAAGTATTTTATCATTATTATTATTTTACCAGAACTGCAAAGTCATCAGTAATGAAAAGTAACAGTTTTCAAATGGAACTGAAATCACCCAATTTTTATCCAATAGTCATGACAGACGTTATGGGAAAAGACTCTATTCAGGCTGGGTGCGGTGGCTCACGCTTGTAATCCCAGCACTTTGGGAGGCCGAGGTGGGCGGATCACGAGGTCAGGAGATCCAGACCACAGTGAAACCCTGTCTCTACTAAAAATACAAAAAATTAGCCGGGCGTGGTGGTGGGCGCCTGTAGTCCCAGCTACTCGGGGAGGCTGAGGCAGGAGAATGGCGTGAACCGGGGAGGCGGAGCTTGCATTGAGCCGAGACTGCGCCACTGCACTCCAGCCTGGGCGACAGGGCGAGACTCCGTCTCAAAAAAAAAAAAAAAAAAAAAAAAAGACTCTATTCTCCCACTATCCATAGCAGATTTCTCTTCTTCCAGGATCTTTCTAAATGTTCATTTTTTAAAATAGATATTTTGGGTTAGAAATATAATTTTGGGTGTCTTCTTGAAGAGATATGATTCTAGATTATCAAATTGGGCCAAAAATAATTGATTATTTCCATATGTTCAAGATGTGCACAGATCATGGACATTAACAATCAGTAGTACACTCACATACATTCATTCGCCAACGAAGAATGAAAATAAGAATCAACTGCTGGAAGCTTACAATTTGGTAGCTGCTCTGCTTGGCATCGTGGATATAAATGATGTACAAGGTATTTTCCAGAACATTAAGGAACTCACACAGTGGCAGTGTGAGGAGGGAGGGAGAGTCAGAAAGACATCTAAGTTCCTAGTTACACTAAAATGTGAATAATTATTTGGCTCCTTCTTGAGACCAGTATTCTCATTTTAGTAATTCCATGGCAAGTGGTCCCATTGAAAAACATACTTTTCCTACTATTTTTTTCCCCTCTCCACAAAATGGGTAGGAGTTCAGATAATGTAGCCTCTTGAATTTGAAAACAGGCCAGATGTTTTTTTTTTTTAAAGCAACACCTCATAAATAAATAGACATATCTTTTCATCTGCAACCTATTCATTTTAGCCAAAAATTATCTTGAAGGAAAATATTTTATCTCTGTATTTTCTCTTGAATCCCTCTTTGATGACTTTCTCAGCAGTACAGCTCTTGACTGGTCCTCAAATAATGAGAAATTACATAATTAATGTAGGTAATATTCACTTGGAATTAAGGGGTAAAAACTAACCCCCAAGAATTTAGGGAACCTACTTGGTTAAAATTAAGAAAAATATCACCAGAGGTCAGGAATTCAAGACCAGCCTCAGCAACATGGCGAAACCCCATCTCTACTAAAAATACAAAAATTAGTCATGTGTGGTGGTGGGTGGGCACCTGTAGTCCCAGCTACTAGGGAAGCTGAGGCACGAAAATTGCTTGAACCTCGGAGACAGAGGTTGCAGTGAGCTGAAATCATGCCACTGCACTAAAGCCTGGGTGACAGAACAAGACCCTGTCTCAAAAAAAATAGAATCACAGAATGTATTAAGGACAGTAAATCTTTAAAAAAACTAAATATTTAACATTTGAATAAATTTTAAACTACTTTTTTTAATGGAAAAATAAAACACATTTAATATCATGCAATTATTAATACATATAAAAGCCATGTATGGTGTCTCACACCTGTAATCCCAGCTACTCAAGAAACTGAGGCAGGAGGAGCTCTTGAGCCCAGGAGTTTGAGGCTAAAGTCAGCTGTGATCGTACCACTGAATTCTAGCCTGGGTGACAGTATGAGATCTTTTCTTTAACAAACAAACAAACAAAAACAATTATCTATATGTATATTAATCATTTTATTAATTTTTCTATATGTATAGTCAAATTGTAAACAACCACCATGAAGCTATGTATGCTGTCTATCCATCTACTATTCAAGAGTGGCAAACTGATATCCATTTTATGTTATTCAGCAAATACAAAATGAAATATATCAAAGCAATATATTTTCCCTCAAAGTCTTTTCTAATTCAATAATAAGAGCAATATTGTAAAAATATTCATTAAACACATGTAGGTTATTGACATCTATTGCTGAAAAAAAACCTGAAGGCCAGTCAGCCTTAAAAGACAAATATATCTTAATGATTGTCATGCCTGGATTAATGGCATTTATTTACCGATATTTTCTGCTCAAAAATAGAGACAATGCACAAAATGATGTTCAACCCACGCATCAGAAAATAAAGGTATCATCTATCTAATGGTCACACGACTATTTTCTAAATGTTAAATTATTCTCAAATGTTCATTTAGATATATTTTTAATTATATCTTATTAACACTGGGAAATTTAGTTACTTCTTTTTTCTGTAAAATTAATTAAATTGACATGAGATATTAACATTAGCGTATTTTGGAATATTTTTCAGAAAGAGTATTTTATTTTTTCTTTATGGGGTAGATAATGTCAAGTATTTGTACACGTTTTAAGATTTTTCAAGGAAAATGAAATAAGTAAGATTACTATAAACGAGATTAAGAAGTATAGTAATACACCTTCCTAGTTGAAATGGAAATAGTGCCGAAAATTTAATTGGGATCAATTACACTGTGGAATTGATGATGCCTGACTCTTCCCATAGATGCCATTATACCTCCCATAGGCTTAGTCATTGCGTTTATTACAAAGATCTCAACATAATACTATGCCAACTCGCATGGACCCTGACAACACATAATGCAATGTGCATTCTCACTTTATTCCATTTGCACAAATAAATTCCCACAAACAGAATTTAGGAAAAGATACAAAGAAACAGCACATGTTACACCTAAACAATAACCCATGTTTTCCTTCCATTATAAGTAACAATATTTGTTTGTAATGTCTCTGCTGCAGTGACTGCATGAGGTGATTCACATTCATTGTACCATGTTAGTACTTCACATATTGGAGGTAGATGTTATTAAGTTAATTGTATTGATAACTCCTTTTCATATGGTTTAAGTAAGATGTTCAAAGCCACACAGCTAGTAAATGCCAGAGTTAAGGTTTAAGTCTTGCACTTTTTCACTCCAAGACCTGTGCTCTGTAAACACTTTTCCTCCCTGGTTTTTTCCATGAAATATGGATTTGTGTTTACGAAGATTTAGCAGTATAAATAAGCTCATCAAAAGACACCACATGTGTAATATGGGGACACGTTATTTCACCTCACTGCTTTAGTTCCTTCTGTAGGAGCATTGAGAACAACTCAGGAGACTGCCAGGATAAAGCGCGTTGACTGTTCTTAGGACAGCATATGACGTACAAAGCTTTCTATAGATATTAGCAATGCTTCTTCCCCCCACCTACACTCTCTGTCCTCCCTCATCCTTCTGCTCACACTCACAGCAGCCTAGACTGCGGGTTCTTGAATTAGCCCTCCAAGACTTACAGCCTTTACTTCTGACTCCACTTCTTAATAGCTGTGTGGCATTTTAAAGGGAACTTAGCCTCTCTCTGCCTCAGTTTCACATCTGTAAAACAGACAGATTAGTAGTGCCTACTTCATAGAGATGGAGTATATTAAGTTAGATACATCGCACTCACTGTGTAGAATAGTGTTTGGCATTTAGGAAGCATGCTGAACTCTTGTCCTTGATTCACTTTGGGCTATCAAAATGAGATTGTTTTCTATATTTCTTTAGTTAGTGAAAGTGCATTTTGAAAAAAAAAAAAAAAACTAACTTGAGTTCTCTCCAGAGAATTAGAAAGATGCACAGAAAGATAAAATGCAGAAGATGCATTTTACCATTTTTTTAAACCAGCAAACATCATCAATAATATGCTTAATAATACTCAGCACTGTAATTCATGCAATCTTCTGGGTCAAATGTGTTCCCTCTGCTGAGAGTTCAGTTCTGTGGGCCATCTTTAAATTTGTCCATGTTTTTCAAGTGTCTTAAAGGAAGACTGATGGCCTAATGACCTAAGCATATTTATTCCCCAATGAAAACACTACCTTAGCTCTGACCCTGTTCTAAACAAGAAACAACCTTAGTTCGCATTATCTTATCTCCATCAACCAATCAGGGGCAAAAGCATCTGTAGGTGGCTTTTACGTCTCTCTTTAAAAATAGCAGTTGCTGGCTGTGGGCGGTGGCTCACGCCTGTAATCCCAGCACTTTGGCAGGCCGAGGCTGGCGGATCACAAGGTCAGGAGATCGATACTATCCTGGCTAATACGGTGAAACCCCGTCTCTACTAAAAATACAAAAAATTAGCCGGGCGCGGTGGCGGGCGCCTGTAGTCCCAGCTACTCGGAGAGGCTGAGGCAGGAGAATGGCGTGAACCTGGGAGGCGGAGCTTGCAGTGAGCCGAGATCGCGCCACCGCACTCCAGCCTGGGAGACACAGCCAGACTCCGTCTCAAAAAAAAAAAAAAAATATATATATATATATATATATATATAAACAGTTGCTTTAAGTAGGCAAGGTAAGGAGTCAAAGGCATTCAATACTAACTGTCTAAAAGACCTACTTCTTCAGAGGGAGCCATGAAACAATTTCTTATAGGATGCATAGAGCGAAAAGTAACCTATTCGTTCTTGAGCTGAGAGGAACTGATGGAGATATTGCTAAGATATTTTAACTTTACTTACAATAATTGCTTTGTGAAGTTATTTTTGCAAGTAGGGAGTAATATGTATTTTTCCACCTCACCTTCCTTTCCATGGCTAGTTGGAAGTAACTGAAGTTTGTGGCAAACTTCTTAGGTATGTTCACGATTAGATAGCTATTTCTGGAAGGATTTGCAAAATTATCCTTTGTTTCTGTGTCTGTTAAATTATAGTTTTTACTAAACATTACCTAATGGTAATCCTCCACAGTCTATCAGCTTGTAATACTCCTTCATGAGCTAACACCTCATTAAACCAGTGTCTTGATTCAGAACGGGGTGTAATTCAAAACAACTGCTATTCCCTAGCCAAATAAAATTTCTAATATTATCAAACAAAATATCAGGAAATCCAAACTTGCTAATTAAAGCTGGTTTTTTGGGGGTTTCATGCATTTTTATTTTAATTAGGCTCTACAAAATTGGTCTTGCATATTTTTGCCAGAGACCTAAATACCTCATATACAAATATTTTTGGCCTAAGACATGGCAGATGTGTCCTGTGATGCAAATGAATCTAAATCATAAGAAATTATGAAAAAACACAAGACAAAACAGATCACAGAAAATGCCATAAGAGAGCCTGACAGAGGAAAAGGAAACTGTAGAAAAGAGAGAAATTAATTGTGGCTCAGGGAATTTTGAATGACCATTAGTAAAATTGGGAAACTTTAGTGAACACAAAAAGATGCAATATAAAACCTGTATTTGCATTTGTTAAACACAGATAGGAAAAAATAGGTAATGAAATTTCAGATTCTACGAAGTATTTATATGATAAGAAAGTTTTCCTATTTAAAAGCTACTACTGGTATTTTCTGGAGTTTTAAATTTTACATCACTATATAAATATGAACTTCTCTTGTATACTTTTATTTTACTACAATTGTTTCTCTTTCTTTTCTTCATTTTTATTGCTTGGCTTCTATCTCCTTTACACATGTCTCTTCCATTTTCTCCAGTATATCCACAAACAACTCCAAGAAGCACATGTCACAAGCTAATAGGAATTTACCCGTATTTTATGCTTATATGTTTTATAATACATGCATATGTATAGACACATATAAATATTATAAAATAATATTTTATATATACTTTTTTATTTTTTTATTTTATATTTTGCTTTTCACACTAAATAACTGATTTATGCCTAATTTCTTTTGCAATCTCAGTAGCATTTTATTTTATGCTATTGATATACTACAAGTTATTGCATAAACAATGCTGCAATAGATGACAATATGCATGTAAGTTTTTCACCTCGAGGAATTTTGTTGCTACAGTATAGAGACTCTCCACACTTATTTTTGCTTTCAAAAATATTCTAAAACCTCCGTTTTCACTATTAATGTTTATGCTTCCCAACCTCCTGACAGCATCAAGTATGTGATTTTGTTGGTGTTGTTGTTCTGATGTGGGGTAAAATGATGTCTCATTGTTTCATTTCTTTGAAGTTCCATGTCTACTGATATTTTCCTGTTTAAATGGACTCTCTGTCTCTCCCTTCCTATCACAGAATATTCTTCTGTGCATGTATATATATATATATATAATTACTCTGTGTGTGTGTATATATATATAGAGAGAGAGAGAGTCCATTTTTCTATTGGGTTGTGGGTTATTTTTGTTTTTATGCCATTTTAAAAAGGTTGAATATTATAGACATTAGCCTTTTATCTTTTCTGTTAGTCTTTTTTTTTTTTGTTAACCTATCAATCACTTATCTCTTTTAACTGAATTTTTACATGGAAATGTTTTCTGTGGGTAGCTTGGGGTTTTCAGATTCAGTTGGAAGCTTCTTTTCACCCACTTATGTCCTTGATTATTCTGTTAGGGTTTCTCACAAGAGTTTCACTTTTTAATTTTCTTGTGCATGAGGCTTTAGTTAACCTAGAATTTATTTTCTATAATGCAATACATGAGTGTAGTTTTATTTTATTCTCAGTTGATATCCAAACATGCCAGCTTTATTTATTACATAATTTTGATCCACATTTAGTCACCCTCCCCTTACTTTTACTTGCCTAGAAGGTTAAGGGGTCCAGGTGTTGTGACTATTGGCCTGGATGTCAGACAGAGTTACAACCCAATGCCTTTTCTTTCAAGCTGTGGAACATGGAATCAGTTGCTTATCCTTTTCTAGCTTTTTATTTCCTCATAATTGGAATGGGCCCAGTGATGCTTCTCAATGTTGTGAAAATTAGATTGGGTAACATGGGAAACGTCAGCACACAGCCTCATACATAATAAGTGCTCAGTATGTGCCAACTGTAATTATTTACTGTTTGTCATTATTAAAGTCACCTGGTTATGCTAAATCATTACTACTAAGCAACTGGGATGCTGAAGCAAATGAAATGAACCATTTAATTTAAATATATAACGAGTGCTGACCTATGATGCACTGTGGAATTGTGTCTATTAGATTTAGAGAAAATAATTTTCTTTCTCAGATTCACCACAAGAAAAAGGCAAACCACATCATAATCATTGATTTTCCTAGCCATGTTGGTTTAGAAATTGGCTCATCTTCTGGCCCCAGCAGTCTAAGGCTATCCTAATGTTCCTAATGTCATCTCAATGTTTCTAAGGGTATCCCTTTGTTCCAGAAACACTATTTTTAAATCTATCCAAATAGCTCTGATATTATGTCATTATTCCTAAGCCCATCCTAACACTGGAGGTTTATATACTTTGTCTTAGTAGTAACTATAAATACAATTTTTTAAATTCTCCAAGATACATTTATTAGCTGTTAATATTAAACAAGAAAAACTGATAACATGTAGAAAAAACACTACAAAATATTGCCCCAACTGAAATTCAACTGCTAGCTAGATTTTCAATTAGCCTTCTATAAACATGCTTCTAAAATTTACAATATCCTTGCGATACAATAGCTATGCATGTGATTCTGGTTGCTTATATTCAGTTAGACAGAGGGTCACGATATGACCTTTTTTTTGTAAAATATCCATTCTCCTTTTCTTACCAGACTAGCCTAGATGAATTTAAAAAAAAAAACAAAAGACAAAACAAACAAACGAAAAAACTCATGTTAGGGTTTCCTTTTTGGATTATATGCTCATTCATTAACATCTTCCTTCAATGATGACTAAGACATAATTTTAGTTAGAGGAAAGTTAAGGCTTTGAGATTATAGATAGCCAAGCCAAAGGGCATACCTAAAGGATAGGAATGAGCTAAAATCTTAGGTTAAGATTTCCACAGGCCGGGCTCGGTGGCTCACGCCCTTAATCCCACCACTTTGGGAAGCCGAGGCGGGCGGATCACGAGGTCAAGAGATCGAGACCATCCTGGCTAACACGGTGAAAACCCGTCTCTATTGAAAATACAAAAAAATTAGCCGGGTGTGGGGGCAGGCTCCTGTAGTCCCAGCTACTCAGGAGGCTGAGGCAGGAGAATGGCGTGAACCCAGGAGGCGGAGCTTGCAATGAGCAGAGATTGCTCCACTGCCCTCCAGCCTGGGCGACAGAGCGAGACTCCGTCTCAAAAAAGAAAAAAAAAAAAAAAAAAAAAAAGATTCCCACAGAGGCCAGAACCTGCATTTGGAGAAGACAAAGCCTGTAACACTCTCTCGGGACGTTTGATGTCTGCTTGTTATTCATCCCTACAGACTGGCAGCTTTTCAGAGCTCTGTTTATGCTCTTTGTGCAAAACGTAGTTGACTTCTGAACTCTAACAGACACCCTGCTTGGGAATGGAAATGTAGGTTTTCTCTGGATACTTCTATTTGTGGATATTTCCATTTATGTGCTTGAGTAACAATTGCATCCCATGTGGGGTGTGGCTCTGGTGAGATGTCACTGGCAGAATGGTCCAAAGACAGCGTTAAGTAACCACATAGTGAGCGCAGAAAGTGACAGAAATCAACCAGCTGCTTAGCATCCTGAGAAAATTCTGCCTTTACCTTGGGACCCACCCACAAAGATCCTCTCTGTGCTGCTACCTAAAAGAGCATATGCTGAAATCTTAAGGTTTTTCATATCAAATATAATTTTTATTGTGTGCAATATGGCAAGTTGAAGGTTTAATAGCTTGAACCAAAGGATACTGATGAAGTAGTAATGATTAACTGTTCAAATCAATGAATTTTACAGTTGAAACTGTAATATGAGATACAATGAACGTATTTTTATATTATAGAAAACCAGACTGTTTGCATTCCTAAATTTGCTAAACACATTTTTTGCCTTTCTTAATGAGTCCTCCAGGTGGCATTTGAGATAAGGCCTTCCATGAAGGTAATTTATTTTGGAAAATGATCCCAGAGAACAGAACTGGGGGGCCTGGGAGAGTAAAACATGGAATGAACAAAAGCCAATAGAAACATATGGTTTTAAGATATTCATTGTGGGAAGCAGTATGACGATTCCTCAAAGAGCTAAAAGCAGAACTGTCATTCAACCCAGCAATCCCATTACTGGGTATATGCCCAGAAGAATATAAATCATTCCACCACAAAGACACGTGCATGTGCGTGTGAATGTTCATGGCAGCACTATTCACAATAGCAAAGACATGGAATGAACCAATCAGTAACACAGATTGGATAAAGAAAATGTGGTACATATACACCATGGACTATTATGCAGCCATAAAAAGAATGAGATCATGTGTTTTGCAGGAACATGGGTGGAGCTGGAGGCTATTATCCTTAGCAAGCTAACACAGGAATAGAAAACCAAATACCACATATTCTCACTTATAAGTGGGAGCTAAATGACGAGAACTCATGAACACAAAGAAGGGAAAAACAGACACTGAGGTCTATTTGCAGGTGGAGGGTAGGAGGAAGGAGAGAAGCAGAAAAGATAACTATTGGGTCCTCGGCTTAATACCTGGGTGATAAAATAATCTGTACAACAAACCCCCATGACACAATTTCACTGATGTAATAAACCTTCACCTATACTCCTGAACCTAACATAAAAGTTTAACAAAATTTTCACCACTTTGGGAAATGAGGGCTCAGCTCCATCAGAACCCTCTGATACGTATAGTCTGAACACAGAATTGTTGGTCAGAGAGGCTGAAGGAGGATGCACTTTTCAGCTCAAGCGTTGCCCCATGGGACAATAATTCATTTAGAGCTCCAGTCTTGAGTGTTTGCCTGGGGACAGGACAACCAAAAATTAGAGAGTGACAAATGTGCAGTGACACTGGTTACACATGTATGAAACTGGTGATAATAGCAAGGGCTAAAGTCACAAGCCAAATTGTGGGGGCTGGGGCATAAGAGGTGTTGCCTACATTACCATGACTTTGGAAGTTTTTACACCAACTGTGTCTAAGATGAGCTTTGAAAATATAGTTACCTTATGGCTTGTTCTTGCATTATGCTGCATGAAATATCCTTTTTTCAGAAAAGCAAACTGGATTGTAAATGATACAACTTCAGCAATTATTTTCCCCAAAGCCAGAAATCATGAAGAGCATCAAATCTTGTGACCCAAACTTAGGCTTAACATTATGAAATAGGAAAGGAGGTTTCTGACGCTAGAAGGAACCCTCTCTCAAGTCAAGAGAACATTTGAAATAGATGCTACCCATGAGATGCCACAGGCCATTAAAAGAAACACTTGTCCTTGCCGCTCATCTTCAGTCCCTGTTGTAGAGGTGCAAAGGTCTGAGCAGTGGAAGATCATTGGGTGGGTTACAAATCTTGGCTCTTCACTTCTCATCTAAATTATGAATGATCAATTTCTGGCAGCAACTTTCAATCCTTTGTCATCTGACAGTGACCAGTCAGTCATGAAATAAAATTAAAAAATCAGATACACTCTGATGTTTCAGAAGAGCAGGAATAATTAGCTGTTCAAAAACACGAAACAGGGAATTCTATCTAGAAAAACAGATTAAATTTTTTGTCATGGTTAATGCCATATACTGTAAATCAACACTCATCATATTCTATTGATGCATTAGAAAACGTCCAAAGTGTTGAGAGCTGCAAAGCAGTCTCATCAAAGAAAACAGCAAGAATTCCACTAGAAATTAAAGAATTATGGAAGTCTTCTAATGCTCATCATAGTGGACTTTATTTTTGATTTCAATGTTCTCTGTCCTCTAATAGCCTTAAAATTATCCAACTAGTTCTTTAAAAACTAATCTCCATCAAAAAGAATAATAAAATTATCAATAGTCTTAAACACATGTTTGAAATCGAAATTCTGGAAATCTCACTCTTTTAAGTATTATCTTCAACATATTCTAATATTTTCTGCATTTTGAGAGCTGCAACATCTTTTTCTAGATGTTTCCTGGAAAGAAAAGATGTAAAATACACACAATGAAGTAGGAACGTAATCTACAAGTTTCGTATTAGATATTCGAGCCTCTTAATGTATTATGATTTTACTTATAAGGGATCAATAAGTATTACTCCTGTTTTACCATTTTCACCTGCCTTTATAGGCAATAGCAATTATGAGTTTCCTCACATGATCATATTTAAATATAAGCAACTTACTGTTTGGGGAATCATGTGTATTATTAAGCTGAAACAAATGCTCTCATTGAACTTAATGAAATCTACAGTCTCAAGTGCCTGGGAAATCATTACAAATAAGGCGAATTCAAATAAACCAAAGCACAATTATTAGGTTTAATTCCTAAAATAGAATTAGTCCATCTAAAAGTAATAAGTGTGGTAACTCTGACATAACAACTTCTTCACCAAACAACTCTTCCTTTGTACTTTAATAAAGGTAGCTTTTTATTCCTTTTCCTATTGCCTTACTGTTACTTGAAATTTGCAACATACAACCTTAACTTCGTGAACTACCACTTGCATTACAATGTATGACTCATCAGTTTTCTGATGAATCTAAAGTTCCTTTGACTCAGGCTTTGGAAGAGGATGTGGAATGATGAAGAAATTGATTTGGAAAGAGTGCATATTAGGACAAATCTACTTTGTAATTGGAAAGGGTTGTTCTTAAACATCTGTGAACAAGTTTGTGCAAATGGAACACTCACTTCTGAGTGAAAACTACTGCATGAAATGCTTTTTCTCACTGAAACTACTTAGAGATCTAAGGCATCAAATTCCTTTACAGTTAAATTTTGTGGAATTAATTTTTCAAATGGAATTTGTATTTTCTTCAATGACTCTGATTTTAAAGCTTCTGCAGATTTATAGTTCAAGATGGTGAAATGCATCCACATCTACACCCTTCCTTTCAAAATCCTATGGAAAGGATAGAAAATTGCATACACACATAAATGTGTGTGTGTGTAGGCATGTGTCTGCCTCTGTGTGTATAGTTATATCTATACTATACATATGCACATGCACCAAGGACACATATACACTGCTGTAAATACCTATACTATAATATTCTGCTATATGCTATAACGTAGAACTACTCAAAAAAGAAATCTTTTAGTGAAATGGAAAGTCTAAAGAATTTCTAAAAAGGCAAATACATTCAGATTTGTCAAAAGCACACTGCTGTGAAATCTATTGTTCAAAGCTCTAATGGTAGGACTATTCTTTCTCAGTGGACCTTGATATGGTTTGACTATGTCCCCACCCAAATCTCATCTTGAATTGTAACTCCCACAATTCCCCCGTGACGGACACAATGGGAGGTAATGGAATCATGGGGGCGGATCTTTCTTGTGCTGTTCTCATGGTAGTGAATTAGTCTCACAAGATCTAATGGTTTCAAAAAGAGGAATTCCCCTACACGAGGTGTCTTTCTCTCTCTCTCTCTGTGCCTGCCACCATCCATGTAAGACGTGACTTGCTCCTCCTTGCCTTCCTCCATGATTGTGAGGCCTCCCCAGCCATCTGGAACCTCTTTTTCTTCCCAGTTTCAGGTATGTCTTTATCAGCAGCACGAAAACAGACTAATTCAGAGGCCCAGAGAAGAATCAATCCCACAGCCAAAAATTAAAAAAGGAAAGTCATCAGGACAGTTATTGGGCCCCTCTCTTTCTATGCTTGTCAGCTATGACTTATACACAGGACAAAAGCCAGAGAGGCACAATGAAACAAGTAAGGGATCAATGAGAAGTCTACTGATATGAGAGACTAAAAAATAAATAAATAAATAAAGTAAGGGAGGGAGGGGAACTTAGGATTTCCCCATATGTGTGCATGGAATGGGGTGGAGGAAACAAAAATAATGCAAGGGTAAAGGCACAGCTCCATGAAGGAGTGAAATTTAGTAGATGAAATACATTTGCAAATGCATTTCTTAATTTGGCAACTTGGGAGATCCTAGCTGGCTACCACTATCCCCTTGCCATGATCCACTACCCAAAACAGAACCCACACCTAATCTTGCCTTTTAAGAAAGGCTTCTGAGGGAAACATACCTACACAACTGCAAAGAAAACCCAGCTCAGTAACTAAAATAATCAACCTAATTCTGGGTCATGAGGAAAAACAGAAAAATGCAGAGTAAATAAAAATAATTAAGGGACCACGAAAGAACAAGAAAAAAGTAAAATAAATATTCTCAGAAATTCAAGATTATTATGCAAGAAGATACAGCTTTTGGAAACAAAAAAAAATCATAAAACATATTTTTTGCAGTTAAAAAGTATCATCAAAATCTTCTGTTAAAAAGTGAATATTTCAGTCCCACAAAAATGTATATGTGGAGATCCTAACTGCCAATGTGATGGTATTAGGAGGTGGAGCTTTTGGGAGATTATTAGGTCATGAGAGTAGAGCCCCTGATGATAGGATCAATGCCATTATACAAGGACCCTGGAGAGCTATGTCACTTTTTCTGTCATGTGAGAGTACAGCAAGAAGAACCAGGAAGCAGGTTCTCACCTGACACCCAATCTGTCAGCACCATGACTGTGGACTTCTCAGGCTCCTGAACTATGAGAAATAAATGTTTGTTGCTAAGCCACCTAGTTTATGATATTTTTGTTGTAGCAGCCTGAATGAACTAAAACAAAAGTTGGTACTGAGAAGAGGGGCTGCTGCTGTAACAAATACTATGTAAAAATATGAAAGTGGCTTTGGAGCTAAGTAGAGGCTGGGAGATCGTTGAGGTGCATGCTAGAAATGTGGACATTAACATTAATTCTGATGAGGGCTCAGAAAGAAAAGAAGAGAGTTAGAATGTAAGCCTTCCTTAATCTTCTTGGGAATTACCTAAGTAATAGTAAAGAGGATTTGGTAAAAACATGGACAGCAAAGTCCATTGTGATGAGTTCTCCAAAGGAAATGAAGAATATGCTATTGAAAACCAGAGGAAAGCCAATTCTTGATATAAATTAATAAAGAACTTGACTGAACTGTGTTCCTGTTTTAGTGTTTTGTGGAAGCTAGAATTTGTCATCTACCAAATTCAATGTTTAGCTAAAGGGACATCTAAGTGAAGTGTTGAAGATATGGCTTGGCTCCTCCTGAGTGCTTACAGTAAAATGCATGAAGAAATGACTTAAAGATGAAATTCTTTAGCAAAAAGGAAGCAGAACTTAATGATTTGGAAAATTCCCAGCCTATCTATATTGCAAAAAATGAGAATACTAAGGGTGTGGCTAACCAATGGTTTAATAAGATTAGTATGGATCTTCCATCTCATCAGAAGCCAGATGTTATTTTTCAAGCCAATGTAAGCATGACCCCAAAGATAACTCAGTGATTGGCAGGGCATTCCCTCCTATCACAAGCCCAGAAAACACGGGCCCAGAGAGCATAGATGCCATCACCTAGGTTACAAAGAACAGCGCTACTCAGTCTCAGGGCTGGAAACCCGTTCAGGAGAGACTTGGGTGCAGAGCTTGAGCCTAGCAGAACTGCAGGGACCTAGCAGAGAACATTACTTGTTGGGACCCCATTAGAGAGCCACTGTAGGGCATTCTTATCAAGCCACGGGTGTGATGTTGCCATCCAATGGACATGGAAGAAAGAGCATCCAACCAAAAGGAATAATTCTTGAGCCTTAAGGTTTAATGTTGTTTGCCCTGTTAGGTTTTGAACTTACTTGGAAGCCGTTACTCCTTTACTATTTCCTATTTTTCCCTTTTGGAATGGGAATATCTACCCTATGTCTGTTCTACCATTGTGTTCTGGAAGCTTGTAACTTGTTTGGTTTCACAGGTTCATAGGTAGAGAAGAATTTCCTTCAGGATGAATCATACTCTACATCTCACTCATGTCTGCTTTAGATGATACATGATAATACTAGAACAACCGAAGATTTTGGGTACTGCTAGGGTGAAACTAGTGTATTTTGGATGTGACAAGGATATAAATTGTGAATGACACCACAGTTGTGCATTCACAATTGTGAATGACCCTGTTTATGAACAAGGAAGCAAAGTGGACCCTCATGAGACAGCAGATCTTCCAGTGCCTTGATTTCAAAATTCCCAGCCTCCAAAACTATGAGAAATAAATCTTGGTTGTTTAAACCACCAAGTTTATGGTATTTTTGTTAAAGCAGCCTGAACAGACAAAGGCATTTTTCTTACAGAAGAATTGCAAATAATTTACCTATATACTTTCCTCTCCAGAAAGTAGAGCTTGATTTCTACACACTTTCTCTTTGTTCAGGAGCTATACTTACAGACTCTATTCAAAGACTAGGTTAGAATAAAAAAGCAGTATCTTTAGAGAAACTCAGCAAACAGTTACCTCAGTCAACTGTTTAAGTGACATTAGTGATATCACATGGATATAATGTGATAAAAAAGCTACTTCACCTGTGTGGAATTCTTCCCCCAAATTTATAACCTCAATCTAGTCAAAAGAAAAACATAAGACAAACCTAGATTGTAGGACTGTCTGCAAGATACCTGGCCAGTACTCTTCAATATTATTTTGCTGTTGTTGAAAAATAAAGACTGAACAAAACTGTCACAAACTAGAGGGGACTTGGGAAGCATAACACTGAAATGCAATATTGTGTGCTGGATTTGATTCTAAAACAGAAAGATGACATTAATTTTAAAATTGGTGTAATATAAGTAAAATTCAGAATTTACTTAATATTAATGTACCAATAATGAGTTTCTTAGTTTTGACAAATGCACATGGTAATGTAGTTGTCAACAATGAGGGAAAATTGGGTGAGAAGCACACAGTAACTTTCCTTACTACTTTCAACTTTTCTTTAAATCTAAAATTATTCCAAAATTTAAAAGCTTATTAAAATTGTGGTTGCCAAATAAAAGTTAGCAAATGTTGCTATAGTAGAAAAGACACAAAGTAGCTGAGATCTGAAATATTTATTGTGCACTTATCAGGAAATCTAAAAAGAGAAAAACAAATCAATGGATATGAGAAAATAGTCATAAGTAAAAGAAAGGCACCAATTTTAGAATAAAAGTGACAACAGGAACAAAGGCATAAAAGACAAACACACAATCATTGGTTGCTTGCATATCTGCACTCAAGAATAGAGCAAAAATTCTCCTGAATAGAAACAACTACAGCAATATTATCTAAGAAGAGAATGAAAATGAAACCGATACTAGGCATATGATGATCTACAATGAAGACAATAGAGTAATGCTTCAATAATTTTAATTTTTGAATTCTATACCCAGCCAAACTCTCAATTATACATGAGGAAAAAATAGATGAATTTGTAGACACTTAGGGCGCACCAACTTTAAAAACCACAGAAACTTTGTGAAATAATTACTGAGATATGTACTGGTAAAATTGAAAACAAAAGCCAAGAAAGAATAATATTGTTTTCTAGAAAATTATTTCATTTTCAAAGATTTTAAGGAAATATAGAGCCAAAAAAAGAAATGAACAGATAAGCCATATAACCTTGACATGTGGGAAGTTCTGATTTCAGCAGCACAGACTTGGTTATAGTTAACAAAAGAGAGTAGAATTATGTGTCCTCACCACAAAAAAAAAAAAAAGATGAGATGTAATACATTTGTTGATTAGCTTAATTTAGCCATTTCACAATGTATACATATATCAAAATATCATGTTCAACAGCAGTATATGTAAGTTTTGTCAATTAACAAATAGAAAATAACAATAATTATCATACAAAGTAAAAATAAAAGAGTACTTAAAAAGGTGAAATGTTAAAATAGTTGTTTGTGGGAAGAGAGAATCAAGTAGAACAATGATTTCCTTTTTATTCTCACACTTTTCTATGCTTTCCCACCATTCTGTTATTGGATTTCTTAGTTTTAAATTAATAATCTTTAAAAGTACTTTCTAAACTAATCTGAGAAAAACTTAAAACACAGGACCCAAACATCCAGTCATATGTAGGAAATATATTGTGCTATTTGTATGTTTTATTTTTCTTCTGTTCTTGCATTTTTTCATTAACTTAGGAGTTATGGAGAATGTAAACATGGTCAGTAATATTAAACACAATTTTTTAAATTAATGGAATAAAACAATTTCAAATACATTACAACTAACCTGTCTTAACCTGGCTCCACAGTCTGTCTCCAGACTTTCTCCTCATACTTAATTTCTTGCTTCTCCTTAAAATAGACAGTGAATGATTCACCCATTCATTTGATTAGCATGGACTATTGCAGGGTTAAAGTTTACAATGAACTTACAATCTAGAAGAAAAATAGACATGCAAAAACACCAATTACATAATAATATACATGTGTTTTAATAACAGTGAAAAAGTATTATGTGAAGAGAGTGCACACCTAAGTTCCTGTGTGGTCAGGAAAAGCTCTGTAGAGGACACATGCTTTTGCTCAACTTAAAGCATAAGGAGGAATTCAACAGTACGTTTTAGAGTTGGAATTGCTCAGGCTGAGTGAGAGGTAGCACTGCCCACCTCATCTAGCCAGTAAGTGACAGAATTAGGATTTGAATCTACTTCATTGCCTCAACCACCATGCCTCACCGTCTGTGACCATCTGCCAGTTGTATAGTCATACATTTAGAAACGAAGCCAGAGAGATCATAACAATTAGAGTCAGGCACAACTACATTTTTTTTTCAATACTATTCAATAGGTAATAATGATGATGGCATTACTAAGAAACCGGCAGACACTGGAGTCTTCATTTATAAAATTGGATGAGATAATGAGGAGCACTGTGACCTCATCACAAGCTTTCGCCAACAAGCCCACTTTAGTCTACTGATCAAACCAGGCAAACACCATGCTGCAAAGCTGAATCTGTTCCAGTACTTAAATCTGCTATTCATTTTAATGATGGCCACATGTAAGTCACCTGCTCCATTTCTGAAACTATGTCATGCGGGCATGGTCTCAATGTCACCTTATTTTGTTTCTGGAGGTAAATGGAACAAACCCCAGTATTAGCCCATAGCTGCTAAATAGAAGCCTATAAATCCAGGTGCATCTTTGGGACCAGCACAATGCTCCTTAATCACTTTACTCATTACTGCTTTAGCAAAACACTCAAGGCAAAATAGACAGCAAAGGGTGGATCTATTTTCAGTAATTGGCATTGTGTAAACATGTGCAGCCAGTCAGTCCTTGAGATATGACACTTCAGTATCAGATGTACGTGCTTGAATTAGGTAGAAGTCATGTCCAATATAAAAATATTCATATGCCTATTTTTACTTATTTTATAAAATTATGCAACCAAAATCATCTGCTTTCTCAAATCTAATATTTCAAGAATCAATTTTAAATTTGATTTAAAGACTAAGAGATCCTTCACAATAAGAGAAAATCATTCATGTATTCATAAATTAATATATATATATAAGTAATTGTATTTGTCTGTGTATGTATATGTGAATGTCTACTGAATGACAGGCATTATATTACACAAATCATAGGCTGATGCATTATACAGTGCCCTTGGGTAGCTCTCCAATCAGTAAGGGAGAGAAAGAAGTAAATAGATAACTGCAAAATGTCAGGCAGGACCTGACCCTAAGGGATATGGAGCTTGGCTTTAGGAAGAAGGGCCTCCAGCACAGAAGTACAGCTTTAACAATATCCATCATGGGCCAGTGCAACTCAGTATTTGCACCTTGCGTTCTCCCAGCAGACCCCAGGGTCTCACTCCTGCTTTGATTGATGGGGTTTTTGTTTGCTTCTGTCCTTTCTCTGGCTTTGGCTCTTGATTTAACTGTGTCTCTGGCCTTGTGGATCCACTGCATTGTCTCCTTGTTCACAGCTTGTCTCCTTGCTCCAAGCCTCTCAGCCAATTAAGAATGATCACATTGTAATTGACATCTGGCTGGGCCTTATTGTGAATGGAGCGGGTAGAGAGTAGGAATCTGATTCAGGGGTTTATTAGGAAAGACAGGATTTGGTCCATATTAGATAAGAGCATAGTGTGTGTGCGTGTGTGTGCGTGTGTGTGCGTGTGTGTGTGTGTGTGTGTGTATTTAGGGAGGCATATAAAATTAGAATAAGGAAAATAATTGAGTTTCAGAATATGGACACATTTTTAATTTCGGACATTTTCTTGGTTACGATGATACAAAATAAATTGAAGAAGTAGTCAATGTTAAAAGAAAGACATGTTATATGTAAGTAAATATGTGGATACATTGGATGCATGTAAGCATAGATTCCTAGTCTCCACGAATATCAGCTTATCTAAAACAAGTGAAAAAAACAATTATAAACAGTTACCTTATCAATGTTTAAATGAGGTTCATTATTCTCAGAATCACTGAAATTAACCTAGGTAGGGCAATGTTCTTCTGCTCATGTTTACAGTAGGCCCAATTTAGATTCCTAATGCATGACATTCCCCTTTACTGGGGTTCAATCATTCATTCAATGCATATTCTTGAACACCTTCTATGTTGAGGATATAAAAAGACATAAAAAATAAGCAAATAAACATTAACTACATCAAGTGACAATATGTGCTATGAAGGCAAGAAAAACAGAGAGTTTGACAGGGATGCGGGATGCATTTTAGTTACATTGGTCAGAGAAGTTCTCTCTGATAAGATGACCCATGGAATACAAGCCGCATGAGGTCAAGGAGAAAGCTAGGTGGGTGTCTATAGAATAAAGAGCATAATGACCCTGAGATGGAAGCACTCCAAATGTGGCAAGGAGGCTGGAGCACAGTAAAGCAACCATAGCACAGAGGGTGGGCAGAGAGATAGCAGAGGAAAAACTTGAACTAGGGGAGGCAGTCCCACGTGTGGAAATGGGCTCCAGGCAGAAGGAGTTAAAAGAGCTCCTTTCTTAGGGAAGACTTCATTGACGAAATGAATTATAGGCTGAAAAACCAAGGGTGCATAAGAATGAATGGACCAGAATGGGGATAGGCAGGAAAGGACTGTGCTAAAGATCCTCATTCCACAGGCAATTCCCAGGCTGAACTTGGCTACTGACTAGCCCTGTGACCTTGAAAAGTAGAACCCTCCTAGAACTCAATTTATGCATTGACAAAATGGGTACCATAACAATGTCTCAGTGGGTTTTTGCAAAGAGGTAATGAACGTATACACGTTAGCCTGTCTTACTAACATTCTCACAGGACTTTGGGACATAAACTCAAGGCAGACCTTGCATGTCCCATGAAGTAGGAGAGAAGAGCCACCTCTGGCACCCTTAAGAGTATGTTTCTGTAAAGAGGAGAAAAAAAATGGAGGTGGGGGGATACAGGGAGATATGAGGTTAAGAAAGTTGTCCCTTGTGTTTGCTTGTTTGTAGGAGGTGGGATATATGATGGCATATTGGTGTTCGGTTCAGAAAGACCTAGTGAATAGGGGACATTCTATGTTAGAAGAGAGATAGGAATTGAGTGCAGCCCAAAGCCTTGAGTAGGTGAGAGGTGCGGCTCTGAGACATGTGCAAGGGAAACAACCTGTGTTTGGATGAGTGGGTGGCAGGAGTACGTGGAAGGCCTGTTCTGAGTCTCTTTGGCTACCAGCATTGATTTCTCTTCACCTAGCGAAACAACCAAAACCTAATTTTCAAAAGATATTTATTTTTTGTTTCCTAAAATCCTGAAGGCAGAGGGAGTCCCTGTCTAAATGACTGTCATCTCTATCCTATCTATGTAGAATCTGATGACACTTTCTCCTATCCAAGGTCCCATGTTTCATTTACCCTCCTTTGATAATGGATTTGTCAACCAGTCTCCATCCTTGTCAGTAAGTCTCGAGACCTGTAGCCATGTTGAGCTTGAATGATAATCTGCAGTACTTTGGGAATCTGGCAGCATCTCAGCAATGTTTCCTGTTAGGCGAGTGCTTCTCAAAGTATGGTCCTCAGAGCGGCAGCAGAAGCACTGGATACCTTTGTAGAATGACAAATTATTGGGTCCCATCACAGAGCTGCTGAATCAGAAACCATGGATATGGAAAACAGCACTTTGTGTTTTTTAAAACACAGGTGACTCAGAGCCACATTCTGGGGGTAAGAAATGCTGTTTGGGGCTGGGGAGAGACAAAATAATTCATCTAAGGAGAATAAATAAGACCCATCTTTTTTCGGGTAACTGACATCCCCTGCCAACCCCCAAACACTAATTCGGAAAATATACACACCATATACAGAGTCACAATAGAAAATTTAGAAACTGAGAAAATTGGAAAAAGTGTTAAAGGTCAGTCAGGGTCCCATCGCTCAGATACAACCAGCTTTAATCTTTTGTTCTTTTATTTCTAAAGACAACAATGTGTTCTTTGCTGTTATCGTGCTTGCAGCTGAGCCTGGCTACTTTCTCTGGTGAACTGAAGGCACTTACCATATTGGAATTAGCTTGAAGCTTCGGGAACCATTCATATTTTTGTTTAGCAAAATGCACTTTGCTTACGGCTTGCTTTTCTTGAAGATGTGTATCTCTCTGTGGCCAGACAGACGCTATTTCCCTGTTTTCTATGGGCATCCTCAAATTATTTATGCAGTCAATAAACATCTTATAAGTGACTACTCATTCGGGCTGAATTGATGTTTGTGCTAACTAGAAAAGAATGTTGGTTCTGGCACTTTGTTACCTTTGCACCTTATAAATAGAAGGGATTTAGTAAAGAAGCATGGATGTTAGGGACTCCCTGAAGCTTTTTGCAAGAGAGGTATGAAGGGGAGGGAACCCAGAGCCAGGAACTAATTAGCACATTGACTGCCAATTCAGGCACTCTTGGGCCTGACTAGGAGGTGGGAGGTGGGGTGAGTGGAGACTTGCAAATGTGTCTATCATATTAGCCTTCTCACTCATTTATTAATTCTTGCCGGTATATTTCTTCCTTTCTATTCTTCCATTTCTCAGCAATACCTGCTTCTACACTTCTCTGTTCTCTTTTCCTCTTCCAATTTATCTTTCTGCATCCCTACTCTTCCATAACTATTTCATGTATTCAATATAGAAAACACAATAAATATCTCTACATCATTTCTGCACCATCTTTCTTCTCTGCCTTACCAAAAAAAAAAAAAAAAAAGTCTATTTTGCATTCACATTTCATTTTCTTTTACCTCCTTGTAGGCAAAGACTGCATGCTTTTAGATTAGCTTGTGTAAATGATTTTCTTAAAAATCCTTTAGCATGTTCACAACAGAAGACGGTCAATTTTCTTTTACTTTAGTGATTTTATCAAGTAAGATTTATAAAAGAACAACACAGAACTCACAAAAAAAGTATTTTTAAAAAATTTGAGTCTCTGAATCTAAATATGCTTACACCTACTCACCTGTGGTAGATACAAGGCAGGAAAGCAAACAGCAAAAGGATGGTATGTAGAGAGAAAGACCACATTTGTTAACACACGTTTTGCTGTAGTATCCCATAACAGGTAAATGCATATGCATATTTTAAATCCTGTTAATTACTTAATGTGAACTGAATGAAATAGGTTTTTATCTTAGTTGTGTTTTCATTCACCTTTTCCGTGATTTTAGAGGCTTACTTGTAATCCTTAACTTTTCATGAAATGATCCAGTAGTTTAATAGTACTATGTTTTTTCAGTCTAAATTTTGTCTGCTTTTAAGAAATAAAATATATTTGTTAAATATAGAATCAACAATTATTTTTCTAGTAAATTCTAAGAAAAGATACTACCTTGGGTGGGTAAAATAATTTCATCAGTTAGGCATTTTTTTTGCTGCTTTTACTATTCTCTTTCCTTCTCTGCTAAGATGAAGTGCCCTAAAACTAAATACAGTATGTTAATCTGGTATCAATAAAGTTATGCAGACATTAGCAGAAAATTATATTAATTCACTGTGTCACAGGAATGCTTTTAGGCATTCTTTTCAGCCTAGGCAGTCAATGCAGCAGGTGGTCTGCTTTGTTCATTTCCTTTGTTATCACCTTGCTCTCTGGTTCCAGATCAGGCTAATCAAGGTCAAATGCCTTGATGTCCTAGTTTTGGCTTTCATTTATTTACCAAGGATAGAGTAAAGAATGGCTGAGTGAAAGGGCTATGACCAATCTTCTGTACATACTTTAATTGTTCTCAATCTGTGATCCTATCAAAGTTATATTTTATCCTAGTAAAGCATCATTATTTGAATATGTTTATACTTATTATAATGTTTTACCAATAAAATGATCACAACTTGGTGCTAACATATTTTGTTCAGTGCTGCAAGTTGGTAATACCAATGTAATAATATGTAATAATATTCTTGTCACACATCTGCATGCCCCAAATAGCATGTATCTGTATGTGCCTGTGTGTGTGAGTATGTGTGTGTGTGTGTGTGTGTGTGTGTGTGTGTGTGTGTGGAGGGAAAGATACAACACTGGATACTTCAACCAATTCATAAGGAATTCAATGGTCTAGCAGTAAATTGGGACACTCAGGGGAGCAATTTGGAAGAACTACTTAAGATTAAACACTTAGTACTTAACACAACTGTTTTACTGACTAACAGATCATTACCTAGTGGTTGACAAAGTATTTTCACAGCTATACCTGTCAGTCAATTCTACCAGCTCACTTTTTAATTAGCAAATCTTGAAACCACAACCAATTAGGGGTGGAATGGCAAGCAAATGGTAAATTCCATTTTGTTCTCTTTATTGTCTTTAAACTGTTCTACAGTACTTATTTTCTAAGATAATGATGATGAAATAAAAGAATAAGCAACTTTTTTGTTTAGAAAATTAATTCATAACTTATTTTATCACTAGTAAATATAGAAGTACATTATGTATGTGTATGTTTGTGTGTGTGTGAATGTGTATGACCATGCCATTTATTCTTGATATCAAAGTAGAATATTTTTCCATGGTAAAGGAAGGTTAAAGTATCTGTAAGATTTAAGAGATAGATATTAAGATTAACTAAACAGCGTAGCCACAAAGGGGTCTTGATGTTTCCTCTTCTGAAATAATAATACTATTGTAAATGTGGTTTTTAATTTTTTAACATTTCCTTTAGTGCCCTTTAACCAGGTGACTACTGAATAAGTGTATGCATAAAATGTGCGTAAAATTTCTACTTTATGCTTATTTTGAAGTTGGAAAAGCAGGGAAGTAAAGAATTGCTGCAAATTTGAAATTCTCCTTCCTGGGAATATCATCTATTCTTTATTAGATGGATCTCTGGTAGGGACTGAGATCTTGAACTGATTTCTCTAAATTCTGGGTGCAAGGAATCATTAGCTGAATGGTCAAAGATGAATGAGAAAATGCAATGTTTGCCTCAGAATGAGCAGATCTGATTGTCACTGCATACATAAATCTCAGCCACCTAAATTTATTTATAAATTTGAGGACTCCCTTAGAAACACTGTCCAAATCTCAGCTAGATATGTGACATGATCTTGCACTATATCCAGGAGGGTAAAATAACAAAATTTGGGTTAGAGGCAAGTCTAGTTTTATAACTCTATAACTAATTAAATACCTGTACCAAAACTATGATAAAAATTATATTTCAATTAGGAACTAAGGAGGCCTTACCACTTGACTCTGTGCTGCTGAATATGTTTTATCAATGATTTCTCTAGAGATGAAAATGCATGCTTATCTAATAAAATTTGGGAATGATAGAAAGGGCCAACCACTATGTAGAAAGACAGATTTTTTAAAAATTGTTTAAAGATCCAGCACGATTAATTTTTAAATGTTAAAAATGCAAAGTCCTAAATTAGGTGAGAAAAATGATATGTACTAATAGAGAGCAGGAAATGTCTTCTCTGATAAGAACTTACGAAAACATTATCCAGAGTCTTCAGGACTGAAGTGTAGCTCCTGTAGCTACCTCTGGAGTATTCTTAACACAAGTCTCAGACATGCAGCAGCCAGTAGCATGGATTTGGCCTCTCCAGAAGAAATTTCTCGCTGGGATAAGAAATGAGAAGAGAGAGAAATTCAAGTTACACAGAGATGTTGAGAAGAACAGGAGAGTGTTAAAGGTGCTTCTATCAGAAGGCATCTATTGTTGCAGTAAGATAAGACTGTAATTAATCTAACAACCAATGTAATCAAATCAAATTGTATTTAATATTTTAAAAGTCAATTGTTCTATTTATTTTATACCAAGAAAGAAAAACAAAATGGGATGTAATGATATAGAAGCATCATCTCTGAAATTTGCTTTTCAAATATTGAGATGGCTTATTTCAACTCTTTTTTTACTGCCATTGGTTATTTATTTCTTATTATGATTCCATAAAATAAATGTGGATGGATTTGTAATATAGGTGAGAAAATATGCAGAGAGAACTCTCTATTCTCATCGTATCAGCCAAATCCAAGTTTTTTTCCACAGTCTATTTCAGTTTGATGGTGGGATTTCTATTTACCCCATTTGTTTCCTGCTCTCATGGGCAGGATCCCAAATTTTATTTGGTCCACAATGTAACTAGGTTAGATGATGGGAGGATGGAGGATATTACCACAGAGCTGTCATGAGTATCTTTACATTCCTGTTTCTGAAGAATTAATCCATAATTGTTTTAAAATTATAAACGTAATTACATTGTCATTAAATTGTCTATTGATGAAGCAACCTATAGAAACAATAAAAATAATATAGTTGATCCAAGAACAATTTCTTGACTGACTCAAAATGATATTTTTCAAAAACTTAAGAACACAAATAAGCTGATTATTAACTTTTTCCTCAACTGAGGGTAAACATAAGGCTGCTGCTGGTGGCGTTGCGTTTTTAGGTTCAAAGGTGATCCTGTGAGCAATGATTTCCAATGTGGATAAATGCAGCTGAAGAGACTGATATGTGACCTTTACTTTCCAAATCAAGTGCATGTGTAATCTGCCCACGGTTAATGCCTGCATCCATATTCAGGAGAGACATCGACTCCCCTTGGCCCTGGCCCTGGGCCTAAGTGTTTCTATGAATACTGAGACGGCAACCCACAAAGGCTTTGAAACAAGCCAGCTCACAGAGCTGCACTCAACTTCCCCAGTAAAAACACAATCTGTGAACATGCTTTAAAAAATACTTTTCATTGCCTTCCTCAGATCATCATCATCCTGGTTTGGACAGCAGCATTTCAAGCAAAGTGCTTTTGTTCTCTTTAGAATGATAATGCTCTCTGCAAATGCTTATCAATTATTGACAGCCTTTGTTATATTCTTAGAAGTAATGCCACAATAAGCAGTGTTACTAACTTATGACATCCCTTTTCATTACCCATGATTGAACGATTCCCACACATTTTAAACTCCAAATAAGGAGGTGGGGTAGGGGGCTGCAAAAAGAAAGACAACCCACATACAGATTTCACCTCACTAACGACTTAATTGGCATCACCCCTGGGGTGAAATGTTGTAACACCCTACAACCATTTATGACAGGAAGTGAAAATTCCATATCCAATTGGAGCTACAGGGATAATTTAGGGAGGCAGAATGCAATTATCCAATTAGGAATTTAGCCAGAACAGAAAGGTTAATCCCCCTTAGTCCTTTCAAAAGAGCCCATGGGATCTTTAATGACGACAAGGGGTCAGGACCTGTGTTTTACAACTCAAGCCAAAAAATTATTCAGACTTCTCTCTCACTTTCTGAAAAACCGGGAGGCTCAATCTACCAAATTTCAAAAGAAATATTCTCCAATATCAGAACTTTTCAGAATTTGCAGATTTCCCATATTATCCACTCTAGGTTGTGAAACCACAGTATAAGTTGGTTTAGCTTGAAAAGCAAGTTTAGTATTTGGCTAACAATGATTCTGTGGCATGGGATGCTTTCCTGCACAGAAGACAGAGAATGGCATGGAGTTGGATGCTGACTCAGAGGTTTGGAATGCGCCATTGATGCCTGGCTGGGCTCCAGCTTTTGGCTTAGAATCTGCCAACTTGGCAGGCTGGGGAATTTGCTGTGGCAATTTTTCAAAATGGGAAGAATCAGTCCAAGGAGAGATTGTTTCTACATTTTAACTACCAGGACAAGTGACAGGGTCCTCTCTAACAAACAG
The DNA here is from genome assembly GCF_009828535.3 of Hylobates moloch. Classification (NCBI taxonomy): domain Eukaryota; kingdom Metazoa; phylum Chordata; class Mammalia; order Primates; family Hylobatidae; genus Hylobates; species Hylobates moloch. The sequence goes on along the minus strand of NW_026652290.1, from coordinate 39,094,032 downwards.
TCTGGCCCAAGACAGAAAGAGAGGTTAGGCTCAAAGGAGAACCGACAGCCTATTTGCAAGAACCTCTTGTACAAGTAATATACCTTTTGGGCATTCATTCCAAAGTTCCAGCCAAAGGAAATATGAATTACAAATTTCAGTCTGGGAGGCACAGAACACAGACCTGCCGGATGCAACAACAAATGGTACTTTTCAGGTCTTCCTATTAGACAGACAGTTATGTCATGGATATTTAGAAGTGAAGCAATTTTTCTTTGGATGTCAGCCAATACAGGATCATTAAACAGAGCTTTTTGGATTCTCAAGTCTAATATGTCTATAGAGAGAGAGAAAAAAAAAGTTTTCAGTTAGTAACCAACTATAGATTTGCCATATTACTCTTTTAATTCTTCAGACTTTAATTCCCTTGATAAATTCCAACTGACACAAATATTTTGATGAAACTTGTAGAATGTCCTCAAATATTGTTTAATTTTCTACAAATTTCAATTTGTCCCAATGACCTACAGAATAATTTTCTTATAAAACTTAAAAAGATAACTTGTAAAAAATTTAGGCAATGTATCAAAGCAGGAATTAGAGGACTTTAGTTAGCTTTTGTGAATCAATAGAAATTAATACAACCATATCAATGTGTAATACAATCAGGTTACAGCACTGCTACTTACATATCAGATTGAAATTGATATTGAATTAGCATTAGAAAATGCTTCAATCTCTGTCTTCATCAGAACTTTTAAAAATTTTATATCACCTTATAGACAATATTGTTGATTTTGGTTTTTTATTAAGTTTTCCGAGAAGGCAAACATTTTATATGTGGTAATTTAAAAACATCTAAACAATGATTTCTAAAGAAAATGAAAAAATATTCTGTATACATTTGGAAAGCAAGTTTCTGCTCCTTGTACAATATTACATATTGAGTGGTTAAATTTACACTGAAAATAAAATGATAAAATATTATTAACTAAAAGAATAAAATAAATAACCTGAGATGCCCAATAATATTAGTTCCTTTAGAATGCTTTTGTTTTCTCTTAAAATATTTAATTTTATAGAACCTAATGATATCCGAGGAGTCAAAATCTAACATCCATATGCAATTCCAGCATATGTAGGCACATCTTTTCTAAAATAGTTGAGTTATTGCATTATCTGTTGTTAAAGTGGATTTATTCTATTCTGCTACTTTCAAGAAGATGACCATCTACATCATTTTATGGTTTCAAAGCAAATGTTCACTGTTTTTTTCAATTTTATTGGATGAGGGAGGGGAAGATAGTTTTCTAATGACAATGATATCTAAGATGTCAAGGATACAAGTTTTAGAATGTAGATTTTGCACCCTAGTTAAGAAGGCTTTATCCAAAAGAAAGGCAGTGACAAATGCTAACAAAGATGTGGAGAACAGGGAACACTTCTACCCTATTGGTAGGAGTGTAAATTAGTACAACCACTATTGAAAACAGTTGGGTGGTTTCTCAAAAAACTAAAAATAGAGCTACCATATGATCTAGTAAGCTTACTACTAAATATATACCCCCAAAGAAAGGAAATCAGTATATCGAAGAGATTTGCACTCCCATGTTTATTGCAGCACCTTTCACAATACCCAAAAGTTGAAAGCAACCTAAATATCCATCAACAGGTTAATGGGTAAAGAGAATGTAGTACATATACACAACGGAGTACTATTCAGCCATAAAAGGAATGAGATCCTGTCATTTGTAACAACATGGATGGAACTGGGCGTCATTAAGTTAAGTGAAATAAGCCAGGCACAGAAATGTAAACTTCACATGTTCTCACTTATTTGTGTGGGCTAAAACTTAAAGCAATTGAACTAATGGAGATAGACAGTAGAAGGATGGCTACCAGAGACTAGGAAGGGTAGTGGCAGGGGGTGGAAAGAGGGGATGGTTAATTAATACGAAAATATAATTAGATGGAATTAATAACATCTAGTATTTGGTAGCACTACAGGGGGACTACAGTTAACAGTAATTTATTGTGTATTTTAAAATAACAAGAAGAGTATAATTGGGTTGTTTGTAACACAAAGAAAAGATAAATACTGGAAGTAATGAATACCCCATTTACTCAGATATAATTTTTTGCATTGTATGCCTATATCCAAATATTTTAGGTACCCCATAAATATATACACCAACTATGTATCCCCAAACATTAAAAATGGAAAAAATACAGATTTATAATTATTGAGGTATAGCAAGACCAACAGATCAGGAGGTGATTGCCACTGAAAAGATAGTTTACTACTCACAGCTTGCAGGAGGAAGGGGCACATCATATAGGTCCACTGGGAGTATCACCAGGATCCTTCAGGGCTCAGGAGTTGTAAGGAGGGCAAAACACAAGCAAGAGCCATTGTTGCAGTTTCTCTGGAAAGGAATAGAGGAGGCAAGGAAAGCAGGCTAAGAATTAGCTAGTTGAATAATTTCAGCAGGCTGTGGCTAATAGATGTGTCCCTAATTGTCAAGTACCTGGCCCCGGGGTGGTTAGGGCAGAGGAATAGAGCCCCAGAACGGGAGAGCCCAGTAGAAAAGGTGGTTGGGGATATGGACTCTGAATTTGTCAGTTTGCATTTGAAAGGCACACTCACAGGGCTGTCATTTACTGCCTCTAGAAATTGACTAGCCCTGGGTGGGACCATCTCTCCAGGATCTGCAAGTCTCCTGATACAAAAGCACCAGAAATGCAGAAACTAAAAGAACGTGATTAATACAATAGACTTTTCATTTTGTTTTAAGGCAGTGTGGCAATCAAAAAGCTTTTTTCAGTTTGCCCGGTATGTACTCATTTTCTTTAATGCATGCCCATTTTCTGTTGATTGAGCCATAAGTGTAAAAATTGTTTAACATCTGCTTATGTAATGAAGTCACCCCTTCATTGGAATATCTTTTCTTTGGAGTTAGCCAGACACCAAATCAAATCCCGCTTTTGCCCATTTTCATTTGGGTAATTACGCATAAATTACTTGTCCAAGACACAGTTTCTTCATTTGTTAAAAAATTATTTTATCTCTTAATTTGAAGATAAAATGTGAAAATGCCTGTATAGTGCCCAGAGTTCAGAAAGTGCTCAATGAAAATTCTTACTCTAATTATTCTTTACAAATTGATAAACTGAAGCCACTAAGATTCTAAGTAGTCAATAAGATTGCTTTTAGCTTATTCAAATTTGTTCCTTTATATTTTTCTAGAGTTGCCCTAACCATTTTATAGGAAAACCTTACTATATCAGATGTTAAGGGGCCCAGTTAACGACAGGTACACCTTAACTGCTGGAAACCACCTTTACCATTGGATGGTGGACCTCTATAGAAAACAAGGACCAACATCACTGATTATTAGAGAAATGTAAATCAAAACTACTGTGAGATACCATCTCACGCTTGTCAGAATTGTGATTATTAAAAAGTCAAGAGACAGCAGATGCTGCCGAAGCTGTGGAGAAATAGGAATGTTTTCACACTATTGATGGGTGTATTAGTCTGTTTTCACACTGTAGATAAAGACATACCCGAGACTGGGTAATTTATGAAGAAAAAGAGGTTTAATGGACTCACAGTTCCACATGACTGGGGAGGCCTCACAATCATGGCAGAAGGTGAAAGGCCTGTCTTACATGGCGCAGGTAAAAGGGCTTATACAGGGGAACTCCCATTTATAAAACCATCAGATCTCATGAGACTTATTCACTACCATGAGAACAGTATGGGGTAAATCACTACCATGATCCTATTATCTCCTACTGGGTCTCTCCCACGACATGTGGGAATTATGGAAGCTACAATTCAAGATGATATTTGGGTGGCAACATAGCCATACCATATCATTCTGCCCTTGGCCCCTCCCAAATCTCATGTCCTCACATTTCAAACCCAGTTATGCCTTCCCAGCAGTTCCTCAAAGTCTTAACTAATTTCAGCATTAACTCAAAAGTCCACAGTCCAAAGTCTCATCTGAAACAAGATAAGACCTGTGAACCTGTATGTAAAATCAAAAGCAAATTAACTACTTCTTAAAGTGGGGGTACAGGCATTGGGTAAATAAACCCATTCCAAATGTGAGAAACTGGGCAAAACAAAGGGGCTACAGACCCCATGCAAGGCCGAAATCTAGCAGGGCAGCCAAATCTTAAAGTTCTGAAATGATCTCCTTTGACTCCATGTCTCACATCCAGGTCATACTGATGCAAGAGGGGGCCTGCAATTTGCCATGGCTTTGGGCAGCTCCACCCCCATGCCTCTGCAGGGTACAGCTCCCCTCCTGGCTGCTTTCACCAGCTGGCATTGAGTGTCTGCAGCTTTTCTAGGTGCACAGAGCAAGCTGTCCACGGATCTACCATTCCATTCTGGTGTCTGGAGGACAGTGGCCCTCTTCTCACAGCTCCACTTGCAAGTGCCCCAGTGTTGACTCTGTGTGGGGGTTCCAATCCAGCATTTCTTTTCCTCACTGCCCTAGCAGAGGTTCTCCATGAGGCCCCACTCCTGCAGCAAACTTCTGCTTGGACATCCAGGCATTTCTATACATACTCTGAAATCTAGGCTGAGGTCCTCAAACCTCAATTCTTGACTTCTGTGCATCCGCATACTCAACATCACATGAAAGCTGCCAAGACTTGGGATTTGCACCCTCTGAAGCCATTGTCCAACCTGTACTGTAGCCCTTTTAAGCCATAGCTGGAGCAGCTAGAATGCAGGGCACCACGTCTCTAGGCTCCACACAGCAGGGTGGCCCTGGGCCCAGCCCACCAAACCATTTTTTTCTTCCTCAGCCTCTGGACCTGTGATGGGAGGGTCTGCCACAAAGGTCTCTGACATGCCCTGGAGACAATTTCTGCATTGTCTTGGTGTTTGGCTCCCCATTACTTATGCAAATTTCTGTAGCAGGCTTGAATTTCTCCACAGAAAATGGGTTTTTCTTTTCTATTGCATTGTCAGGGTACAAATTTTTCAAGCTTTTATGCTCTACTTCCTCTCGGAAACTTTGCTGCTTTGAAATTTCTTCTACCAGATACCCTAAATCATCTTTCTCAAGTTTAAAGTTCCACAGATCTGTAGGGCAGGAGCAAAATGCCACCAGTCTCTTTGCATAGCAACAGTGACCTTGGCCGGGTGTGGTGGCTCACACCTGTAATCCTAGCACCTTGGGAGGCCAAGGTGGGTGGATCACCTGAGGTCAGGAGTTTGAGATCTGCCTGGCCAACATGGTGAAACCCCGTCTCTACTAAAAATGCAAAAATTAGCTGGGCATGGTGGCACATGACTTTAATTCCAGCTATTTGTGAGGCTGAGGAAGGACAGTTGCTTGAATCTGGGAGGCGGAGGTTGCAATGAGCCAAGATCATGCCACTGCACTCCAGCCTGGGAAACTGAGTGAGACTCCATCCCCTCCACCAAAAAAAAAAGAGTGACCTTTACTCCAGTTCCCAACAAGTTCCTCATCTCCATCTGAGACCACCTCAGCCTGGATCTTATTGTCCATATCACTATCAGCCTTTTGGTCAAAGCCATTTAACCAGTCTATAGGAAGTTCCAAACTTTCTCACATCTTCCTGTCTTCTTCTGAGTCCTCCAAACTCTTCCAACCTCTGCCAGACCCAGTCCCAAAGTCACTTCCACACTTTCAGGTCTCTACAGCAGCTCCCCACAGTATCGGTACCAATTTGCTCTTAGTCCATTTTCATGCTGCTGATAAAGACATACTTGAGACTTGTTAATTTATAAGGAAAAAGAGGTTTAGTGGACTCAGTTTCACATGGCTGAGAGGCCCCAGAATCATTCCAGAAAACGAAAGACACATCGTACGTGACTGCACAGGGGAACTCCCATTTATAAAACCATCAGCTCTCCTGAGACTTATTTACTACCATGAAAACAGTATAGGGGAAACTGCCTCACGATTCAATTTTCTCTCACTGGGTCTCTCCCACAACACGTGGGTATAATGGGAGCTACAATTCAAGATGAGATTTGGGTGGGGACACAGCCAAGCCATATCAGTGGGAATGTAAATTTGTCCCACCATTGTGGAAGACAGTGTGGTAATTCTTCAAAACCTAGAATCAGAAATACCATTTGACCCAGCAATTCCATTACTGTGTATATACACAAAGGAATATAAATTATTCTATTAAAAAGATACTTGCATGCGTATGTTCTATACAGCACTATTCTCAGTAGCAAAGACATGGAATCAACCCAAATGCCCATCAATGATACACTGGATAAAGAGTATGTGGTATATATATATACACTATGGAACACTATGCAGCCATAAAAAGGAATGAGATCACGTCCTTTGCCGGGACATGGATGGAGCTGGGGGCCATTATCCTCAGCAAACTAACACAGGAAACAGAAAACCAAACACTGCCATGTTCTCATTTATAAGTGGGAGCTGAACAATGAGAACACGTGAACACACGGGGAAGGAACAACACACACTGGGACCTGTCAGGTAGGAGGAGGGTAGGGAGAGCATCAGGATAAATAGCAAATGCATGTGGGGTTTAATATCTAGGTGATGGGTTAATAGGTGCACCAAACCACTGTGGCACACGTTTACCTATGTAACAAACCTCTACATCTTACACATGTATCCCAGAACTTAAAATATAATAAATTTTAAAAAAAGAAAATGAGGGCCAGAAAGTCTGTATGAATGCAGAAAAGAATGTTGGGGGTATATAGCAAAAGGATTATGTAGCAACTAGTGGGAAGTGGACTGAGAGGCTAGGTAAACTCATAGTCATCGTACAAGACTGTCTAACGAGAGTGAGCCAAGTTGTTGAAAGCACTTAGGAACAAAAACATAGTAACTTCTTTATGTATACTCATCAAATTAAACAAGATTAGTTAATATATTTGTAAAACTCTTTGATAATATCATTTTTATTTTCTTAAACATAATTATGCTTACATATTTTTAAATGTATGTATGTTAAAAAGAATTATTTTATAATACAATTTTTAAAGGTAAAATGTAAGTAATTTTTTTACTTCCTCCTTTATTTAAAGAATGGAAACTTCAAATACAGAAATACAAGTATGTCTTTCAGAATCAGAATTGGGATAAGTGGAAGATCTTATTCTCAACCGTTTCATATAGAGTTAAAACATTTAGATTCTTAATTAGTTTTCTCAACATTCCATATTCTTCCCCAATCCTGAACTGATCTATACCTGACTTCTGCATTTCATCACAGGTCACATCAAGTTTCTGCTGTGTAAAACTCTGCTCTCTTACAGAAGGAGAGGTCCTAGCTGTAACTATTTTCTCAAATTTCTCTGAGAATGGCACCTCCAGAAAAAAGAAAATCATAATTTTTCTCTAAGTATTGAAAACTCTATAGTACCACGAAATAGGACCTTCTACGGTTTAAAATAAATATTTGTTTTTTTCTAGCCCTGTAGCTTAATGAATGCCTGACTCCAGTGACAGACCATAATTATCCAAATCTCTCATTTATGAATATGGAATATAAATATGCTAAATTGATTATGTCATGAATAGACTTCTTTTTTGCATAACAATGTTTGGAGTTTCTCACCTTTCTCCTCGCCTTCTTGTTCGTCCTTAAATGTAGCCTGGAGGTTTCCTATCTATTCCATATAACTAAAAGAGTAATAGTTTATTTAGGAAAGGGTCTCAAGCGGTCTGAGGTTAGCAATGGCAGATGTGAAGAAAATGAAGAAGAATGGAAGGGAATACGGATGCATTTCCTCACGCTTTCCAAGACCGTGCAGTGGGGAAGGTCCAAGTAACCAGCTCTGTGGCATGTGTCATTTCCTAGTTAAGTCAATATCAACTCCGAATGATTCTCAAAAAGCACATGTTGAAGTGGTACAGACAAAAATGAAAGCCTGAAAGGATTTCCACGTCACTGTCAAATAATAATTAAAAAAAACACTTCTGCAGAAAAAATAGTTTATTCAGGTTCTTTGTATGAATGAAAAATGCACTTATATACTTTTATTAAATCTCTGAGATTTGGGAAAATTGTTTGTTTACACAGATAGATCTAATTACCCAATTATTGAAACTATTAACACCTCATCTTCAAGTATCATTAGAGAAGGTAGGGTATAAATATTTTCCATCTGTCTGGCACCATGAATTGGAGTTCTGGATCTCTTCTTCCAAGGGTATCTTTTTCCAAGAGAATATACCAGTACCATTTTACTTCCAATATATGGAGGTGGACAAAAGCCTTACTCTCCATTAAGTCCCCAGCACCCAATAGAGTATCCTAAATATTCACTAAAAAAAAAAAAAAAAAAAAAAAAAAAAAAAATGAATCTAACCATTCTGTTTTTAAGGCAAAATGTACCTCAGTTTTGCAAACATATCAAATAAACACTGGTATTAATGAGCAGCAGCTACACTGAAGAATAGATGCTGGTTACATACCCTGGAGGGTACACCTTCCCTAACTATTTAATGGAATTAAAAGCTGAAACCACTGGCCCATGACTATTACTTTGTTAGCAGGTGTCTAACTATGGATTCAAATTCTTTCATGCACATAAGATTGTTGCAATTTCTAATTTCCTCTTCTGTCAGCTTTGAAAATAAAACTCTTTATATCTTGCCTTGGTCTATAATTATTTAAATCAATTTCTAAATTCAGTGATATGAAGTTTTGCAAAATATAACTTAGCAATCTTGTAATATCTGTAAAATTATTGAGATATCATCATTTTATTACTGATGTTACTTATTTGTTCCTTGCTTTTTCTTGCTAGGAGTTTATCAGTTTTTGGACAGTATTAAGTTTCTATAAGACATGATGGTTTTGTATTTCATTAAATTCTGCTCTTAATTACTATTTTTTATTTTACTCTACCAGTTTAATTTGCTGTTCTTATTCAAGATGGATGTTTTCAGTTTTTCTCCTTATAATTCATTCATATGTAAATATAGCTTAAGCTGCATCATAAGTTTGAAAGTTTTTGATATTATTTAGTTCTAAGTATTTTATAATTTTCATTATATGGAATTCCAGAATATGATTTCTTCTTTGACTTTTGCCTAATTTCCTAACATTGGCATTTTCTAGTTATTTTTATACTGGTTTCCAGTTTAATATTTTAATGTCCAGAGAATGTAACCTGTATGATTTTAATCTTTAAAATCTGTTTAGATTTGCATTGTGGACTAGCAAATCATCAATTTTATGTGTTTTGTGTTTTCTGAAATTTAGAGACATAATTCCACATATGTTAACGGGTTCATGCTTTGTAATGACATTATTGAAATCCATATTTCCAATGACATTTTCTCTGCAATTCTTTGTAAGTATATTAAACATTTCTCATTATGTTATAGTTTACTTTGTTTTACATTTGTAAATTTTTGCTTGACGTGTGTTGAGGTTGGGTTAGTTAGGCCCATGTAAAGTTTGAATTCTGACATTTTTCTGATAAATTGAAATTCTGTCATTATTAAATGCTCCCCTTTATCTCTGGTAATGCGTTTTGCATTATAGCATACTTTGACTCAAATAAATATACATATATCAGCTTTCAGTGATTCCTTATTATACTATCAATACCTCCACTATTTTTCAATTCTTAGGCTGAAAATGATGTTTGCAAAGGTCATATGAGTTGAATCTTTATACCTTCTTTCTTTCTAAAGTCCAATCTGCTAATCCTTGTATTTTTGTCTATTGAATTTCTAGTTGTTTTACTTAATGGAATCATTGACGTGTTTGAAATGTATTTGCCACATTTCTATATTTCTATTCTCCTGTCCTTCCATGATCTGTTCCATTTTGTTGTATTTGTTTGAATTGCTGAAGTTTTTTTGTTTGTTTGGTTTGATTTGGTCTGTTTTTTTGAGATGGAGTCTCACTCTCTCGACCAGGCTGGAGTTCGGTGGTGCAATCTAGGCTCACTGCAACCTCCGCTTCCTGGGTTCAGGCAATTCTCCTGCCTCAGCCTCCCGAGTAGCTGTGATTACAGATGTATGCCACCATGCCTGATAATTTTTGTATTTTTATTAGAGACAGGGTTTCACCGTGTTGGCCAGGCTGGTCTCAAAATCCCAACCTCAAGCGATCCACCCGCCTCGACCTCCCCAGCTGCTGGGATTACAGGTGTGAACCACCGCACCAGGCTGAAGTTTTAAAAATATTATTCCACATCCCTTTTATTAGTTTATTAATAAACTACATATACTATTCTTTTAATAGCTTATCTTCCTAGAGCCTAGTTCTAATATGCATTATTACTTATTAAAATCTACCATGAATTGTTTTACTACTTTTTGTACAGAGAAAAGATCTTAATACTTTTTCATTTTAACTAACCACTTCCTGATATGTATGCTGTGTTGTTTTCTATCATGTTATTTTTGACATTATTATTGTCTACAACAGATATTTTCATTTAGATTAAGCCACATACCTTTAGTCTTCCTACCTCTCTGAACTTTCATATTGGATCATCTTCCTTTTTGCAGAAGATTACCTTTAGTGAGGCTGTGCTTGTGACAAATCATTTCCATTTTAGTTTGTCTGAAAATGTTTTTATTTTACTTCCAGTTTTAAATACTATTTTTTGGCTAAATATAGAATTCTAAGTTAAAATTTATTTTCCTTCTGCATGAAAAGGGAAGAGAGTGGATATTGTTGCTATTATTGAAGGTAATATCCTGTGTTTCTCTTGCTGTGGTAAAAATTTATTCTTTATCACTTATTTTCACAAATAAAAGATACAGAAAATTTATTTTTGTAAGTCTACTTGGGTTTTTTTTGCACTTTTCTTGATTTATAATGGTTTATGAATCAAAAGCTTGAAGAATTCATCATTTCTGAAATTTGCTCAACAATTACAGTCCCAAATGCTCTATCTGTCTCACTCTCCTCCTCTTCCGGACCCAAATTATATGTATGTAGGAGCTTCTGACCATATCTCAAGGTATCTATTGCATAGTTTAATAAAATATTCTTAACTTTATTGTTGATTCCAGGTACATATTTTTTTACCTATCTGCCAACCAACTCTTCATCTCTATTTATTTTGTAATTTTAGCTATTGCATATTTTAATTCTAGAATTTTTCCTTTTTCTATAATTTATACTCTGACAAAATTTTTGATGGTTTTAACGTTTTATTTTACATAGTAGTTTGAGTTGTTTTAAGGTCTCTGATCTTACTTCCTATTCTCGAACTCTGTGCCTGTTTCAATGGTTTGTTGTTTCACTTTAAGTCGTGTCTTCTCTTATGTGTGGTGATTTTTTTATTGAGAGCTAGGCATTGCATATGATAATTTTTAGAGTTGATTAAAAGTTTTGGATAACACTTTCTTTATGCAGAAATGATTGACTTTTGCCTAGAGTCAATAATATTTTCAGAGATCATTTTAATCCAATAGGGATTGAGATGTTTGGCAGCCAGACTTTCATTACTGTAAGCTCTGGTCTCTTTCTGGGTTAGCCTTATTCCTAGGAACTAGTGGCACTTTCTGCTCAGTATGTCTGGATTTCCAGGCTCTCTTGAAAGCTAGTTTCTACTTGTGTTCAGCCAATAAGAGATAGTGCAACATCAGAAGCATGGCAGACTAGAAGATTTTCTTATCTCTATCTTTCTCTGTTTATGGCAGATTCACTGGAAGTGGCTTCATTCGATTGTAAACTAAGCTATGTTCAGGTAGCCCCGCTTGATCTTCTGCTGGTCCCATCGATTGTTCCTCCATGGTTCCAAGCCAGCACGGGTAGCCCCTGCTCCATTGTTCCATTCCTGCCTAGGTGGTCAGGTGTCAACCACAGTGCTCTGCATGCAAGGTCTAAGCATGTCTGTCCCTTTATCACATTCTATAACTGGTATCAGTTGCACCAGCCCTGCTTCCTGGTTTCTGGGAATAGAACCTGCTTGATGCTGTTATGTTTGCTCTAGACGCTCTGCTGCTAGTAATCTCTGAGTTACCACATCTTTAAGCCCTTCCAACACTTAGTACCTAGTATAGTTTAAGTTTTGGGGACAGAACCTGAATGTTAACACTTGGCAATATTCTACAGAGCAATTAGTTATGAGACTGGACTTGGAGGTTAATTGCTTAGAACACAAAAGCTTGAATTGTGTTTCTATCTTTGCACAGTAACAATGAGTTTAGTTTTCTAAATACAGACAATGAATAGAAAATAGCTATGCTCAGAAAAGTGACACAAAAAGCAGGATTTACACAGGAATGGCTTGGAGAGTCTTCCATACTGATACGATTTGGCTGTGTCCCCACCCAAATCTCATCTTGAATTGTAGCTCCCATAATTCCCATGTGTTGTGGGAGGTACCCAGTGGAAGATAATTGAGTCATGAGGGCTATTTCCCCCATGCTAGTCTCATGATAGTGAATAAGACTCGTGAGATCTGATGGCTTTTTAAGGGGAAAGCCCTTTCGCTTGGCTCTCATTCTATCTCTTGCCTGCTGCCATGTAAGACATGCCTTTCACTTTCCACCGTGACTGTGTGACCTCCCCAGCCACATGGAACTGTGAGTCCATTAAACCTCTTTTCCTTTGTAAATCATCCCATCTTCAGTATGTCTTTATCACCAAGGTGAAAATAGGCTAATACACCTATCTCTACAAATCTTATCCAGATTCCTGACCAGCCTACAGCTTTCACCTGATATTCTTGATTTATACTATATAAAAACAAAAACTGAGGCCAATAAGAATGAACTGCCTCAATGCCTGTCTGCATCAAATCACACTACTTCTTTATGTATCCTGTGTTCCAAGCCAACCATCCCATCTCTCTTATGATTCCTTTCTCCCCTCAAGCTTTTCAGAAAGTTTGCTTAATTGGCTCTTCTCAGCTACATTTATATCTCAGAGCTCTTAATATAGAAATGTGACAGGCAGAATGGCCCCCCCAAAGGGGTCCACACATAATTTCCAGAACCTGTGAGTATATACCTTACATGGCAAAAAAGACTTTGCAGATGGAATTGTAATTACAGAGTTTAAAATAGAGAAATTGTCCTGGATTAATCAGATGGGGCAATCTAATCACATGAGCAGGAGGTATGAGGCAGAAAGAGAGAGTCAGAGAGATTCAAAACATGAGAGACACGTGACACACCTTTTCTGGTTTGAAGATGAAAGGGAGAAAATGACAGGAAATGCGTGTGACTTCAAGAAGCTGAGAGACTCTCAGCTGTCAGGCAGTAGGGAAACAGGGATGTGAGTTCTAGAGCCACCAGACATGGAATTCTGCCAACAATATCCAGCAGCTTGGATGCAGATTCTTCCCTGAACCTCCAAGAAGCAATACAGTTCTGACAACCCACTGATTTTGGCTTTGAGAGACCCTAAGCAGAGGATCACTATATGGTGTCGTTTTTAGACACTAAGTTTGCCACTAAGTTTCATATAATTTGTTATGGCAACAATAAGAAACCAATAGAATAAATGTGAACAATATCGCTATAAAAGGTTTCCATCTTAAGACAAAACCTCTGCTAAACTCAGATCATTTAGCTACCTTCTGATTTTTCTCTTTCCTGTTTTTTCCATCTTTTTTTAAGGTGGAAGACTAAGATCAGATTTTCAGCAGGTCTGCTTTCTCCTGAGGCCTCTCTTCTTGCATAACAGTTTTTTTCTCACTTATATAGAATACATACATTCTCAACTGAATTCACTTAGCTTGTCAATTCAAGTAGATTTTTTAATCAAATTTCATAAAAAATCAAAATTATTCTGTATCAAAATTTGTTTAAAATGTATATGTGCACAGTATTAAATGGTGGCTAAAAGGTAAATTGGAAATTCTTGCTCAATATGGAGCATTTTTCATTATTTAAATAAATGCTTTGTTCTAAATATTATTATTGTGATTTGATGTAATTTTTATTGGATAGAAAGGCCAAATGGAAGAGATTTATCTCCGAGGTTTTGCCAATTAAAATCGTCTGGTCTGGAGGGGTCTTTAGGCAAAGAGCTGGCAGTGAGATGAGGAAAAGTTTCTTTGAACCTGAAAAGGTTGAGCCCAAGTCACTAGGAGGTCTCTGCTGGTCTGCATTAAATTAGCTTCAATGAATGGAAGGAGAGGAGGCTACATTGCAATAGTGAGGAAGGAAAGGGGAGTGTATGGGCTAAATTGTGCACATCACCTCCAAAAATATAGTAACTGTATTTGGAGATAGGAGGTAATTAAGTTTAAATGGGGTTGTGAGGGTGGAGCCTAGTTTAATGGGGTTGGTGTCCTGAAAAGAAGAGGAAAAGACATCAGAGAAATGCGTGCACAGGAGAAAGGCCATGTGGGACACAGCAAGAAGGTGGCCATCCACCTTCTGGTTTGAAGATGAAAGGGAGAAAATGACAGGAAATGCATGTGACTTCAAGCAGAGCTTAAGCAGTAGCTAAAAACTGTAGAACTTCAGAAACTATATTCTATGACAACACGTGGAAACAGCAAATAAGTGTGATATGGTCCAGGGTGGCACATGTTTCGAATATGAGAGAAGTGCTTTTTTCCCCCCATTCATATTTCAGAATGACCAGAGAGAATGCTAGTAATTGAGTTACAAATTAATAAATGGGCCTCCAACTATAACAAGCTGGCTCAGATTGGGAAACAACAAAAAGGATAGATGAATTACTTTTCTACAAATGTGGTGACATATTCAGCCATGATCACTCCTCCCAGGGTACCAAAAAAATGAAATATGACTCACAAGGCTGCACTTAGGATTCATGCCTGCAAAAATTCCCAATGGGCATTAAAATTTTTTTTTCAATGATAATGCTTAACGATACTGTCTTCAGTTACTCAGAATATTTATTTTTATGAAAACATCATTACTTTATGATAAAGAGTAATGATGCCTCTATTAAGATAGAGTAACAGTATTTATGGGGCATCTGCCCTTCGAAGTCTTCAATTCTTCTATCTTCCCTGTAGAGAGCTGTGTGTCCCCTTGAACAGCTGTGGAACAGTTGTACAGGTCACAAGTGTCCTGCCTGGCCTCCCTGGACCATTCAAAGGAAGCAGGAATCAAAACCAATATGTGTATTCTGAGATCTCACACTTCTTCTATCCATCCACAATGTTTCCCAAGGACCATGACATTTTTACCTGCATAGATTTTCTGGAAGAAATATTTCTGGGGGTAAAAGCGGATGCAGAATGAAACTTTTCAAACGATTTCCTTTCAAGATATTTAAATCCACCTGGGGCAAAAACTGTAGGCTTTGGTGGTGAAAATGAACTCTAGGCACAAGTTGTTACCCCCATGCTCTTCTTGTGACAGTGAATGAGCTCTCAAGAGATATGACTGTTTTATAAGAGGCTTTTGCCCCTTTGCTCATCACATCGCTCTCCTGCCCCCCTGTAAAGAGGTGCCTTTGCCATGATTGTAAGTTTCCTGAACCATGCGGAACTGTGAGTCAATTAAAGTCAATTAATCTCTTTTTTTTAATAAATTACCCAGTCTTGGGTATGTGTTTATGAGCAACATAAGAATGGGCTATTACAGACACATCATTTTTTAATTGTAAAAAATCCAAGAAATTTACCTTGTATGGAAATGATCATGAAAGGCAATTTCTCTCCTGCATGCCTTTTCAAAGGGCAAAATAATCTGTGCACTTGGCTGTCTCAGTCTTTAATTCTAAGTAAATATTTATCCAGAGTTTAGGTACAAAAAAGAAGAACCCCTTACTTGGCAGTTGATTTTATGAGGTCTCTCCCTCCCCTCACCCCACTCCTTAAATGTAGGTCTGCTCTTCATATGGTTTGGCTCTGTTTCTCCACCCAAATCTCGTGTTAAATTGTAAGCCCCAACGTTGGGGGAGGGATCGGGTGGGAGGTGATTCGATCATGGGGGCAGACATTCCCGTTGCTGTTCTTGTCATAATGAGAGTTCTCACGAGATCTGGTTGTTTAAAAGTGTGTAGCACTTCCACCTTCACTCTCTCTTCCTCCCGCTCCTGCCATGTAAGACATGCTGGCTTCCCTTTTGCCTTCCACCATGATTGTTAAGTTTCCTGAGGCCTCCCCAGCCATGTTTCCTGTACAGCCTGAGGAACTGTGAGTCAATTAAACTTCTTTTCTTTATAGATTACCCAGGCTCAGCTAGTTCTTTAAGGAGTGTGAGAATGGACTAATATAGCTCTCTTCTTATATTTGATAACAGAAAAGTTGAGAGAAATAAGCATACAAATGCTGAAGAATAAAATGCTTTGTGAAAGGACATGAAGAGGTAGTAATCAATTTGGAATGTCCCAAGGGGATCACTAACTCATTCACTCACTCTGGAATTTCGAAACAACTTCCAAGCCTTTCTGTGGAAAGAAATGCTGGAAGCAGAGCATTTAAGGGCTTAGGAGTCATGCTGTGAGATCTGGCACCCCAATCACATGCCATTCTCAGAGCAGCTTGGGGTGGCAATGGTTAAAGATTTTAGTGAGGCAGGCCCTGGCAGGGCTGCAATCCTGCCATGATGTAGTCTCATTGCATAGAAGTTGGTTGGTTCACAGCAAAGCATCCCAATATGAGGCCACCTAAAAGGCCAATCCATCACCTCCAGCTGGTGTGTGCTGAGCAGGAAAGGTGGGGGGCAGGAGGAATTCCAACAGCTTCCACACTTTGCGCTCTGCACAGCTTATATCCCTCTCCAGGCTGAATTTATGACCTTTCTGTCAGCTGCTTCTTTAATGCATAAGGCTAAATATCAGGGGCATGATTCAGACACTCAAGCACTCGAATGCCTACTACTACTAGGACCACGCAGGGGTGCGCTGACAGTCAGCATGGGATATTATAATTTACGGTCTAGCATTCCGGGTGTCAGGTCATCACTGAGCAGCTGGTATGCTTCATGCCATCTTTCCCTCTTACATTATATATAAAAAAGAGAGGTGCAATGTGTCAGATCCCAAGAGAAGCATGGTATGAGATGAGTAGTACTTTTTAATTTATTATTTTTTTAATTAGTGACTTTTCCATTTTTATGGGAATTGTTTTGTTAATCAAATATGAATCTATTACATAAGGGAACTGTTGCAAGTTTTTTCAGGACCTTCATGTAATCAGGAATATTAAAGTGTTTACTATTAATAAGACATAAAACCTAAAATTCTCCAGACCTTGCAGTCTTTAGGAAAGCAGTATGTGTATAACAGCATAAACGCACATCTCAGTAAACCCTGCTCCTCCCTGCAGGTAGAAAGGATATTCAAGACCATATTACACTTAAGATTTGAAGCGTGGCAGGGTTAATGTCCCAAATGTCGGTCTGGACTTTCTTTCCTGCTTTTAGATCCAGCCCCCTTGCAGACACCTGCTGCCAGGAGGTCTCTGCAGAAGGCGCTTCCCACTGTCACAGCCAATAGCACTCCCTGAGTGCCCATTCAAGGCTTTTGCACCTACTCTGCAGTTGCAAGAGCTCTGTTGGTTCCTGTATCCTTCACTGTGCTGAAACCAGGCTGCTGTCTGAGCAGCAAGGAAAGAGCATCTTCTCCCCCAACTTGCCTTACTTTCTCCCTGGACGTGGAAGCAGAGATGTTGCTATATTCATGCTTATTGAGGTCCCTTGTGAAATGATTTATTCAAGTTCTGACTTTGCCTCCACTCTGAGGACTCACACTCAAGTCCATGGGAATGGTCATCAGACCACTATCTTATACAGACGTTGGGCCATTTTTGTTGTCCTCCCAACCTCTTCCTCTAAACATGCTTTCAAAACTTGATCTTAATTCTCTTTCAGCAGAAAAAAAATGCTAAACCAAGTAAAGCAATGTAAAGGCAGAGAATCCTGAAGTGTGAATCTCATACGCACTCAATGGTCAGTTAAAGCTCGAGTTAAGACTACAGCTGCACCTACATGCTTTTACAAATGATACCACATTTCTGCAAGGTACCATATTTCAAAATATATGACTTATTAAAAGAAATACTCCATGGTCAAATAAATTTGGAACATGTTGCTTTATAAATGTCCTCTTGGATATTTGTAGTACACAAGACACACCTGGGGCACAGAACTGCCGCATAAAATAATTTATTTGACTTTGCTTAAACTTATTTGACAATAGGGTGAGGCATGGTGGCTCATGCCTGTAATCCCAGCTTTCTTTAGGAGGCTGAGGCGGGAAGATCCCTGGAGCCCAGGAATTCAGGAGTTCAAGACTGCAGTGAGCTATGATTGTGTCACTGCACTCCAGCCTGGGTGGCAGAGTGAGACTTCATCTCTTAAAATTGTTTTTTCTTTTTTAAATTAAAAACTTATTTAACAACAGGAATCTTTTCTATTCTTTTCATAATAGTCTAGTTTCTGAGGAACCAGTGTTGCACAGAACAGAATTTGGCAAATAGTACTTTAAAAAATCCTAGGCCAATATTGTCAACAAAAACTTCTGTCCATTACTTACTGAGATAAACTGAGGGAAGTCTAGTGAAGCCTCTGAAGTCATTCACTCTCTTTCTGAATTAATATCAGCCTAGTTTCCCAGTGGGAAGCAGTGAGGGAGGGGGTGCTGCAGCAGACGGGTGTTCCCTGTTGCAGTGTGCGGAGGAAAGTCTAATGTTGCAAGATCCTGCTGCTTTCAAGGGAAACAGACCAGTTTTTGGTGAAATCTCATAATTTTTACATGTTGGTAATTGTATTTAATTTCTTAAAAAGAGAAAGGAAGACATCTTACATGCAGGCACCCTCCTCCCCTCATCAAAAAATAAACTGAACAAAGACATTTTTAAAAACACAGGCACACTTTTGGAGTGAGTCTGACCCATGGCTGACCAGGTTGCATTCTTCTATCTGGTTCACAGTTGGAAATCCAGAGGGGTAAGTAGACAAAAAGAAAAAATTAAAGCTGTGTTCTTAAATTCTGCCTGCTTTTAACCCCTGGATGCAGCCTGCTTATTGAAATAAACAACATAGTCCTTGTCATTATTTTATTACATCCTTGAATTCATAATTTATCTCCAGTGAAAGGGGGAATTATGTGGTAGGTGTTCACAGGCACTTTGATTCTCATGTGAAACGTTTTTATGCTGCTAACATCAAATAATCAATGTTGTAGGCCATGCTCCCCCTGGGAATGTTAAAGATTAATTTTGGGGGGACTACAGCTAAAAAACAGAATTTACTGATGAACTTGGCAATCATGTTATTATTTTAAATGGCTGAATTCCAATACATTATTGTCAAGAATAAAAAGGATTTTATTTTAGAAAATTGTACAATTCAAGGGAAGTCTCAATATTGGTTTGAGTCACCTGGGAGTTTTGTAAAGCCCTGGCAGAAAATGTACATCAAAGGCAATTACCTCTCAATGGTCCATACAGGGCCATCTTTGACAATATTTTCACCATGAATTGCTTGTTTCCACTTTGCCATTCAGCTTTGTACTCTGCCCCCAGGGAGCCCAATTAATACACACACACACATACACACACACACAAACACACAAACACACATAATACATATACACATATGTATATCAATATATTATATATTATACATATATTCCATAAAATAATTTTATTTGATATTGACAAGGGTTATTATTAATCATAGAACCCATTTTAATTTCAACATGAGCTCCTGAATTGTTTGTCACTCTTTATTAGCATATTTTACAATAGACTCTGACTCCCTATGGAATGTATTTATCTTTTACCTTTGTTTCTTCCAGAGAACCTCAATAAAGATGATATCCTTTAAAAAGTATATTTTATTAATATAGCTTGGTTTAGGTTATAGACAGATTTTGCTACATTTTATTTGTGATCTCATTTTGGAAAGGTTTATACCTGACAAGTTAACTATAATTTTAGTTTTTATAAATTGCATTATTTTTGACATTCTAGTGGTTAATTTTAAAGAAATGCTTTCCTTTTAACAAGGATAAATCCATTCTGAATATATCTGTACTAAGAGTCTGGATTTCACAAAATGAATTTATTGAGTGGGACACAAATATATTTGATAGATACCTGAACTGTATTGTGGTAATATTTGCCCTTGATTTAATGATTCTTCAGTTCATTCTCTGTTTTCTCTACAATTTAAGAAAAAGAGATTTCTGAAAGAGCAGAAATTATCAGCATCCCCTATCTACTTTTCAGGGGAATAAAGAGTTTTGTTTTGTTTTTGTTTTTGTTTTTTTTCAATCTAGAAGACATCAAAGAAGCAGTCAGGCAAGGGGAAGAGAGTGGTTGGCACAGTTAAGAAAGGATGGGAAGAGGCAGATTTTTGGCAGAACTGAATGTGTTAATCTGCAGTGAAATTAGCGATTTAAAAAAGTATTTCTCAGCTGCACATCTGAAAAAAAAATTTATGGGTCTAATTTTCCTTTGGAAATTTAAAATCTTACAAACTCGTAAGATATAATTATCCAAGTTTTTCCACCCCACACTCACCATGCCCACAGAAAGGAGTGGGAATTATGTATGGATGTAAATGGGATGACTACTGCAAAGAATTTAGAAACATTTCAATAAACATACTTGCAAATATTTTCGGTATTTTAAAAAAGTAGGACACATATGTTAAACTCAAGGGAAGAGGGCCTAAAAGGGAATCTCCAAGTGCACAGTTTGCTTCTATATTTGTGTGAACCATTTGGTTAAGTATTTTACAAAATATCTACACTTTATTTTCCAGTCCTTCTGGAATTTTCAAAATACTGTATATCCTACAATAGACTTTTCAACATATGTGTAAGCTGTAGTGTGAAAATAATTGTGGAAATAATTCTAGATCTATATAATTCCACAACCTACTTGCCTTGAATTGGCTGCATGTGTTTTTCATGTAAGTATGCATAGAAAATGTTGAAGTGTTTCACACAAAACTCGTTTAGATCTAAAAGCATCTCTGTGATTGGTGAGGCTTTGCCAACCCTAAGGAAATTAGCAAAGATAACATTTAATAACATCAACCAAGAGAGCTCTTCCTTCATCAGATTTCTTTAAAATGTTTAAAAGTTTGGGTGAAATATAGAGATGTTTAGATCAAACACTCATACCTTAAGATATTTGATTGTAGAGAATGCTCTGCACACTTAGGTTTTCAAAAAAATAATTATTTAATGACATTTCTAGAAAAAGAGAAATATTGCTAGGAAATGGTACTTTCTATTCCATCCCTCATTAGGAAAAATCTTTCTCCATTTCTGGGGTCCACCTATACTTCTGTTCTCAAAAGTTACTGAGAGTAGTTTTAAAATAGCCGAGGCTCTTTTTTTAACCTTCTTTTCCCTAAATCTCCTCCTCCTCCAGCTTTTCTTTTCCCATTTAAGATGTTATAAAAATTATCAAAGAAAAAACTAGCACTCAGCAGAACTATACACATGTGGGTGCTAAATAAATACTTTTGATGATGATGAATGTTGGCAATTCTCCATGGAAGAAAGACCTTACACAAAAGATGTTATAATTATAATGTTTAAATGATTATGCTGTAATTATTATGTTAAAAATCTCCCATGCTCTCCGAACTGCTCGGTGGTGGCAGGGCTGTGACATTCCCATTCAACCTCATCTTATTGCTAAGGCACTTGCCACCTTTGCATGCCATGGAAAAACAGTGGCTTGGCCAACTCAGGGCAGACCTGGGCAACGGAGGGAGCTCCTGGAGGGCTCTGCTCTCTCCCTTCCTCTTCCCACACTCTGCAAGTCTCCTGGCCACCAAAGGATCCCATTTTCCTAATTCTGCTCCAGGGTTTTATCTTTATTCTAACCACCCGCATGAAAAGATCTCATCAAGTTCCTTCATATCAAGTTTAAATGAGACTCAAAATGTTACCTATCTCTCCTGGGTTAGGTAACTTTGCACAGAAAAAAAAAAAAGAATAGAAGTTAAATAAACGAATATCTAATGATGGGACTTTTACCATTAGATGAGGTTCCCTGGAGGAAACCCTTGGAATTCTTGACCAGTTATCTAGCAGTTTCCTGGGATTCAGAGATGCTAACATCTACACATTAGCATCATGATTTTAGAGGTATTCTTTTTTATTTTGCTTTCTTAGGCCCCTACACTGTTGCCTAGATTGAGAATGACAGGCAGGCTGGATGACTTTCATAGACTCTTGAATGCACATTAATGACCTTTTACCATCCTCAGAGCCTTCTTCAAAATTCTAGCAAAGTCTGAGCTCAGCCAAGTTTTCAGTTTTAACTGAGTCAGCAAATACGAGTGAACTATCCTCTTTCTGTAGATATATGGCACAATTTACAAGGTGTGTCTGAATGAAAATGCTTTGAGGTTCTCTAGGATACATCAAAATGTCATTTATTCCTTAGAATTAAAAATCACTGAAAATAACCTTAGATTTTATTGATGTTGATAACATTTTGAAGAGTAGACAAGAAGAGCTTCAGAATCGCACATGTCCACTGCCTGTATTTCTGACTTTAACCAGGATAACACAGAGGTGGGCAGATAGACCCCGATTCACACATAACTCAGACCTCCCCCATAGCCGGCAAAGAATCCATCACACCTCCTGGCACATGGCTGGGGCCTAACTAATGACAAATGCTATTACCAATGATCTCTTTTAATAGTCACAATCAAATTTATGAAATTGTTTCTTGAAGATAGGAGAGAAGTAGGATCAGGGAAGAGGGCGGCACAACAATACCTGTTGAGAGGACTTTGAATGAGTGTGTTCCAACAGAAGGGAATGGCACAAGAGCAAAAAGACAAGTTCACAGACCAAAGTTGGAGGATTTGGGATTAATTGAAATCCTCAAGTGGCGCCTGGTAAGTGACTGCCTATTTAGAGCCAACAGATAGGTTTCCGTGAGGTTAAGGAAGCGAAAAATCCCATACGAAGCTAGTGAGATGTTAAATTCTAATTAGAAGTGTTAATTAAAAAAAAAATTCCAATTTCATCAGTGAGAGTGCTTTTGTTGTTCCAATTCTCTTTGCTACAGTGAATCCTAAGTATCCTGACTCACTTTGTTCCAATATTATTTACCACTTCTGTAAGGGAGAGAGAAGTTGAGTCTGCCCACAGGAGCCTGCAGCCTCAGTTGTCTCCCCAGAGCCGCCATGATAAGAGACCTATCGGCGTTTCCATGGAAAATGCCTATTTTCAGGGCTTTATACTCAAGCATCAGAATTCGCTGTGGCTCAAAGTTTAGCAAAATGAGTGTGGGACTCTCAGGAAGAGAAAGGATTTGTGTAATTCTTCTTCAGAGCATCTCTTCGCCACTCTTTTCTCCTTTTGATACCTTCGAAAAATAGCCAGTGAATTTCCACGACTTAGATGAGGTTATTTTGTGCTGTGTATGAAGTTAAATATGAAGTGATAATATCATTTAACGTGACATTTTGCGGACCATTAATCTAAAAGGAGGATTAAACCCTTTGAATGAGCATGCAAATATTAGCTGCCTGAAATTATATTTAAAATTAAACATGAAATTAAATCTAATATTTAACAGATTTCAAAAGAATATGTATATGTACATTAATATTTTTATTTC
Source organism: Hylobates moloch (assembly GCF_009828535.3). Classification (NCBI taxonomy): domain Eukaryota; kingdom Metazoa; phylum Chordata; class Mammalia; order Primates; family Hylobatidae; genus Hylobates; species Hylobates moloch. Next base: position 39,070,550 of record NW_026652290.1, on the reverse strand, counting down.
AATAATAGTAATCAACGTGTGCTCCAAATTATTTAATGTAATATTAAATGTTTTCTATTATGCTTTCCACTGATGCTTGGATGGTTCCAAATTTTACAATAAACATTATAGAAAAATTGTTATATATAGTATTTAAAAGGTGTCCTAAATACAAACCTTGAGCACAAGAGGGCCTATTTAATAAAATGTACAATATCATTTTGTTTCAAATACTTATTTAAGTCACAATAGTTATTTAAAACCATTGTAGTTAATATATTTTCAGAAAATATATTAATATGTCTACCTCTATTTAACCACATGATTTTGCCAGAATACATGATGTCATCTCATAGATTTTTAGAGTGGCTCCTTTGATGCTAATATAAAAAATAGAGGATGTAGTTAAAGAAAGTCAAAGTATGTTAAAATCCCTAAAAGCCACTATTTCTAAGGTTCGACTCTTTTAAATCATTTTGCTATTACTGTACCATTTGTTTAAAAATTGATGAAATTGTATTTGTAAATTATTGTGGAAAACATATGAAATAGTCCAAGGAAAAATAAAAACTAGGTACCATTTGTTTCAGCTCTTCAGTCTATCCTAAAAGCATGCTCTACTTTTGCAGGATTCTTGGTGGAATATAAGCCCCTCTCGCTCTCCTCTGCTGTCTCTTGGCCACTCAGAGCCTCCAGTTACACCAACCCCCAACACCACCTGCCCCACCTCAATCTAGGGACGAGGGTACACACTTCCATTTCAAGATTCTACGTCAAAATAAAACTGCCCTAGATTCCGTTTTTTCTGGGTTTTCTTTTCTGTAGCAGAGAGAAAAAGTCCTAATTTAGGTTCTTTTCGATTTGAAGTAGAATTTTCAGGGGTCAGGATCGGTCAGTAAGTCCCTAAACATATATGGTTTCAGAACATCTCAACCTCTATCATACTTGGTAGATTCCATATGACAGAAGGTAAGACAAATCAGTCATCAGTTTATACTTACGTTTATTCCTCATTAGTCACTATTTTAAAAATACACCATAGAAACCTAAAGGCCTTACAATTGTTAATATGCCCCTTTATTCAGGATTAAAAGCATTAACATTTTAATGGCTGAAGCCAGAATGCCTGTGGGGGCAGAGGGAACTCCTTCTTTCAATAAGAATCCATGGGTGCAGTAGGCTCCCTCCCAGCATGGGTGTTGGCAGGTGCTGGGCAGGAGGGGAAAGGGATAGCCTGGTCTACATACTATAGAAAGATACATTTGTTGGTTTTGTTCTCAAAAGGGAAAAGGAAAGAAAAATCAAGAGGACAGAGAAAAAAGCCAGGAAGAATAAATGGCAAGAGGCTAGAATTTATTGTAGGAACAGTGAAACCTCCCTAGGGAGAAGTAATAAAAATTGCTATGATGGTGCTAATTGTGTCATTCAAAATTACCTGTACACCTGGATGTCACTCTCTCCCATGCAGGACCAATAGAGCCTACTAGACTCCTGGAATTTTTATCTGCATGAAGATACAGTGGTACTTAAAAGGGCTAGATTCTGCATTTAAACAGGAATAAGACACCAGGGAAGAAGGAATCAAATACTCAGGAAATAAGGAAAGCTATGTTGATGCAAGCTTCTTACACATTTGCAGAAATCTAGAAGATAATAGCACAGACCATGGTGTTGGAAAGTAGAATTGGAGCCAATGTTACTTTACTCTTAATAAATAAAATGTGGCTGGGTGTGGTGGCTCATGCCTGTAATCCCAGCACTTTGGGAGGCCAAGGTGGGCAGATCACCTGAGGTCAAGTGCTCGAGACCGGCATGGTCAACATGGTGAAAACCAGGCTGTAAAAAAAAAAAAAAAGAAAAAGAAAAAAAAAATTAGCCAGACATGGTGGCACACATCTGTAATACCAGCTAGCTACTCAGGAGGCTGAGGCAAGAGAATTGCTTGAACCCAGGCAGCAGAGGTTGCAGTGAGCTGAGATCATGCCACTGCACTCCAGGCTGGGCGACAGAGCGAGAATCTGTCTCAAAATAAATATATAAATATTTTTAAATTTCAGGTTATATTTCTTATTGGACAAAATGATCATCATATATAAATTTGATGAAGACAGTTTTATAAATATTACGTATTGATTTTATATCACATATATGATATTTTACACACAAACACATACACCCCCCCCACACGCATATGTAGAGAGAGAGAGAAAAAAAGCGAGACAGAGAGAGAGAGTGAGAGACAGAGAGAGAGAGAGAGGAAGAAGGGACGGTAAAATACCTAAGGTTGGTACCCTTGGCTAGATTTGAATTTGGGAGACTTAATGTTGTAAACATTGGCTTATGAATTGATATCCTCTTAGAAGGATTTCCCGTCATATACATTGGTCAACTCACACCTGGACTAATACTTCAATGTAGAGAATATTAACAAGTCAAGAACACTCTGAAGAGAGCAACTAACTGGTAAACAACTAGCTAATAATATTTACTGAGCATTTTTAATTGGAAACCTATAAATTCATTTTATTCTCATAGGAGACCTCTTAGGGAGGTACTATTAATATCAACACATTCAAATTAGGAAACTAAAGAACAGAGAACTTACGCGACTTGCCCAATGTCACACAGCTAGTAAGTGATAAAGCTGAGATTGAACCCAAATTATGATCAAATCCCAACTTCTTAATCAATATACAATACTGCCTTCCTAATAAGATCAGTAAAGATCTAGAAAGGTGTGTTTTATGAGGAATTACCGAGGGCACTAAAACTGTTTAGCTTGGAAAACAAAATACTTTAGGGAGAAAAGAAAATAAGAATAAAAAAAGATACTTTCCAAGACACACTGAAAATCAGACCTGAGAGAGGTCCAGAGTCAGCTCCTCACTATTGATGCGATGCCTCCAATTGTGTAACATCTTTGAACTTGAACATCTCTGGAAAAATCTGAACAGCAAACTTCCTTATCCCTAAAACAAAGGAAAAGAGAGAAATGTAAGCTTTCATAGGTACCATCCTCAAGAATTTTGGGAGAGGACTTAATTCTAACAGGCAAATATAACTGAGTCTAGAGTATCAATGATAATCAGAAAATTGGCATTTTATTTATATGTTTTGTTCTCCTATATATTCAAAATATGCGTGGCGGTCCCAGGAGTCCAAACACTTCTCATTGCCTTGCAGGATTTCTGGGCATCCAGGACTGAGCGTGATGGTCCTTGGTGTGTTGGCCAAGGTGATAGTGGCCTCAGGGCCCCTAGTTACACACTGACCTTGCTGTATGTACATCTGCATCAGAAGTTTTACCTGTCAACCCACCCAGCCCAATACCACCAGGTAAAACCTCCTGGCAAGCCAGTCCTTATTCCTTCCAGTTTCCTCATTCCAAGTCCCTATCTTCTCAGAAGGAGAGGATGACATAGCCTGTACTACCATCTTTTCAGACCCTCTTTCTTCATCTCTTATGAAAACATGCTATGAAAGAGTCTTAGGTCCAATACAGATATGAACAAATTAGTGTGAATGTAAGAAAATTCACTGCTTTTCCTATTGACAGTTTAACTTTGTAAAATATTTTAAATGGCTATGGAATTCTACTGTTATTTTTGTAAAATAATCCAAGAATAAGTAAATATTTTAAGTGGAAGAAATATTTTAAGCAGGGATTTCTAAATTAACGTGACCATGTGTGTGTTTGCACATGCAAACAAAAACAATGCTTTAGTTTACCAGCCATACTTTTGAACATATGTATATTTTCATTCCATTTGCACTTTAATACAAGGCTTACCCATTAAAGCAGATGTTTAGAAAAGCTAATATCTATTGCAAAATTTTCTAGTGGTTACAACCAGGGATTCACATCCACAGTAACCTAATCATGACGAACATAGGCTCAGGCTTTGAAACCCAATTGTTGAAGGAACACAAGAAGACACATTAAACCACCATAAATTTCACCATCACCAGCTAATCATGATGGATTGAACATATTCATTTATCACTTCTCATTCCATAAAATGGCTGCAATGGCATTAAAGGAAGTAAAGACAAAAGATATAAGCCAGCAATGGCTTAGACATGTCAACAATACGAACACATACAGAGATGACGGAAATTGAGAAAGTTGAAAACTAAAAGCCTGCAGAAGTGTTTCTAATAAGAGGAATCCAATTCATGCTGCAGAAACCCAGAACTTGGGTATCAGAAATCTTAGAAACTTTTCTGAGGATTGACTGAAAATCCGATTATAAAGTAGCTAGATATGCGATCTCCTTTTTCAGCCAGGGTGCTGAGCAACAACCTGTGAGAGGGAAGTTAATTCCTTGGGGAAATTCAATGGAAGAACATCTGGACTTGGGTATTATTGAGAACAGGAGGGGGTCAGTGTAGACACAGGACTGGAATAAAGGGGATGATGTGAGTCTATGCCTGATCAGTCAGATCAGGCATAGTCTTTCCCCACTCAGCTCCTCACACACTGGTTTCAGTCGCCCTCTCCTCCAATGCAAGGGTTAGAGGAATCTCCTGCACAAAGTCTGTATGTCTCCAGAGAAAAGTCCTACAGATATCAAGGTTGTGTGTTCTTCCAAAAAATACCCATCCAATCACCATAAGTGAAACACAAATAGACCACTCCGTCATGTAAACAGTGTATCCAATCATTTTAATGTCTTATTTTTAAACCTTAATAACTGACCAAGTGTATTAAAGAAAACCACTAAAGGCAGGGCGTGGTGGCTCGGGCCTGTAATCCCAGCACTTTGGGAGGCCGAGGCGGGTGGATCACGAGGTCAGGAGATCAAGGCCATCCTGGCTAACATGGTGAAACCCCATCTCTACTAAAAATACAAAAAATTGGCTGGGCATGGTGGCGGGTGCCTGTAGTCCCAGCTACTCAGGAGGCTGAGGCATGAGAATGGTGTGAACCCGTGAGGCAGAGCTTGTAGATCGTGCCACTGCACTCCAGCCTGGGGACAATATAAGTAAAGGCCAAAATAAGGTAATAAAATTTAGAAAGTAATGAGTATATGTAATAGTAAAAAAAAAAAAAAAAAATAGAACAATATTCTCAGAGTAATAAGAGAAGATATTACATCTGTGAAATATGAACAGGAGGTGAAAGACAGGAATTTGGAATGAGCTCATGGGAATAAATATGATGAATTTTAAAAAGCAAGAGAATAGTTTGAAGAGCAATTTAAATAGTCCAGAAGGCAGAACAAAAGAAAAACTAAAGATGGATAATAGGATCTAACACATTAAAAAATGAGAAAAAATCTGATGGATTTTCAGAGAGACCAGAGATACCAAAGGGAAAAGATTTGCGAGGAATTAAATAAATAATATTTTACAGTACACATGCTTCTGGATTTAAAGTGCCCATTGAATACCCAGTATAATGCCAGAAAAATATTTTTACTAAGGCATACTTATGGTAAAAGTTAAGAACCTATGAAATAAGCAAAAATCCTAAAAGCTTTCAAAGCAAAAATAAATGTTGTATATAAAAGAGAAGAAACCATAATGAATGAATTCAACAGTGAATTCAGTGAATTCAATAGCAACACAAGAAGCAATAAAATCAACTAAAGTATCTTGAAAATTTTGAGGGAAAATGAATTTCACCTAAAATTCCGTCACCAGCCAAAGTGTTAATTGTGAGAGCAAAATAAAGCCCTTTTGAAATTACAGAGTTGCAAAAATATACATACAACTAGAGATTCCTTCTTGACACACAACTGGAATATGCCCTCCATCAAAGTAAACTGAAAAAATAGAAAAATCTGAAATTTATTTAACAGAAGAGAGAGGAGAAAGGATTTTTCAGAATATAAGCAAAGGTAAGTTCCAATATTTGGCAGCAGACCAAGAAGAAGACTGGATAAATTCGGAGCGGAAGGATGGAAATCTGTAAATAAAAGTTTTCCAGGCAATAACAAAAATTCAAAAAGGGTGAACGGGAAAAGAAGGAATTATTACATGTTGCATTGAATATAAATGAGAAGAGTTTTACGGAGTTGCAGAATTTGTGCAAATTCATGTCCACGCGGTAAAAATATAAGCAAATGGAAAATCTAGGCATTGTTAATTATAGGAAAAGCAAACATTTGCAGAAAAAAGAAGAAATATAATAACTGTATATTACTCAGCTCAGTGATGAAAATACTTACATATTCACAGTAAAGTCAAAACTCAATACTGTTTTAAACTGGAATTTTACTGTAGCTGCTTTGGAGGATAAGAGGAGGTAAAGTAGTGTTATGTAAAGTCTTCATTATCATGTTACATAAGATAAAGATCTTGACCAGATACATACATATATAAGATAAAGATAATTGACCAGATCACCCACGACCATGTGTTTACTTCATTCATGCAAACATTATACAAGATACACGTGCTTCCAATTCCAACATTTTTTTTTAGAGAAAGACATTTCAGTTTTGACATTTTATCTACAGGTTATGTTGAAATAAGTATACTAATAACAATAATATGCACTATGAAAAATATGGGAAATAAATTTTTAAACACATACATGCAACATTTTTCAGTTCTATCCACAAGCACTCCACCTGAGGTTAATTTATCTAGCCAGCCATCAGAATACTAGATCAATACTATGGTAAAACTTCAAGGAGCAATTTATTAGCAATATGATGCTGGGGTGTACCTAGCAACCTGCAGTTGTGACCATCTTTCTCAGGTGTTTTTGATACTTAGAGCCACCTTTGTGTATCTTGGACTTATGCCAAGGTAATTCCATGAGGTGGTTTTAAACCTTTCCTAGTGAAGCCTGCTGGGCTGTCTACAGAGAATGATTCATAGGTCATTTGCACTCTTTATGTGTAGATGGAACAACTTTCTTTTAAAGGCATTTCCTCATATTTATCCTTTTGGAAGTTCATATGCCAATTTTCTGCCCACTGACACAGGTTTTTGAAATATTTCTGCGGCTGGCATTTCACCGTCTGGCATTTCAGTATCTGTGAACTCACTCCCCAGATCATTTATAACACTTTAAAATGAGCCCAGTACCCACACCACGCTTTGGAGAAACTCACTACTTAATAACAGTATAGAAATCCCATCCCACCTTACTCCCTATTCCTCTCGCTGTGTCTCTAACCCAGGTCCTTGTGCAAGTCACATGAGACTACTCAAGCCTATGTAGATGCTCTGATCAATTTTTCATAAGTTTATGAACTTACATCATTTTTATGTTTTGGGTTATCCTTTCTTTTTTGTCTATACTGCAGCAGGTCATTTTATTATTACTTATTACTGTGCCTCTTGTTTGTATGTGACAGAAACTCAACTCAAACCAGCTTAAATAGAAAGAGAAGCTGTTGCAAGGATTTAGAAGTATTTCATAGAAACCAGAAGCCTGGACTCAAGAAAGACTGGAAACAGGCATTTTATATATCATCATTTCCATTTTCTTCTCTCTGTGAACCATTTTTATTTTTCTTTCGAAAGAACCATTTTGACTTCTCTGGTTCATACAGCAGAGCTGCTTTTCATTTCTTTTTCATGTTGGTGAAACATATAAAAGAACAAAATAAACCACTTTTTGTTTTGATTGGATTTTTGTTACTAGTGAAGGTGAATTTATTTTCTTATTCTTCTTTATTTTTCTATTAGTAGTTATTTGTAAATTCCCCTTACTTAGGCTATTTCTTCTGCTGAAATATTCATAATTTTAATTTCTTTAGAAGAGTTCTTTAGGTTTTTAGGATATTAAACCCTTTTCTGTAATACAGATTCCCAGTTTGCAGTTTGTCTCTAGATTTCTATGTGGTATTTGTTATTAAATAACTTTTTATTATTCTTTTTTATTTTAGTATGTACATTTTAGGTTCATGATCTTTTGCCTTTACACAAAACATGTGGCAAACTATGCTTTTTTATAATTACAACTTTTATATTAGAAGAAGGGGTACATGATCTTACAAACCTTAGATGAGGGTTTATTGCATGAGTGTATTGTGTTATGTTGAGTTTTAGGGTACAAATGATCCCGTCAACAATTTAGTGGTCATAGTATCCAATGTTTTTTCACCCCATGTCTCCTTCCCTCCTCCCTCCCCCATCAGGAAGTCCTCAGTGTCTGTTGCTCTTATCTTTATGTCTATGCGTATTCAATGTCCAGCTCCCATTTATAAGTAAGAACACGTGATATTTGGTTTTCTGTTCTGATGATCATTCACTTAGGATAATGTTCTCCAGCTCCATTCATGTCATCGCAAAGGACATGATGTTATTCTTCTTTATGGCTGTGTAATATTCCACGGTGTATATGTATCACATTTTCTTTATCCAATCCACTGTTGATGAGCACCTATGTTGATTCTGTGCCTTTGTTATTGGAAATACTGCTGCAACAAACATGAGTGCATGCGTCTTTTTGACAGAATAAATTATTTTCCTCCAGGTATATACTCTGTAGTGAAATTATTGGGTCAAATGGTAGTTTTAAGTTCTTTAAGAAATCTCCAGACTACATTCCACAGTGTCTGAAGTATTTTGCATTCACACCAAGACTGGATAAGCGTTCCCTTTTCTCTGCAGCCTCACCAATATCTGTTTTTTTATTGTTGTTTTGTTTTGTTTTACTTTTTAATAATAGCTATTCTGAATGGTGGGAGACCATATCTTATTGTGGTTTGACTTTCATTTCTCTAATGATTAGTGATGTTGAGCATTTTTTTCATGTTTTTTTGACCACGTTCACATCTTCTTTTGAAAAGTGTCTGTTATGTCCTTTTCCCATTTTTAAATGGATTATTTGTTTTTTGCTTGTTGATTTGTTTAAGTACCTTGTAGATTCTGGATATTAGGTCTTTGTCAAATGCATATTTTGTGAATATTCTCTCCCTTTGTGTAGGCTGTCTGTTTACCCTGTTGGTAATTTCTTTTCCTGTGCAGAAGCTCTTTAGTTCAATTAGGTCCCACTTATCAATTTTTTGGTTTTGTTGTAATTGTTTTCGGAGACTTAACCATAACCTTTTGCCAGAGCCAATGTTGAGAAGGCTGTTTCCTACGTTTTTTTCTGGGATTTTTATAGTTTGAGCTCTTACATTTAAATGTTTAATCCATCTTGAGTTAATTTTTGTATGTAGTAAGAGGTAATTGTCTAGTTTCATTCTCTACATATGACTGGCCAGTTACTCCAGCACCATTTACTGAATAGGGAGTCCTTTCCCCATCACTTATTTTTATCAGTTTTGTCAAGGATCAGATGATTGTAGGTGGATATGTTTATTTCTTGGTTCTCTATTCGGTTTCATTGATCTGTATGTATGTTTCTGTACCACTACCATGGTGTTTTGGTTGCCATAGCCTTATAGTATAGCTTGAAGTTGAGTAATGTGATGTCAGCTTTGTTCTTTTCGCTTAGGGTCACTTTGGCTATTTGGTCTCTTTTTTGATTCCATATAAACTTTAGAGTCAATTTTCCTAATTCTGTGAAAAATAACATTGGTATTTTGATAGGGATAGCATTGAATCTGTAAACTGCTTTGGGCAATATGGCTGATTTAACAATATTGGTTCTTCCAATCTATGGCCATAAAGTATTTCCATTTATTTGTGTCATCTAGATTTCCTGAGTTATTCTTGTGGAGATCTTTCACCTCTCTTGGTTAGATGAATTCCTACGTATTTCTGTGTGTGTGTGTGTGTGTGTGTGTGTGTGTGTGTGTCTACTGTAAATGGGATTGTGTTCTTGATTTGGTTCTCAGCTAGAAAGTTATTGGTGTTTGAAATGTTACTGATTTTTGTACATTGATCTCGTATCCTGAAACTTTACTGAAGTTGTTTATCAGTTCCAGGAGCCTTTTCACAGTCTTTAAGGTTTTCTTTGTATAGAATGACATTGCCAGCAAAGAGAGATAGTTTGACTTCTTTTTCTATCTGATACCTTTTACTTCTTTCTCTTGATTGATTGCTCTGGCTAGGACTTCTACTACTATTCTGAATAGGAGTGTGAAAGTAGGCATTCTTATCTTCTTCCAGTTCTCAAGGGGAATGGCTTCAACTTTTGCCCATTCAGTATGATGTTGGCTGTGGGTCTGTCATAGATGCCTCTTACTATTTTGAGATATGTGCCTTCAATGCCCAGCCTGTTGAGGGATTTTATCGTGAAGGACGTTGGATTTTATAAATGGCTTTCTTTGTCCATTGAGATGATCATATGGTGTTCGTTTCTTATCCTATTCATGTGGTGAATAACATTTATTGATTTGTCTATCTTGAACCGATCTTGCATCCCAAGAAAAAAATCCTATTTGATCATGGTGAATTCACTTTTTGATATGCTGCTGAATTCAGTTTCCAAGTATTTTGTTGAGGATTCTTAGGTCTATGTTCATCAGGGATATTGGCTAGAACTTTTCTTTTTTCATTGTGTCTGCCAGATTTTGGTATCAGGATGATGCTGGCTTTGTAGAATGAGTTATAGATCCCCTCTCCCTCATTTCTAAGGCATAATTTCAAAAGAATTGGTATCAGCTCTTCTTGTACTTAAGATGTAATTCATCTGTGAATCCAAGTGGGCTATTTATTACTTGTAGGTTTTTTATTGCTGATTCAATTTTGGAACATGTTATTGGTTTGTTCAGGTTTTCACCTTCTTCCTGGTTCAATCTTGGAAGGTTGTGTATTTCTAGGAATTTATCCTTTTCCTCCAGATTTTCTAATTTATGTCTATAGAGCTGTTTACAATACTCTCTGAGGATCTTTTGCATTTCTATCAGATAACTTGTAATCTTTGCCATCTCTGATTGCACTTATTTGGCTTATTTGGATCTTTTTTTTTTCCTTGTTAATCTAGCTAGTGATTTATCAATCTTGTTTATTCTTTTGAAGACAACTCTTGGTTTAATCATCTTTGGTATAGACTTTTGGGTCTCAATTTTGTTCAGTTCTTCTCTGATTTTAGTTATTTACTTTCTTCTGCTATCGTTCGGGTTGGATTGTTCTTTTCTCTTAGTTCCTCTAAGTGTCATGTTACATCATTCATTTAAGATCTTCTTAGCCTCTTGATGAAGACATTTAGTACTATAAACTTTCCTCTTAACACATTTAGCTGCATCCCAGAGATTTGGGTAAGTTGTGTCTCTATTTTTATTAATTTAACAGACTTTTAAAAAAATTTCTGCTTTAATTTTATTGTTTACCCAACAGCTAATCAGGAGGAAGTTGTTTAATTTCTTAATTTCCATATTTTCATGTAGTTTCGAGACATCTTGGTATTGACTTCTATTTTTATTGCACTGTGGTCCTACAGTGTGATTGATATGACTTTGATTTTTTTTAATCTTATTGAGACTTGTTTTATGACCAAGAATGTGGTTGATCTTAGACTATGTTCTGTGTGCGTATCAGAGTAATGTATATTCTGTGTTTACTGGGTATTCAGTAGATGTCTATCAGGTCCAATTCATCAAGTATTGAGTTTAATTCCAGAATTTCTTGGTTAGTTTTCTGCCTTGATGATCTTTCTAACATAGTCAGTGAAGTGTTAAAGTCTCCCACTATTATTGTGTGGCTGTCTAAGTTTCTTGTAAAGAAAAACTTGTTTTATGAATCTGGGTGCTACGGTGTTGGGTGCATATATATTTAGGATGGTTAAGTCTTATTGTTGAATTGAACTCTTTATCATTATGTCATGCCCTTCTTTGTCTTCCCTGATTTTTGTTGGCTTAAAGCCTATTTTACCTGATATAAGAATAGTAACTCTTTCACTTTTTTGTTTTCCATTTGCATGGTAGATCTTTCTCTATCCCTTTACTGTTAGCCTGTGGCTGTCATTATATGTGAGGTATATCTCTGGAAGACAGCAGACAATTGGGTCTTGTCTTTTTATCTAGCTTGCCTGTCCCTACCTTTTAGGTGGGGTGTTTAGGCCATTTACATTCAGGGTTAGTATTGATATGCAAAATTTTGGTTCTGTCATTATGTTGTTAGCTGTTTATTTTGTAGACTTGCTTGTGTAGTTCCTTTATATTGTCTGTGGCTATGTGCTTGAGTGTGTTTGTGTGGTAGCAGGTTTCAATCCTTTGTTTCCAAGTTTAGCACTCCCATAAGGACATCTTGTAATGCTGGTCTGGTGGTAATGAATTCCCTTAGTGCTTGCTTGCCTGACAAAAATTTTATTTCTCCTTTGCTTATGAAGCTTAGTTTGGCAGGACATGAGATTCTTGGTTGGAATTTCTTTTCTTTAAGAATGCTGAAAATAGGCCCCCAATCTCCTCTGGCTTGTAAGATTTCTGCTGAGAGGTCTACTGCTAGCCTGTTGGGCTTCCCTTTGTAGGTGGTCTAACCTTTCTTTCTACCTGCCATTAAGATATTTTTTCTTTTGTGTTGACTTTCGTAAATCTGATAGCTATGTGCCCTGGGGATGGTCATCTTGTATAGTATCTCTCACGAGTTTTCTGTATTTATTTAATTTGTATGACCACCTTGCTACCAAGATTGGGGTAATACTCAAGGACTAGATCCTCAAATATTCTTTTCAAGTTGCTTACTGTCTCTCCTCTTTCAGGAATGCCAATGAGTCACAGATTTGGTCATTTTATATAATCACATATTTCTTAGAGGTTTTGCTTATTTTTTAAATTCTCCTAGAAAGGAGAACTCGAATTTAAAATTGTAAATTCTTTATTTTTGTCTGACTTAGTTGATTAAAAGAACTGGTCTTTAAACTCTGGCATTCTGTTCTCATCTTTTTCTATTGTTAATGCTTATGATTATATTATGAAATTCCTCAATTCCAGAAGTTCAGTTTGGTTCTTTCTTAAAATGGCTATTTTGTCTTTCTGCTCCTGGATCATTTTACTGGATTCCTTAGATTGAGTTTCAACTTTCTACTGGAATTTGATGAGCTTCCTTGCTATCAAGACTCTTAATTCTGTGTCTGTCATTTCAGTCATTTCAACCTGGTTAAGAACCATTGCTGTATTGGTTTGAAGGTAAGGGGACACTCTAACTTTTTGAATTGCTAGAGTTCTTACACTGATTCTTTCTCATGTATGAAAGCTGGTGTTCCTTTAAATGTGATGTGAGTTAAGTATAGACAGTTGGCTTTCCTTCTTGGTGCTTTCAGAAGGCCAAGGCCCTTTATCTGTGGCTAGATTGTTGTCTTACTTTTCACAAGCACTGTACACTAGCCAAATATTTTGGTGGTATAATTTGGGCTGCGATCCAGTAGTTGGTACCTAAGAGTGATGCCCACAGATTGGCTCTTAGTCTCATTTTTTTTTTTTTTTTTTTTTTTTTTTGGCATATTGGCAGTGGTGCTCTGTGGTTGGGGGAGAGAGATGACTCCTTCACCTGGTCTACTCCTGGGCCTTGGAGGAGGCCCCTGCAATCACCGGCACTGCACTTGTATTTTCTTTGTTACATGTTCTGGACCACAGGGCTCCCTCAGTCCGAGGCCAGGTTGGCAGACAGGACATGCCCTTCCAGACCACCTCTGTGGAGGGAGGCACTTCCTGCTCTCCCTCTGGCCTAGAAGCCCAGGTGTCACACTCTTCTCAGTGTTCTGACAGTAGGGACTTCCCTGCTTGAGTGCCTCCTAAGAAGGTGAGTCTTACCCACCTAGGAGAGGTGGGAGTGGGTGGAATCACCTGTTCCACCACCTGGGTGCTTCCTGAAGGAATACGGAGCTACACCTGCCCACAGAATTCAGACAGAAGCAAGTCCCTGAAGCTCTGCCCAGCTGGTGTGTCCCACTCAGATAGAATCAGCAGAGGTTGGTGGGGTCACCCCATCCACCCTCTGAGTGCTTCCTGGAGGAATGTGGAGCTGCACCCACCTGCAGAGTTCAGGCTGAGGTAGGTTTACTGTGCTGGAAACCCCAGCTTACATGTCCCACCCTGCGAGGAGCAGCAGAGTTGAGTGGACTTGCGTGATCTGCTGTCCACGTACTTCCCCAGGGGTGCATGGAGCTGCATCCACCCACAGTGTGCAGGCACAAGTGGGTCCAGTTGTGTTGGAAGACCCAGCCAGCGTGTGAACCTAGGTAGAAGCAGTGTGGGTGGCTGGGGTCACCCTGTCAGCCACCCAGGTGTTTCCTAGGGGAACACAGAGCTGTGTCCCCCTCCAGAATTTAGAGAGAGGCGGGGCCAGTGTGCTGGAAACTGGGAGAGGGCAGTGAAACAATCTTATTGCTCCCAGGCATGGGGACTGCAGCCTCCATCGTGGATATGGCCACTGGTGCTAGGCTGCTCTGAGATCCAAGGACTGTGGGGGTAACTTTCACCAGACTAAGCCTCAGGGGACAATGTAGATTCTGAAGCTGAGAGCTAAGGCTTTGATTTGTTCTCTGAAAACAGAAAGTATGCTGAAGTCTACTTTTGCCAAGAGTGAGTGCTCAATATGGGTTTAGTACATTTTCGAATTCAAATATTAACACTTCCAAAGGAAGCCATATTTAGTTATATATAAAATGAATGCAATGTTCAGTTGTAGAGCATATAAGAAGAGGAAAAGAGGCCGGGCGCGGTGGCTCACGCCTGTAATCCCAGTACTTTGGGAGGCTGAGGCAGGTGGATCACAAGGTCAGGAGATGGAAACCATCCTGGTTAACATGGTGAAACCTTGTCTTTACTAAAAATACAAAAAATTAGCCGGGCGTGGTTGCGGGCGCCTGTAGGCAGGAGAATGGCGTGAACCTGGGAGGCGGAGCTTGCAGTGAGCCGAGATCGCGCCACTACACTCCAGCCTGGGGGCCTGGGGGACAGAGGGAGACTCTGTCTCAAAAACAAAAACAAAAACAAAAAAGAAAGGAGGAAAAGCATCCAGAGAGCTATATTTTAAAATAAGTAAAGCAAACTGATATGCTAATCTGGATTCTGCAGAACCAGAAGTATAAGAGAGTTAGATACTAAGACCCAAAAAGAATAAAATACTAGGACAGTAGAATGTGGAATTACAGTGTCAAGGATAGGCCTACTCTTAGACAAAGCCAGACCTAGATTATAGCCAAAATTTGGCTCATAAGCCTGAGCTATTGTTTAGACTGTATTAAAAGTCTCAAATTAAACATAGAATATCAGATAAATGGCAGTGAATCTTTGCACTAAGCTTGTAAGTTACACAATACTTCAAAGCTACGCTTTAAAAACATCTTTGTCACAGTAGGCAAAGTTATCAGGACTCATGACAGTACACAAGTTCCAGAAGACAAGAATTGATGGCAGAAAATGGTCTTTCACGGCCAGCAGTTGTGAATTCCAAAAAGATACCAACTAGCAGGTCTTTTACGTAAAAGGGCTAAGGCTGGGGAGACAATATGGCGCCAAGGTGTCTATAGGATGATAATTTACAGTTGTAAGACGACAACCCGGCAGTAGTTTCGTCATCACAGGGAAAATAAGCACCCAGGGGCTGACGATTTGGGATCATCTTTGTGGGCACCAACAGTCTGGCTATCAGAATCCCACCATCTTAGAGACAGGAAGTTACGTGACTAGGGCTCCAGTAACATCACCCACCCTGAAGACACAGTTAAGAAGGAGAGTAGAGTCTGTTAGGGAGTGGAGTGTGTCTCAAGCCTGGGGTCTGCCGCTTCTGGCTCTGTGACCTTAAGCAGGCCACATGATTTATTTTCTGTAAAATTGGAATGTAAGAGGACACTTTCGAAGATTTGTATAAGCAATAGGTAAAGTGTGCATGCTATTATGCTTAGAATAGTGTCAGGGGTATAAGTATAAAAGCAAATATGTTTTATTTTCATTATAAAGAATAAGCTTAGGGAAGGTTTTAGGCATAAGCTGAGTTGGAACATAGGGACTAAGAGCAGCTGATAAGCTTAAGAAATCAGGATTCCTTGGTCCAGTGCAAGAGGAAAGGAGTGAAAAAGATATTAGAGGATAAAGGACAGGGGATCCACAAATTGGCAGAAGCCAGGGCCCTCTGTGAGTACTATAACCAATAAGAAATTCACAGTGGGCACTTTTTTCTTTAGTAATAGGAATGCTATGTAAGATTTCTGGCTGTTAAAGTCATTTAATATAATTCTTCTAGTGTTCTCCTAAATAGTTATCTGGATAACAAAGCCAGATATCCACACAAAGGCCTTCCTGGGGTGTGTGCGTGTGTGTGTGCACACGCGTGTGTGTGTGTATAAATTAAAGAAAGACAGGGACTCCATGTTAGAGTTGATAGATAAAATGGAAATGTTGCACACCCGAGACTGAAAAGAGATAAAAAAATAATGTATCCCAGTAAGTAGTTTAGAGACATTAGAGTTTGAGATTCTAAAACACCAGGGAATATGCAGAAAATCTGGCAAAGGTATTACATGTCAACATTATTTAGATCTGAAACACAGCAAGGTGAATCTAGCTAATATCTGTGCTAAAATTAATTCAACAAATATTTATTAAGAGCATCCTCTATGTTTGACATTTTGTTTATCTTGGTAATAAAAATATGTGTAAATGAATTTTGTTATCAATACTTTTTCATGCATGAGGCAGGCAAGTAAACATTAAGAATAAAATACAATACGAACAGATGAAAGAGGATTTAATCTGCCTAATGCAGTCAATTTGACCTCCTAGACCAGATGATAAAATGGTTGACCTTTTACCTGAAACATAGACAACTCTCTCAGATGAGTAAGAGAGCAAAAGGGATTGAAGCACAAAGGCAGTTGAAATGGTGCCATTCTAGAAATGGCAAAGGATAGAAAGATGGTAGGAAGGTGGGAAGAATTGAGATTCCGCACTCTTGGCAACTGTGACGATTGTTTTTCACGCATGATAAAGTCTGAGAATCATAGTCTTAGCACAATTCTATGTGCAACTCTGTTGCTGTCACTCACTGGCTTGTCTGGAAAATGGGTGCAGCAGGAGTTGCAGAGCTGAGACATGAAGAATAAGGCCATGATCAGATTTGCCTATCTAAAAGATCACTGTGAGGTTAGAATAACACAAGTGGTAAGGAAGCCGGTGACAGGAGTAGGTGATAGAAATTGTCCATCATGAGAGCTTCAATGAGAAGAACATTTATGTGTTTGTTTAAACTTTCAAGACACTTTATTTATGATTGGTCCATATAAGATGTTGTTAGAATGGGATAAAAAGGCTTATTTTACATGATTTGAAGAAAATTCTAAAGCCATCCTCTTATTTATTAATTATATATTAATTTATTTATGGTTTTCTTAATTCTTATTACAAAGCTCATAAAATGTAATTTGGGAGATATTTTTTAGGGCTTCTATTATCCGGGGAATAATTTCCAGTTACTGTTATTAAAAATAATATGTTTATGTGTAATAGCAGCCAACATTTAGTGAATTCTAACAAATTATGTCTTGAGGAATAAGCTAAACTCTTTGGCAATTAATGTTAGTTATTTTATGTTATTCTCATATAATGTTAAGCCATAATATTTTTTCAAGTAATGTATGACTTCTAGTTTAATGCGCTACAATCATTATATCATAAATAGAAACTCAAGAATTAACACTTAAAAAGTCAGCATTTAAGGAATGAATGGATGCTTCTGAAAATTTTGCATTCTTGGAAGAAAAATATCCTCCAAGAAAACCTAAGATTTTTCAAAAAAAAAAAAAAAAACATTGTTTTTAAAACTAGGATTGTGGAAAGCATAAGAGTGCAAAAATCAATAGTGGTAAACCAGCAAGGGAAGAGAGTGCTGCTTGGAGGACACACACCGAGGGGGCCACTATTCGAATGGCTGGATGGTCTGAATGCCTGCGATCAGGCAGCAAAGCTAAGACTCTGCACACTTATAGGTCACAGAGAAAATGCCCTTCTCCTTATGAAGCTGAAGCCAAAAGAGAGACATCTTCGGTGGGCAAATTATAGGGGATAGGAAACAGGTCACACATACATGAAAACATCACATATGAGAGAAGTAGAATTCACTGTGTGGAAAAAGAATCAACTTTTCAATCAATTGAGGTAAGATAATTAGGGGGCGCTCTCTCTCTTTATATATATTATACACACAAATATATGTGTGTATATATATTATATGTATTATATATATAATACAAGTAAAATAAAAATAGATCCCTACCTCATCTTATAGAGAAAAATTAAGACGTAGTAAAGCAATGTGAAAAGCTAATTTGTAAATTTTAGAATAATACATAAATAGCTTCATAGTGACAAGAAGGGGATTATTTTCAAGAAGACACAAAAAGGCAAAATCAGAATAAGAAACATCTCAGGTGGGCATGGTGGCTCATGCCTATAAGCATTTTGGGAGGCTGAGATGGGTGAATCACTTGAGGCTAGGATTTCAAGACCAGCCTAACCAACATGGCAAAACCCCGTCTCTATTAAAAAATAAATTCAAAAAGAGAACATTTCTGAATAAGTCAACCACATTAAAAGCAAAAAAAAAAAAATGCTATCATCAAATTATGAAGAAAATTGTAAAACAACACAGAAACTGAGAAACTACATCTGCAATGTAAAACTTAGAGGTTTCATTAGTTTTCTGATCAGAACACACACATATATATATATATATATATTTATTTATTTATGTTTTAAACTCCTACAAATCAATAAGAAAAATGTCTTGTATCAAATAGATGACACAAGAAAACTCACTTCAGAAAAAAAGCATTAGCAGCCAATAAACATATATAAATGACTTTAGTCTTCTTCGTAGTCAAGTTAATTCACATGAAACATGAATTGAGATAATATTTTACAACAACTAGGTTGGCAAAAATTGCAAAACTGGATAATACTCACTGGAAAAAAATGTGGAGAAACCAATTTTAATACAGAGCTGAAGGGAAAGCCTCTTGGTATAATACAATCACTTTGAAAATGGCAGTGTTTCCTGTAAATGGAACACATACAAATCCTGTGACCCTCAGCTTCATTCCTAGGTATATGTATGCTCTAGAAAAACTATGTAAATACACCTGGCCCTATAGGACAATATTAAAGGTCTTGCTGTTATTTAAATTTTATCCACTGTAATTGCTATTTTTAAGCTACATCATTTAGTTCTCAGAGAATGTAATTTATAATATGTAATTTGTATTGTTTACCATGTTATTATTTTAGTGACATTTTTCAGAATTATTTTGACTAATTTAAGCATAGAAAGAAACCCTGAATTGTAATCACATCAGTTCTGGTTTAGCCATGTGTCATGTTATACACTTGTAAAAATTTAAATTATTCATACGTACCTATTCTTCCAAAACAAATTTCTTTCCTCTTTCCATACTCAAAGGAGAATTTTAACCAGAATAAATTTCTAGAAATTCATTATTATCATCTCATTATGGTGATTTCTGAATTTTTACAGCGATATCAAAAAATGATGTCATTGTAGTCAAATTACCATGTAACAACACTATGAAAACTCAGTTACACATCAGTTCTGTAGAATGAAAATTGATGGTTAAATGCAGTACTAAGGAAGCTTGCTAGTAGAGCAAAAATGTAATGCTGATGTACTTTCATTCAACAACCAGTATTAGTTCTCATTTCATAATATTTACCTTAAAGATCTAAGTCACAATATTTTCCTTGAGTGAGATTTTATTGTTAAACACACCGTAATGAGAAGTGTTGACATTTTATTGAAAACCACTCTATATTGCTAATCTGCTATGAATATTGCTATGGCAGTGGGGAAAAAAATCTGTCAAAATGTGTTGGACTATGATCTGTCTGGGTAAAAAAGAACAGCTTCTTATAGTTCAGGCTCTTACTTAATTGCCTTTCCTACTTAGTAGTAAAAAAAATGGAGCCGGGAGCAGTGGTTCATGCCTGTATTCCCAGCACTTTGAGAGGCCAAAGTGGGCGGATCACTTGAGGTCAGGAGTTCAAGTCCAGCCTGGCCAATATGGCAAAACCCCATCTCTACTAAAAAATAAAATAAAATAAAATAAAATAAATTAGCCGGGCATGGTGGCACATACCTGCAATACCAGCTACATGGGAGGCTGAGGGACGAGACTCACTTGAACTCAAGAGACAGAGGTTGCAGTGAGCTGAGATCACAACATTGCACTACAGCCTGGGCAACAGAGGGAGACCCTGTCTCAGAAGAAAAACAAAAAAGTAAAAAATGTGTTGTGTGTTTCACCTTAGTTCTTATCTTGCCATTCCTACTAAATAGTAAAAAATGGGTTTTCTGTTTCATTCTATTCTCCTTTTTGACTCCTTGATTCATCCTTTGGGTTCCTTCCTCCTGGAATCCTTTTTTTGTCAACGTTGATGTCTGACTTCTGATGTGTACCCATTTTGTTGCCGTCCTCTTTCTGCATGATCTTTCTCATAGTTGGTAACTATATGTTTTATTTTCCCAGGAATCTAGAAGTGTTCTATAAGTGGGTCCGTTATTATACTTTTTCTACATATATTTAACTTGAAATGTCATCCACATGACATTGAGTTAATCACTTAAACCATAGTTTGCATTTCTTTATGAAAATTTGGGCAGTTGAGCAAGGTAAATTATGAGATCGCATACAATTTAAATCCATTTACTGATTTTTAACAGTTTATTAATTCTACATGGACTTTAAGAAATTGAAAAGCTGAGATAATTTATTTATTTGGGAAACATGAGTAAGTTATGTCAAGTTTGCAAATAGTTTTCCTTATTTTATATAGCCAATAAATTGATTCATTCACTTGTGCATGTCACTGTATACAACAGACACAATCTCTGCCCTCAGATTTTACAGTTGAGAGTGGAATAAAAAGCTCCAAATACAAGTAAGTTCAAGTTTGTTAAGTGGAATGTCTAGTTTGCTTAAAAAAATATATCAAGTATTTTATTCAAGGTGGTGCTCTTGCTTTCTGCTGAAGTCATGCCTAATTCCATGAAGAAGTATCTAAGATGTGTTTAGAAGAACAGAAAGACTAAAAAAATGTGAAGAAGACCCAAGATAACATTAAAAGTAGAGAAAGTAGTCTAGTCAAAGCAAGGAGAAATGGGTTTAGGTACTTACTAGTAGGCCAGTTGGAATGGCTAGGGATGAAAGTATGGAGCAGATAAGGACTCTAATGTGTGGGGCAGTTCATTTCATCCCCGGACATGCTATCTTAGGTGGTGAATGTCTGCAACTTACAAGGAAGGAAAGCAAGTTTTCATTGTTCATCCCCATCCCACACTCTTCATTTCTACTGATACACCATTCAATGGGGCTTGTCTGCTCTTAATTCCTACTGAACACAGTATGCTCTGTTTCTCAGTGATATGTAAGTGCCAAAAAAGGGAGGAGGGATTAAGTAACACTAGGGAATGTAGGTAATATTACCAAATTTTGTTACCTTACATTCCATACAGTAAAAAATTATTGAGGTCTATATAAGTGCTATAAAAATACAGTTATAAATACTAAAACTACTAAAACTCAAAATACAAACAAAACTTCCACAAAAAAAAAAAAAACCAATAGTATCTCAAGACATTCACAGCTTCCTAGAAGAAATAGCTCTGTGAGCATGATCATGATGCAAGTGATAAGTACTGAAAAATGGGGAGTACGTGGCTACAATAACCATTGGGACCTAAGGAAATTAAGACATTTGGCCGGGTGCGGTGGCTAACGCCTATAACCACTGGGAGGCCGAGGAGGGTGGATCACCTGAAGTCAGGAGTTCGGGAGCAGCTGGGCCAACGTGGTGAAACCCTGTCTCTACTAAAAATACAAAAATTAGCCAGGCATGTTGGCACATGCCTGTAATCCCAGCTACTCGGGAGGCTGAGGCAGGACAATTGTTTGAACCTGGGAAGCAGAGGTTGCAGTGAGCCGAGACCATGCTATTGCACTCCAGCCTGAGTGACAGAATGAGACTCCATCTCAAAAAAAAAAAAAGAAATCAAGACATTTAAATATATTTTTAATTCTGATTTATAAATCAGTCTCTAAAAACCTGCTACAAAATGGAATTTCATTTTACTAAAAATCTGGCCAAAATAACCTTTGGCTCAGTATTGGTCGTTACTTAAAATAAATGCAAAAAAAAAAAAAAAAAGGAAGCTGATTAATTACAAAGTCAAATTAAAATAAATCATAATCATTTGTTAGTATAAGATTGAGAGTTAGTTTTCTTTTAGGCTAGAGTTTTAACAGAAAAGTCATATTTCTGATGCTGAACCTGTTTCACTGACATAATGGAAGGAAATTTTTGCACTGCTTTCCATTTATTTGAGCATTTCTCCATTCATCCATTCCCCAAATATATTGAGTATCCACCATGTGTGATGCACCATCTTTCATCCTAAGCTTAATGAAACAGTGTATACACAGCACGTTTCAGAAAACTGTAACTTTCATATAAAATATTAGGCAGAATTTTAGTTTCATTAAACTACATATTTTAATAATTCAAGTAAATGAAATCCAAAGCTATTCTAATTATCGATATGCTTTGTTTAAAATCACATAAAATAACGTAGGGTAATTACTTTGTCTTATTTCCCATTAATAAGTAATATGTTGAGTGTTATGTGCCAATGTTCTAGGTACTTTTCGTATTTAGACTCATTTAATGCTCATATCCTCTTTGAAACAGGTTCTATAGTTATCGAGATTTTACAGATGAAGAAAGTAGAGTTACAAGCATTTAGTTTGCTTGTGTCATACAACATAGCTGATTGGTATTAAGCTGTGCTAAATCCCAACCACTCTCAGCTGGACAGCTCTTTAAATTCTGCTGCATTCAAGTATTTTGCACTCAAAAATATTTGCAGGACCAGCCTGGGTAACATGGCAGGATCCATCTCTACAAAAAAGACAAAAACTAACCAGGCATAGTGGTGCGTGCCTGTAGTCCAAGTTACTCTGGAGGCTGAGTTGGGGTGATCCCCTGAACCCAGGAAGTCAAGGCTACTGTGATCCTGTCACTGCATTCCAGCCTAAGTGACAGAGCAAGACTCTGTCACCCAAAAAAAAAAAAAAAAAAAAAAAAAAATTACTGTTTACTCCTTGTTTCCAACATGTCTTTCAGTGAAAGGGGTACTTGTTAAATTCCTAACATGTGGCCAGCTCGGTGCTACGCCTGTCACAAAAACTCAGTGCAGTGCCTCCATCCAGCTTCCCCAAGTGCCATGAGCTAAATGGGGATTGTTCTAGGACTGTGAGTTTTCGTCTCCCAAACAAATGATCAGCATCTCTTGTTTTGAACCTTTGTGTCTCTCTCTATTTGCTCTCTAGCTATAGTGAAGTAAAAATTCACAAATGCCACAAGACTTGCTTTATGTTTCTTATTTTATTATTTTTTAATGAACGTGTCGCCTCACACTTTTGTGTTTATCTTAGAATGGCCCTAACATACAACTTCTTTACTAGGTCTCATTATATATACACTGAAGGTTATTTTTCCTGGAGAGAGACAAATAAGAATAATTAGAAATGAGGTCAACTAAATTGTAGTCTATGCAACATAAAATCTTCCATGTTTTTTCCTCCCTGACAAAATACTATTCAAAATGCAAGTGTGTCTGTAAACTCAGAGATTAATAATTTTTTTTCTTTGATTGTTTGTTGTGGTTGCTTTTATTCAAGTAATGAAAACAGAACAAAGCTGCCTATGTTCAAACAGCAGTGATTTCGTAGTCTTTACAGATATTGTCTGAATCTAATTGGATTTTAATGAAATGATATTTCCTTTGTGATAAGCACATAAAAATTATGTTTTTAATTAACATCACAAGGTATAAGCTATAGATACCAAGTTTCAACAGAAGTAATATTACTTTAATGTTTTCTTCATTTTAAAAAAATACAGAAGTAGTAACAACTACTAGGAAAAATGAGTGAATCAAATGGGCAATGATTTAGTGACTGGGCCTTCTCATCCTAGAATTTTGACGCATTGGTAATGTCCATTTCCTTTTACATTAAAAATATTATTAGTTGGTTTTGTTTTGAAAGACTTTCTAAAGTTTTTGTTTCATCTTTGTTATTCAGTTTTGACAGTGTTTGCATAGGATTGCAAATAAGCTAAGTTCAGTTCACACTTTAATAAAATTATTTCAAGCAATGTTCATTATTTGTATTGAACCCTAAAAAGAAAGCAAAATGAATTTGTAACACAGGAAAGGATATTTGTGAAATGTATCCCATTTTTCATGTGAAATGTTACCTATTAGACTCAGAAAAGGATTATTTGATTCCCAGGAAACATATGTGTGGAGGGATTGGTATTTAGGAGACACAGGAGTAAACAGGAAAAGAGATTTGTCTGTATAGTTTCAAAAATGACATTAAAAAAACCTGTGAAGGAAAACAAAAAACAAATTATAGCAAATCACGCTCTGTCAGTCCTGTTGACCTGTCAACTTAAGATAGATTGTGCTGCTTCTATTAGTTATTAATTATATTTCCATTACCTATCGGTGACTTGTATTAGTGATCTATATAGAGTGATCTATGTGTTTGGTCGCTTAATAATTAACAAACTGATCATACTGCTTTATGATAATTGATTATAGACTTTTTTCAAATTTTACCTCTTTTCATTGTATGTATGTATATTTTATTAATAATTTTCAAAATATATTCTCTGATTTTGTTAAGCAGTAGTGCTCTTTAAAACATAAAAGTGGTTTGCGTATAAGTGGCGTATCAAAATGTGAAAGTTTCCTCATGAAAGTCGGATGAAAAGTGTGCCTCCTATTCTACAACCCCAAACAGATGGTAGTCTGATTAACTAACTCTTCCTGGTTTAACAATTCTTCTCACTCGGTGTCTAAACCATTTGAAGAAAACTAAGTGAACATGTGCAATCAGGACTTATCATGAGCATCCATAAGGCTAAAAGCCTAAAATTTTCAATTAAAGGAGACTTTCCAAATTGCTCAATCCAATGAGAATATTTGTGTGTTCCTTCACTAGTCACAACTAATCTATTTTAAAAGATTCTCAGATGTGAAAGAATAAAATGATACATGACATAACTCATATTCCAACAATGCAAATCGTGAAGTTCAAAGTTTTATCACTGGATATTTCAATTAAATATTTATTTGCAAATAAGTATATTTTTGCTTTAAGTTTTTTTCTTTAGCCTTCTTAAACAAATAGTTGACATTCTATAAACATGCCCATGTGGTGTAAGTTATTTTGTTTGGTTATAGATTTTTTTAAATTAAGGTATAATCTAAATGAGAAAACTACACAAATCTTAAATAAACAGCTTGATGAATTTTAATATATTGCTGTATCTGTGTAACCACCTATCAGTTCAAGATAGAGAATGCTTCCAATAACATTGAAGGGTTCTTATTGCCTATTCTCAGTTAGTAGCCCCCAAGAATAACAAGTATTCTTAGCACTATCATCATGATTAGTTTCACCTTTTGTGGAAATTCCTATAAATGGTCTAACAGATACTGTTTTTGCATCTAACCTCTCCCACTCAGCATTGTGTTTGAGATCCGTGTGTCAGTAATCTACTATTTTTCATTGCTATGCAGAGTTCCAACTTGCGAACATGCTATCATCAGTTTTCCCATTCTACTTCCAATGAACACTTAGAGTATTCAAAGTTTTTGTCTATTTTGAATAAAGTTGTTTTTAATATTCTCATACAAGTTTTGTGATAGAAAGGAATACTCAACTATATGCCAGCGGAACTGTGGTTATGGAGTCATAGGGAAGCTCCAAGGGCCGGCCAGAGAAGAATGATGAGAAAGAAGAAAGAGAGAAGGGAAGGAAGGAGAACAGAAGTAGAACTAAGAGAAGAAGGAAGAAGAGAAGGGAGAAAGAGGAAGAGGAAGAAGGAAGGAGAACAGGCGTCTGCAGCAGCAGCTTGCGCTGAAGGTGATGGGCAGGGTGCCACTTCCCTGCAGGAAACAGAGAACAGCGCCCTGAGATGTGTGGACTAAGCTCAGGGTATCTGTGGAGGTGAAGCAGGAACACAAACTGCCTATGAGGTTAACACTCGAGGAGTGTGTCCTAAAGTCGTGGGTACAAACCAGCATTACTGGCAAATGGAGATGCTCTGTGGAAGAAAACAGCCCCAATGCAGGCCTTTGCAATTCTCAGATAATAATAAAAAATGGACCTCCAATTTTTAAAAGTATAATAACAATACCAAAACTACAAAGAAATAAGTGACCAGAAGTAAGAATGAGAAAAAAACACAAATGAAAAAAATAGAATCCTGAAGAATTCAGATATTAAAATCACTCAATATAAAAGATAAAATAACTATACATGAAACGTTTAAAATGTGGACACACAAGTTTACTACAACTTTTTAAGGCAAAAAATATAGTATCTAAAAATAAATTTATACACAATACATGGGAATAGATTGCTGGTTGGAATGTAAAATGGCTCAGCCACAGAGGAATGCAACCTCATAGCATTAGAATTAAACATGCACCCACTTCATGACCCAGCCATGCCAATTCTGTCTTTACGCCTGAGAAATGAAAACTTAATGCTCAAATTCCTATTTGCCAATGCGCATAACAACTTCATAAAACTGCCAAAAAACTGGAAACAACAAAGTCATCTATCAACTGTTGTGTGGACTCCCGCCCCCAAAAAAAGAGATCTGTCCATCCAAGGGAATACTACTCAGCAATGTAAAAGAAATGGCTCTTGATAGTTCAACAACGGCTGAAGCTCCAAAGCATTACTCTAAGTGAGAAGTTTCCCTCAAAAGTGTAAAAACTGGACTAGTCCATAATACGAAAAGCTAAAAAAGGCAAAGTTACAGAGACACAAAACAGACTGACATCAACAGGGGCTGAGGCTGGAGAGAGGGTCAGAGAAAATGTCTTTAGATAGTTATGAAAACATTTAATATTTATATTATGGTGGTGGCTACAATTGTGGAACACAATTTGTGTATTTTTCATAGAAATAACATATTTTAACATAAATGAATTAAAACAGGAAAAGTATTATCATCATAATACATATAACCAAATCATTTGACATTTTTCAACATGTACTCATGATATAAATATTTATCATGAAGGCCTACAGGGAAACTTCCTTCACTTAATGAAAGTATCTTATAAAAAATAAAATATGAAATAAAGTCATATACAGCAATGACTATAAATGTGGAAATATTAGAAGCATTCTCTTTAAAAGTCTCTTTAAAAGAATAAGAAACATTGAGAGCATAAAAAGACAAGCCACAGACTCAGAAAAAATGTTTGCATATGACATATCTGATAGAGTTTTGTTATTCATAATATATGAAGAATTAAAATTGAACAATAAAAAACTACCTGTTTAAAAAAGGGACCAAAGCCTACAGAATGGAAGAAAATTTTTGTGAACTATGCATCTGACAAAGGTCTAATATTTAGCTTCTATATGGAACTTAAAGAAATTTACAAGAAAAAGCAAATGATCTCATTAGCAGGTGGGCAAAGGGCATGAACAGACACTTTTCTAAAGAAGATGTACATATGGCCAAAAATCATATGATAAAAAGCTCAGCAACCCTGATCGTTAGAGAAATGCAAATCAAAACCACAATGACATACCATCTAACACCAGTCAGAATGACTATTATTAAAAAGTAAAAAAATAACAGATGCTGGTGAGATTGAAAAGGAAACACTTATACACGGTCAACCATTTTGGAAGACAGTGTGGTGATTCCTCAAAGGCCCAAAAACAAAAATACCATTTGACCCAGCAATCTCATTACTGGGTGTATATCCAAAGGAATATCAGTCGTTCTGTCACAAATACGCATATATTCATATGTTTATTGCAGCACTATTCACAGCAGCGGAGATATGAAATCAACCTAGATGCCCATCAATGGTAGAGTAGACAAAGAAAATGTGGTCTGTACACACTATGGAATACTATGTGGTCACAAAAAAGACAAGATTATGTCCTTTGCAGGAACATGGACGGAGCTGGAGGCCATTATCCTTAGCAAACTAACGCAGGAACAGAAAATGAAATACTGCATTTTCTCACTTATATGTGGGACCTAAATGATGAGAACGCATGGACACATGGGGGGAGTAACACACACTGGGGCCTATCAGAGGGTAGAAGGTGGGAGGAGAGAGATCAGGAAAAATAACTAATGGGTACTAGGCTTAATACCTGGGTGATGAAATAATCTGTACAACAAACCGTCATATTACAAGTTTACCTATATAGCAAACTTGCACATGTACCTCTGAACTTAAATTAAAAAGAAACAGATAAAAACTACTGTAATACAAATAGAAAATGAAAAAATGGCCCAAGGACCTTAAAAGACACTTCACCTTAGAATATATACAAATGGCAAATAAGCATCTGAAAAGAACCTGCACATCATATGTCATCAGAGAAACACAAACTAGAAGAACACTGCAATACCACTATCCACCTATTAAAATGCCCCAAATCTGAAACACTGACAGCACAAACACTGGTGAGAAGGTGGAGCAACTGGAACTCTACTTCATTGCTGGTGGAAATGCAAAGTGGTACAGTCACTTTGGAAAACAGTTTGGCGGTTTCTTACAAAATTAAACATACTTTAAACATAGAATCCAGCAATTGCACTCCTTAGTATGTACCCAAAGGACTTGAAAGTGTAGGCCCTCAAAAATCCTTCACATAGGTGTTAATAGCAGGTTTATTTATAATTACTCAAACTATAGAAACAGTGAAAATATCAGTAGTTGGCAGGGATTGGGGGCAGCGAAGGTTGAATAGGCAGAGTGCAGAGGATTTTTAAGGCAGTGAAAAACTCTGTATATACCATAATGATAGATATATATCAGTAGACATTTTTCCAGACCCGTTGAATGTACAACACCAGAAGTGAACTCGAATGTGAATTAAGGACTCTGGGTGATAAAAGTGTGTCACTGTAGGTTCATCAAGTATAACAAATACACCACTCTGGTGGAGGATGCTGATAGTAGGGTAGGCTGTGCAGGTCGGGGCAGGAGTTTATAGGAAATCTCTGTAACTCTTTCTCAGTTTTGCTGTGAACCAAAAACTGCTTTAAAAAATAAGGTAGAAAAGAAAAAAAGAATAGGAAATGGGCAACCTCTTCTATTTAACATCAAAACATATGTCTTAGAAAGCAGAGTGAGAAATGAAAAGAAATAAGATGTATAAGGATTAGAAGGAATGAGGGGGAAAGTCATTATCCAGAAATTGTGTGGTAATCTACACAGATAAGCCCAAATAATACACAGATTATTATAATTAATATCAAAATATAGCTCATGAGCTCAGTACACGATCTGTAAAAAAGTATACTGTCTTGTTATACATTTATTTTGAGAGGCAAAAGGACTTTTGCAATTCACTGCTTTAGAAATATAAAAATAGGTACACTGCTTCAAGATGAAAGTCCAGAAAATATATTTAATTAATTGGGAAATTCATCTATTTATTAATGCCATTCAAATCCAAATATTTGTGAGCAAACTTTTATAAATATTGATTATAAAATAGCAATGCAAATAGGTCCTTATGTTACTCAGTTTCTCTTTGAAACATGCATGCTGTGAAGCAGGGTTGAGCTGTGATCTGTATAAGCAGCAGACATTTAAGGACAGGAAAGAATAAGATAACTGTATACAGATTCTGAGTCAGTATGGCCAATGCTTTCACAAATTAAATTAAATAGCTGCAAGCCTCACTTTAATATCCCTTTAAGAGTCAAAAATACCAAAGCCTAATTTTTATATGGCTGTTTTCTCAAATAAAATTTTAATCTCTTATGAATACTCATTTCTTTCTTGACAAAAATTTTTACAAGCTGTTGATGTAGCATTTCTTGGGCATAGTGTTTTCAAAGGGAAAGAGAGTTATAAAAAATGAAAAATAGCTCTGGTTAATAAAGCATGCCCAAAGCCCTGAAACATTATAAGTAAACCTATTTCCCAAAATGTTCATAAAACAAGGTGGATACAAATAATTAGAACCATATAGTGAAATATCCCACCTGTCTTGCTAATGGTAGTGATGACTACCAAAATATACCTTTGCTTAATCAGATAATGTAATGCAGAGATCAAAAGCTGGTGTCAAGAAATAGACTTTAAAATGAAACTATGTCTCTTTGGAAAACAGAAAACTGTGCAAAGGAAATATATTGGAGGAATGCTGCTGGCATCTTAAAAGAACTAAGAGGCAATGTTATCACTCATAAAATAACAGGAATGGCAGAAAGTTAAAAGGACCTCTTCACTAACAGAATAAAAACATGATTGCAAACTTCAAATAATCACTTGTATGAATTGCAGAGGTGTGCATCACTAGGAAAACATTTTTGCGAGAAATCCTTTGGTTTCATAAAAAGAATAATTTGAATTTGAACAAACCACTTTTTGAGGATTTTGGAATGGATTTTATGGCTTACTTAGAATCGTCACTCATGATTTGTGATTTTGAAAGAGGCCCTGAAACTCCTTGGCTTGATATCCATGGTCTTCCATTTTCAAATTCAACTCAACCTGTTTGTTCCACCTCTCAGTTTCTCTGAATTTGCTCTTATTCCTCAATGGTTGTGTTGATTTTTCTCCTTAGAGCTGGAACATACTGTTCCAATTTCTGATCGGATTTTGCCTTGAAAGTTTCAGGCAAGGTCAAGTTCTACTACTTGTTGTCTTTTCACTGACTTTTTATGTTCTCCCTACATGCAAAATATATTGATGACCTACTATCCACAAAGCACTGTCCTGGACCCTGGGGAGACAGCCTTAGTCAAAAGAGAGATAATTCCTATTTTAAGGATCATATTGGCTAGTGGAAGTGAAAACGAACACACAAAAAAAGAATATCTGCATTAACAGGTCAGCGGAGGATAGCATGAGGAAAAGTAAAGCAGGAGATGAAATGGGAGGTATGGGAAGCTCTGCCCTGTAGAGTCTTTCGGGCCATTATAAGGACTTTGGCCATTGGACATCCCTTATTACACATTTTAAAAAATTGCTGACAGAATTTCTCATAATTCAGTTACTTCATTTTCCTTATTTCCCTCTAACATTTAATTGCACACAGCAGATTCATGAGGTCTAATAAGTTTGAGATAACTCCAAAAGTATTACAAATGACAAAGACTGAATAACATGATTGACTTCTCAGAAATTCAAACCAAAATGATAAAATATAATTTCCAATTATTAAATTAGCTAGGATATTTTTATTAGAGAGATCCTAGGTTTGAATAGTAACCAATAAAAAAAAGTGTGCATTTAGGGTAGGAATATGGATGGATACAGCCTTTCTAAAGTGGAAATTATTTTTAAAGGAAGCAATATTCTTTTTCTAAAAAAATTTATAAACAGTTCCAAACTTTTATCTGCTTTGAATCCGTTCTAGGCATACAATGTAGACTAGGGTTTATCACACAATATGTTTATTACTGATTATTAATTGAAAAAAAATTGGGAAACTAAATGCCTATAGTCAGTTAAATAATTACTTAAAGAGGAAATTAAACAATAAGCATCCTCTAGATATGTCCATTCTGATTCAATAAAAATAAAAAAGAAGACTTTCTGAAGGAAACTAAAATACAATGTTAATAGAAATTATTAAGAAATCATCTTACACCTCCCTAGATGAGAGAACTGGAGTTGAAAACATGGCCATCCAACTAGACACCACTTTCCAGTAAGTTTTGCAAGCAAGGTGTTGCTATATGACCAACTTCTGGCCAATGATTTGTGAATGGAAGTGATCGTTGAAGCTTCTCTTAACAGGAATCGATGTATCTTTTCCCTGTTCTTTCCTCTGGTCCTGCAGCCTGAAATGAACACCTCCTGGCATAGAGTGTGAAATAATAGACAATGGAGACTTGGAAGGGTCTGAGAGTGGGAGGGTGCAGATGAAAGGAAACTGTTTAATGGCTACAATGTATGTTATTCAGGTGACTGATACACTAGAAGCCATGTAACAGAATTATACTTGTTGACTTTTTAAAAAATCTCTTAATTAACACATAATAGTTGTACATATTTATGGAGTACATGGGGACGTTGCAATACATATAGTGCATATGTACAATACATATAGTACAATCAGCTCAGGGTAATTAGCATATCCATCATCTCCAACACTGATTATTTATTTGTGTTGGGAGCATTTAATATCTTCCTTCTAACTAGTTGAAACTATAAAACATGTACAATATCATGATGCCTGTATAGAAACAATAGAATCCAAAGTAAAGGAATTTACTCAAAAGGTTGAATATTATGCTTGTGTCTGGGAATAAAAATCTTAATTTTTAAGATTTTAAAAATAATATTGGCCAAATAGAGTTTAATTAGAATAAAGCAACCAAAAAATGCAGCATTTTATATCACAATTAGATGTTATTTGAGATCTTATGATGGAATTTTTGGTTCTTTGACAGCACAGGAAAAAAAGAAAGACTTGACTGCTGTTCCTAAAGATTGAAAAATTTGAAGTTTATGAATTTCTTTATACAAATTAATAAATGGAAACAAAACACAAATACCTCACAGTAGTAGCCAGGATAGCCAATTTGGAAACAAGTTAGAAGCTACATGCTGAAGGCAGCAAAATGTGATAGAAGAGTCTCTGGTGACTCATAAGGTACCACGGTAATCTTTGCTTCAGAGCACCTAACAAGAATTTTACGTGGAAAAATAATTTTAAAAAAACTTCCAACTTGTTCAAACTATTGTTATTTTGTTTCTCTCTTCTAAAAGAATCCATCCCATATCCTAAGAAATTCACTTTTCTTCTTGATGCTTTTGCACATTCTCTAATTTTTCTACCATGAACATGAGCTAATTTATAAATATAAAACTAAACACATGAAGTCAACACAATTATCAGGATGCCTATATAGAAACAATAGAATCCAAAATAAGGGAAGCTACTGAAAATGTTGAGTATTCTGCTTGTTTCAGGGCTTAAGATTTTAAAAATAATAATGGTCAAAAAAGATAAAGCATTATATATCACGATTAGATGTTAATGAGATCTTGTGATGGAATTTGGGGTTCTTTTATCTGACAGCATAAGAGGAAAGGAAAGACTTGACTGTTAAGTATTGGTTTTAAATGAAGATGAAATAGGCATGATTTTAATAGTACAAATGCCCAAAAGATAAATGGTAAGGTACTGTGACACAAAAGGCAACTCAAATAAAGAGGAACATTTGTACCTCCAAGCTTCCCAGAAATTGAATTTCTTACACTGAAAGAAAGGAAGGACTAGGTCACAGGAAATGGCCACAAAGAGATGGACTGCTTGAGTATGTCGACTCTACACTTGGTAGCCTGTGTAATAGATTCTGATTCTCCAGGAGACTCCTGTATATTTCAGTTCTGAGATTCTCTGACTACATGAGTGTATTTTGATTATTTAAGGGAGTATCAACTAGGGTGCTCCCTTACTGATTTGAGTATATAAGCAATAAAGCTCATCGGTTTAATTTCATTAGTTATAGGTTATACTGGTTAACTTTTTTTTTTTTTTTTTTTTTTTTTTTTTTTGAGATGGAGTCTTGCTCTGTTGCCCAGGCTGGAGTGCAGTAGCGTGATCTCGGCTCACTGCAACCTCTGCCTCCCAGGTTCAAACAATTCTACTGCCTCAGGCTCCTGAGTAGCTGGAAATACAGGCGCAGGCCACCAGGCCTGGCTAATTTTTGTATTTTTAGTAGAGACAGGGTTTCACCATGTTGGGCAGGCTAGAACTCCTGACCTCAGGTAATCCTCCCACCTCAGCCTTCCAAAGTGCTGGGATTACATTCATGAGCCACCATGCCCACCAGTACTGGTTGACTTTTAAAAAAATCTTTTAATTAACACATGATAGTTGTACATGTCTATGGAGTACATGGTGATGTTGCAATACATATAGTGCGTATGTGCAATACATACAGTACAATCAACTCAAGGTAATTAGCATATCTATCATCTCCAACATTGATTATTTATTTGTATTGGGAACATTTAATATCTTCCTTCTAACTAGTTGAAACTATATAATATGTTATTATGAACTATAGTCATCCTACAGTGCTATACAACACTAGCACTAGTCCTCCCATCTAGCTGTAATTTTTTGTCCTTTAACAAATCTCTCCCAATAATTCATTTCATAGAGATGAATTAAAATACCCAAACTCGACGCTGTATTGCCCTGCACGATACAGGTAATTCTAAACCAAAGTTGACACTGTACACAGGATCATCTCACAATTTTTCACTGCACTGTAAATGATGCTTAATATATACAGTTAGAACTCACTAAACATAATGGATGGGTTCTTGGAAACTATGACTTTAAGAGAAATGACATATAAGATAACCAATTTTGCCATAGGCTAGTTGCTATAAATAAGAGTAAAGTTTCTATAGCATATTTCTCTGGTTACAAAAATATCACCAAACTTCTAAATAAAGACCAGACGACTCTAACATTAGACATGGAAATAAATGTGAGCTATATATACGTTTAAGAAAGACTAATAAAAACAAGTAAGATAATTATTTACCTGCTTATTCCAGTTCAGGGTCTCAGGTGGCCAGAGCCTCTCCCAGCAGCTCTGGTGCCATGCAGGAGCCCACCCTGGACAGGACACCATCCCATCCCATGGCGCGCGCACACACACACACACACACACACACACACACACACACACACATTCACTCACATTGGGACCATGTGATATTCTGTTTCACTGGATGGGCACAGCTTTGGGATGTGGGAGGAAACTCACACAGACATGAGGAGAACATGACAACTTCACACAGACAGTAGCCTTGGCTGAGAATCGATATTTTTTCTCATCAACATTATAATAAAATGATGTCGAATGCAGCAATGTTATTCCAAGACCTGCTATAGCTGCTGAGAAAAGTGGCCATGCAGTCACAGAGCCTCTGTAAATGTAAACTTTAGAAGAGGCCTTGTGGCTTTTTATCTCAGAGAGTCACTTGTCTTTATAAGAGATGGTAAAATGTCTTTTACCATCTATCCACTTTATCATTGTTTGACACCTTTCTCCCCAATGCGGCATGCAATTGGCCATGGAGGGACACTTCTTCCTGGAGACCTCCCTCAATGCATTCTGCTGGAGCGATCCAAGCAGCAAAGGCCTCAGACCTGCCTCGGACATCGCAATTTCCCTGACAAGTGGATGCAACTCCCAACCCTCACACCTTACAACTTCTCCTGAATTCTCCAGCTTGTACTGAAATTGACATGAATGTCAAACAACTGCAATGGGCAATTATAGTAATTCTGAAACTGGGGAGAGAGGAAAGCAGCTGAATGAAGTGGGTTCTGCCTCTCTGTTGGAAGAACTGTTAAATAAAGAGGGTGGGAATCTAGCAGTCCCTTGAGAGCATCTCAGCAGAGGCAGGCACAGACAAGCCTGGTGAACCCTGTCCTAGGCGGGTACTGTCAGCTCGCCTTTTTATGGGCACACACACTGAGGCAGTGCCATTGCGAACTCAGTCACCAGATGT
Organism: Hylobates moloch; assembly: GCF_009828535.3. NCBI lineage: Eukaryota > Metazoa > Chordata > Mammalia > Primates > Hylobatidae > Hylobates > Hylobates moloch. The sequence goes on along the minus strand of NW_026652290.1, from coordinate 39,035,144 downwards.
CTCATGAGGCTTTTGGGGGGAGAATTGCTCATCACCCCAACTGGCTACACACCATGGAGGCAACTGCCCTCTGCTAATTGCAAGAAGTGCTGAAACAAGTCTTAGGTTCTGGCCAGGTGCTGGGTGAATGTAATTTCCTTGCAGAGTCTCTAACCCATAATTGGATACTTGCAACCGCTTCTGCTGGTGACGGTGTCCATGCTGCTGCTGCTGAGATTCATGATGAGTTAGGCACAATCTCGATAGGAACTGGAGCACACAGAGCAACTCCACCATCCACAGAGTTCACCGCTATGCTATTTGTTCTAACATGGTCCATTTTTCTTCCCCCTGCTGAGTAGAAGCTGTTAGGAAGAGATTAGAAAGCCTATAACCATAATGGAATATAAGGGGTCACAAGGATAAGAGGAAACTAAGACCTAAAGGAAATAAGAGAGAGAAGAAAGTAGAATTGCTTGGGAAAGTTTGGCTGAAATGGGTCCTTAGCTTAAATTTACTTTTGGTTTAAGAAGTGCCGCTCAAGGTTAAAGCACAATGTAGTCTCTACACGTATATCCCATGTGGAGTGAGGACAGGTGTAGAGCTGCCAAGACTCCGATTGAAGAAACCACCTGAAATCCCCTGACTGGCAGCCTTGGTGGAGGGAGGTGTCCAGGCATGGCTTGTGTGCTGGTCCATGGACAAGGTGAGCCCCGCATGCGATTTTCTCTGGCAAACCTACCTGTAAACAGGGTGGATTAGATTGGAGATTCCTCTTAATGCCTGAAGAGCCTCACACGCTTCAGAAGCCAGTTGGCTGCCTGCACATCTTACTTTTCAGACATAATAATCATTCAGAGAGACAGTATGCAAAATGAGACTGTCAAAAGTGGGGCGAAATGACATTCATAGGTAATTTGTGATGCTAGTAATCCAAACCATTATTATTAAGAATTTTTTTTTACCTATTTGGGGTGTTTTATTATCTTCCTTCTAACTAGTTGAAAAACTAGTTACATGAGAAAACAATTTTTTTTTTTTACCTATTTGGGGTGTTTTAATATCTTCCTTCTAACTAGTTGAAAAACTAGTACATGAGAAAACAAAACCTTCCCTAACTCAGAGGGAAATGCAACCTCTGCATTTTGATTTACCTCCCTCAAGGTAAACCTCCCTCGGTGTATCCTGGCTGCCGTCATGTCTGGATAAGCAACACGAAGTTCCCAGCTTCTAGCACAGGAGAATGTAGGCATGCAGATTAGGTTTAGTGCTATTTGACATTTAAATATCCAATTTGCTGAGATGACACATAGAGACTACAGTTGCTTGTTGTTACCACTGTGAGTATGCATTAGTTGTCCTAGAATTTTGCCTGTGGTGGGGAGGAGCAATGGAGAGGAAGAGTGGCAGGGAGAGTAACAATTACACATACGCTTTTAAAGAGTAGAGGTTTGGGCTTTTCCATGACTGCAGTGATTTTTGGTGACCATTATGCTGGCTCAGATGCTCAAATCATATTTTATTAGAGTGACTATTCAACAAGGACAGATCCGAGGAAAGCCCTCATCACTGTTGGCCAAAGCATGGGCTTCTTGGTCTGGCAATCCCATGTGCGAATTAGCTACAACTAATGGCACTCTGTGACCCCAATGTAGATGGCAGTAGTGTAGAGTGTTTGCTAATGGCATGTACTTGGACTCCTTGTTTCTGCTCTTTTGTAGAAGCTAAAAGATACTGTGCATCTGAGGGAGATGATGTTAAGCTTCCCATCTGTGGCCACATTTGTCAAAATGAATCAAAACCACCTTCCGTTATGGCTGCAAGGGTGCTGTGCCGTTTGAGTATAAATCACATATTAACAGATTGGCCATAATACCTAAAAGAATAAGATGTGCCTGCTTTAAAGGCAAAAGCTTGTATCATGCCAGATGCACTTCATTTACAAAGGACTTCAAGGCTGACCACGTGTGCCCCTAACACCTTTGTCACTAGGTGCCAGAGTTAGAAGGTCAGGGAAGTGAATTTGTGTAAGTTTTGTGACAGAGGCCGAGCGCAGTGGCTCACGCTTGTAATCCCAGCACTTTGGGAGGCCGAGGCGGGCGGATCACGAGGTCAGGAGATCGAGATCACGGTGAAACCCCATCTCTACTAAAAATACAAAAAATTAGCTGGGCATGGTGGCGGGCGCCTGTAGTCCCAGCTACTCGGAGAGGCTGAGGGAGGAGAATGGCGTGAACCTGGGAGGCGGAGCTTGCAGTGAGCCGAGATTGCGCCACTGCACTCCAGCCTGGGCGACAGAGCGAGACTCCGTCTCAAAAAAAAAAAAAAAATTTGTGACAGATGGTTGTCACTCACAGCTGTTTATGCCTTCAAAACTGCTGATAAATAATTGCAAGGCATGTATCTCTGGAGTTGTGAAGAATTCTGTGTCTTGTATACTCCAGTCATATTCTTTATTTTTATTCTCTTTTATTTTTATTTTTTTGAGATGACGTCTTGCTCTTTCACTCAGGCTGGAGTGCAGTGGTATGGTCTTGGCTCACTGCAACCTCTGCCTCCCGGGTTCAAGCGATTCTCCTGCCTCAGCCTCCTGAGTAACTGAGACTACAGGTGCGCACCACCACACCCAGCTAATTTTCGTATTTCTAGTACAGACAGGGTTTCACCATACTGGCCAGGCTGGTCTCAAACTCCTGACCTCCAGTGATCCACCTGTCTTGGCCTCCCAAAGTGCCGGAATTACAGGTGTGAACCATTGGGCCTGGCCTCCAGTCATATTCTTTAAGGGCCCTTTTGCATTTAAGCCACACAAACCCTCAGGGAAAAAAATTCATTCTGCACAAATGTATATAAAGTGTAACTTAAAATTGGGAAATAATAAATTGGAATGAGAGAAGCTCTTCTGGATCCCTGCTGAAAGATAAAATCCAGAGTTAAAAATAATTCTCCACTCTCCTACCCCTGTGTGTGCACACATAAATACACACACACCCACTCACACACACTCACACAGCTTAGATCCAAAACTTATAGCTGTCTTCCATACTACATTAATTAATGTCTTAATCTATTTGATACAGTCACAAAATGATTATGTGTATACTCTACGTAACTATATAAAGATATAATTTATATATTTCCTTTTGGTCTCAGAGTTTTCTTCACCTCTTCTCTTGTATCAGTCTCACCATGCTCCCACAATAAACTGACACAAACAAGATGGCTTAAAAATAACAGAAATGTATTCTCTCACAGTCCTGGAGGTGAGCCATCTGAAATCAAGGTCTCAGGAGGGCCATGCTCCCTCTGAAGGCTCTAGGAGGGATTTCTCCCTGGGCTTTGCGTCTTCTGGTTCCCAGCTTACCTTCCCTGGTGGGCGTATTACTCCAGTCTCTGCTTCTGCCTTCAGATGGCCTTCTGCTCTAGGTATTCTCTGTGGATCCTGTCCTCTTCTTATAAGGGCACTGGTTATTAGGCCCACCCTAATCCAGCATGACTTCATCTTATCTTAATGAATTGCATCTGCAAAGACCCTATTTCCAAATAAAATTACATTCTGGGGTTCCAGGTAGACCTGAACTTTTTGGAGATACAATTCAACCCACTACAGGAGCTGCTATAAAGGAGTTACCTAATTTGGGCGTTCATCTGATCTATTATTGGTAAGCATGTGGGGAGATAAAAATGATTCCTTGCTTCTATTGTGTTTCAGTTATTGCTGAAATCTGCAAATCAAAAGATTCCAGATGCTCATAAAGAGACATTTGAGGACAGTGGTGTTCTACCTGCTCCTTGTGAAATGGTGCCACAAGGTCTGGATTTGGAAAAGGATCGCAATGTTGAAATATAACTATTTCTCCAAGCTGTTAGTTTCTAGTCCAAGATGTGCCCCTTGGAAACCAGCCACAGGTATGTCTCTGAAGAATTTTCACATGGCCTATTGACTTACACACACACACACACACGCACACAGACACACCTCTCAAGCTGTTGGAAGCCAAATTGATCTTTACATTTCTCGCACTACCCTTTTCCAGCACAGTTGCTTCCAGATTTGAGTTTCTGTATCAGTAATCAAATGAGTGTGACCAAGCTCCTTTACTGAAAGCACACACACAAACAAAAACCACAGATCAGAAACATGAAAATGTACTCAATTTATGTGACTAGTGTGATTACCTTCACATTAGGTCAAGTTATGATAAGAAAGGAGGATCAGGGTGATATTAAAAAGAAAGCCAAAGAGAGAAAGCATGGGGAGAGAGAGACAAGAGTAACAGAAGAATGATGGGGAGAAAGTGGCTTAAACTTGATATGAGCTGGGAGAATTTTAGATGAAAAAATAAATTACCACATTTTCTTAAAAGACAATACAATGTCACCAGCTGAGCAGAATTTTGTTTACAACTAATAACTGACATCCACATAGCAGGCACTGAACACCAGGTGCTGTTCTTTCTGAACACCAAACACATTTTCTCTTTCTTTTTTTCTTTCTCTCTAATTTAATCTAATTTTATATCCAGAAACCGAAGTGCAGAACTTAGAACTTGCCCAAGAATTGCAAGCAGGTCTTCTGGCTCCAGATTCTGGGTTCTGTCTCCAATTATAAGTGCTGGTTGGAAGGTAAACATCTAACATTCAATATACAACCAGTAGTCATCTGTTATACAAGTAGTTTGGAAAAGAGTTTGGTACTCTGCCACCTAATACCATTAAACACACACAGCTCCCTGGTGACCCAACAATTCCACTCCCAGGAGTATCCTCCAGCAATTCCGTACACACATAGAAGAGGCAACACATACAAGAATGCTCACAGCAGTCAGATTCATAACTGCACATAAGTAGAAACAACCCATATGTTCATTGACAGTCAATTAGATAATCACAGTGCGACTCTCACAGAATAATTCTGGACAACACGGAAAAACTACATTTATACTCATGAGAATGGAGGAGTCTAAGAAATGTTGGATTGAGGGGGAAAAAAACAGAGATATTTTATAAAGATTAAACAGGAGCCACAGTTAATAATATGCTTTTAGAGACACATGCACTGGTAGAACTATGGAAGAAAAAAATAAAAATAAAAATAAGTGGTGACCTTGTAGTGGGGAGGGAAGAGGTAGAATTGGGAGATACAAGATGTGTCACAAACTTTCAACTTTGAGTTAAAGAGTGGGATCTTCGGTATGATGTACTTTCCTTCTTTCTTACCTTCATAAATATTGTGCATGGGGTGTGGTTAATTTCTGTTATCTTAAAAAGAAAATGAATAAAAGATAATGGAGTGAACATGGTATGGAAAGGATTATGGAGGTAAGGGGTAGATTACTCAGGCTGAGAAGTAACTAAGATAGAACTTAGTGAATAAATACTTCAGAAATAAATTATGGAGTGGTACAGCTACCTAATTTACTGGCTGTTCTAGTTTCAAATTACATGTTCAATTCAGAGCTCCCAAATATTCAGTTTTACGTTACTATCTTGTGAGCGTGAAATATTTTCATCCACAAAGGGAGAAAAAAATACAAATGCAAATGGAATGAACTAGAAACACATCAAAATTTTTGTTATCCATGGATAGGAATGTGAATATAGCATGTATCAGAAAATGATTTTGGCTACAAGTTTGTCTACAAAGTTAATAACAATTGTATTCTCTGAAACAGTTTGTAAAGCTGAAGTTCTTTGTTGAGGATAAGAAAAAGTCGCATGCAGGGTGTTAATGCATTCTGTAGCTTTCATTTAAGACTGTATGAAACAGACAATGGGCCAAACACACCCAGTATGCTTTGAGAATTGACTTTAACATATTTTCTAGCTATTTTAAAGAAAAAACTAAAAAAACACTAATCCGTTGCTTTATTTTAGTACCTGATGATACTGAGATAGTCTCAAAAACTTCTTACCTCTACATTTTAACCTAATTTTTAACAAGTATATGGTAAGATACCTAGGCCATAGTTATTATGTGGTGTGAGGTACAAGAGTAGTTCAATAAATATGTGTTGAATAAACGTATTAAACAAATAAGGGGTCTCACGGTGTGGGTAGCTCTATAATACTCTGGGAATTTTGTGCCTGTGCCTTTGCAAACTCTTCGTTTCTTCTTATAAGATTTGCATCCTATTTAGGAACTGCAGTTCACAAACTTACTTTCCTAAATCCTCTAAATACAGTATTCTCTCCTATCCACCTGCTTCTACTTAGTTTTCAAGGCCATAGGGCTGCCAAAGGGTCTCGGGTTAACCAGGAAATGTTGACAAGGAAAAAGCAGGGAAGAAATGTGAACAGAGTCTCTCCTTTTGGATGATTAATGTCATCCATGGAGTTAATATAAAGTAATATATTTTATTTCTTTATTTTAAAGGTAAACAATATTAGTACCCACTCCTCACACAATTGTTTTTTTAAAGAATCCATGTAACTTTTCAAAACATAGTGATGCTATAACCACCTTTGTATCCATATGGGAAAAGAAGTATCCTTTTTCAATTGTTTAAACTTTATTTATGTAAAATGCATATATTTAAAATAAAAACAAAATTTCAATTGGCAAGTAACTATTTTAAATATTAATGATATTTAATAATGTCATAGCTCATTATTTTAAAATTATTTTATATAAATCCTTTTGAAGAATTATCAATATAAGATAGATTTTGTGTCAAAGCACAAGATTTTATTAAGAATGAACAAACAGGAAAAGAAACTTGCATTTACTGAGCACAAGATATATGCCAGTGGTTCTCAAATGGGTTATTTCATGAATTATTCCAATAGGTCTCTAAAGGATAGATTATCCTTATCTCAAATCAGCAACCGGAGACTCAGAAAAGCTAAATAACTTGCCCACATTCACACAGTTGACACTGATAGAACCAAGATTCAAATATTCTCCTTTTAATGCATATTATCATATTATATTATTATATTATATTATATTATCATAATATATTATCATATATTATGCATATAATGCATATTATTATAATAATGCAAATATTCTCCTTCTAATACTCTCCTTCTTTGCTTTGTGCCAAAGGCCTGACTTCTGCAACTTATATTCTGAAGGAAATCAATATGGTAACATCCTTTCTATCCAAAAAGACATTCAAGTAAATCTTTTTATTATCAATTTCTTCTCACATTGATAAGTGAAGAGAGAGAGAGTTAAAGAGAAAGAAATTAAAATACATAATGGTGCTATAGACAACTGAGGAGGTAGATATATGTATTATCTTCACATAGTATTAACATAACATATAATCAATATAATTTATAGTTAATATAGTATAATATAACAAGCATAATCAATTAATGTAGTTTATAGGTAAATGCAAAATAAGGATATAAATGCTTTCAAATTATGATTCTCACAACTTGCTCAATGTCTTATGTCTATACAAGATAGTTAGAAATCCAAGACACAGTCCTGAAAAGGAGAAAGACCAAGTAAAAATGATGGTAAATAAAATAAAGGTCTTAAAAAGAGCATAATAATATAGCATACCCAATTAAGCTGTTTGGGAAAATTAACAGAGATATAAATATGGAGAAGCATGTTTATGTATCGAGACCAGTGTTTGCTTTCATTTGCCTAGAATATTGACCCAGAGGTTAGAGGTAGACCAGGAGGCTACAGTACCGTGAGGAAGACTTAAACTAACCAGACTTAGCCAAGACAAACTTAGCCACTACGAGGAAAGAGCTCACTAGGGCCATTAAAAGGAATACCGATTTATATACCTGGTTGAAGATCCTAAAGTGTGTTGATATGAAACTGTAGAGTTATGTGATTTGCCTCAATTGCCCTCAGTGTCATGAGTCAAGGAGTAGAATAGGACACGTGTCTGTTGATCCAGGATTGGGCATTTGGAGGAACAGAATGTAGGAGAGTAAAGAATTCTGGCAAGAGTGGGTAAACTAGCGAGTCATGCACTAGACAAGGGACTGAAGGAGCCAGCAGTGTACAACTTTGATGTGATCTGTGGCCTTGCTAATTTAGCATTTCATTCTAGATGTGGACTTCACATAGTGCCCAATACATGTTTGGCACTAAGCAACTGCATGTCACATAAAAACAAAAATAAACAAATTATTAAAAGGAGGAACTATGGGCCTGCATCCAGCTCTTGACGAAAACTTGTTAATACTCTGTATGTTGCCAATAAGATCCTAAACTATAAAAATATTTTATGGTAAAATTATCATTAGGATAACATAGCAACTAGGTTCAACTCTGCTCCTAAGTTTCTGAACCGTGTGGAGTTCTGTGTAACTGGCCAGAAATATCTACCAGTGCTGGGACTGCAATAGCACTATGGTTATAAAATATATTTGTTAGCATATAAAATTATGAACTTTCACATTTTATCCTTGAGAGTGCATTATCTGGCTTTTGCCTCTGTATATCATTGATTCTTTAACCAAAATACTTTAAGATTGAATATTAAAATATCTGTGGTGTTACACTTAAATGACTTCATTGTTTTATTTGGAGTTTGATCCTGGTGTGTTTCCTTAACAACGTTAAGATGACTAATAATTTCAGTAGGTGATATACCTAATCCATGCCTCTAAAAATAATTACATTGAATGATTTCCTGCTAAATCCCTAGTGTTCTGCTAAGTCTTTCACTTAACCAATGTGTAATCCTCACAAGGACCCTACCATATAGGATACTGTATCCAATTTACAGATGTCAAAACTGGGGCTCACTCAGGCAGTAAAAATAACTAGCCTAATGTGCCACAGCAAATAAAGCATAATACATGATAAATAGTATCTAAGTCTTTTTCCCTTGCAGAGTCTATTTTCTTAATTCTAAATTAATTCAATGTACAATTGCTTAAATAATGTGTATTGCTATTTTGTTGTTCTGTGTGTTAACACTAGCTTTGAATCTTTATATCTTAAAAAACATTAGATTTGACTTTAAATTTTATTGTTGATTGAGAGTAAAGATTTTACAATCCTGTGTTGCACACTAAAATATAAGACTCTGGAGTCTTTTCAGTTTGAACAGGAGAAAAAGCGGATAGCATTCTTCTAAAAGGCTGGAATCTCAGGACCATTTCTTGCTAAACAGTTGTCATTACATTTGGCCTCTTTCCTGACTTTCTGAAAAGATGGGTAGTAAATACCGGCCGCTTGGCCATTTTGACAATGCACTAAAACACATCTATCTAGGAGGTCACTATTCTAATGGCCCTTAGGATAGAATTGCCAGATTTAGCAAATAGATACAGGATGCTCACTTACATTTGAATTTCAGACAAAGAATGGATTTTTTTTTTTTTAGTACAAGTATATCCCATTTAATACTTGGGACATACTTATGCTTAAAAATGTATTCACTGTTGATCTGCTATTCCATTTTAACTGAGTGTCCTTTATTTTATCTGAGAAACTTACCCTAGAAGCACGGCTTGACAGAGTCAGAGAGCAGGATTGTTCAATTCCATAATTATAGATGAGCAGGGAAAACTGCCCTGGAAAAGCATATTTTCAAGCAGACATGAAATTCTTCCCAATTCTTAGGTGAAATGCTTCTGATTCCACTTGGGCAGATGATCCTGTCTCATAGGCTCATGGCAAACAAATGCTTGATGAATGGTTATTGGCCAAAGGCAGTACAAGAGAGGCTGGGGCGAGGCCAAATGGAAACTTAATGAATCCTTAAATGAAGAGGGGGTTAGGGGAGAGCAATTGGCAAGTAGTTCCTCTTATCCAGGAAGAAATTATGCAACATGAAATGGAAACATCTTTTCTTTAAGCCTCTTATCTTTGGGGTTTACTGCAGTACACCCTTACTGTTTTTAAGAAGAGCTACTTGGTCAACATCTTTCTGTTTGGATTTGCTACAGTTTCCTATGGTTACAAGTTTGCCGGGGACCTTTTAAATGAATATATTAAAAGTAAGAGTAGGATTTTCTCAATAGGCTGATAATATTAGTAATAAAAGATTGAATTAGCCCATAGTAATGATTTAGCCTTACACTGTGTACTTCACAGTGAGTTTACTCACTTCACCTCAGAACAGATCGTTTTTCTTTCAATACCCTCAGTCCAAACTGCAAAATGTAAATACAGTATACCTCTAAAGATCCATACAGGAACAGGGAATTTTATATATTACTTCTGTCTTTAGAAAAATAGATCTAACTGTAGCACATACTAAAAGAAAATCACTCAGAAAAGGCTGAGTTAGGGAAGAAAGGATGCTTATAACCATAAATGAATATCTGTTTCCCCAAATAAAAAAGAATTAAAATGACAGCAAGAGTAACAGACATTCATTTTTAAAAGAAGGTGAGCTTCATTTGAATTTTACCTGACCGCTGCTCAATAACGCAGACATTTCGGTTGCTCCATCTGGATAGTGAAACAAATGTTTCACTGAGGTCAGTGGAGTGGGTGGTACATAACAGATATTTTGCTCTGCTCATTTGATATTCTGCTGGAATCTAGTGGAGGTAATTATGGGGAAGGCATTTCAAATTTTTTTGATGAAGCTCCTGATAGCATAATGTGGATATATATTTTTATGAGTAAATGCAATACACTGAAAAAATCATATTTAAAAAACGTGCAGGGTTTGAAACTGTGAAGCGAGATTATGTAATTTTGCTACCTCACACGTGCTCCGCCCTGTGGCCCATTCTTTCTGCATGTTGCCCTGCCCATGATACACCTATCAGCAGAGGGTGGCTAGTCTTGGGTTCTGTTGCCTGGCACTATTAAGTCCTCAGCATGTTGCCCGAGATGGTGGGAGCTCTGTAAGTGTTTGTTGAGTGAATGAATACATGAATTATTAATTAAATCAATTGCATGCTGACTCTGTTTCTTTGCCAATACTGACAGTGTTTTCCAGACTAACTCGGGGTGAGTTAAAAACCAACTAGACACGTGACAAGTGCTTCTGCATGAGTAACCCTGGTTGTTGGTGAGATGTCCTTCTGCAATGCCCAAATTTGAATTACAAGTATTTCCAGAGTAATTCATCAATAATGATTTTCTTTAGTTATATACCTCTGATCTCATGACATTGGTATGCTAACACAAGATAGACAGATAGATAGGTGATAGATAGATTGATAGATAGATAGATAGATAGATAGATAGATAGATAGATAGATAGATAGATAGATAGATTAGATAGATAGATACATCTGCTATAAATATACTACTTGGGTGACAACTATTTTCCTGAAGCCTAGCTTAAATGACCGTTCACTATATTAAATTGAACACTTAATTATTAAAATGTGTTCATATTTACATTTGGCACCCCAATTATGTCCAAATATCATATCTCACTCCTGGTCTTACACTATATGTGATATTAGATAAATTTGATTGTTTCCTCACTCTTGAATCACTTTTTTCACTTGCATGCTGAGATCTCACACTTTCCTGGTTTTACTCCTACACCATTAGTTATTCTTTCTTGTTCTTTTTTTGCCAAATCCTTCCTCTCTTCTCAAAGTCTAAATATCAAAGTTCTCTGTGACTCAATATTTGGGAATCTTTGGGTCTCTAACTACGTTATTACCTAGATCAGAAGTTGCAAAACTTTCACAGTTCTTGGTGCCTTTCATTTTTCAGTAATGGTTTTCAGACCACCCCAAGGCCAAAAGAAATGCCTAACTTCTATTTATTAGATAGGTCAAAATGCCTTACTAAGTATCTACACCCTGTGGTAGGCTGAATTATGGCCCCAAAGATATCCAGATCCGAATCCCCAGATCTGTCACCTTATATGGCAAAAGAGGCTTTACAGACATGGATAATTTAAGGATCTTAATGTAGGGAGATTTTCCTAGATTACCTGGATAAAACACCATAATCACAGTGGTCCTTAGAGCAAGGAGGAAAGAGGGTCAAAGGAGACAGAAGGTGATATGATGATGGAAACTGATAAGAGTTTGAAGATACCATGCTGTTGGTTTGGAAGATGGATGGAGGAAGGGTGCATGAGCCAGGAATGCAAGAGATATAGGAAAAGGGAGGAAAATGGGTTCTCCCCCGGAGCCTCCAGAAAGAATATGGCCCTGCCCACATCTTGATTGCAGCCCAGCGAAATCATGTCCGAGTTTTGACTTCCAGAGCCAAAAGAGAGTACTTTGATGTTGTTTTAAGTCACAAAAGTTGTAGCAATTCATTACGGTACTCATAGGAAACTGATATATGTCCTAATAGCCTCATAGTCATATTATAAATTACACAAATTTGAAAGAAAATATAATAGTATTCATATTTTTCACTAGTGCAATTTATGCACCTGTTGTGCACTACACAATTTCTCATATCCCCCAATCTAATTGGACATGGCCACCCTCGCTTCCTGTTCCACGTTGATTTTCATGTAGTAGTTGCATTCTTATCATAGTTCACAAAAATATGATATCATTATAAGGAATGTGGCTCAAACTAATGTTGAAAATGTAAGCTACCTAGACCACATATTCGGGCACTGACAGATACCAAGTGTTGGCATTTTTCTCTCAAAAATTTTTAACTATTCTGCATTGCTCCTGGCACACATTTTGGTACCAGGATCCCAGGTGATTAAATCTGGTACCATACTTTAAAATATTATCTGCATACTGACTTCCAATCTATTGTTTCTACCAGTAATCACTCCCTTGAAGCCTCAAGTTGTGTATCCAACCACCTATTCATCATCTCAACTTGCATATCTAAAGGGCATCTCAAATATGTCCTTGACAGAATTGCTGTCACCTTCAAACTGCACCACTCCCTGCACTGATCCCCACACCTCACAACCTTACCCCCCACACCACTTCCACTGAGGGTTTCTCCTCTCAATGGCATTCTCATTCTCATTCTGGCCAATTAACTCTGGCTAAAAATTTCAATCTTCTTCACTGTCTCTCTTTCTTTCTTTCTTTCTTTCTTTTCTTTTTTTTTTTTTTTTTTGAGACGGAGTCTCGCTCGCTCTGTCACCCAGGCTCGAGTGCAGTGGCACGATCTCGGCTCACTGCAAGCTCCGCTTCCTGGGTTCACGCCATTCTCCTGCCTCAGCCTCTCCAAATAGCTGGGACTACAGGCACCCGCCACCACACCCGGCTAATTTTTTGTATTTTTAGTAGAGACGGGGTTTCACCATGGTCTCGATCTCCTGACCTCATGATCCGCCCACCTCGGCCTCCCAAAATGCTGGGATTACAAGCGTGAGCCACCGCGCCCGGCCTCTCTCTTTCTTTCACTGTCTTCATGCTTCCCATCAGTAAATCCTGTCAGTGATGACATATGCAGTCCAAGCCTCACCTGGATCATGTCTCACCTGGATCTCTCCCATTGCCTCCCCACTGGCCCACTGATTTCCTTCTTATCCTCATGTCCAGAGTTGTCCTCATGTCGATCAGGCCCTGTAACTCTCCTGCTCAAAGCTCAAAGGCCAAGGACTTGGTAAAACTCACAGGATAAACACAAAGCCTTTTTCATGGTCCGAAATAGTGATTCTCAACCAGGGGCAATTTTGCCTCCCAGAGGACATTTACCAATATCTGGAGACTGTTTCGGCTGTCATATGGAGAGGGAGTGCTACTATTTCCTTATGGACAGAGGCCAGAAAGACTGCTAAAGACCATACACCTCACAGACAGTCTCCCATAACAAAGAATTATCCAGCCCAAATACCAATTGCCCCCAGGGTGAGAAACCCTGGTTTACACAGGCCATGAGTTCTGGTCCTTGCCTAGAGATCTTACCTGGTTTTCCACCACTGCTGCCTTTCATCGAGACTGACTTTCCCATTCCTCCTGCGTGTCAAGCACTTTCTTACCTCAGGGGCATTGCCTCTGGTGTTTGTTTGTTTGTTTGTTTGTTTGTTTGTTTGTTTGTTTTGAGATGGAGTCTCGCTCTGTCGCCCAGGCTGGAGTGCAGTGACGCGATCTCGGCTCACTGCAACCTCCGCCTCCCAGGTTCATGCCATTATCCTGCCTCAGCCTCCCGAGTAGCTGTGACTACAGGTGCCTGCCACCACGCCCAGCTAATTTTTTGTATTTTTAGTAGAGACGGGGTTTCACCCTGTTAGCCAGGATGGTCTCCATCTCCTAACCTCATGATCCGCCACCTTGGCCTCCCAAAGTGCTGGGACTACAGGGGTGAGCCACCGTGCCAAGCCCGCCTCTGTTTTTTTTCCCTTGCCTAGAATGCTGTCACCCCAGATACGCACATTTTATCTTGTTTGGGCCACTCAAATGCCCCCTCTTCAGCAAGACCATTCCTGACCTTCCTATCTAAAAAAACTGAGAATGTAGAGCCCCGTTCAGAAACCTATTCACATGAGGAAGTCGGGAGATTCCAGAGGAAACTCAGCCCAAAGGAAAAGAGATGTGATCCAGCATGCATGGCCTCCTGGCCAAGGACTCTGAGAAAATTAGATTTATTCTGAGTGTAGCAGGGCTCTGTACTAGTCTGCTTTGGCTACCATAACAAAATATCTTAGAGTGGGGAACTTAAAACAAAAGACATCTGTTTCTCACAGTTCTCAAGCTCAAAGTGCTCGCAGATTTGATCTCTGGTAAGGCCACTCTTCTTGGCTTGCAGACAGCTACATGCTCACTGGTCCTCACATGGCAGAGAGGGAGCAAGCTCTGATTTCTCTTCCTCTTCTGATAAGGATATTAACCCCATCAAGGAGGTCTCACCCTCACAGCTTCATCTAAACCTAATCACCCCCCAAAGACCCCACCTCCAAATCCCATAATGTTGAGGGTTATGACTTCTACATAGAAATTTTGAGGAATATAAACATTTAATTCATAACAGGGTATTTTAGATTTATCTTTAAGACATCATATTGGATTTACTAATGATTCATGATTTGTGTGTTTGTGTTATGTGTGTGTGCATGTGTGTGCAAGGTTATAGAAAGAATACAAACTTGGGGCCGGGCACAGTGGCTCACGCTTGTAATCCCAGCACTTTGGGAGGCCGAGGTGGGCGGATCACGAGGTCAGGAGATCGAGACCACGGTGAAACCCCGTCTCTACTAAAAAATACAAAAAATTAGCCGGGCGTGGTGGCGGGCGCCTGTAGTCCCAGCTACTTGGAGAGGCTGAGGCAGGAGAATGGCGTGAACCCGGGAGGTGGAGCTTGCAGTGAGCCAAGATGGCGCCACTGCACTCCAGCCTGGGCGACAGAGTGAGACTCCGTCTCAAAAAAAAAAAAAAAAAAAGAATACAAACTTGGGTAACTATGGGGTTATTATAAACTATGGAAACTACAAGTAAAATCATTTTTAAAAATCTACCTCACTACTATCTTATATTTTCTAATATTTTTATTGATCATACATTGATTGTTTTCTGAAAAAGGTCTGATAAAAATTTGTCAAAACCAATTAGTTATTATAGAAAAAAATATATAAAAGTCCTATTTAGTGCTCTAAGACAACAATGTTATACAATACTTTCTTAAGTGATTTTATGGAAATATTTTCTCTGGTTCATAAACTTCTTAAGTTCCTTCTTTAGAAAATGCATATCTGTTATCAGAGGAAGACTATAAAAAAACATAAGTTTCTGTGACAACTTTAAATATAAGCCATACGGTCAATTGGGTCAGCATTAAATATCGCCTCCCCACTTATGAGCTATGTGACTATGGTCCAGTTGTTTCATCCCTCTGTGCCTCGGTTCACTCATCTGTAAAGTGGGAATAATAATAGTATTTTCCTCATAGGACTAAAATGAAGAGTAAATATGTTAATGGAGGTAAAACAGCTTACAGTAAGAGCTCAAATAATCTGGGGTAACTATATGTCCAGGTTGCCTGAGACAGCCCTGGATTCATTGTCTTCCAGTTTATTTAAGAGCATTTAAAAAAAAAAATTCTACAAAATGAAATGTTTGGAACATAAATTATATGTGTCAATTATATGGCACTCTGGCTGTGTCTCATATTCTCCATCTCTACCTCATCATCTGTAGACAGCAAGCTTTAGATCAGACCTCAAAAAAAAATAAAAAATAAAAAAAGACCTAACTGAGCAAGTACATTTTGAGTTGCCCCATGTGCCTAGTATTGGAGCAGAAAGCATAGGGAATGCCTAAACATGGCCTGAAATTATAGCAAGAATATGTGGTAAATATGAAATAAAGCAAAATAGTATAGAGGGAAGAGCTAATGAGATTCAGCCAGTAAGTGCTGAGGATTCTGAAAAGAAAGAGAACTTTGTGGGCTGGTGAAGGATGGAAAAGCTTCATTATAGTAAGGACGGGCAAGATGTGGAAGGAAAAGTGAAGAGAAATCAGCAATGGCCCCATCCACTCCTTTTGAGGGAGAGTTTCGAAAATATCCATTAATTGATTAAATAATAATTTGCATGCCAAGAAGAGATGATCATGCACTTCTTCTCATTTAGTGAGAATACTCACTTTCTTGATAAGAAACAAGGAACATAAAATGGAAAATGGGAATGCATGCTAACAATATTGGGTATAATAATACAAGAGTCATTTGTAAGAAAGCCCTTTCACTGTTGCCAAATGAGTGTGGTAAGGCTATTGAAAATTGCATTTATTTCTAATGTCAGCATTGGCAAAGTACAGCAATGTTTACCTACATTCAATTAGCAATTATTGTTTACATTTGCACATTGTACCACTAATGATGTATCCTTATCACTAAACTGAAATTCCTCTGTGAAATGCTGTAGAACTTGAACTTTGTGATAAAAGGAATAACAACATACAAATAAAATCCTGTTTATCAGGATACTATCCTTGTTTATAACTCACATCTTGCTGGATGGTTTAATAAATCTGATTTACACAGTATTTTGTGATCCCAGAATATCCTAGAAATGAAGAATTGTGCTTAGCTCACCTCAGCAGGCTGCATTAGTTATTTTTAAGTCAATATATTGATTTGGGAATTGCTTGTTTATAAGATGTCGGAGACGACTGATTTATGTTGATATTTTTGTATCATATGTTCTAGCCAATCACAATAGGCCTGAGATATGCCATTATAAACTTTTTTTTTCAGCAACTGAAAACCACAGATGTTCTCAGATATCAAACTTGGATTTTCAGAAATTATCAATAGGTTTCTTTGTTTTACAAGAGGGACAATGCTTCCCTGGTGGAAAGATGAAGTGAGTCATAGGGTAATGGTAACGAAATTTGCTCTACATAGTAAAGGTGCCCTGCTACTCCAGAAGGTAATGTCACGAAACAGAAGGTTTCAGTCCCTAAAGTATCTGACTGCCAATGATTTGAGACTCAGTAGCTGTATGGACAAGGAAGGCTGAAATTAGGGTAGCCTGCAATGGAGTTTTAATTTCATAGTTGATTCGATGTGTGGCTTCATATGACTTTCTATCTTTTCATTTTCCAACAAATATCCTTGTGAGATATTTGTGCCCACTTGATTGATTCACTACCATGGAATGATAAGAAAAATTAAGAAGAGATGGAACACATTTTAAAAAAAGTGGTTATGCCCTCCTGTGGTTACCATTTAGAAATATATTTTGCAGAATGTCTATTTTGAATGGAAGCCTGACATTTGGGCCTTGTTTGCCGGATCCCTCTGTAGATTCTATATCTCCTATATGGTTGGGGTGAGCCTGCCAAAGCTTTTTCTTCCTTCGTCTGCTAACCTAATCAAACATTTGCTCTCCTAAAACAAAGATGGAGCCAGGAATGTTTTTCTTATATTTCAATTGCCACTTGAAACTGAAGACTCAATTTCTCCTGGATCATTTCAATACCTCATTTATGGTTGGCATTTATCCGAATTCATAGGTTGTAAACGCTTTAAAAGTTATACTGAGTCCTTATGGAGAACAGGGGTTTCAGTTTCTGAAATGGAGCTGCAAATGTGCCCGACACTGTTCATGGCATACACCAAATCCAGTTTTTAATGGATCAGGTTGGCATCATTTAGGTAGGGCATGGATACAAAATGTTCCTGGAGCCCCCCCATCAAGGATACAATTGTTTCTAAGTTTCAGAGTTGAATGCTTCATTAAATGCTGGAGCATGTGACATAATAGGCTTCCCAATTGCTAACTTAATATTTAGCTTCCAAAATTCTGAGACAAACACCTTGATGCCCCCTCAGGTCTCCACAATTAGCCACATTTGCTAATCTTGCCCAATACGTCTCAGTAGACAGAAAAGAATGCAAAGTTTTAATTTGCTAATCACCCAGTTGGAGAGGGGCCGTGGGGGGAGATGCTAATCATGTGCAGACATCTGTAATGACCCTTGGACAAAACCGAGGAAAACTAAATCAAAGCTTTGACAAGGGCAGGAGAGCGGAAACAGAAGCCCTAATTGTGGCCATGTGAAGTGCACTTTCCCCTTTTGTAGCTTTTGTAATAGAATTGCACAATACTTTATAAAGTAACTTTTATAGACAGACCCAGAAATGACTTTTTCCATCTTTGGGGATAAATGGTCAGACTTGATCTGTGAAATATGCGAAGAAGGACTGACATTATGGTGCAAATGTAGCAGACAAAAGGGTTTGGGCGAGCTTTTGCCAGTTAAATTTGGCTAACCTGCAGAAAGCCTATTGTCAAGCCAGCCATGCTTCACTGAGCTCTCTTCCCTCTTTATGGTTAAGTGAACCTCAAAACAATGACAAAGAAATATGCACTGAGTCACATATTCTAAGAAATAGACTGTACTCTCCTCAAATCGAAATAACGGCACTTTAATTCTTGGATTTTCCACATTTTCGTTGGTAAAGCTCCTATTTGCTTTCTCTGAATCTGTATCAGTTCATGCAGTTCTGCCAAGTGGGGAAGCTTTGCAGGACACTGCCACTGTAGCACTTGAAATATTAAGATGAACAGAACAAGCAAAAGGTAAGCTTACTTCCTTGCAGTATTTTGAGTGTCTGTTTCTTTGCTTGCAAAAGTTTACGTGTTCTTGATTGAGAAAGGCTTTGTTTAATACCCATCCTGATTCAAATAAACTACTCTTGTTACTGTTTTTAATAGCTGAGGTATAGAAGGGAAGAAAGAGAAAGAAAATATGATGCCAACTCACTTATAAAACAATAAAAATCCATAGGTTTTGCACTTAAATATAATATACACGGACATAATTGTCAGAGTTTAATTGTATTCTCAAATGGGAAAACTGGGAAAATGGTTCATGATTTTTCATAGCTTCAAAAGTTAATTTTTGGATTATTTTTAGTGAACTTCTTTTTAAGAATGAGACTTAGGGAATTTGATAGAGAAAAAAATAAGCATGGTCTAACATCGAACAAGCAGCCACTTATGAAAATATTTTCCCATTCTCCCCTGCTGCACTTTCTTGTGATTAAAATAACCTTTATAAATGGACATTTTAAAGAGTTTTAGTTTAAAATGGCCTCCAAAACCGGCCAAACATCAGAGATCTCGAATTTTTTGTTGGTAAAATTTGCTCAGTCAACTCAGGCTGACATTTAAGTAGTCCAGTAATTGCCCCTCCCAGAGTGGTGTCCTTGGGAGAGGGTCTAATGGAGTGGTGAATCTTTTTACTTGTCTCTTCCCACAGCAAGTTCTCTGGTTTCAGTGTTCCAAGTTCTCCAGTATTGAGTTTTTCTTGCTGGAGTAAAGGCAACCAACTTTCTCTAAAACACTTCCTAAAAGCTCCCAGTCAATAATTCCGTGCTACTCCCTCCATGGTCTTGACAGCTCCTCACAGGGTTCCTTACTGTTTTTGAGCCTCGGTTTTCTCATCTCAGCAGGGGTCTAGCAACCCACATTCTGATTTAGTAGTCTTTTACCATCTCCAGGAAATGCAAAAGCTCATTGATTTCTCCTGCTCTTTTTGTGTTTCCTACCTTCTCACATAGGAATAAATGGAGTTCTTAGATGAAGAAACTCTCATGTTCAAAAACCTTTCACCTTTCTAGGAGTACCCACCCCTTTGGATGAACAAAAAATAGGAAGAGTCTATAAGCATTTCAAAGCCTGCTTGGAGTATTTCTGTAATAGGAAAAGAACGCCTTAAAAAAAAAAAAAAAAAAAAAAAAAACTTCTTAAAGATATGAAAAAGCTGCCAGATTCTGATTTTGTAGCAAGTTACTTTGCTTTCCTGGGAGTATATGGATTGTGAAAATTGATACAGAACTGGAAAAGAGTTCTGAGTAGAGCATCCCAAAAAAGTATGGCACCCATGTGACCAACGTCATCCATTTTTGAGGATGAAGGATCCAAACATAACATTCAGTGTTATCATGTTGATATGCTCAGTAAAGCGCCTTTCAATAAGTTAAATATAATACAGAGAAACTTATTATGGAACAGGGAATTATGTGGTTAAAATTATATCTACCAATTTCACTTGCTAATCTCTCCTAGGAAAGAAGTAGATTTATAGTGAAGTATAAGGGCTTCATGATGGCTTGCTGATGTCATGTTTAAACTCAGAGAATTTTGCCACAGAATGGCACTTCAAAACCTTTTCAAATACAGACCATAACAATAAGGAATACTCAAAATGTAACTGTTTGGGAAGAACTGATAGGACTACAGATATTCACTAACATGTAACCAATATGTATTTTTAATGATCTTACTGTGGATCTATGTCATTTTTATAAAGACTGGGGAGTTCTCTAATTTTTGAATTTGAATAAGCAACTACGAGGGAAAGTTTACAAAAATGATTCATAATTTATCTCTGTGGAATTAGAAATTCAAGGACTATTCTTGTAACCTTAGAGGATTTTCTGATGATTATTTACTTAGAAGTCTGAGATTCTGTTTGCTGATAATTATTAAAATGCAGTTTAAACAGTATCTTAGCTACAAATATGCAATAAATTACTATTTGTAGCTTTTTTTTTTTTCATTGCTTCCAACAATATCTGATAGTAATGTAAGGAAACTTTTGAAAAGGTACTATGAAAAAAATCTTAGGAATGATTTGTAACCCTCTAAAATGTGTAATTTCCATAAACATCAATTACTTCAAAACTTAATTAATACAGTCTTTAAATTTTTGGAACATAATTTATGTTTCCCTTTCCATATCTGTGTACTCAATGCCCCATGTGTGAGTGCTGTTAAGTTTATATATGGGGGTTAATCGAATCTGGAATGGAAGAAGGAGTTGAAAACGGAAATAGCTAACATATGTCAATTTTACATTTCAGCTACATAAATCATTAGTTTCTAGGGAGAAAAAGCAATTAAAAAATCAGTGGAAATAAAAATATTGTGAAGATCGTGGTACCGCACTAGGGCTGTAGCAGCTTCAACTATTGCTCTTAAGACCTCAAGTGTGGTCCATTCTTGCTCCCAGCTCCCTGCACACCCTCTGCAGTTACAATATTTTACCAGTTAAAAATTATCACTTTACTCTTTTACACTAAATTTCCAGATTTTGACTGTTTAATAAGTGACCTAAAATAATAACCTTTCATATGTAAAGTACTCTTCTATGAACAACCTTTACCAGAAAATCAAATTTTTTTTTGAAATAATTTAAATTACAATGAAACTTTAAAAAAGTGAATACTACTTAGTTAAATTGATGTCTTATAGGTACATATATATTTGTATGTGGGTATACATATTTTGTGGAGTATATTGGTATGTGGGTATACATATTTCATTTATATGAAACCATTACATATGATATGCCTACAAGTACATGATTATATGAATTTGCTGACACTGTTATCTCTTAAAGTTTCTCACACAAGTTTCCTAAGCTTTTAATAATGAATGAACACACAGCAAATGATCCAGAGCAGATTACTATTTAATTTATTTGCTAGGAAATGAATGGATCCACTTGTATTCAATAATTGTGATTGGAATTAAATTAACCTAGAATGAATAAGAGCACATCTTCTTTTTACTCTGTAACTAGTATGAAATTTCTCATGGATTTCATTCACTACTTTACTTTTATGAATTATATGACTATGTTTTTATTGCTGTCAGTTTATACTAATATGATTTTTATATATCAGAAATATATATAATATTGACATGAATACAATATTAATCTAGCTATGCATTAAATATCTAGGTTCGTATCTGATATAAAGACGAGAACCTTTCAAAGTCTGAAAGACTCTTACCTTCAAAACTGTACATTTTGTTTAAAAATGCTATTTATAATCTTATTAACATACTCCAATTATACATATGCTTAAATTGCATTAGCTAATGGTGAAGATTCAGACTTTTCTAAGTTTTGATTTGTCTATGATTTAATTTGAAATATTGATATGATGACATTGGAAAAAACATGTAGTTTATATTTTTGCTTTTGAATATTCACTTGTGTAAAACATTGAAAAATAATTGGGGAAACCATCTATCCCCAACATATACATAGGTGTAGATAACTATGCACCCTTGCCTTTTAGCAAGTTAAATGTAATACAGAGAAAATTTATTATGAAACAGGGAATTATGTGGTTAAAATTAACTGAAAAGTAATTTTTGTTTCATGGAACCTGACTTTCCTTACTTTTAACTTTCATATGTATTTTGTCTTTCAAAGAAGGCCTACTCTATGTGGTATTTAAATGGTCTAATTCAGCTTCCCTTAACCTATTGTTCATTTATTTTATTCAATTTATTTTTATAATTATTTTATAATTAAAATTATTCTTGCTCTATGTGAGAGTGTTATAACTTGAGTAAAGCAAACACGAACTCAAAGAACAACATTAACTTTGGACTGAAACTAATCACAGAACATTATAATCTTGAAGTATGATTCCTAAGGAGGTTATTACGGAATGAATAAGTTGATTATGATGGAAATTTTCCTCCTGGTGTCATTCTGGTCCTCACTTGCATACACTGCAATAGAACTTCACTAGCACTCATGTTCTTCAATATTTGCTGGTGTAACAATTCACAATTGAAGTCTCGACAGTGATGGTAACACTTAAATGAAATTGTTCTACATAATTTCATGATATATGAAACAGATTAAAATAATTAAATTGCTTTAATATATCCCATTAGTGTTTGAGATATCTTGATTCACATTTTCTTTAAAGCCATAGAAAGTGCAGTTTCTGTCCTAGTAAAGCAGCATTTCATGAAGTTGGGGGTGGAGAGGAGTGACTCCAGATGCTGAGAGAGAGGGTGTTGGGGCAGCAAGACCAGAAGCTGAGGTGGAATAGAGTGAGTAAAGGACAGTGATAATATCTAAATTTTTATATGAATCTGTGAGTTCGAATTAGGAGAAATCTTACATACAAATTTTCATTTTACATTTAACTATTGCTCAAAACCTGGAGAGTCCATTTTAAGACCAAAAAAAGCCTGTTTTACTTCTTAATTTCTATGCTTTGAGAACTCAAAATTCAAGGAAAACATACAAGAACTAGTCCTCAAAATTTTTCTGAGATTAATTGACAATTTCAGTGTTATTGCCTAGTGCACTGCACATCTGAGCAATGCTTGGAGTTGGAACAATATGTGTTCTTCATTTGAAAGGGGTTCTATGGTGGTAACTTGTCTCCTTTTTTATATAGATATGTTACAATTGAGTGGCTTCTTGCTGCTACTGTAATTTAGATTTATAATCAAACCACTGCACCCATATTAGAGTGCAATTAATTACATGGTATCAAAAGGAGAGTGAACATAAGAGGAAACTGAGAGAGAAGTAAGTTGCTTTAACTTGGGGAGAAATGATGAAACCTTATGGTACTCTATTCTGTGAGTATGGCTTTGCCCAAGAATGTAAAAATTGCTATGGTTATTCACTGAGAGGATCTTGTCCCTTTTACAGCACCAGAGTCTGTCTTGAGAGACTTTGCCAAATGTATCCTGCCCGGAACTTCAAAGGCTAGGAACATACTCCCAATCACAGTCAATAGCATTAATAAACCCCCCTCCCCATGAAATCATTATGCTAAATGCATCCAATTCTCTTCTGAAGACATTTCTATTTCTAATTCTATTCATTACTCGCATGGCAAAAAGCAAAGTTATTTTAAAATCCAGCCTCTGTATGGTAGAAATTGATGAGGCACACAATTTTTCCAAGTGGATATGTTTTTGACATTAAAATGATTTCTTTAAATAAGAAATGTTTATAGGAAAAGTGAACTCAGTTAAACGAACTCAATTTAGGTAAAGAACACTTTGTGAGCTTTGCTCTGAAAAATTATTCATATTTGACCATGACGGGAGGCTGTTCTCTGCAAGGCTTTCTATATTTGTACGATGCCCTTTCTAGGAATATGAGCAGGAAAGGAATTTCACACATCTTTCATTCCATTCTTTGGATAACAGTACATTTCCATGATACTTTGCAACATTTAATGTTTTACAACTACCACAGAAGGGTTTTTTTTTTTAAATAAAATTAGATTTGTAAAAATAGGGTAAAAAGAGCTCAACATGTGCAAGCTATGCAGCAAGTAAAGTAATTTCCTCTAAGTCTGTGATATTGCCACTTACCTTAGCAGTCTTGATTCTCCTTCATGATGGCAGTTGCTTAGGACTTAGAGCCACAGAAAATATAAAATACCTAGGGGACATATTCCAGTACTGTACATTAAATTTGAGGATTTTACATGTGATAAAGTATGTCAGTGTTGCTTACAGGGAATTCCAGTGATACCTCAGCTTTCTTGGACTTATTATAAATCCTTTGTTGGAATTATTGTGGCTGGTTCAATAATTCAGATTAGCCCTCATGTTTATTAATGCACTACATCTGTGCAAACAACATGTCAAGCAGAGAGTTTATTGTAATTGCCTGAGCAAACAGAACCTGAAAGAAGCAATTTCCAGTTACAATGTGCTATGACAAGTAATGAGGTAATTGGCATTCTGTCCTGATTACTTCCACCTTCTTTTTCATCAGGTCTATATTGTGTGTGATAGATAGTTTTATAAGAAATGAAGGTGTTTGATAATGTGGTTCGCTGCTGCTTAAGGTTAGTGATTAAAGACAATCATCATTTTCTCTCAGAGATCTTATTAGCTTTAACATTATTTATTCATATGTGTAAGAATGTGCCCAGGACCCAACTTCTCGTACACTGCATGCCGTTAAAATGTAAACGCAACTGCCACCGAGTGAATGCAGGGCATGTTCTAGGTTTCCAAGCATGATGGGACACAGTGACTTTCTGCAAATGAAATCTATGTACTAACAGTATGGGTTAGAATAATGGCTTCAAGCTGCATCTGTATCCAACATTCACCTGCTTTAGAATAAGAGAAGCAGCATGCTATTTAAGGGCAAGATGGTAATTTGATGCTGAATCCTCATTTTTGCGATTTTATAACTTTCTACAGACATTACCCTTTGCTTGCAGCCTGCAGTGAGGAAAAAGATGAAATGCATCATGATTCCAAACCCATCATTAATAGTTTAGAAAGTTTAGGAGTCCCAGTCTTAGAAAAAGAAAGAAATTAGGAAATAAGCAGAAGTTATTTTAGGAAGAAAGAAGAAAAACTGTTGTATTTTTATTTCAAGAAATGTTTTCTTCTTAATTTATACCCGTTGCTGTTGACATTTTCAAATCTATCAAGAAATTTAAAAAAGCAGTACCTTTAGATGAAGAAAATGCCTGGAGATTAATGCACATTCACTCTTTTTGCTCCCATCATTTTAAAGCTATCTTTAGATTGGTGTTTTCCCTGCTACTGACCTCCTATCATTTTCCAGGTTTCACCCTAAGTGTCCCTTCCTGACTGCCCTGGCTATGTGCTCTCAAAGCTCCCCCCATCCTTCACGTGACAGATCAATAGTTGTTTACATATCCATCTTTCCAGCTAGACACTATGAACTACATATGGACAGGATCCTGTCTACTTGGAGGGTCTGTAGCTGATCGACAGTGATCTCAACGTTGAAACTGTGCTGTCCATAGTGAAATTCCAGTTCTGCCACTAACAGGTGACATAACTCAGACAAATCTAAAAATTTTCCTAAAGCTTATCACCCCATTTGAAAAATCAGTCTAATAAGTCTACGTTTCTCATAAATGCCATTGAAAATATCCAATATCAAGGGTGTTAGAACAGTGCCTGGCATGCGTCGAAGAAACTCAGTCAATATTTCAGACATGGATAAATGTCGACTTGAGAAAACTCATCTTCCAGGTCTCACTTTCTAGAATGCCCCATTTTTCCTAGTATTAATAAGTCAAGCAAAATCAAGCAGGAAATGACAATCTATTCAGCCATACTTCACATTCTGAATGTACTCAATTCTATAAGATTGCTAATAGGAGGTATAATGAAAATGAGGGAGTGGGTACACGTAGAGAAAATTGGTGTAACTTTTATGGTCTATTTCCTTAAAAACGCCCAGAAGGGCATTAGATCTTTCAGAAGCTGGGTGGAACTCATCCTCACAGTTGGTAAGCCTAAGAAATCTTCAGACACTCATGACCTACCTTTGACAAGATTGTGGGCTGCACTACAACATTCCAGTCTTTTAGTTGGAGAGGGACTCTCAGATCCATACCAGGCACAAAATGAATGAAGATCCACAGGAAAATTCCTATTAAGTATCCCCATAGTCAGAAACTGATGACATTCCACGTATTCTGACAGGAGACCCCATAAAGTCACTATTGCTAAAGAGAATTCTTCCTCTAATCCATTTGCAAATTCCAGTACCAACCTGTGCTTCAGTCCTTGTGCTTACATTTTTTTCTTTGTTTTAAAGTGCGGATAACTTTGTAAAAAAAATATTCAGGGCAATTACTTATGCCTCAGGAAGTGGAGAGAAAGAAAAATAGTGCTGGCACACAGAGAAGACTGTGAGTCTGGGACAGAGCTGTAAGGAAGACAGGTCATGGCGAGCAGGAGCAACACTACACTGAGACAGGACCTCTTCAACTCCTCATTTTCATCTTTGTTTTCTTCATTTTTTCTTTATCAATATTTTTGAAGGCTTATTATGAGCCAAGCACAGTGTCCAGCAAGAGTAGCTACTACCTACAAGCACTTGTTGAAAGAATGGATAGCTGGGTGGATAAATTGATGAGGGCTGTGCCAGGTGTCTCTACCTGGATTTCCTATTAGTTACAGCAGACACTCTGGGGAGAAGTCCCAAACTGTATTTAAAGGTACCAGCAACCATTTATCCAAATGTCATGTGCTTTCTTACTTGTGTCCACCTTTCCTGATTCAGAGTAATAATAACCATCTAACTTGGAGATGGCAAGCCTACAAAGGAATCTTTCCATCACGATTGCAGGAGTAGTAGTTCAAAAAACAAAACAAAACAAAACTTATATCCCCACCCCCAAAAATACACTTTCTACCGAAGAGGACACTTTATTGAGTGTCCCCGATCTAGTAATGGAAAAGCAAGCACCCAGAGCTAACTCTTGCCTGAGAAACTGAGGGGCATCTCCACAGAATTGAGGCCTATTTCACGCTCTGATCTTCAAAATCTTTGAAAACATCTGATGCATAAGGTGACAAAGCCAACAGAAAGTCCAGAAAGCTTTGCAGGTTTAGACAGATATAATTAGTCAGAAGTAGTAAAGACTTGTATTAACTAATTTACAGAGCCTTAACTTTTATTTCTTCCAGATGAGCTTATGTTATGAACTTAATGCTAAGTACATTCCAGAGGAGGGAGAATCAAAGTAGAGAGAAGGGTAAAATTAATTAGTGCATTATTTATTTAGTTAGTTAGTTTAAAACCTAGAAAAGGCAAAAAATGCCGTGTGCAAAAGGTTTAGGTATTTCCATAGAGTGAGGTTGACCCCAGGCAGCAGTAGCCTCTAGCACTTATGTACCACTCGTTTTGTATCAAGATGTTATGTCTCTATTTGATATTTAATTTTCACACGATATTCTGAAAATATTGAAACTAAGAGGTCACACAGGTAAAAAGAAAAAAGAACTTTGTCCATCCCCAATGTCCATGCATTTTCTACTATTCACCATTTTTACTTAGGAGACTTGTTAGAAAACTAGAGAAATAGGCTATATATAAAGGATTAGGAGGTGGAAAAGCAACAACAGATTTGTTTCCGCAGAGGTCTTGCCCAGATCAACTCTTGATGAGGATATGAGAAGGGGCTGTTGTGCTGGTTGAGGAGGTGAGCCAGGCTAGGGCCTTCGCTGGAAAGCGGCTGTGAGTCTGGAGTGCAGGGAGCTTGAAAGCAGAGACCCAATGATTCCAAAAGAAAGGAAGTGAGCAAGAGGCCAGGAGCACAAAGAAGTGACCTTGCCTAGAAGTAGCACTGTAGCAAGAAAGGGCACAGACTTGACCTCACAGATCCTGAAGCCGGTATTGATCAGAGAAAGGTCTGCAGCCTCAAGAATGGGCTGTCCTTTGAGCTCAGTCGGCTCCCAAGTGCAGAAATGAGCCTGAAAGGACATAGAGTGCCATTGATTACAGGGTGCATGTATCATTGCAGATTTGGTGGGATTTTAATTTCTGTGAAAATAATAATTTAAAACGTAGTAGCACCCCTCCCTCACACAGGAAAATTGCATGAAGGAAAAAATAATACATATATATATAATTTTAAATAAATGTAAGAATAAATTTTATTAGTTGAAATTTACATGTACTCGATCCAGCTAAAAAATTACTAAAAGCATGAGTACTGGCTGAGAGCTTCAATAATTAGGATCATTAGTGAAATTATGAACTAAAATTATATGTACACCTTGATATTCTTCTTTCGTTAAAGCCATTAGTTGTCTGTGACTAAGTAAAAGGTACTTTTAAATATATTTTAAGTGCATGTTAATATCAATAAATACTTCCAATGCTAAAGCCTTCAATCAAGATTTTTCTTTAAAGATGATTAGCTGTGTCCATAGAAGTACAAAATCATGGTTCATGAGCTTACTAAAAATTCTGTTCTAACAGAGGTATTACCTTGTTATAATAGTTAAAAACAGCATTTTTTTAGGTGGCTACGTATAGATTTACCTAAGGATACAGCAAAAAACAAAACAAAGCAAAAACCTATACAGATAATCAGACTTAAAATAAATAGCCAAAGAACTGAATTGCCAAAATAAAAGAACTGTTTTTACTCCTACTTTTTCATTCATTCATTCGACAGATATCTTCCAGTATATAAGGAAGTTTGCTATATGACAATGAAGAGATCAGTGGTCACCTATACCCTTATTCACTCATTCTTGCATGTCTGCTTAGCCCTCAAATACTTACAAAGTCTGTTTTCTTCATAATTCTCAAATGATGTTCTCATTATATATTTCCATGTCCACTGAATTAGGAAGTCATCATTTCTTGTCTAGAATTGCAGCCGCCCCTTAACTAAATTACTACTCTCATAGCAGAAGAAAGGAAAAGGATTAAAAGATGGCATGGGACATTTGAACAACATGTAATTCATATGTCTGTGTAAGCGTGGAAAAGGTATAATACCTTCCTAATCCATCGTAAGAGTCATGGTTGACAGTACCATAACAACAACAACAACAGCAACAAAGTTAACAAAGAAAGGCATAGCAAATTTATTTCATCAAAGTTTTACATGACACAGAATCCTTATAAGTGAAGACCCCAATAATTAGGAAAAACTGTTTTTATGCTTAGGTTCAATGAAGAATGGGCAGCTATGTAGGGACAAAGGATATGATCTAATAGTAATCCAGTGAGGAGAGAAACCCAGCGAGGTCTATCTGCTCAGACTCTTCTTGGCCTCTGTGTAGCATTTCTTACTCCCAGGTATGAGGCAGGACCCCTCTGAAATGAGGATCTTCAAAGGAAGGAAGAGAAGAAAGAGAGTGACCATTTAGGTTTTATGGCTTGCTTTAATGTTCCAGTTTCTATGACCCAACTTATGGAAGAGGAATTCTGGTTTCTACAAATGCTTCTGGGAAGGAAGATGAGCAGGAGGCTGGTTCTGAGGCCTCTCTATCGTCTGTAGTTCAAAGTACTTAGCACACCAAAGTGCCACAATTTGGAGTACATTTTCTGAGCCCAACAATTGGAAATAGGTAGACAAGAATGTCTAGTGGGTACAGTAGTATCTAGAGAGGTAAAAGGGGGCAAAATTATCTAGTACCAAGTTGACTAAGTCAAGGAGTTTATATCCTATTTTGGACAGTATAAGAAAACATGAAAGGTTTTAAACAAGAGAAAGACATTCTGTGATTTGCTTTTAGAAAGTTTAGCCAGTGGATCTTGGGTTATATGAATGGCTAATTTGTAAAGTACCATACAAGCTCAAGGTATGACTAGTGTTATTTTTTCTTACTAGTCTAACACTCTTGAAATTAGGCATACTGTTCTTTGTATTATTTTATATTGTTTTATTGCATTTTATTTTTGTATTCCTGGCATGAGTTAAAGCATATAGCATATATTACGAGAACAAAATAAAGAAGGAAGATCCTTACCTCATAAAAATCAGTTAAATATGCTTAAAACCTAAATGTAAAGGGGAAAACATTACAACCTTTAGTAGAAAGTATAGAATGTCTTTATGTTCTCAGGATGAAGGAGTTTATATATAAAGCACAAAAAGCACTAAATTAAAGAAAAAGACTGACAACAAATTACATTAAAATTAAGAACCTCTATTCATCAAAAGACTACCATAAAAAGGTAAAAAGAAAAAGTACAAACTGACAGTGGATATTAGCCACATACATAACCAACTAATATTCAGATTCTATGAACTGTCATGACATCCACATTAAAAAATTAATATAGAAAAGGGCAAACAACATAATAGATATTTCCTGGAGGAAGAAGCGTGAAGAATCAATAAATATATGTAAAGTCATTTGATCTCCACAATAATTAAGTAAATTAAATCATAATAATATACCACTTGCAACCTCTAGATTGTCAAGAAAAAAAAGGTAAAAGTCTAACAATAACAAATATTGGCAAGGATATAGAAAAACCAGGGACTCCCAAAGCTGCTGGCATTGAGAATGGCACTGAAAATTGGCATAACCTGTGTGTGAACAACTTGGCATTATCTAGTTTACTTGACCTTCATGTATCCTATGATCTAGCAATTTCATTCCCGGAGAAACTCTGGCACACATGCATCACTCAACATGTAAGAAAATGTTTATAGCAGCACCGTTTGTCAGAACAGAAGTAACTAACTCACTCGAGTAAATTCAAATATATTTCTACAATTATATAACGGAATGAAATATAGTGGTGAAAATGAATAAGCTAGAGCTACATGCAACAAATATGAATCTTAGTTACAT
The DNA here is from genome assembly GCF_009828535.3 of Hylobates moloch. NCBI lineage: Eukaryota > Metazoa > Chordata > Mammalia > Primates > Hylobatidae > Hylobates > Hylobates moloch. Next base: position 39,003,990 of record NW_026652290.1, on the reverse strand, counting down.
AATGTTGAAAAATCACCAAGTTACATTTTTGACTTTATTACAAAAGGTAATAATTGGGTCTTAAAAATAAAGTTAAGAAATAATAAATAATACATTACATAGGAGTATGTCCAAGTGTGATAAATCCATAAATAAAAGCAATAGTGTTTTTTAATATAGGATAATGTTTACATCTAAGGGAGAGACAAGAGTTTGGGATTTGACAGGGGAGAGCTATAAGAGATATAAATGGTAATGCTAAGATCTATTAAAGAAACATATTTGCTGACACTTGTTAAAGACAGTAAGACAGAATTTATTCAATAAGAGGCCATTTCAATAGGTATAGGGACCATTACAATGGGAGAGAGATTGGACTAGGCTCTGAATACAGCACAGGCGTGTAGGAATGTATAGCCAAATAATAGGGTGGGGATCAGTGGCTAGAATATTACCAAGAGGAAACATGAGGAGTAAGAGGGAATTCTGGCAAAACCAAACTAATAGAATTTTCTCTGAAGACAAGCCGGGATGCAGACATCACATGGGAGGTGATGGAGGATGAGGAACCTGATTAGATATTGAGGGTGATCAGATATGGAGAATAGGAGATTCTGACTTAAAAACTGACTTAGGATTCTTACAAAAATTGGACGGTGCAGAAATGAGCACAAAAGTCCAAAAGTCAAAAGCTAGTTGAAAGAAAGTTCAGAAGAGCCTGAGTAGAATTTGATCTAGAAAAGTATCTTTGCTGGATTCAATTTCTGAAGTTGGGTATTTGTTTCAGAGGTGTTTGCTTTATTATTATGCTTTATAAAGTGTATGTATGACATCTATATTCATATGCATGTATCAAATACTTCCCAGTAAAACATATGAGAATAAATAATTAACAAATAATTCCATTAAAATAAAGGACATGTATAGGCATTTCTCAAAATAAGACATACAAACACCCAACAGGCACATGAAAAAAGTGCTCAACATTACTTATCCGCAGAAAAATGTAAATCAAAACCACAATGAGATATCATCTTACCCCAGTCAGAGTGGCTATTATTAAAAACACACACAAAAAAAACATGTTGGTGAGGATATGGAGAAAACTCTCTCTAGTGGTGGGAATGTAAATTAGTACAACCACTATGGAAAACAATATGGAGATTTCTCAAAAAACTAAAAATAGAATTACCAGTTGATCCAGGAAACCTACTACTGGGAATTTACCCAGAGGAAAAGAAATCAATATATCCAAGTGATACCTGTACTCACGTGTTTACTGCAGCAAAATTCACAATAGCAAAGATATGAAGTCAGCCTAAGTGTCCATCAAGTGATGAGTGGATAAAGAAAATGTGGTGCATATATACATATACACAGTGGAATACTATTTAGCCATGAAAAAGGATGAAATCATGTTATTTACAGCAACATGGATGGAACCAGAGGTCGTTAAGTGAAATAAGCCAGGCACAAAGAAATATACCTTAGATACCTCGTGTTCTCATTCATATGTGGGAGCTAAAACATTTGATCACATACAGGTAGAGAGTGGAAAGATAGAAACAGAGAAGTGAGTGGAGGGAAAAGGAGGATGAAGATAAGTGGATTAAAGGGTAGAAACATACACCAAACCAGAAGGAATAAATTCAGTGTTTGCTAGCTGAGGAAGGTGATTATACTTAACAAAAATGTATTGTTCTTAGGTGATAGACACCCTAAATACCCTGATTTGTTCCCTATGCATTCTATACATGCAACAAAATTTTTCATGTACCCCATAAATTTGTAAAAATAAAGATAAAATCATAAAAGGAAAAATCTAAGCAAGCTTCTTTTTAAAAAATAACAATTTACAGTGTAGAAAAAAGTGAATGAGTGCATGATGCTCAATGTTAACATCAAATAAATTAAGCAATATACAAATATTATCACAATGGAATCTGAGATGTGGAAATACATGCATAGGTTATGTTTCAAATTAAGAGCAAATTCTCTAGGATTTATCCCACCATCTTCTTCCCACCACTGTGTTGGTTTTGGGTGTCCTCCTTTGGCTGAGGGCCCCGCTACAGCTTCCCCCTCTTCTACTCCCTTCCTGCAGTTCCAACAACACCTTGATCACATCAGCGCCAAGCTCATCTCTATTGGGAAACTGATCATTATTCCCTCCTTGAAACCCTTCAGTAATCACATGGCTCTCAAAAAAAGTCCATGCTCTGTAAAATACCACATGCTTTATTTTCTTACATAATACATTCCTTGTGGCCTTCTGACTCCATCTTCCCTTTCCTTGCTACTGTCCACTGCTATCTAGGAGCCAGGTACAGTGATAACGTTAGGGAACACTTATACAACCCATCCTATGTCCCAGATGCCCTTCCAAGTACTTTATATATGTTATAGTCACAGCAATCTTAAGAGGTACATTCTGCTTTGTTTTGAATATTTGTCCCCTCCAAAACTTATGTTAAAACTTAATACCCCATGTCACAGTAGTGAGAGGTGGAGCCTTTACAAGGTTATTGGGTCACAAAGGCTGTGCCCTCAAAAATGAATTAACCCATTCATGGATTAATGGGGTAAGGAGTTAATGGGTTACTATGGGAGTAAGACCTGCGGCTCTCTAAGAAAAAGAAGAGAGACCTGAGCTAGCATGGTCAGCCCCTCTCAGTGGTCCTGTGATGCCTTGTGCTGCTTTGGAACTCTGCAGAGTCCCTACCAGCAAGAAGGCTCTCACTAGATGTAGCCACTTGATGTTGGACTTTCTGGCCTCCATAATGCTAAGAAATTAGTTTTTTTTCTTCTCTTCTTTTGTTTGAAACAAAGTCTTGCTGTTTCACCCAGGCTGGAGTGCAGAGGTGCTATCTTGGCTCACTGCAACCTTTGTCTCCCAGGTTCCAGCGATTCTCCTGCCTCAGCCTCCCAAGTAGCTGGGATTACAGGTGCATGCCACAACGCCCAGCTAATTTTTGTATTTTTAGTAAAGATGGGGTTTCACCATGTTGCCCAGGCTGGTCTCAAACTCCTGGGCTCAAGCAATCCACTCACCTCAGCTTCCCAAAATGTTGGGATTATAGGTGTGAGCCACCATAATTACAAGAAAATATAATTAATATTTTAAATTTTAAATAATAATTAGTTAATTGTAATATTAATATTATTAAGTTGTAATCAGGTATTCTGTTATAAGCAATCAAAAATGGACTAAGACAATTACTTATTATTATATTAATTTTACATTGAAGAAACAGATCCAGAGAAGTAGCTTGTCCAAGCTGTAACAGCTAGTTAAACAGCAGGGAATGGAATGGCTGGCCCTTCATACGTGACACTTTTTACCTGCCTGATTCCTGCTTTTTCATTCAGACCCACATCAGTCACACTCTCCTTTGTGAATCCCACCCTCCAACCACACTCCATCCGTACGACTAGAGTTGATTTCTTAGTGTTCCTGCGTCACCTGGTACATGCTCAACCACAACACAGTTCACAATTGCCCCCGTTATTTCACCATTACTATCATTAGAACATTGTCAGTTGCTGGCACACAGTAGTACTCAATGCATATTGACTAAATTCATGAATGAGTAAAGGCCTTTAGCTAAATAGTGATCAAATCCAAAATTTACAGAGTATTTATGTCTTTATAAATATTATTTTCTGTATTTCTCTTTGCTAATTGATTCTTCATATTATTACACTCCTATTAAAATAGGAGTTAAGCATTTAGAAGCCATGCAAACAAGTAACATTCAAATGTGTGATTTACTACATTTATATTAAATTAAGAGTTAATACAATCACAACAAAAAAATAAACTTGAAATAAGAACAAAAATGAGCTCATAAAAGTTCTCTAGAATAAATGTTGGAGAAGTCTGTATTCTGCAGGTAAGTATGGTTTTAAATAATTTAATTCATTAACTATGGCAAATTGAACCCTTTTAGAGAATTAGCTGATCACCTCCAGCTGTGGACTAAAGGGTTTAAGATTACACCACCAGGGGATAAATAATTTCATTAGTTAGTCAATTTCAGATCTCTTTGATTGGGCAGCTTGTCTGCTGTCCCTGATCAAGGAGCTTGGCTGACTCTGGTCCATATGAGGTACCATCAGGAACTGGGCTGAGAGAACTTAGGAATCAGTCAACTCTAACAGAAGTTATGGGTAACAACCATCATGAATAAGGAGATAGAAACCTGCAGTGTAAGTCGCATAGCTTTAGACGTGATTCATTTAGAAGTACTTTCTACAATTTTAAGCAGAAATACTATTTCAACTGTAGAATTCAGTGATTTCAATATTTCCTGAACCAAAAAATTATCAATTCTTTCAAGATCCAGGACAATTCCACCAAGGCTGCCTGTTGGCTATGAAATGCAGCCCAGTCTTCTTGTGTAGTGGGTACAAAAATCATGAAAATCAGGTTCTCCCCTACAGTAGTTTTTTGGTTATTCTGGAATTAACAGGTACTCTATACATACTTCCTTCAGGGAAGCATGTGGGTTGTCAGGTGCTCTTTGCAAAATCATTAAAACATGGAGAAAACAAAAAAAAAAAAAAAGAAGAAGAAAAATCAGTCTCTTGAGTCTTTTATTTATTATTTGATGTCAATAAAGTAATAGAATGGCTTTTTCTTCCCCCCCCCTCCCAATCCCTACTTCTCGTCTCCTCCTCCTCTTCCTCCTTTGCCAGGAAATGTAATTGCTTAGTTGTTGTGTCATGTCCAAATTGCCCTGTATGATGGTATAGCAAGCAATGGAAGAAAATGAGATGAAGAGGAGAATGAAAGGATATTGGTAAACATATGAGATTTTGTAGAAATCTAATTCACCCAAAAGTGTCCATGGAAGAAGTCAAGCAGGTGGCGGAGGGAGGCAAGGAGGGATTGACCATCATCTGTGCTCACATATGCACCAACAGCTGGGCTAATGGGAGATCAAGAGAGCACATGATTGCAGAAGGAGATCAAGCCAGTACATCAACATGACCTGCAGACTCCTGAGCCCTATTTGAAGAAACTCATTTGCAAATCCCTCAATAGTTTCATGCCTTCATAAGGCGTTAAAGTGCTCCATCCAGGATGTAGAGGTCAAGAAGGGAATCCAGGTGGGAAGCATGTGTCAGGAGCGCCTGATCATGTCTGATAAAGAAGTAAGAATCACTGGTAATTCTATTTAAAAACATTATATCAAAGCATCAAATACTGTTTTCTACAAGTAGATCATTTAGAGTTTAAAATAAATCATTTTTCTGTTTAAAGTATTTTTAGGATTTCCTCATTTTTACAATGTGGACTGTATTCTAAGTCCTTCGGCAATCTTTATTTCTTCTTTAATATTTCTAGACACGTGACTCTATTAAAATTAGAATAACATCATCAAAAAATCTTTATTGTGTACTTACCAGGTGCATGACACTTTGCTGAGGCAGAATTTATAACTATTTATAGTGTAATACTGCATATAATGTATTTTTTAAAGTCCTGTGTTGTCAATAATAGAAGTTCATGACATTTGATTTGAGTCTTTGTGAGAGGCAACGTTATTCTGATTTAATAGCTTCCATCTGCTCTTCCCATTTTCATTGCTCCTTTTACAGTTTCCAAATTCCACCCTGTACCCTCCAGGGACATTTTCTCAAGCATCGATTCTATTCATCTATGAATTGGAGGAGGGGGAGGGTTCTTCTACAGCCTTATGGTTTTGTTTATTGATCTTGATTGTGAGGCAACTTGTTGACACGCACACACTTGCTTTTTTATTTTATATACATACATATATATCTATGTATGTATGTATACACACATGCACACACATATCTGGTGTTGATAAGTGCTTAGAAATCTTAATGATTTAGCTCCTAAACAAAACTTGGTGTTGAAACCTTCCTTTACAAAGTAAAATAGGGGAACATTCCATGAATAAAAATGCATAGAAGAGAGACTTCTTCTATATTGTTAATCCATCACCAAGCAATTTTTGCCTGTTACTATAAAAAGAAAAAAGTATGTTAAAAGTTTTCTTTTTTGACATAAAAGAGTGTGAATCTAAAGACTTATTTACAATTATTACAATATATTGCAACATTAGTCAAATATAAGATATTAACACAAATTTAACACATTTGGGAAGTTTTATAGGCATACTGGCCACATGTGGCATTATTTTAAACTTTTTCATTTTGAAAGCAGGTATTATTTTCAAGTGAATAAAATAATGTAATTCTGTCTTGACATTATATACTATCAAATATTATACTAGATTTCTGAAGTCAAAAATTGAATACAGAATACTTTTACTCTACTATCATCAAGGTTTTACAAATGTGTTTATCCTCGGACAAATAAAGAATAAAAACATTCTACAAACACTCATCATAAGCATGATTCATAATTATTATAATATGTTTTATCTTTTTTTTGAGAAACCGTGTTTTATAGCTTGACACTGAAATGCTTTCATTTTCAACATCAAAATCTCATATGGGGAGACTAAGGAGAAGTTTCAGTAATCTATACCTTTAGTATAGAACTTCCCATACTTAGTGGCCTCAGAATAGGATAAATATTTTTTAGATAAACACTTAGGGGAAATTCGCCTTAATTCCTAAAGGAAATGTGAAATACATTAAAATGAATAAAATTGACTGTGGTTGAGGTGATAGGAGTTGCCTTTGCAGAAACTTGGAAGAACCATACACATGAATAAGAGGAGCTGGACTTCAAATTTTCCTTCTGGGCTTTTCCAAATGCCATTTCCATTGCCTCAGTGTCATTTAACTATACACTTACCTGAAGGGTTTTCGGCCCAGCTCTCTACTCTCTGATAATAAATAATCAAGTAACAGTGCACAAGTCAATATATCAATATCTGAATTAGAATTCAAAATTTTTAAATGGAAAATTAAATTCGTGCTTTTGCCTTTGCTTTGCTGTAGTTTCCACTTTTTATTTTACATGAATTTTACCTAATAGCTAGATAACAAAAATAATTCCATCTGCCCCACAATAGCCCAAACTGTCATTGCAATCACAATACATTCAACTACTATGTTAACTATACTTTGCCTTATCTTATTCATACTTCTATCCATGTCATCTACTTAACTAAATTTTATATCTTTTGGTGGCAGAAAGCTTGTCTTTTTATCCTCTGTAGCACAAGACACAGTGCCTTATACATAGTAAGTTTTAAATGCTTTTTTTTTTTACCAAAATGGAACCCCAAAATAGTCATCCATGTCTATGCTGATAAATTAATTAATTGATTCATTCATTCATTTATTCTTTTATTCCACAAACATGTAGCAAAGGCTTGATATGCTAACCATTGTTGAAGATGCTTGAGATATAAACATGCATAACACAAAATCCAGAGAATCTGATAATGACCCTAAGTTTGAGATTATCCCTCCTGAAACAATGAATATATTATTTAAAATAAAATCTGTAGTAGATTCTACATGAACGGATATTCTTATATGTAATGAAATTTAGATATCTACATCATCCCAAATCAATTTCACACTTCAACAGTTCCTAGAGCTTGGCCCTTTTTAATTACTCAGCTGGATCCTCTATTAACCAGCTATTTCCCACATTTTCAACGTTTTCAAATAATTCATATAAGAGTTTCTCCAGATGATTTAAATAATTTCCTTAAATAGTCTCTGGAAGACTTTTTTTTGAATACCACTAGCATCATGTTAAACAATACTTTTTTCTTCTTTTCGTTTCCTTTCTTAGTCATTATTTTGGTCAATTTTAACTTGCTAATGTCTCTACCTTAAAGCAACCTTTTCGTTACTTGAATCCAGATATTTTTGATGCTCTTTTATATCTAATTGATTTTTTCTCTTGATGTTCTTGAACTCATTGTTGAGTCATTAATTAAAATGTTGAAGTCAATTCTACCCCAAAACAACAAAATAAATTAAATGAATTATAAATGCCTTTACCTTAAAAACCAAGTATATATACCAAGAGTATAAACCTAGCATATTGAGGCAATTCACTGTATAACAAACGTAATTTCTGTCTAATATTTACCAAAATTCTCAAAGCTCCATCAATTCTCCTGATTAGTCATACTTTACTTCCTTTTCCTTTATGCATTTTTTAAATTTAAATATAATTTTATTCTTTTAGTTATATTTTTGAATCTATTTTGTTCCATTGAGTTTTTATTTTTTATTCATGCCAGTATTAGTAACACCACTCAAATTTTAATTCTAGTACAGAGCGATTTATATATAATCATTCTCACATTTTTTCAAACATGTAATATATAATCATTTTTATGAAATGTCAATTGCCTTGACTTTCTACTAGAAGCTCCACTCTCTACACTTACGATGAAAACAAAATAATATAAACAAGTATGAGCACCAATAAATACATGTGCAATGGCCCCATATGTTATAAAAATATTTATGAATGTTTAATCTAAAAAACTAGACATTGACAGAATATAATTAAGAGAATGTGCTATGCAAAGAGTTAACTTTTGTAAGACCAGCCCACTTTGAAATATTGGTAAAGTAATTAATCAACTAATATTACCCAAATGCTGATGACCATCATAAAACGTCCCAAGGGAGTCCCAATGCCTGTGTTGTCAAGTTTTATGAAAAGCAAATTATCTTTATTTCCTTTCCTACTTCCAGTGCCAGTAACTATAATCCACAAGCAAACATCTCATCACCTGAACAATAACTGTCTGTGGTTGTCCAATCTTGAATTAAAAGAGCAAATTTCCCTATGTGTTTAGTGATGACAAGATGGCAACTGATTTGGCTTAGTGACTCGACAGACTTAATAATGATGAAATGTTTTCAAAAGCTGAACTATTCATACAAACTAAGAACATGGCATGTGTTCTTCTGAATATGGCTGAATGGGATAAAATAGGGAGGTTCTTGCAAATAAACATGTTTTTGAGATGGACAGAACGTGAAATGGTGACTGAGAAGATTGACATTGTGAAGTCACTCACCTATGGTGATCAATTTTGACCTGTACATCTTCTGTATTATTCTTATTCACTGTTTCCCAACTTAATTTTTAAACCATTTCCACGAGATAGAACCTCATATTTTAATATGTCAACCTGAAATGTGACATTTTGCTTTTCAGTTGGACTGAAAGAGCATATAATCAACAATTCTTTCTAGGATCCATGTATTCTGTGGGCTCTCTTGTTCTCTCTCTTTCTCCCTTTCTCACCATTCCCTTCCCTACCCTCAATAAAGCATCTGCATCTGTTACTTTCTAGAAACCTTTTAGATATCTCAGTCACTTTTGTTAGGCTTTTGTGTTTCTTAGTTGCCACAATTTCTCCCTTCTTTCAGCCACAACCCCAGGCAATTCCTACTAAAGAATGACACCAAACAACATGTCAAGAGCCTTTCAAAATTGCTGCCAGACTTCAGTGACATTCTTACAGCATATGGAGTACTGATGTGCTGAAAATATGGCAGAAAACTACCTGATGCTTACTGTGTCAGGAAGTTCCAGCCTGATGGAGTGCTCTGGTTCAGATTTGCAACATAAACAGGACTTTTACTGTTCTTTAACAAAGCAGCTAAGCAAAAGTTACCAAAAATGTCTTTTTCAGTCAATTATATCTCCCAGCCCCCACTTTTCAAGCTCTGCTATTAAAAAAAGGAATAGCAAGATTAAACAAAGACTAAAATCCCTAAGCATGACATATAATCCTAGTAGAATAATTTAGCTATAATTTAAATGTGTTATATGTTGTCTTCAATCATCAAGACAATGTCACATGAGAGCTATGTGCTTGCTATTCTCTTTTATATAAGGCAAACTTCTTATAGAGTATAAAACTAAGGCATTCAGTAAATACTCATTATTTATAATAAGCACACGTTTAATTGAAATATGAACTTTTAATTTGCTAATGAATTAGTATTTGTTTAACAACATGGACTGCATGTATATAAGTATGTAGGTAAAGTCACATGTATACTTATGTGCGTGTGTGTGTCACTAACAGTTTTTTCTTATTCTGTGGGAACATCATCTTAATTTAATTCTAGTTTAGAATTACATATTGTACAACAATTTCAGGCAGATGTGGTATTGCATGATTTCCAGATGAAGTTAAATTTGTCCCACTGATTTTATATTTCCTAAATTAAACTATATTCCTTTCTATGACAAACAAAAAGATTGAAGTTAATAGTATTAGAGGATTATACAAGTGCCTCGGATGGGTCCTTGCAATTCAGTTTTATTATAGATAAAATCAAGAACCCTTAAGAAGATTGTGTAGTATTCATATACTATTAAATGTTGCCTTTTAACAAACATTTTTGAAATTTTTTTGTGTGTAAACGTTTTTTGGACATAAAAGGCAGTTCACTTTAATAGGCCTTGAGCCCTTGGGCAAATTGCTAAAATTCACAAAGCTCAGTTTGCACAATACACATAATCATGGGGGTGTTTTTATAATAATAGACTGTTCTTGTCAGATCAATAAGATAATGCACATGTATTTAATAGGATGATATCTGGCAGGCGGTGAGTACTCAACAAATACGTCATCAATTTTATTTAAATTTTTTACTTTTTGACACAGTTTTTTTCTCAAACACATTTTTGAAATGGATATTAACTCTTGAATATTTCTAAAAGGAACAATTTTTAGGTGAATTATTGGAGCGTTGGCTTCTCTATCCTTCATGTATGACTATCCTCGAATCTTACTGAAAATTCTCTTAGGCATCACTTGAATCTCTCCATGCCAGTCTGTCCTCATTCCCAATACCTAATTAGGCAAAATTCACCTCAACTTGAGCCTCCTATTTAAATCTGTAGTTAGCCTCACCTACCTTTTGAATCTATTCCCCCCACTAATTTGTAATAGAATCCCTTTTCTCCAAAACGCTATTGTACATCTCATCCTGTCATTGTTCCCAAGTAATAATTTCATACCCTAACTAGATAAAGTCCCCATCCTATCTAAATTGCTCCAACACAAAATATAAATATTTTAACAATGTCGTTTTTGATGCTACTATGTAACCACAATGCCAAAGCTTGACCAGAAAAAAAAAGCATATGTAAAGAGAAGAAAACAGAAAACCAAATATATTAATAAAACACATTCTAAATAAATATTAGTGATAAAGTATTGTATGTGAAAGCATTAATTCATCAATGGGAAGTATAATTTATTTAGGAAATAGGAAGATTAATCTTATAATACTATTAAAATAATTCATTACATAAGTCAAAAAAGCTATATCCATAGATATTTCAAAGGCATGGCAATCTAATCCAAATTTTTAAAATGAAAAATGAAATATGGAAACATTACCTACACCAGCATTAGAAGGATGCTTTCTTGACATGAAGAAAGAAAGCTATTTTAAACTAACACATCGTAAATAGGTAAAGTGGAAAGAGAAAGAAGGAGGAGTCTGGGGAGAGAGGGAGAATCATTAAATTCAGGAACAAAATATGCGTGTATATTATCAAGTGTTACAATTGCAATATTTCATATAAACTAATGAGGAAAATAACCATTGTAAAGGAGAGAAAAATTTTTTATTATTTATAAACACTTTCTCCATTTGAAATACTCAGAATAATCAGCAAAACATAAAATTATGTTTCATTATAAAATCAAATTAAATTAGAGTCTAATAAGAATAACAACAACAAAATAAATGAAAAGTCTATAGATTCCCTAAAATGAATAGAGTATGACATAATGGAGGAAAATTCAATTCACTCCTGTGACTAAGTATAAAAATCTTTGGAAGTGGGCGTTCTTGTGTGTGCCTTTAGTCCCAGCTAATCTGGAGGCTAAGGTGGGAGGATCACTTGCACCCAGGAGTTCCAGGCTACAATGAGTTATGATTGCACTACTGGGCCTCTCAAAGGAAATTTTTCAAAGAAGCCTTTGGAATAAAAAGGAAACATAGGAATTATTTATATGAAAAACTTCCAAGTATTTTTTTCTGAGAGCTATAAAACGTCTAAAAGGTGACATAAAACCATTCATAAGAATAGTTAAGGCACAATTGCACAAAGTTATCAATTTGTCCAAATTAATGTGTCTGTATGCTACTTCACATACAGTGAGATAGGAACACCCTAGCTCCCCAGGTCCAACCAATCTCTTAATCTGTACCTTCCACTGGCCAAACTACCCAATGTAACTGGAGTTGGCAGGCAACATACATGAAGGATTGGTCCCTTCAATTGGAAAGGAGGAGACTAGATCTAAGAGCAAAGAAGTATGTACACGCACATTCATTGTGTATCTCACTCTTGGCTAGCATGATGCTACAGTTATGTTACTCACTCTTTGCTATTTTTATACTTACAGCTATATTTAACTTGTACAACATGAGTTTATGTTTCCTTTTAATATGATGTAACTGTAAATAATACAAAGATGCTCTCAAAATCATGCAAAAAAAGAACAGGGGCTGGAGGAACTCACTATATCCACTACTTAGGATGTTAATTCTTCAGCCAAGATCTTACTGGAACATGCTAAAATCAACAAAATGATTACAAAATTAAATACTTTCAACATTCTTCATACAAAATAGTAGAATAAGTAGAAAAAAGGGAAGGATTTATTAATTTTAACCAATATATGCATAAGAATATGCTCTATTGGTTTTATTCCTAGTATTGTGAATTAGCCTATAGCTGGTATTTATGAATTTCTTTTTTTATGACTGTGTTTCCATTCCTTCAGCCAAGGCATACTAGACCTAGAATTTCAAGTAAGTGCGCCCTTAACCTACAAATTTGGTGGAATCCAGCTTTTAGACTAACATGTTTATAACTCATTCCACATATTTTTGGCTTGTTTGTTTTTTGTTGTTTTTTTTGAAGCAGAGTCTCACTCTATCCCCCACGCTGGAGGGCAATGGCACAATCTCGGCTCGCTGCAACCTCCGCCTTCCCCGTTCAAGCGACACTCATGCCTCAGCTGCCCGAGTAGCTGGGATTACAGGTGCCCGCCACCACCCCCAGATAATTTTTGTATTTTAGTAGAGATGGCGTTTAGCCATATTGGCCAGGCTGGTCTTGAATTCCTGACATCAGGTGATCCGCCCACCTCGGCCTCCCGAAGTGTTGGAATTACGGGCATGAGCCACTGCGCCCCGCCCATTCCACATATTTTCTTAGATATCCCACATAAATTATCAACATTTTGCAATTATTTTGCACTTGTCTTCCTGGGAATGCTGGCCTCTGATTTTGGTTACATGTCTGAAATCGAAGAGAGACAGTGCACATGAGCCTGGAGGAGAAGAACTTTCTCTTGCAAGCAACTGCTTATGATGAGGGCCATATTAGGTCTTTATTTCCAAAATAAGAAAAAAAGAAAAGAAAGAAAACCCCACCTGACAGAAGAAAAAGAGCTGCTTCTGCTGGCAAGAGAGGCTCAAAGTAACTGAGGGGTTCAAAATTCTCAGAATTATCTGAATCCATCCAGATCGCCCCATCCAAGTTCTTCCCCATTCTTCCCAAATCAGTAAATCAGTATCCCAAACTTTACATAGAAGATGTGGTGAGGCTTTGCATTCAACTTTTCTTGAGATTCTGCTACAAAAACAATTAAGATCTGGGGATTTTTTTTTTTTTTCGTAATTTCTGTCCTAAAGTTAAAAGAAGTAAGAGTTAATTTTAAGTTTTACAAAAACCCTAGCTTTGGTAAAATGTGCTTTTCTAAGGTAAGAACTAATTCTTAAATTTTCTAATTTAATATCATAACGTTGAATTTTCTGAACATCTTTTGGAATGTTTATAGAACCTCTGATGTTGACTGCTTTTTCATTACTGATGCTTGGTCTCGGTGCCTTTGGTATATCTAGATTTGCCTTGGCACCTGCTTATTAAATTTATTAGCCTTTTCAAAGACTTTTTCAAATACAATCTATTGAAAAGTGATTTCTATTTTACTAAGGTCCACCCTAAATTTATTACTTATTTGTTCATCTTTCTGCTTTATTTGACTTAAATTATAGTTTACATTCTAAACTCTAGAAATAAATGAGATTATTGATTTTCAGCTTTGTCCTTTTCTAATACATTCATTTAAAATGTCTGTATTTATACAATTATAGCTGCAATTACACAAGAATGATATGAAGTGTTTTCATTATAATTCAGATCATAACTTTTCTTTTTCTCTTTATTACTTTGTTGACCAATGAATATTACATAATTTCTAAAAATCTGAGAGTTTTTAAACAGCTTTTTGTTATTGATAACTAGCTTAGTTATACTATGGCTAGATAACACAGCTTATATCCTTTCTGTTGTCAGGCATTACTGGCCCCTCATATGGTCAATTTTGGCAAATGTTACATGTACACTTACTTACCCATACTGTGAATTTCTTGTGACACATGTTTTTGTTGTTGTCGTTGTTTTTTGTTTGTTTGTTTTTTTGTTCGTTTTTTTGAGACAGTCTCGCTCTGTCTCCCAGCAGTGGAGTGATCTCAGCTCACTGCAACCTCCACATCCCGGGTTCAAGCGATTCTCTTGTCTCAGCCTCCTGAGTAGCCTGGATTACAGGCGCGTGCCACCATGCCCAGGTAATTTTTCTATTTTTAGTAGAGTTTTCACCATGTTGGCCAGGCTGGTCTCGAACTCCTGAACTCAAGGAATTCACCTGCCTCAGCCTCCCAAAGTGCCGGGATTATAGGTATGAGTCACCTGTAAGCCCCGCCGACCCATGTTTTAAATATGTCAGTTAGGTTATCTTTATTTACAACACTGTTCAAAACGATATTCTTACATTTTGACTGCTTTTATAATCTATTCCTAGGAAAAATTTGTTAAAATCATCCCCTATGGTTTTGATTTGTGTCTATTTGTCTTTTATTTGGGCAATTATTACTTTATATATTTTGATGACATGTTTAATTACATATAACTTTGGAATAAGCATATCTCCTGGTTTATTAAAAAGTATGATCATTATTAGACACAACCTTTATAATTATATTCTTAAATTCTATTTTTTAAATTAGAATATCTACACAACTGCTTTCTCTCTCTCATATTTTGTGATATAATTTTTTGTCACTACCTTCAAACATTTTAATTCTCTTATTTAGAATATGTCTCTTTTAGTAGGATAAAGTTTTATTTTTTATCATGTCTGACAAGTTTTATTTTAAATTTCATTATGTATAATAACATTTAATGTAACTAATATTGTGTTGAGGAAGGTTTTTTACCTCTTTCCTGAAGTATGTATCAATGATGTAATGTGCTATCTTTCTATTTGTTTTATATTAGATTTTGTTTCTATTTTCTCTCCTTTTTTATCTTGTTTTGAGTGAAATAAGTATTTTACTGATATTTCTTTTTTCTTGCTATATTTTCCTGTTAGTTTTATATTCTTTCATGTTTCTTCAGATAGCCTTCAGATTAAAATGTGATCACTTGTCTTAATTCTTATATGTAGTAATACATTTATTATATCTGGACAATGCTATGACTAAAAATATTTTACCTTAATTTACCATCCTGCTATTCCCCACATGACATCATCATCATCATTAGTATTGTTGTATGTAGTCCATATTTAGTTAGATTTACTGAAATATCTACTTTTTGTTACTTTCTTCTTTCCTGAAATTCAGAGCATCCATCTGGTATCATTTCCTCTTGAAAATTCCCTTTACTATTTCTGGATGAATGGTCAATTTTTTTTTTTAATGTGAAAATGCTTCTATTTACCATCACTTCTGAAGCATATTTTGCTGGATGTATATTTCATTTCTTAGTAGTTTTGGAAAGTTCCTAACCATTATGTCTTCATAAACTCCCTCTCTCTCTCATTTCTGCATTCTTTAGTTCCTGGACTGCAATTATATCACCCACTTGTTAAGCTGTTTTCTATGTTTTCTGTCATTTTATTTCCCGCGTGATTTTCCCTGGATTTTCATCTTGCCTACCTTCTGGTTTATTATTTACATTTTACTATTATTGAGACCTCTATTAATTTGTATTTAATCAGCCATTAAATGCATCAGTTGAGTTCTATTTTCCAATTATTGTATATGTATTAGTTTTCTATTGATGCACAAACTTAGTGCCTGAAAACACAACAGTCTATCAGCTCACAGTTCTGCAGGTCAAAACTCCAGGTGGGTTTCTGCTTTGAGTCTCATAGGGTCAAAATCAAGGTGATACCTATATAAGGCTCTTATCCAGAGGATCTGGAGAAGAATCGTATTCCAAATTGATTCAGTATCAGCTGAACACAGTTCTTTGCAGTTGGAAAGCTGAGGTTGCCATTTCCTTTTCTGCTGTTGGATGGGGGCTTTCAGCTCCTAAACCACCTGCACTATTTGATGCAAAACACTTTCCAACTGCAGAGACAGGAACAGCACATCAAACCCCACCATGATTTGAATATCTGGCTTGCTCTTCTGTTACTGACCAGAGAAAGTTCTCTGCTTTTACACTGTCAATGTGGTTAGATTAATTCCACCTGGATAATCTCCCTATCTTAAGATCAACTAATTAGTCATCTTAATTACATCTGAAAAATCCCTGTCATGCTGAACCTTAACATAATCACAGGAATAACATAAGAGGGCAAAGGTCATGGGCCCTCTGGAATTCTGCCTACCACAGTAAATCTCAGTGATAAAATCTCTATTGATTATTATTTTTTTCAGTTTTTGCTAAAATAGTCCAACATTTTTTTTTATTTCTTAAACAAATTAATCATAGTTATTTAAAGAATTAGCTGATAATTCCAAAATCTGGGCTACCTTGTATGTCCGTTGTTTCTTTTTTTTAATTTTGACTTGTGTTCAATTGTTTTATTTTTTCATACCTTGCTATTTTTTATTTAATGCCTGACATAGCATACAAAAAATTATAGAGTTTTGCCTGAGATACATGACTTTAAACTTCTGCCAAAAAGATTATTTTATTTATTTATTTTTTGCCTTTGACAGACATTCCAGCTAGAAAAAGTTCATCTGGGATCAAACTAATATGATTAAGGGTTTCAGTCTTTAAAAGGGCGGCTCTATCATGATGCATCATAAATTATATGTTACAATCCCAATTGAAATCCCCAATTTATCAGCTACCTCCTACTTGGTGAGACTAGAGTTTCAAGTCTTGCCCCCTTCTCCAGGGACTGCTCAAAGCCCTAGTCTGCTCTCCCAGTTGCTCTTAAGCTATCTTATGTTCAGTTTCACCATCTTTTATGCATAATTTTAGAATTAATAAATGCACAAAAGAGCAAAGTGGTACAAAATATTAGACTCAGCTCTCTTAGCTAATTTTCTCTTCATCGTGAATGCCTCTATTCTTCATTGTTTTGGTAGCTACTTAACATCTTAAACAGTGGGCTTTAAAAGATCCACATTACTTAGTTGATTTTATTTTAATCAACTTTACTGAGGCATAATTTATAAATGATGAAATGTACACATTTTGATTGTAAAGCTCAGTGAGGTTTGACAAATGAATGTATCCAATGAAATTACCACCTTAGCAGTAAAGATAGAGGGCACTTCTATCAACAAAAAGATTCCCTTGCGACATTTCCTAGTCATTCCCTAATCCTTACATCTTACCCCAGGTTACCACTGATCAACTTTCTATCATTGTAGATTTGTCTTTCCAGAGCTTCCCACAAATGGAATCCTAATGTACTATGTTGTCATTTATCTGGCTTCTTTTTGCAAAGCAATGCTTGGGGAGGAGTCCGTTCATGTTGTTTCATATATCAATTCTTTTTTCTTTTTATTACTAAGTATTACTATATAGAAGGGTTTATCTTGTTGATGGACATTTGGGGTGTTCCAATTTTTTAATATTATGAATTAAACTGCTTTAATTTTTTGTAAAAGTTTGTGTTGTCATATGTTTTTACTTATATTGGGCATCTAGGAGTTAAAAGAGTGGGCCATAAGTTACATGTATATGTGACCTTATAGAAAGTTGCTAAACTAATTTTCAAGGGTCTGTCATTTTACATTTTCAGCAACAATGTATGAGATTTTCAGTTCTTCTACATACTTGTCAACATTTGACACTGTCTGTATTTTAAATTGCACCTATTCTAGGGAGCTTACAATGATACCTTACGGTAGTTTTACTTCGTATTTAATTTATGAATAAAGATCTTTAGTACCGTTACCCATGCTTATTTGTTTATGAACTTTGTACAATATATGAGCAAATTATTGCCATCTTAAATTGTTTTGTTTTTTAATTCTTGAGTTGTAAAGGTCCTTATACATTCTGGATACATATCCTCTTTCAGATATAGGGATGGTGAATATTTCTTCCCAGTGAGCATCCTTGCCTTTCCATTTTCTTAATGATATATTTTGAAAAATAATTTTTAAAATTTTGATAAAATTAAGATTCTTATTCTTTCTTTGTCTTTTTTGTCTCCTATCAAAGAATTTATTGCCTATTTAATGTTTGCAAAAATGTTCTTTCATGTTTACTTCCAGAAGTTTTATCGCTTTACCTTTTCCATTTAGGGCTTTAAGCCAGTTTCAGTTAATTTTTGTGTAGGAGTGTGAGGTGATGTTTGAAATTCAATTTTTTCATACAGTTATTCAATTGTCTAGTACTATTTGTTTAAAATACATTATTTTTACTTTTGTAAAGCAATGTTTGAATTTTTGGTATTATATAAAAAGGGACTACATACATAGAGAGATAAGTTAATTTCTGAACCCTATATATTTGTCGGTTTATTTCTGGACTCTATTAATATCTCTTTCTTATATATATAGCCCTTTTTGATTGATATGATGACATTTTGATATGAGATTTATGTATATATATAGAGAGAGAGAAAGAGAGTCCTTTTAAAATTTCATACATATGTGTGTGTATATATGTACATATATATGTACATATACATATATGTACATATATATGTGTATATGAGGAACTGGACTATATTCCAATCATTGATGAATATGTCTATTCTTATACCAAATACCACACATTGTTAATTATTTCAGCTTTGTAGTAAGTGTTGCTTAGGTGTTGTAAGTCCTCCAATTTTGTTTTCCTTTTCAGAATTACTTTGGCTATTTTCTATCTTTTGCATTCTTTTACAACTTGTAAAATCAGTACGTAAATTTCTACCGTTAAACAAAGGGTTGCTGGGCATGGTAGCTTATGTCTATAATTCTAGCACTTTAGGAGGCTGAGACAGGAGGATAGCTTGAGGCCAGGTGTTGGAGACCCATTTGGGCAACATGGTGAGACCTTGTCTCTACAATTTGAAAAAACAAATTCACTGGGCATGGTGGTACCCACCTGTAATCCTAGCTACACAAAAGGCTGAGGAGCTTAAGCCCACGAGTTTGAGGTTGCAGTGAGCTATGATCACGCCACTACACCACTCCAGCCTGGGCAAGAGAGCAAGACCCAGTTTCAAAAAAAAAAATGATGCCTGTAATTTTTATTGCAATTATGTTAACTATATAGGCATATTTTTGAAGAGAATGGTTATTTAACAATATTGATCCTTCTAATCCATTAATTTTGTTTTACTTATACCTTTCTCAATTATTTAGGTCTTCTTTAATTTCTCTTGGTAGTGTTTTATAATTTTAAATGTACCCTTGTATATTTTTTAATGAAACCCTATTTAAAAGTCATTCCCTGACAACTTATACTAAAATAGTACCATATTTACTATATAATTATTCTGTTTTATTTTTCTTCATACTGCTTATCATTATCTAGCATTATATCCTACATCAATTTCATTTTCTACTGCCCATCTCACTGAAGAAGAGCAACCTTCATGAGGGTAGAGCTAGTACCTCTATTACTCACTGCCTCATCACCAGTGCTAAGGAAAGGTGTTGGCTTACATTTGGCACTGAATGAATATTCACAAATAATGAAGTAAGATTCTTCCTCCAGCTACATTACAATTTGCCTGCTCACAAGAAAAATTCTTTATTACATATCTTGTATGTAAGATCTTTTTTCTTTCCCCATTGATCTTGGTTCTCTTTTTCTGCCTTTACCCATATGTATCTATGATCTCTCCCTGACAAAATTTTCTGGAGAATGAGCATTTCTAGGGAAGTTACTCTAAATTTTCTCTTAAAGGCTGATTTGTTTGTTTGCTTTAGTCGCCAAGGAGTGGGAAGAAATAGGAGTTCATTTCCATTATTCATATTCCTTCTGATTATTATACACATGCCCTTTTGATTTTTACAGGAGTGAAGTGCAACTTCCTTTAGCTTTTTAAGCTGTGTAAAGAGATCCCTTCTCTTCATGCTCTAAAATGAGGTCTTCAGAGTCCACCTCTTAAATATAGTGTGATATAAGTTGGTATACCTAATCCACAGCCCTGTTGTATTGGATCTAATTTAATAAGTTTGTTTCATGTATACCCACACACACACACACATTCACCACATATCATAGTGTCCGATATAGTTTTTTTCAGGACATTCCATTAAGTATCATATACTTAAGTGTGCACACATTTAATAATATACAGGAAATTAAATAAAAGCGCATAATTGGAGAGTATTTGGTACTCATTTGGGGGGAATATGTTGATAAATACAGGATATGTCCCCCAAAATATTCTTTACTTAAAAATAAATAAAAATTCATTTGAAAATAATTAAATTTAAGCTCATTATTTTTTTCTGACTCCTAACATATGAACATTATAAAGTGTTAATAGCATCTCAATTTCTTTTCCATTTCATTAATTAAGTCTACTTACATGAGATCCAAAATCTACCAGACATTGCTTCTCTTAGAGAATTTGGTAATATAAACTTTATTTGTTGAATTTAGAAATATTTTTGGCAGCCACAGAATTATCTCAGGATTATCTTATACTTTTGCTTATGTACAGGCTACCTCACAATATCTACTACTCAAAAAAAAGTCAAAACATCATACATTACTAACATCTTTTTCCCTTTTTTAAGGCTTTTTTTTTTTTTAGCACAGTTTTAGGTTCACAGCAAAATTAAGAGGAAGGTATAGAGGGTTCCCATAAACACCCTGCCTTCACACACGCATGGCCTCCTCCATTATCAGCATCCTTCACCAGAGTGACACATTTTTTACAATTAATGAACCTACATTGACACATCATAAACACCCAAAGTCCATAGTTTACAGCAGGAGTTCACTCCTGGTGTTGTACATTCAATGAGTTTGAACAAATGTATAATGACATGTACAATACATCATTATTGTATCATACAGAGTACTTTTGCTGCCCCTAAAATCCTCTGTGTTTCTCCTCTTCAGCCCTCTCTATCTCCACCCCTTGCCAACCACTGTCTCTTAAATGTCTCTGTACTTTTGTCTTTCCCTGAATGTCACAGAGTTGGAATCATACAGTATGTAGCCTTTTCCAATTGACTTCTTTCACTTGGTAACATGCATTAACTTTTCTCCATGTCTTTCTATGGCTTGGTAGGTCATTCCTTTTAAGCACTGAATTGCCTGGATGTAGCAGAGTTTATCCATTGGCAGGATGTACCACAGTTTATCCATTCACCTACTGAAGGACATTCCTGAATATTTCCAAGTTTTGGCAGTTAAGAATAAAGCTACTATAAGCATTCATATAGCAGGTATTCATGTGAATATAAGTTTTCAACTTCTCTGGATGAATGCCAAGAAGCATGTTTGATGAACCATGTGGTAAACATACTTATAGCTTTGTAAGAAATGACCAAATTGTCTTCCAAAGTGGCTGTACCATCATGCATACTTACCAGTAATGAAGGAGAGTTCCTGTTGCTCCACATTCTCATCAGTTTTTGGTGATGCTAGAGTTTTCTATTTGGGCCAATCTAATTCTTAGGTAATGATATTTCATTTTTTATTAATTTGCATTTCCTCACTGACATAGAATGTGGACCATCTTTTCATATGCTTATTTTCAATCTGTATATCTTCTCTGATGAGGTGTCCGTTAAGACCTTTGGCCCATTTGTAAAGTGGATTGTTTTCTTATTGTTGATTTTTAGGAGTTGTTTGTGTATTTTAGATAACAGTCTTTTATCAGATGTGTCTTTTGCAAATATTTTCTCCCACCCTGTGGCTGGTCTTCTCATTCTCTTGACATTGCCTTTGACAGAGCAGAAGTTTTTAATTTGGATACGGTCAAGTTTGTCAATTATTTCTTCCATGTATTGTGCCGTTGGGGTTGTATCTAAAAGTCATCATCATACGAAGGTCATACAGGTTTTCTCTTATGTTATCTTCTACAAATTTTATAATTTTGTGTTTACATTAAGGTTTATGGCTCATTTTCAGTTTATTTTTCTGAAGAGTGTAAGGTCTGCATCTATATATTTTGCATGTGAATGTCCAGCTGACCTACCATCACTTGTTGAAAAAAGTATCTTAGCTCCATTGTATTGTCTTTGCTCCTTTCTCCAAGATCAGATAACTTTGCTTATGTGGGCCTATTTCTGGGCTCTCTATTTTGTTCCAGTGATACATTTGTCTATTATTTTGCCAATAACACACTGTTTTTATCACTGCCACTTTATAATGAGTTTTGAAGTTGGGTAGTATTAGTTCTCCAACTTTTTCCATTTTCTTCAATACTGTGTTGGCTAGTCTTGGTCATTTGCCTCTCCTTGTAAGGTTTCAGATCAGTATATTGATACCCACAAAATAATTTGCGGTGACTTCAACTGGGATTGCATTTACTTGAGACGAACAAAAATCTTGACAATATCGAGTCTTCCTATCTATGAATACAGAATATCTTCTTTGATGTCATTCATCAGCATTTTTGTAGTTTTCTCTTATTTTGTTCTTCTGCAATTAGTAGTTTTCCACATATTAATACTTTTTATAGATGTTTTGTTTTATTTATACCTGAGTATTTCATTTTGGGGTTTGCTAATGTAAATGGTATTGGGATTGTTTGTAATTTCAAATTCTACTTGTTTATTGCTGGTATATAGACAATTGATTGACTTTTATATATTAATCTTGTATACTAAAATCTTGCAATATTAGTTCTAGGATATTTTTGTCAATTATTTTATATTTTTTACAGAGATGATTATGTCTTCTACAAATAAACCCAGTTTTATTTTTTCCTTCCCAATTTGTATTTGTTTTTTTCCCTTCGTTTTCTTACTGCATTTGTTGGTTTTTCTAGTAGTGTTGAAAATGATTGGTGAGAGGGGACATACTGGTATTGTTGCTGCATCTTAGTGAGAAAACTTCAAATTTGTTATAATTATCATGTTAGCTGTAGGCCTTTTGTAGATATTCTTCATCAAATTTAAGAAGCCTTCCTCTATCCCCAGTTTACTAAGAGTTTTTATAATGAATAGGTGTTAGATTGTATCAAATTCTTTATCTGCATCTATTTATATGAGTATGTGATTTTTTTATTTTTTAGCCTGTTAATGTAATAGCTTACATTAATAGATTTGGGTTTTTTTTTTGTTTTTCTTTATTTCTTCTAAAAACATAAAAAAATGGGATACATGTGCAGAACACGCAGGTTTATTACACAGGTATACGTGTGCCATGGTAGTTTGCTGAACCTATTTACCTATCCTCTAATTTCCCTCCCCTAGCCCCTCAACCCCAACAGGCCCTGGTGTGTCCTGTTCCCCTCTCTGTGTCCATGTGTTCTCAATGCTCATCTCCCACTTATGAGTGAGAATATGCAATGTTTGGTTTTCTGTTCCTATGTTAGTTTGCTGAGGGTGATGGCTTCCAGCTTCATCCATGTCCCTGCAAAGGACATGATCTCATTCCTCTTTATGGATATTCCTTATATGGAATACTGCATAGTATTCCATAGTGTATATGTACCAATTTTCTTTATCCAGTCTATCATTGATGGGCATTTGGGTTGGTTCCATGTCTTTGCTATTGTAAATAGTGCTGCAATAAACATATGTGTGCATGTGTCTTCATAGTAGAATGATTTATATTCCTATGGGTATATGCCCAATAACGGGATTGCTGGGTCAAGTGGTATTTCTGGTTATAGATCCTTGAGGAATTGCCACACTGTCTTCCACAATGGTTAAACTAATTTACAGTCCCACCAACAATGTAAAAGCATTCCTATTTCTCCATAGCCTTGCCAGCATCTACTGTTTTCTCACTATTTAATAATCACGATTCTGACTGGTGTGAGATGGTGTCTCACTGTGGTTTTGATTTGCATTTCTTAGATAATCAGTGATGTTGAGCTTTTTTCATAGGTTTGCTGGCCATGTAAATGTCTTCTTTTGAGAAATGTCTGTTCATATCCTTTGCCCACTTTTGGATGAGGTTGTTTGGTTTTTTTTTTTTTTTTTTGTAAATATGTTTAAGCTCCTTATAAATTCTGGATATTAGACCTTTGTCAGGTAGGTAGAATGCTAAATTTTTCTCCCATTCTGTAGGCTGCATATTTACTCTGATAATAGTTTCTTTTTCTGTGCATAAGCTCTTTAGTTTAATTAGATCCCATTTGTCAATTGTAGCTTTGGTTGCAATTGCTCTTCACGTTTTTGTCATGAAGTCTTTTGCCCATGCCTATGTCCTGAATGGTATTGCCTAGGTTTCCATCAAGGGCATGGAACTGGACAGAGGATCAGATGGACAAATTGACAGAAGTAGGCTTCAGAGGATGGGTAATAAAAAACTATGCTGACCTAAAGGAGCATGTTCTAACCCGATGCAAAGAAGCTAAGAACCTCAATAAAACTTTAGAGGAATTGATAACTAGAATAATCAGTTTAGAGAGAAACATAAACAACCTGATGGATCTGAAACACACCGAACTTCGTGTATACACAAGTATTAACAGCCGAATTGACCAAGTGGAAGAAAGGATATCAGAGTTTGAAGACCATCTTGCTAAAATAAGACATGCAGACAAAAATAGAGAAAAAAGAATGAAAAGGAATGAACAAAGCCTCCAAGAAATATGGTACTTCACACAAAGACCAACCTACGACTGACTGGAGTACCAGAAGGAGACAGGGAGAATGAAAACAAGCTGGAAAACACACTTCAAGATATTATCCAGGAGAAATTCTCCAACCTAGCAAGACAAGCCAACATGGAAATTTGGGAAATACAGAGAAGACCATTAAGATACTCTACGAGAAGTTCAACCCCAAGACATAAACATCAATTCTCCAAGGTAGAAATGGAAAAAAACTGCTAAGGGCAGCCAGAGAGAAAGGCCAGGGCACTTACAAAGGGAAGCCCATCAGACTAACAGCAGACCTCTCAGCAGAAACTCTAGTCAGGAAACAACAGGTGCTGGAGAGGATGTGGAGAAATAGGAACACTTTGACACTGTTGGTGGGACTGTAAACTAGTTCAACCATTGTGGAAGTCAGTGTGGCGATTCCTCAGGGATCTAGAACTAGAAATACCATTTGACCCAGCCATCCCATTACTGGGTATATACCCAAAGGACTATAAATCATGCTGCTATAAAGACACATGCACACATATGTTTATTGCGGCACTATTCACAATAGCAAAGAGTTGGAACCAACCCAAATGTCCAACAACGATAGACTGGATTAAGAAAATGTGGCACATATACACCATGGAATACTATGCAGCCATAAAAATGATGAGTTCATGTCCTTTGTAGGGACATGGATGAAACTGGAAACCATTGTTCTCAGTAAACTATCTCAAGGACAAAAAACCAAACACCACATTTTCTCACTCATAGGTGGGAATTGAACAATGAGAACACATGGACACAGGAAGGGGAACATCACACTCTGGGGACTGTTGTGGGGTGGGGGGAGGGGGGAGGGACAGCATTAGGAGATATACCTAATGCTAAATAACGAGTTAATGGGTGCAGCACAACAACATGGCACATGGATGCATATGTAACAAACCTGCACATTGTGCACGTGTACCCTAAAACTTAAAGTATAATAATAATAATAATAAAAAGCCAGAAGAGATTGGAGACCAATATTCACCATTCTTAAAGAAAAGAATTATCAACCCAGAATTTTATATCCAAACAAACTAAGCTTCATAAGCAAAGGAGAAGCAAAATCCTTTCCAGACAAGCAAATGCTGAGGGATTTCATTACTACTAGGCCTGACCTGCAAGAGCTCCTGAAAGAAGCACTAAATATGGAAAGGAAAAACTGGTACAAGCCACTGCAAGAACACACCAACATATAAAGACCAATGACACTATGAAGAAACTTCATCAACTAATGTGCAAAATAAACAAATAACATCGTGATGACAGGATCAAATACACACATAACAATTCTAACCTTAAAGCAAATGGGTTAAATGCCCCAATTAAAAGACACAGACTGGCATGTTGGGTAAGGAGTCAAGATCCATTGGTGTACTGTATTCAGGAGACCCATCTTACATGCAGAGACACACATATAAGGCTCAAAACAAAGGCGTGGAGGAAAATTTACCAAGCAAAAGGAAAGTAAGAAAAAAAAAAAAAAAAAAAAACAGGGGTTGCAATCCTGGTCTCTGACCAAACAGCAAAACAGACTTTAAACTAACAAAGATCAAAAAAGACAAAGAAGGGAATTACATAATGGTAAATGGAACAATTCAACAAGAAGAGCTGACTATTCTAAATATATTTGTACCCAGTAAAGGAGCACCCAAATTCATAAAACCAGTTCTTAGAGATCTACAAAGAGAATTAGACTCCCATACAATAATAGTGGGAGACTTTAACACCCCACTATCAGTATTAGACAGATCAATGAGACAGAAAATTAACAAGAGTATTCAGTACTTGAACTCAGCTCTGGATCAAGTGGACCTAATAGACATCTACAGAACTCTCTACCCCAAATCAACAGAATATACAGTCTTCTCAGTGCCACATGGCACTTATTCTAAAATTGACCATGAATAGATTTTTTGATTATTGATCCCATCTTGCATAACTGGAATAAATCCTATTTAGTCACGGTTTATAATATACATTATAAAGTACACTTTATACATTGTTGGATTCAGATAGTTAATATTTTGTTGAAGATTTTTGCATCTATGCTTATGAGACATATTTCATTATAATGCCTTGATCTGGTATTGGTATCAGGGCAATGATGGCCTCATAGAATAAGTTAGAAAGCACTCCATCTGCTTCTATCCCCTGAAAGAGATTGTAAAGAATTGCTGGAATTTTTTCCTTAAATATTTGCTGGAATTACCCGTCTGGGCCAGATGCTTCTGTTTGGGAAGGTTATTAATTATTGACTACATTGGTATTATTATAAATACCTATATTAAATATAGATGTAAGGAATAGCTACCAATGTCTTTAATAGATACAGACCAATTCAAATTGTCTATTTCTCCTTATGTGGGTTTGGCAGGTTTTGTCTTTGAAGAAATTGGTTTATTTCATCTAGGATATTATAGTTGTGGGCACAGAGTTACTCATGGTATTTCTTTATTATCCTATTAATATCTGTAGGATCTGTAGTGGTGTCCCCTCTTTCATGTCTGATACATGTAATTTATGACCTTTCTCAGCTTCTCTTAGCCAGGTATAGGCTTATCAAGTTTATTAAACATTTTAAATAACCAGATTTGGTTTTGTTAATTCTTTCTGCTGGTTTCCTGTTTTCAATTTCATCTATTTCTGCTCTAATTCTTATTATTTCTTTTCTTCTGCTTATTTTGGATAGAATTTGCTCATCCTTTTCTAGTTTTGTAAGGTGGATGATTAGATGATTGATTTCAGACCTTTTTTTCTTCTCTAATATATGCATTCAATGACATAAGTTTCCCTCTAAGTGCTATTTTTGCTATATTTCACAAATTTTGATAAGCTTTGCTTTCATTTCATTTGGTTCAATGTAATTTTAATTTCTTTTGAAATTTCTTCTTTGACTCATGTGTTATTTAGAAACGTGTTGCTTAATCTCCATGTATTTTGGGCTTATCTTGTTATCTTTCAGTTAGTGATGTCCAGTTTAGTTTCACTGCAGTCTGAGAGCAGACATTGCATTTCTATTTTTTAAGCTGTGTTTTAATGCCCAGAATGTGTTCTATCCTACTGACGTTCCATGTGAGCATGAAAAGAATGTGGATTTTGCTGTTGTTGAAGTAGTTTATAAATATTGATTATATCCAGTTTGTTGATAGTGTTGTTGTGTTAAACTATTTCCTTACTGATATTTTGCCTGCTGGATTTATTTATTTCTGATAGAGAGATGTTGAATTCTTCAACTATGATAATGGATTCATCTATTTCTCCTTGCAGTTTTATTAGTTTTTGCCTCACATAGTTTTATTCTCTGTTGTTAGGCACATACATATTAAGGATTGTTATTATCTAATGCCCTTCTCTATATCTGATAATGTTCCTTGCTTAGAAGTCTGATATTTCTGAAATTAATATAACTATTTCTGCTTTCTTTGCATTAGTGTTATCATGATATATTTTTGTCTATCCATTTACTTTCAATCTATATGTTACTTTACATTTTAAATGGGCTCCTTCTAGACACACACAGTTGGGTCTAGTTTTTTATTCAATCTGATAATCTCTGTCTTTTAATTGGTGAATTTTGACCTTTTAAATTAAAAAGGATCATTTATATAATTGGACTAGTCTCTGCTGTATTTGTTAATGTTTTATATTTATTGCTTTTGTTTTTTGTTCCTATTTTCATCTTTTACTTTTTTTCTGGCTTTTGTGGTTTTAACTGAGAATTTTATATAATTCTATTTCCTTTCTTAGCATATCAATTATACTTTTTTTTTACTCTTTTAGTGGTTGATCTATAGCTTGCAATATGCATTTACAGCTAACTCAAGCTACTTTCAAATAACACTATACCACTTAAAGGATATCGTGTAATAACAAAATAATCTTAATTTCTTTCTCTCCTCTTATATCATTGATGGCATTCATTTTACTTATATATAAGCATACATGACTATATATGATATATACATAAGCATTAGTAATATAATACAATGTTACCACTATTATTTTGAGGAAACTGTTATCTGTTAGGCCAACTAAGAATAATAAAAGTAAAAGGCTTTATTTCACATTCCTTTATTCTTGATCTGATACTTTTCCTGTTTTATATAGATCTGAATTTTTTACTCAGCTCTATTATTTTCCTTTATTCTTTTTTGTAATTTGTTTTTTTGATGGAGTTTCTCTCTTGTTGCCCAGGCTGGAGTGCAATGGCATGATCTCAGCTCACTGCAAGCTCAGCCTCTCAGGTTCAAGCAATACCCCTGCCTCAACCTCCCAAGTAGCTGGGATTACAGGAATGTGCCACCACACCCAGCTAATTTTGTATTTTTAGTAGAGACAGGGTTTCACCATGTTGGTCAGGCTAGTCTCAAAATTCCTGACCTCAGGTGATCCACCTGCCTCAGCATCCCAAAGGGTTGGGATTACAGGTGTGAGCCACCACGCCTGGCCTATTTTCCTTTATTCTTAAAAACTTCTTTTGGCCGAGCGTGGTGGCTCACGTCTGCAATCCCAGCACTTTGGGAGGCCGAGGCGGGGCAGATCACGAGGTCAGGAGTTCAAGACTAGCCTGACTGACATGGTGAAACCCCACCTCTACTACAAATACAAAAATTAGCTGGGCATGATGGTACACACCCGTAATCCCAGCTACTCAGGAGGCTGAGGCAGGATAATGGCATGAACCCTGGAGACGGAGCTTGCAGTGAGCTGAGATCACGCCACTGCACCCCAGCCTGAGTGACAGGGCGAGACTCCGTCTCAAAAAAAAAAAAAAAAAAAAGAGAGACAAAACAAAAGAACACCAACAACAAAAATCTTCTTTTAACATTTATTGCAAGACAGGACTATTCCTTCAATTTTTATTTGTTTGAGAAATTATTTCTTTTTTACTTTTGGAACACACTTTCACAAGGTACAGAATTCTAGGTTGTTATTTTCTTTTTCTCTCAACACTTTAAATATTCCACTTCACTCTCTTATTGCTTTCATGTTTTCTGAGGAGAAATATTATCTTTGCTTCTATGTAGGTAAGGTATGGTTTTCCTCTAGCTTCTTTCAAGAAGACTTAAAAGAAAAACTTTGTGGTTTTCTGTAGACTGAAAATAACGTGCCTAAATGTAGGATTCTTTAAAAATCCTGCATTGTGTTCTCTGAATTTCCTCGATTTGTGGTTTGGTATCTGACATTAATTTGGGGAAAGACATCACTGCTTCACATATTTATTCTGCTTTCTCTCTTTCTTCTCCTTCTAGTATTCCCATAACTTGTATGTTACACTTTTTACAGTTGTCCACAGTCCTTGCATATTCTGCTCTGTTTTTTTCAGACTTTGTTATATTTCCTCTTTAGTGTTTGAAGTTTCTACTCATGTGTCTTCAAATTCAGAAATTCTTTACTCAGTCGTGTTCAGTCCACTAATACGTCCACCAAAGGCCACCTTTACTTTTGTCACTGTTTTGGTCATTTGCATTTCTTTCCTGTCCTTCCTTTGCATTTTTGTCTCTCTGCTTACATTGCTCGCCCGTTCTTGCTTGCTGTTTATTTTTTCCATTAGACCCCTCAGGATCTAATTATAGTTGTTTTAAACTTCCAGTCGGATAATGCCAACAGTCCTGTCATGTCTGGTTCTGATACTTTCTCTTGTCTTTTCAAATTGTGTGGGTTTTGTCTTTTGATATGGCTGGTAAATTTTCTTGATAGCAAGATATGATGGTAACAGAAACTGCTGTGAATAGGCCTTTAGTAATATAGTGGCAAAGTGTGGGGGCACAGGGAATATTCTACAGTCCTATGATTTGGTCTCAGTCTTTTGGTAAGCTTATGCCTCTGTACTTGGAACTTCATGAGTGTTCATCAGCTATTTTCTTCCATCTTAGGTGGGACAGAATGGCTAGAGTGAGCTAGAGTTGAGTATTTCCTCTCCCCTACATGGAAGGCTAGAGGGAGTTGAAGTTGGATATTTTCCTTTATCCAGATCAATTTGGCTCTAATAATGTACCAACAGATTAGATTCTAGTTGAATAGTTTCTCATGAGGGCAGGCCTTATTTAAAAAAAGAGTGTTCTAGCATATTTCAAAATGGTTCCTTTTCCCCTCCCCCAGTGGAAGCATGAGACGATTTTTCTATTATATGTATTGTGGAATCTGGTTGAGCTCCTGAAGGTAAATCTCACAATATTGTGCGGACTCCCCTACGTCTGGTTCCTCTCGAGTTTTAACTCTCAAACTTGTCTACACTGCCTGCCCTCCGCCCCAGCAATTTGTCAAGATACACATGTAACAAACCTGCACATTGTGCACATGTACCCTAAAACTTAAAGTATAAAAATAAAAATAAAAAAATTTGTTTTCTCTACCCCAACACTGGTTCTCGTAGCAGTTCCATTGACAAGTCTCTGCTTCGCTTAGTTGGGACTTTCTGTATTCACTTGTCTATCTCTCCAACCTTTAGGGCAGTGGGTTTCTCTATGTCCTCCCTTCTCTTATAAATCTATGAAAAGTTAATTTTTCAGTCTATTTAGCTTTTTCCTTGTTGTTAGAATGAAGGGGTGACTTCCGTGCTCCTTCCAAGTGATACCAGAAATTAGATATCTTTGCATTTTAATTTTTATTAACAAACAAAGATGCAATGGGGAAAAGATTAAAACATAAAATGTAGTCATATAATAAAGAGGTGACCCAATGACTGCTAGGCATAATTTTGTGTGTGCACACTTTAGAGTTATACAGAACAGATTTAGAATAAATGTTAAAGGACTTTCTATTGTCTCTTATTCTTAGTGATATCATCCAAGCATTGGTAAAACTGAAAACATCGTAGAGAAAGTATAATACGGAGGATGAAGGCAGTGTGTCCTAGCTTCTGATACTGTCTTCCTCTTAAGCTCCATTTTCTTTATTTCATAGAAATTGATTTCAAATAGGTGGTTTTAAAACATCTGTTTTGTTTAAATTGTATATGTTAAGCATTAGTCATCTCCATCTAAAAGAATTTTTGGAAGAGACTTTATTATTTCACACACCTACCTAACATAAATTTAAAGCTACATGTAAACGCCACCTAAGCAGGTATTATTTTATAACTTGTTATGTCTATATCCCCAAAGCCTAGTCCAAATCTTGACATATAATAAATACTTATTAATATATATATAGAATGAAAAATGAGTTAACTGAAGTAATAAGATTTAAATATTAAATGAGGAAATTAACAAAATAAAAGTTAGCATTATTATATAACTCTCATAACTCTAAAAATGTTGTGCTGCTAAATTTTGGTCTAAAGTATTACAGGATCTTTATGGACCGCTAAAAAGTTATTTATTGGTTAGATACCAAATCCATTAGGTCAAACATAGGTTGAAGAGGAAAATTTTGTATGGATGATTTTGGAAATTTATTTTCTTGGTACTCAAAAATACAGATACACTTCTGACATTTGACAAATACTTTCAGAGTGCACAAATTGGAAATTAATCACATGCGGTCTATAGGGCTTGATGTTTGCTCATCTATGTTGAGACTGAAATCAATCAAGCGAACTAGCCTCTGTGCAAAATGTCAGTTGATTCCAGGCTTACAAACAATAAAGCTAATAACATTACTGTTATTGAGTTCAGATATTATTAAATTAATAAAATACATCCAGGATTTTAAAAAATCAATTTTATTTCAATACTCATTTTTTTAACTAAATAAAATTAACTTCAGGCTTTGTTGTTGTTTTATTTTTCTGTTAGTTTTATGGTTCACCTTGATACATTGATATTCTTACTGTTTGATCTATTGCAATAACCTTTTAACAGGTTTCCCTGTCTTGGGCATCTCATCCGTTCGATTTATCTTGAACTGCAAATGAATAGCACTGTTCCTGTCTCCTCTGATCAAAAACTTGCAGGGACTCCCCATTACAGAAAGAACAAAATCTGGATTCCTCTCCCTTCAAGAAATGCTCCCTGCTGCTTCTACCTGCCTCATAAATATATTTCAAACACGATAATTTCTTTCCATCATCACTGCTAACATCTTAGTTCAGCCTACCTCCGCTATTACCTGGACCATCGCACGAGAAGCCTCCATAGTCTTTCTCTACTCTTGCCTTTCTCTACCTGCAGCATCATATGGACAGCAGGGTGATATTTTAGATTAAACCTGATCACATTGTCACAGAACTGTTGCTTTTTACTCTTTGGTGGTGTGGCCATTTGCTCTTAGATATATTTCCAATCTCTTCTGTGCCAATCTTTATCACCGGGAGCTATTTCTTAAACTTCCTTGCTCCTGCCTGGTTTCACACAGTAGGTCGCTGAAGTGGGAGGGCAGTATCTTCAGCTGTAGTTTCAACTTTTTCCATTTGAAGTCACTTCCTCCGTGGCCCTGTTTATCACCAGGAATGCTAACCACGTTTCTCTCCGTCATACTACCTCCTCGCTATGTCCCTTCAGCTTAATAGTAAATAGTGTCTTCCATCTGTACTAAATTTATAAATTGCTTCATTATCCTCTTCTTGGCTTCCTAACTCTTCCATCACTTGTGTAATTAGATCTGAGTATAAAATCCCTTCTGTTTGGAGCATGTGCAGTGGTTTCTGTTTTTCTGATTGAGCCCTGATTAATACATGGCTCTACCTATTTTACTTGGGGTAAAATTCAGTGGCCTTGTGGCTTTGAGATCCTCTGTGATCTGTTTTCCCTTATATTGGTAGCTTCATCTCTGACCACTTTCCTCTTTACTCACTGGAAATCTACTGTAATAATATCCTATTTGGATGCCAGGAACATCCTTGCTTCTACTAAGTCTGAGAACATACTACTTATCTTTTAGTTCTAAACGTGAATGCATTTTTTAATAAAAACCTTCACTGACTTCCTAAAATTATTAATTTTCTTGTAGTACCTTAGATTGCCGTAAAATATTTGATTGTGTTATGATTTCAATAAGTTACTATCTCCCCTATTAATCCATGAGCCCCAAAGCAGATGGAATGTGGACTGGACAAGAGACTAGCAGAGTGGCTGACACAAAGGTAGCTGTCAATAAGTGTTTGTTGAACTCACTTCAAAATCCCCATTTGTTCAGTTAAAAAGAAATCTTGAATGCTAGGTACTATGGAGACAAATAATTTGTATTCTGGCAGAGATGAGAAATAGGAGATAAAAGACTGAAATAAGACGTGTTAAAAGCCATGGGGGATATGAACACATAGGAGCATCACAGAGAAGATTCTAGCATGGACTATGGAGGGGTTGGGTTAGTCAGCATGACAAAAACAACACATGTGAATTTGCAGGTATAAATATTTACAGCAGGGAATCTCTGCTGTTAATACACACAATGATCCAGGGTTTTAAAAACCAATGCCCATGCCGCCTCACTCCTGAATAAATAGACTAATGAATTCTGGTGTGGGTGCCTGATTTTCTGCTATTGTTATTCTATTCTGCAGCCAGGATTGAAAATAGCTGATTTGTTAAAGTATTTAGTAAATGCAAAACCATGGAAATATTAAAGAAAAGTGAGTAAGTAAACTTCGCACAGCACATTTAATAGCTGGACCCCTGCAAATATT
Organism: Hylobates moloch; assembly: GCF_009828535.3. Taxonomy (NCBI): domain Eukaryota; kingdom Metazoa; phylum Chordata; class Mammalia; order Primates; family Hylobatidae; genus Hylobates; species Hylobates moloch. The sequence continues at coordinate 38,969,445 of NW_026652290.1, read as the reverse complement.
ACTTGGGGCGAAGGAGAATAAGGTAAAACAAACAAACAAACAAAAAACAAGAAATGAGTTGATGGAAGTAGGCAGGGACCTAGTGATAAGCTACTTCTTGGAGTTTATATCTTATAATGACAGAAATGGGAAGCCATCAGAACATTTTAATCAGGAAAGGAGGGACCTGATTAGATAAGAGTTTGAAAGAGATCACTGCTAACTCTAATGGAGAATAAGTTAATAGGGTAGACTGAAAGCTGTTCATAGTCCCAAGCAGATGTGTTTTGGAGAAATGCCTGTGATGGGGCATCAAGACAAAATGCCTGAGAGCTGTTCTGAGTGTATTTGCAAGGAGCTATTTCTGCATTTACCTGTGCTGCTTGAAACATCAATTTTAACCTCTTTGTGATTAAAGGAGTTTAATTCAAAATACACATCTAAAATTAAGCAAAATACAATATTTTTATAACGGAAAGCATCCTTATCTCATACATTCTTCCCAGCTTTGGAAGACCAAATATCTAGAAGGTATCACCTGTACTGTACAGATTACATGTAAAGTGTGATGTCATCATTGCCCTTGCACTAGAGTATTTGAGTGTGCACTTACAGCTCAAAGGACATGTACATTTAGACTGGATTTTAGGCTGCCTTTTACTTTGCGCAATTCATTTAAAAACAGAATGGTCAGCCATGATATTGGTGGTAGGAAAGATTCAAAGCGGTTATTCTTTTAGATTCCTCCGGTCCTGTAGAAAAACTGTGCAAGTTTCTGAGGGTGAAAAAGTAAAGGATAACCTCCCCAGCTCTTACAAGGAGAAAAACCGAAGTGTGCATTCCCATACGTCACTGTTCCTTAAGGCTAAGAAGCCTTATCCTGCCTGCACTCCCTCCCTACCCCCAAGTAGCTCTTCAATGTAGTTGGTGAGAGTTCTGCTCTACTCTGGTTGCTGCTTTCAGGCTCAGGGGACCACTGGGCCCAGTATTCCATGGGGTTTCCTATGGAGAGACTCAGCCAGTTCTACCAGCTGTGTTGAATTGAATAAGGCCACCCTGAGTAGTGACTTTTCTTCCACCCCTGTAGGAGACAAATAAGCACATGGCTTATTTGGACTTGTGAGTGGCCTTCTCTCTGTGTGCCCCATGTGGCCAGTTGTTTCAAGTGCCTCTTATTCCAGCTGTACATATCAGTTAAGCTTAGGTTACTCAATTGCTTGCAGGTAGCTGAGAGTGTTGGATGTTTTAGTTGGGACTAATCTCTGGTTCCCATATGGGGACAAGAGTATTATCACACTTCAGCCCACTAAAAAAAAATTGTAAGTGGGGTAAGTAAAAGCTTTGCAGGTGTTCTCCTCCCTAATGGACCAAAACACTGCAGCTTGTGTATACTTTTATTTGTAAAGTGTTTTTCTCTGTCTGCATGTTTAGAATAAGAGTAATGTAAAGCACTGCTGTTTAATTACTAGCAGGGCCAAAGGTTTCATTTTAATTCAAGATTATTTAAATAAAAACATTATTTATAAATGAAGTGCTGTCTTCTGTCCAAACATGTAAGAATACTGCTGTAGCTGAGATCCAACACTATTACAGAAGAATTTAATGTTTTTATGTTAGTTTTTTTAGAATTAGAATTTCTATTAAACCACTCATTATTTAATCATGTCCAATTTTAAGATAAAATAAAACACTGGAATATCCTTATGTACCAGTATTTCACTTATACCAATACTGATTATCTTATATGCTAGTAAGATGTCAATATTACTGTTTTTCCATCTAGTGGATAAAACCCAGTGATTGCCATCATAATCATTATCATGATGAAAACATACATTAACACCATTTATATTTGCATTTTACTTGTTACTTTTTGAAGTGCACATGTATTCATCATCAATCAGCAAATATTTATTGGGAGTCTCCTTTGTTCTGTGTACTTTGTTAAGTGCAATGGAGATTGCAATGGAGATTACAGTGAATATGGGAAAAACTCAAGCAAACCACCTAAAATACTTACAGAGTGATATTAGACTACATACATATCATCTATCTAGACTATATAGATATCATCTATCTATGTAATTATATATCTCACCATAAAAGACATTCAGGAAGAGTACCAGATAAAATCACCTGAGTTGACAAGTTTTATGGACCTATTTCTTCATCTGGAACATGAAAAAGCGCAAATGAAATAATTTATAGGATTTTTCTTCTTCTGATGTGGTGTCCTGTAGCATATAATCTTTATTTCTAATACCAAAAAAAGCGTATACTAGAGTTAGGAATTTAGTTCAAACTTAGTAGAAGTGTAAGGACCAGTAATGCAGAAAGAGTAGGTCTGAAAAAAGACAGAGTGACACGATCATGGCCACATTACACAGGAGTAAAGGCTAGGAGACATTAAGAAACTTAACATCGTCTTCCCAATTAAATGAAGAACGGGCCATATTTTCACAACTTTTGTTTTACCCAATGTGTCTCATTTGAGCAACTTCAGGTATTGTTTTAGGTCAGACCCAGCAATTTAACTCATGGAGTGCCCTTCTTCTGTAAATTACCCCAGAATTGGCCTAATGTAATTAAGTAAGTTTTAAAACACAGCTACTTTTGCAATAAGATACATTTATATACACACACAGACACACACACACACACACACACACACACACACACACATTTGTAAGGAAATTTCCTGAAACATAAAATAGGCAAGCAATTTATACAAAAAGGTTTGAATTCGCTGTAGATATCATTTTTAATCTGTCAGTAGATGGGTTGGAAAGGAATTAACTACTCTATAATCCAGTCACTTATTCATCAGTCATTGACTGAAACACAACAATATATAAAAGAGACTGACTCGACCTACTCTTTCCTTCTAGGACTTTGAATTTTCATTGAAAAGACAGAAAAAATAAATACGAACAGAAAAAGAAATAATAATAATTGAAGACTTGAGAATATGTTAGAAGGAAATAAATAAGGGAAAGCAGTGGATAATGAAAGAGGCTTATTTTAGTTAGCTTTGTTAAGAAAAGGAAGCTTTTGAGAAAGAATCTTTTTAGACCAAGGAAGAGAAGAAATTAGGTAGCATCAGTGAAAGTGTGGGGAAGAATGCTTGAGGAGGCCCAGATGGCATGTGCAAAGGTCCTGAGGCCATAGGGTGCTTATTCCAGCTCAGGAACTAAATAAAGGAAGCAAGCCTGGATGCAGCACACAGGTCTTTGCACATACATATATTCCAGCATTTATCAAAATTTTATAAAATTGGCAATTCATGTGTCTGATTTTACATTTTTAAATAATGTTATTCACTCTTTAAAAATTACAATCAATCCATATGCACATAGAAACTTCTGAGAAGCAAAAAAAGAAAAAACAAAAACACTAGAAAATAATTAGGGCTTATGGCAAACCCTAATCAATAGGCAATGACTGTGGCCATTTAGGTGTAATTTTACATAATCTATGCATATAGATAAATGCCTATATATATACACACATTTCTATATATGTAATTATTATAGACCTATATAAATAATTATTCTGTATTATAGATAATAAATACTTTGATATCATATATACTGCCATCTCATTTTTAAAATAGAGTTTTGTAACCTATATTCACTTAAAAAGATACCAAGAACATATTTACATACATAAGGATCGCAATTATGCTAAGATTTTTAAAATCAAAATAATGCATCACTTTTCATGAAAAGGTTTTTGTTTTATTGAAGTTGCATATTTTTTATGTTAAAATTTTTCCATACTGAAAACACATTAGAAAATGTTTCAATGTTCAATCAATCATATAATAGGATAAGTCATCCCCACTTATGATTTTTTTTAGTGACTGGATGAATTCTATTTGATAATGATTTTTCAGGATTTTTATATCTATATCCTAAAGCAAGACTGACATAGAGTTCTCTTTTTCTGTTTTTTCCTTATTTCATGGTAGAATCAGGCTTTATTTATTATTGTAGAATTAGCTGGGGAAACTTTTCTATGCTCATAAACCTTTACGTGATAAAAATTATGTGTCTATTTGATGATAGATCTCTGACTATATTTGTACTTATTCTCTGGCTTTTGGTATATTCAGCTTGTCTATTTTCTTTTGGGTTAATTTTTTTAAATCTTTTAGTGAAAATAATTTATTTTATGCATATTTTAAATTACAAGGATATAAAATTGCACCTAACACTATAGTGTTTTTTCTTATTTCTTCTTGTTTCCTTCCTCACTACCTTAACCAGGGTTTATTTCTTTACTAGGTTTCTTGTTTTTTGTCTAACAATGGACAACGTATAGATTCCAGAGGTAGGATGGGAATCTACCCCTGTTAAATGTGTTTAGTTAGCTTATTTTTTTTTTCCAACACGGCAAAATTCATTCAATTATTTAACAAAAATATTTTTCAGCACTTGTGAAACAGCACTCTTGTAATCAACATTTTATAGAGTTAAAATGAATATCTCAAAGACTTAAAATCCTGAAAGTCACCCTGTGTTAGGGATGGAGTTGAGATTTTGGGTTTCTGATTTAATCCAGCCCATCATCTTGGGTGGGAACAGGAGAGGAGAGGAGCAGTGACTTGTGACTTTCTCACCTTGCCTGCAGCATGGGGCTGGGAGGAGGCCGGAGCCTGGGTCAGGATTTCCTCCTGTTTCATCCCTGGATCAGTGTTCTCGCCATCGTCTCACAAGGTCACCTCCCATCACAGCTCACTTGAGCCATCCTCAAGCCAGCTTCTCTTCTAGTCTCAGTCAAGCGCTTTGCCTTTTTCTCGGCTCCCACAGTGCAATCTAGAGCCTGTAGCATCCTGGCTCAAAATGTTTTCCAGCCTCATGCCTCCAACACCACAAAGGAAGATAAAGGGTTAGAGAACTTTTAGAATAGGACCACCTACTTTCACTAACATCTGTTATCTTTCTACAAACTGGACTTGCTCACACCTCAAAGTAATGCAAAGTTCTCTGTTTGCTAGTCCCTTTCTAAATCCCAGATACCCTCACTCTGCTGACTGTCTTGTCAGGGAGCTCCACTTCCATTTTATTTTGGGATTGTGGTAGGAGTGGGATAGGTAGGCAGTCTACGCACTGCAATGTAAGTTGGTGCTCTCTGGCCCCTTTAGTGATGTACTCCCCAAGCCACATGTGACCATGCTCTGATATTGGGTTTCTTCTTGAGTTCTCTGGAAGAACTATCTAACAACAAAAGGCGTTTGAATAGGGTTCAGCTCAGCAGGAGTTCTTTGACAATTTATTTGTATTCATTTTAGGATTTCCAGAAGTGTTCTAAAATAGCATATTGTTTATAAAGTAGCTAAAATACTAAAGTTAACACAGAAACGTACAGAAATGGCACATTTTATGACTTGAAAACGGCTTTGAAGACTCAAAATAGCTACCTCATAAAAATATGCAAGGTTGCCTAATATTTTCTAGGACTAGAAATGCATGGCACAAAAAGCAAGTTTAAGAAAGAAGAGAGTACAAATTCTGTAGTATTTGGAGACTTCTAAAACTTTACATAGATGTCTTTACATAGATAATCCCATTTCATCCTTATAACAATACTATGAAGTAGGTATTCTTAACAGCACCTAGGAGCAGAAAGGTTTAATAACTTGGCCAGAGTCATACAGCTAGTTAGTGGTAGATCTGGAATATAAACCCAGAGAATTCAATACAAGGTAGATGTGATTTATCAGTAAGTGGTTTCATTTAGTGACAATTAAAAATTAAAATTGGACAATTGTCATAAATTTCCCTTGGTGATATATAATATTATGTATACATATATATGTCAAATCTATTTATAATTCTATTTCATAAAGAAAAATATATGTATCTGTTTCAATCAAATACCAATTTGATAACTCAAATTTTAGAATATTGAAAGTTACTTTTTAAGGAATGTGGCAATACAGGTCTTTGAAACTATTTTTGATGTCAAGTTACTAATGTATGTTTTAAATAGAAAAGTCAGAAATCTTACATCTCAGAAAAGATTATGGGGTGACTTGGTTAATATTGTTTTTGTTACTGTTATTGTTTTCCTATGACTTCATTGACTTCAGCTGTCAATGGTCTATAAAAGTCCAGTTGTGATTCTATGATTCTCTGATTTTGTCAATATTTGCAATACTCTGAGAATTTATTTTGTAAACTGAGCATCATTATTCCCAGTGACATTTTATAGTTCCAGAGATCCTACAAAAAAAATTTTGATTTACTATAAATTGGCATTTATCTCTTATTTTATAGCTGTACCTCTCTCTGGCTGACCTCTATGTTAAATAAGCAGGTAAAAGTTTCTAGTCAGCAACTTGAATTTTCCATAAGACAACATTTTTTCAGGTGATAAATGTTTATTTAAAAATGAACTTTCTTAAAAAACCTGTGTGTTTGCGTGTGTGTGTGTGTGTGCACATTTGTGTATCAGGTATGAATCTTGGATTACAAATTGTTTTCTTATAATTTGACTTAATTTCTGAACCCGTGTCCAGTTCCATTTGACTAGCAGGAATTTTAACCACATTGATTTTTATGACTCCTAGCAGCAGCAGCAAAGTTGAGCCACCAATCTAGGCCTTCCCAAATGTGAATCTAAATGTAGAAATTACAAAGAAATGTTGGGAAAACTGAGTAGTACGTGAAAATATAATCACACATCCAGAATGAAGATTAGAAACCAACATCTGGTTGATTCTAGTTTTGATCCGATATTGAGAAAATCAATATCCAAGAAGGAAGACCTGGGAAATCTATAAGCTTTCAGAGACCATATTTTCGGGATGATGGCAATTTAGAAAAAGACTGGATGTAGACATTCTTAGAAGATTTAGTAATTTAGCATGTATTTTTGTCTTTAAAGGGACCCTATGGCTATTATTGGATGATTTAGTATCTTAGGGAAACAAACAACAAAGCATCAAAATTAACTATGAAATGACTATTGTCTTGGTATAAATTATGAAACTCCAATGTTTCAATGCACCCTAAGAAATGTGGTCTTTCCCCATTATTAATTGCCAAGAAATAACAAAGGAGGGAGTTTATCACAAATAAATAACATTTGTAGAAAAGAGAATCAATGCTGTACTACTATAAACAGTGAAGAGTTAAAAATCAAGAGTGTTTTGATTCAAAATATTCTAGTAAAAGTGTCTATGCAGAAACTTGCTTATTCTTTCATAAAGTTCAAGGTAAGTAACTGAAAAATCTAAGTAATTAATTTTTTAAAAGAAAGTCAGCAATTATGTTCTTTGAGTTGCAAGTTCACAATTTGCCATAAAATCTGTAGTGTTTATTTCAACAAGGGAGTACTTGTGTGAAGAAATTTTTAAATTATTTTTTCTTTTTCAAAATTGTCACTATAGTGGGAAAACAAATACCTTTGAAAATTGGGTTTTGAGAAGACTTTCACCCAGAAACTGACACTTTCCCCTTATTTAATGGATCAGTTTGGATTTTACTAGCATTCTTTAATATTATCTTTCATAAAATGGAAAAAGTTTTGTTTGAGAAAATGTTTTCCTCGTATGAATTCATTCTGGACACGAACTTTTTGATTAAATGTAGAAGAAAAGCTTATTTTCACTATATTTTCTATTTTAAATGCAATAAGTCACAGCAATTCTACCTACATTTCATTGCTTTTGGAAAAGAGGCACTTTAAGGAGATTTCCTTCTTAGAAACCACTGGTAAATGACTCAAAACAAAGATCCTCATGCCCTGTAGATGATCAGAATCTCGGAGCGACCTCCTCCAAACACATGACTGCCTCTAGAACCCTGTATTTGATCAGAAGGTCAATACAAATTAAAAACAGAGCAATTGGAAAATTTACTTCATTGACAAGTAGCTGCTTAGGACAATTTGGAGCTTTATTTTCTTGACTTTGCTAAGATGACCAAATTTTATTAAGTAAAACATAGCTAAAACAAAGTGCACTGAATCATTATAGTATGCTGGAGCATGTGGGGCTTAGAAAATTATTGAAGAGAAGCAAGTTTGTAGTTCTATACCTTCCCCTAAGAGGATATTTTTGCTAGGTTCATGTAAGAGTAATCCATCCATTACCTAAAACGTAAGCTCCTAAAGTTTTAGTTATCCCTGGATGAATTTGAGAAGCAGTGCTAAATATTTGCTTCATTCTAAAGAAAATGCGCTCAGGGCTAATTAATTAACGTGACAATCAGTAAAGTTTTTGGTAGATTTGCCCAACATTCACCACCTCTTCTGCTACACTTTCCTACTTCTGTCTAAAGTAGTCAAGTTCACCAATACTTGGTGGTCCTCATCCTCATGATGTTCATGATTTCAGAGGGAACAGTGTACTAACGAAAGATGATCAACTGAAGACATTAGATTTGTTTGATTTGTAGATGAGTACTTCTAGAGCCCTTAGTTTAATGGGTTGTATACTCTTCATACTCATACATAAGCCAGGGTTTTAGAAATCTTAAGGGTGTAATGTAAAAGGCAAAATACTACAGGCAAAATTGAAAAATAAATATAACTGCAGCTGAAAATTGTCATGCTTAATTTTTCTTGATTAGTGCTTCATATTTGTACTAGTAAAATAAACAAAAGGACTTCATTTTTCTACTAATATTGATTTGATATACCTTTTAAGTATTCTCAAATATTTTCTTCTTTGACTATTATATTGGTTGAAAGTAGTGGCATTCATTAATGATAAAACCCACATTAATTTTAGTTGAAAATGACAATTTAAATAAAATAATTTGATATGCTCTTTGAAAAGATTTTGCCTTATTAAGCACTTGTGAACATTTAAATTTTCTTTTATTCACTTTTTCACAGATTCTTTATTTCAAAGAAGTCAGAGCTCTTTACAAATAACGAAAATTATTCAGAAAGCTTACATTTCAAAATAACTTTGAACAGTATAAGTGAGAGCAGAATAAATAGCTTTTTGAATAATGATTTGGATGAGACTTTTCTCAGAACTCAGGCTAAATTAGTTATTTTTCAAGTTTGAAAATGTTTAGCTAGCTTTTTGCTCTCTACCTTACATTATCTGCCTGACATAGTCTGCCTTTCCCTGAAAGCAATAGTGTTGAAATAGACACAGAATCTACATGACAGTGTGTGGGAAAGTGTGGCTTCGTGGACAGATTGCTGGATAAATAGGCAATGCATCCAGACATCTACTTCTCATCTCTCTCTGTTCACATGGTACTTGATTTTAATAATACAATTAAATTGTTTGGGCTGCATGGACTCATCTTGAAAATAAAGAAATAATGTCTGGTAACAGCAGTATGAACAATTGGTAATGATCTGTCTTGCCATTATAAACAGTAACACTTATCTTTCAGATTTGGTCCTCATCTTCCATTTTGCTTAGTTACTTTATGAACATAATGAAACTGTTTACCATTCTAACCTAGAAGGTTCGAGGAGAAAACCATTTCTAGCCAAATCAATTGTCTTCCTAGCTCAAGGAAAGTATTTATCCAATTTCATCCATGTCCCTACAAAGGATATGAACTCATCCTTTTTTATGGCTGCATAGTATTTATGAGCAAACAAGTTAAATGTCTTCCATACGGAGGAGAGAGCCCAGCAAACATTAAAAGAGGTCAGCTAGACTTTGTATCCATCTTAATAGTTATTGCAGCTCATTCCTCTCACAGAATCTCACAATTCCCACATTCAGGTAATGTGAAAGTTAACAACGTAGTTCTGGCATATTGTTTATCTTCTTTAAAATTCCTGCAAATTAAAGAAATCTCTCATTCAAATAATAGTATAAACATGGCTTTCTTAGCCAACTAAAATGTTTAGATTATCTAACTTTTGGATTTTTTGGTATAATTGCAAGTTGTAAAATATTTGTATTAGATATAGTTATAAAAATGAAATGGATTTTAAGCATAGACTGATGAATGTTATTTTTCTTCTTAAAAGCTTGAAACTAAAATAATATGCTTTTGAAGCTATCATTTTTGTTAACAACTTCTGATTTTAATTTCTATTTTTATCCGTTGATCTTTATACGTGAATTTGTGCTTTTATTTTATTTTATTTTATTTTATTTTATTTTATTTTATTTTATTTTATTTTTAAAGAGAGAGTTTCACCCTGTATCCCAGGCTGGAGTGCAGTGGCACAATCTCAACTCACTGTAACCTCTGCCTCTGGGGTTCAAGTGGTTCTCCTGCCTCAGCCTCCCAAGTAGCTTGGATTACAGGCATGCACCACCATGTTCAGCTAATCTTTGATTTTTAGTAGAGATGGGGTTTTGCTGTGTTGGCGAGGCTGGTCTCAAACTCCTGACTTCAGGTGATCCGCCTGCCTCCACGTCCCAAAATCCTGGGATTACAGGTGTGAGCTACCGCACATGGCCCTGAATTTATGCTTTTAATAATCTACAAACCCTAAATTGCATTTACAACAGCTATTACTAAAATAATACAAAATGACCAAAAGACAAAACTGGATATAGCACATTTATTTACTGTAATAATTCTCTCACTATTATAGAAAATTAACATTAATGCTATGACAGGGTTTTAGTTTGAGTTGCTTCTTACAAAATTTTCACACTGGGTATTTATGGTTGTTGTATTTGGCTGCTCTTGCATTGCGATAAAGAAATTCCTGAGGCTGGGCAATTTATAAAGAAAGAGGTTTAATTGGCTCATGATTCTCCAGGTTATACAAGAAGCATAGCGGCATCTGCTTCTGGGGAGGCCTCAGGAGGCTTACAATCATAGCAGAAGGTGAAGTGGAAATAGGTACATCACATGGCAAAAACAAAAAAAAAAGAGAGAGAAAGAGAGTGGAATGGTGAGGGAGGTGTCACACACTTTTAAATGCCAGATCTCATAAGAACTCACTATCACGAAGACAGCACCATGCCACGAGGGATCCTCTCCCATGATCTAAACACCTCTCACCAGGCCCCAACTTCGGTATTACAAGTAACATGAGATTTGGGTGGAGGCAAGTATCCAAACTCTATGTTATTTATCTCTTGGGAGTGTATAAATGTCAAACATTTCATAACTATGAAGTGATGTTCCTTAGAGATTCCTGAAGTGGGGGATTCATGGACAGGGGGGTTCAGTGTGGAGGCTTCCCAGGGTCACTGCCCTTCCTGATCACTATATTATTTGGACAAGCAACCATCTGTGAGATCCACAGAGAGGACTGGACAGCAAAGAAGCATCCTGAAAGAAAGAGGAACAGAACCACAATAATAAAAACGTGAAGGGAGACCCTCTGAGGAATGGCTTTAGAAGATATGATAAGAATTTAATGTTCATATCATTGCAAGGGTCAAATGCCCTGGAAAGATGCATTTAAGTTTGGAAATGTAAGTTTGTGAATGTCCGATTGTAATGAAAAGGTGAATGGGAAGCATTATCTCATACTCACTAGATAAGAAAGTCCTAAGGTGGGACCCAGGTATCTGCATTTGAAATGTCCACTCTCATGAACAGCAGGTTGGAAGATAGTTCCCTGGATGCAGAAGGAGGCTTGGGAGGCTGACTGAGGAATCAGAGAGGCACCTTCTTATTTCAGAAGATCTTCAGGGACACAAGATAATAGTTACTGAATACAGTTTTAACTCTGTCAACACAACAGCACCTACATGCAATAAACTCTCATGAGTTTACTACTATAGTTTTTTGCTTCATTAAAAATATCAATTGTGAGGCTTTTGCTGGTACAGAGAAAGTATAAGAGGAAATTCTGGGGATTTTTCTCCTCCATCATGTTACACTGAGTTAGACATAAGCAAATTCTATCCAAGTTTTGTTGTCCCCTTCAAAATGCTCAACGTGTACTATGACAAGAAAAAGACTACGATATTGTGTTGCTTTCCAAAAGACATGACCAAAATGAAAAATATCCTTCTCCCTTAATCAAAGCATTACTGACTTTTGAACTATTACTGACATTTCTTTTAACCTTCCAATTCATTGCCCCTTTCCTTGAGGGAAGGTAGGAAAAGGGACTTAATGAAGATAAAACAAACCCAAGCTAATAACTATGTGTACTTTTTAAGCAAGTGGCATGAATATAAAGTTTGAATGATTAAGAAGGATAAATGGGCTGTGTGCTGTAATCCTAGCACTTTAAGAGGCTCAGGGGGGGCGGATCACCTGAGGTCAGGAGTTCGAGACCAGCCTGGCCCAACGTGGTGAAACCCCATCTCTACTAAAAATACAAAAGTTAGCAGGGTGGTGTGGGGTGGGGTTGGGCACCTGTAATCCCAGCTAGTTGGGAAGCTGAGGCAGGCGAATTGCTTGAACCCGAGAGGCACAGGTTACAGTGAGCCAAGATTGTGCCACTGCACTCCAGCCTAGGAGACACGGCAAAACTCTCTCAAAAAAAAAAAAAAAAAAAAAAGAAGAAGAAGAAGGATAAATGAATCTTATATGTGGATCCAACTTATTTTATTATTTCCTATTAAGTTACATTATTCTCAGTTTTTTGGAAGGTATGAAACATCTACAAAATAAAATACCTGATATCAGATTACTACAATGATAGTTTATATATTAATATTTGTCTACAAAACCTGACATGATGTAATTCACACACACTGCAATTATACACTGGAAAAATAAAATGTCTACGTTAGAAATCTAGATATCCTGGTTCTTCGTATTTTTCCTCCAAAAACCTTTCTTGAAAATTGAAAATTTACTGTCAGTACTTTAGCTCCATAGAGGAAGTATAGTTTTGGTCAAGTGAAGAACTGGGTGTTCATTTTAAAGAGGATGGGCAACTGAGTAGAATGCTCTCCACACTGGTCAAAACTGAGAGTGGAAATTTAATGGTGCCCATGCTACCACCAGCATCAGCCGTCGGTTTTGTGATTCCTCTGACTGAGGCTGTTGGCTTAGTGAGAAAAGTTGCTAGCCTTAGAAAGAATTTGGATGACAATGGTAAATTCACAAGAAAAACTATTTCCATGGTTACTATATTAAATCATGTGAAAGTAAGGATTGTTTAGATATGACCTGTATCATTTCAATAAGATAACAAATATCTTGTTTTATTTATTTCATGAATCACTTCAGTGAGGATACCAAATAAAGGTGAAACATAGAGCAGGATCCTTCTCAAAATATAATTAGTTAAGAGAGAAACTAACTTAGCAATTGGTGTTTTACAGAATAAAATTACACACAGTTAAAGACTATTGCGCATGTATATGTAGCTGTGGAAAAATGTGTTAAAATACAATAATCTAACTATTCCAGCCATGAATTTTAATATTTAAAATATTTTTTGCTCTTTTTAAAGAGATAGTTCCTAAACCTACCATTCATTTTGTTTAAAGACATTATAGTATTCTTTTATCCAACACATATGTTGTGAAGTGTTAAGCATTATTTTCAGTAGGTATTTATTAGAATGAAAACTATTTAAGACATGCACAGTTATTACTCTCTCAAAGTTTAACATCTAGTAGACTAACTAATAATTTAGAAAGTGCCTAAAATGTAAGGGAGTGATGACTGACTTTTGAATATTTAAGAAAGCAAATTATTTCTTCTGGATAAAGCATTTAAAATACATGGTTTCAGGTGAATTTGAAGCATAGGTAAAAATTTGTCAGTCAAAATAAAGGCAGCAAAACCTACACACTTAATAAAGTAAATAAGATTAGCAAACCCACCAAAATGCAGACACCGTATATGAAAAACAGAAATAAAAATTGACTCACAAGTTTGGAAAAAGCAACAAGAACCATCAAACAAGAAAAAAAGAAAAAAATCATGTAATTTTTAATACTGCTAGTACTTTCCTCATGGATAGATGGTCATTTTATACTGAGAAAGATATAACTATTATAAAATATAATAATCATGAATCCGTATGTACTATATATATATATATATATATATAGCATCAAAACTATAAAATCAAAGGCACTGTGTTAGTATAGACTCTGAAAGTATGATACCCAGCAAAAAGTAAAACAAAAATTTCATCATAGTGACTGAATGCACAAGATTCCAATGGTGGAGGGAGGGAGAGGAAGGGACAGAACACACACTCGAGAAAAGCTTAACATTTTTTAAAAACCAGAAATCACATGAAGAAATACATACCATAATAGAGAATTAACAGAAATGACAAAAAAGTGTAAAACCAGATAGATCTATGAAATTACAATACATGAAAAATGCATTTAATTTGTCGTTCGTGAATTTACAGATATTCATATAAAATTTTCAGCATAAAATATAACAGCACAAAAAGTTTTAAAACAAATGATAGAATGCTATACTTAATAACAAATAACAAATACTAGACAGCAAAGAATTACTAATATCAGATCAAGTACATACTAAGAGAAAATAGCTATTACAATTACTGAAGGATATTACATAGTTGTATAGAAACTTTTTTTTAGGAAAATACTACAATAATGTGCCCAAGAACATTTGATAAATATTGATAAAATAGCTTCTAAATATATAAAGCTTTAGTTGAGGAAATAACAGTGTAGGATTTTAAATAAACAAAACCTAATGCAAATTTTTAAACACCTATAATAGAAAGTGATAGAATACATAGAACAAACGATAATAAAAACACTGATTTTAAGTATTTAAAATTAAACAGTAAGAAGATTGAGCTAGTTAATATTCACAGATTTTTGCAACCAACAATTAGATAATAATATATATTCACTTCAAGTGTACATGAAATATTTACCAAAAAATATTTATGTGGGACAATAAGAATCCATGTATTATAGAGATCATATCAGGTCCTCCAGCCACACAGCAATAAAATTAAAAACTGTCTTCATAAAACCATCTTCAAAAAAAATAAAGAAAAAGAACAAGGTACAAGGAAGGGGAGAAAAAAAGGAAAAAATATATGTGAAAAATATTTATTAATAAAATAAAAATTTTAATGGAAACTGTTCTATTTAAGACTAAATAACAAGGAAAGCATTGTCTATTAAAACATGTACATGCAAATAAATTTTTTATTATAGGCAAAATTCAGTATTGGATGCATGTATCAGAAAAATAGACCAAAATCAAGTAGCTCAGCATTCAAATTAGAAAGCTAGTTAGGAAATAAAATAAATCTAGATATGAGAGGAAAGAAATAATATTGACAATAAATTATAGGGGAAATATAATGAAATGGAGGACAAAGATACAAAAGTAAAATACTTTTTAAAATATAATATAATGGGGAAAATGAAAAAATAAGATTTATAAAGGTGAAATGGGGTATTTAAAATACTCATATAACAATATCTCACAATACTGATTTAAAAAAGGGAAGAAAATGGACAAACTTCTAGCTTATGAATTGTAAAGGAGACAAATTAATGTGGAGATCTTAAAAAAATTAAGAGTAAACGCTGTACTAGTTTGAAACAAGCTGGCCATTCTTGTTATTTATTGATGATGCTGAAAACTGTCCAGGTTCAACTGTTCCTGCACTATTTCTAGGCACCCAATTAAATACCTTGTTTAATAACTCTATTAGATCCTTTACACTATCAGCAAAATTGATTCCAGACTGATTAAAGAGCTAGATAAATAAAGATAAGTTCAATACTTCTAAGAAGAATCCAGAAAATTTTCTTTGACTTTGGAACAAAAGTGATCAACTCATAAAAAGCACAACTCTTAAAATAACACCAATAATAATAGTGAATAAAATCATCTACAGTGTAAAGCAACATAAATCAGATTTTGAGAAAAACCCACAGACTTAGGAAAGATATTTATAATGCAACTTTCAAATTGACTCACTACTTGAATAGCTTTTACATTTCATAGGAATAAAAATGTTCATCAACCTAAATATAAAAAAGGCAAAAGAAACGAACAATGTTAAGTGTCATCTGAATGGTTAATAAACACATAGGTAAAAGCTCAACTTCTTTAGTAAGCAGAAACCAAAAAGTGCAAATCAAAGCAGCCAAGAGTTTCCACTTCATAATCATCACATTGGCAAAAATCATAAAACCAGGCAATAAAACTTTTTGAGAAAAATATGGAAAAGTGGAACTTTCATACAATGTTGGTAGGATTAAAAACTACTGGCAACATGATTAACTTGAAAATGAAGATAGCATACAACTCAACAATTTGCTTTCAAATCATCCCTTAACTAAGCTGTCAAAAATGTACAAGAATTGCTATTGCAAAATTGCGTATAATAGAAAAACTAGAAAAAATTATTCAAAATACAAGAAAGATGATGTATTATGATTTACTCTTAAAAGGAAATTCTGCATGGTGGCTCATGCCTGTAATTCCAACATTTTGGGAAGCTGAGGCAGGAGGATTGCTTAAAGTCAGGAGTTTAAGACTAGCCTGGGCAATAAAGCGAGACGTCATCTCTACAAAAAATACAAAATAATAATCAGGGGCTGTGGTGGCACATGCCTGTGGTCCAGCTTCTCGGGAGGCTGAGGTGGGAGGATCTTTTAAGCCCAAGAGTTTGAGACTGTAATGAGCTCTAATTGCACCACTGCACTCCAGCCTGGGTGATAGAGTGAGACCTCATCTCAAAAAAAAAGAAAGAAGAAAGAAAGAAAGAAAGAAAGAGAAAGAAAGAAAGAAAGAAAGAAAGAAAGAAAGAAAGAAAGAAAGAAAGAAAGAAAGAAAGGGAAAGAAAGAAAACAAAGAGAAAGAAAGAAGAAAGGAAGGAAGGAAAGAAAGAAAGAAAGAAAGAGAAAGAAAGAAAGAAAAAGAAGAAAGAAAGAAAGAAAGAAAGAAAGAAAGAAAGAAAGAAAGAAAGAAAGAAAGAAAGAAGGAAAGTTCAAAACCCTCAAGATTAGAGTAGATTATGTCTAAATGTAACAGCATGTTAAATCTGGGAGGCATAATATTGACACAAAAAAGTTGCAGGATGAAGAGATCTTTATGATACTAATTATGTAAACTTTAAGTTAATAACATGTTATTTATATTATATGGATAAATAAATATATTAAAGTATAAAACATGCTTGGATTGGTGCATGCCATCTTTAGAACAGGCACCTCCAAGAAAGGAGGGCAATAAATAGGAGAAGACACTCAAAGAAAACTGTGTCCACAACAACAATGCATCAAATAATGTCAAATATGTACATTTTTATCATGTGGATGATGAGTGTATGTGCACTGAATTATTTTTCTGTAATCCTGTGTATTGTCATATTTGATTAAATTAAGTTAGGTGAGACTTGAATTTCAACTGACACTAAGAAAACTCAAATCAGCTAAAGCTAATAGAAAATCTATTGACTCATGATTTTAAAATGTATAGGCAGCAGTCACAGATAGATTCAGGTGTTCAAATAATATAATGAGTAGTGATTCTCTTTCTCTTATTCTCATTCTCTCCTTTGACCTTTACCCTATGTCTTTTCTTTCTTCCTCTTTTATCTCAATTTCTTCATTATTTTATTCTGGCTGACCGTTTCTACATGATGGGATAGGTGGTCTCAAGTACCTTTCCCTTTACATGGCTTCTGCATTTTTATTATAAAGAGATAAAGCATTATGACCAATCTCCCAAAATGGAACTGAGTGGTCTGACATTGGACAAAGGTTGGGCAAAACCTCTCAAGGACTATAGGAGAGTAAGACTGATACTTAGAAAATGTGCATTAGTCAGACCCTATTGGTTCTTTATGGCTGGCATCTGTTCTCAGTGGTTGGCAGCCTATTCAGAATGGTCAGTACAGGCACTATGCTGGTTATTAACCACTTTTAATGATATTTCTTGGAATAAAGTACCTTCATTGGTTGGCCTTAGTGAATGCTGGGGGAAAGAGCAATCCTGATTAACAACCAAATGCAAATGAAAAGGAGAACCTCCTAGAAAGAAGTCAGGCAGGTTGGCGTCATGCCATTTGTCCATTTTTGCTTGGATTGCTTATGCTTTTGAGGTCTTACTCAAGAAATATTTATCCAGATCAATGTCCTCAAGCATTTCCCCAGTGTTTTCTTCTAGTACTTTCAGAGTTTCAGGTCTTATATTTAAGTCTTTACTACATTTTTATTTGATTCTTCGATATGGTGAGAGGAGTCTAGCTTCATTCTTTTGCACATGGATATCCAGTTTTCCCAGCACCATTTGTTTAAGAGACTGTTCTTTTCCTAATGTACGTTTCTGGCACCTTTATCAAAAATCAGTTGACTGTAAATGTGTGGATTTATTTCTGGATACTCTATTCTATTGGAATATGTATCTGTTTTTTATGCTAGTACCATGCTTTTTTGGTTACTAGAGCCTTGCAATGTATTTTGAAGTAAGGAAATGTGACTCTTCCAGCTTTGTTCTCTATGATTGCTTTGGCTATTCTGGGTCTTTGGTGCTTCCACATAAATTTTAGTTTTTTTTTTTCTATTTCTGTGAAGAAATGTCATTAATACTTTGAGAAGGATTGCAATAAATCTGTAGATCACTTTGAGTGGTATGGACATTTTAACAATATTGATTCTTCTAATTCATAAACATGGGATATATTTTCACTGATTTTGTGCATGTCCTCCTCAATTTCTTTTATCAATATTTTATAGTTTTCATTGTAGCAGTTTTTCACTTCCTTGGTTATGTTTATCCCTAGGTATATTTTTCTGTAGCTATTGTAAATTGGATTGCTTTCTTCGTTTCTTTTTCAGATTATTCACTATTGGCATACAGAAATACTACTGATTTTTATATGTTGATTTTTATCCTGCAAACTTCCTGAATTTATTAGTTCTAATAGTATTTTTGTGGAATATTTAGATTGTTCTAAATATAAGATTACGTCATCTGCATAGAAGGATAATTTGACTCCTTCCTTTCCACTATGAATGTCTTTTATTTTATTTTTTTATTTATTTATTTTTTGAGACAGAGTCTCACTCTGTCGATCAGGCTGGAGTGCAGTGGTGTGATCTTGGCTCACTACAACCTCTGCCTCCCAGGTTCAAGCAATTCTCCTGTCTCAGCCTCCTGAGTAGCTGAGATTACAGGCATGCACCACCACACCTGGCTAATTTTTGTATTTTTAGTATAGATGGGGTTTCAGCCTGTAGGCCAAGCTGGTCTCAAACTCCTGACCTCGTGACTAGCCTACCTTGGCCTCCCAAAGTGCTGGGATTACAGGCATAAGCCAATGCATCTGGCCGAATGTCCTTTATTTCTTTCTCTTGTCTAATTGCTCTGGCTAGGACTTCCAGTATTTTGTAAATTTAAAGTTGTGAAAGTGTACATTATTTTCATGTTTCACATCATAAAGGAAAGGCTCTTAGTTTTTTCCCCATTCAGTATTATACTAGCTATGTGTTTTTCCTATATAACCTTTACCATGTTTAGGTATGTTTCTTCTACACTCAGTTTGTTGAGGGTTTTTAATCATGGAGGGATGTTAAATTCTGTTGAATCCTTTTTTGACATCTATTGAAATGATTATGTAGATTTTTTTCCTTCATTTCACATCATTGTTGATGTGATGTATCATGTTTCTTGATGTGCGTATGTTTAGCTGTCCTTGTATAGATAAAAATAGTGGATGCGGATAAGGATGTGGAGAAAGAAGAATGCTCATACAGTGTTGGTGGGAATGTAAATTAGTACAACCACTATGTAAAACAGTATAGAGCTTTCTCAGAAAAACTAAAAGTAGAACTACTTTGTGACCTAGCAATCCTGCTGCTGGATATATAGCCAAAAGATAGGAAATCAGTATATCAAAGAGATATCTGCCCTCCCACGTTTATCACAGGACTATACACAATAGCCAAGATGTGAAATCTACCTAAATATTCACCAAGAGATGAACAGATAAAGAAAATGTTGTACAGACACATAACGGAATATTATTCAGCCATTTAAAGACATGAAATCCTGTCATTTGCAATAACATGGATGGACCTGGGGGACATTATGTTAAATGAAATAAGTCAGACACAGAAAGACAAATATCATATGTTCTCACTCATATCTTGGTGCTACAGATATTATCTTATTGAGGTAAGAGATGGAATAATGGTAAGCAGAGGCAGGGCAGGGTAGTAGTGAGGGAACAAAAATGGGTTGGATAATGGGTACAAAAATACAGTTAGATAGTAAAAATAATATGTAGTGTTTGGTAGCACAACAGGGCTACTCTAGTTAAAAAAAACTATTTTATATTTCAAAATAGACAAGTGGATTTGAAATTTTCGAAACACAATGAAATGATAAATATTTGAGGGAATAGAATATCTCAGTTACCCTGATTTGATCATTACACATTCTACGCTTGTTTCAAAATACCACATGTACCCTATAAATATGTACTACTGTTATATACCCACAAATATTAAAAATAAATAAAATGTATTTAGAAGGCACATTTAAGATAATTATGTCATAAACAACAGGGAGTAAAGGAATATAAAGGGAGGTAATGTTTTTAGACATCATAAGAACTGATAAAATAAGAATACTAGAAGACTGTGATGGTTATGACATAAGTATAAATAATGTAATAACAAGAGAAATAACTTTTAAAAGCTCTACAAAAAGATACATTCAAAAATATAATAGATAAATCAAAACAAAATTCTAAAAATTGTTCAAGTAACCTGCCATGAATTAAGGAAAGGAAAATAGTAAAACATATACCAGTAAGAACAAACAGAAAATAAAGACTTTTAAAATGACAACATAACCTTTAAAATGTCAGTAACTACATTAAATATAAATGGACTGAATATGCCAATTAAAATACAGAGATTGGAAAAGTATATTTAAAAATATGATCCAACAGTATGCTGTCCATAAGAAATTTACTTGAAACGTAATTATATGATCAGGTTGAATTAAAATAATAGGAAAAAATATTACACAAATATTAATGAAAGGAAATCAACACTGTGTTAATAACATCAGATAATATTTTAGAGCAAAGAAAACTAAAGGGAAGAAGAGATAGATATATAATGATATCAGAGTCAATCCACGTAACAAGTCTAGATGGCTATGCATCAAATAACAAAATGCAAAATATTCACAACACAACTGAGAGAACTGAAAGAAAAAAATATGAAATTAAACTTACAGAATGCAACACATTCTTTTATCAATTTATAGAACAACTAGAGAGAAATAAACAAGAATATGTAAGAACTCTCCAAGACCATCAACCAACAGGATCTAATAGAAATTTGTAGAACATTTCACTTAACAACAGAAACATATACACTCTTTACAAGTGCTCAAGAGCATATAGAAACACAGACCATAAGCTGGACTGAAACCAAAAATCTCAAAAATGTCTTTAAACAATGAAACAAGACAGTGTGTATTCTCTGACTACAAAGGAATCAAACTAGAAATCAATAAAATAAAGGATATTTCCAAACACTTGGGAACTGAAAAGCACATTTCTAAATAATTGATGGGCCAATAAAGAGTCTCAATAAAAATAATTTTAAATTAAAAAGAAAGAAAATAAAAATATAAAAATACATAAAAATATAAATGTTAAAATGTATATTTAATTTTAGTATATCTTAATTTAGTATAAATGTTAAAATTTATACTAAAAATATAAACGTTAAAATTTGTAGTACACAACTAAAACAGTGATGAGAGGAAGACATATAGTATGAAATGTATACCTTTAGGAAGGAGGAGCAACTTTAACTCATTAAGCTATATTCTCTCATTAAGAACTAATAAAAAGAAGAGCAAAGTAAATCTAAAGCTAGCAGAAAAATAATGTTATAAAAATTAATGCAAAAATCCATAAAATAGACAACAGAAAAACAATGTAGAAAATAAATTAAGAGCTACTTCTTTTACAAGATTAATAAAATTGACAAACTTTTTGTAAGACTGACAAAGAAAACAAGAGAAAATATATAAATTACCAATATTAGAATGAAATAAAATATTACTACAGATCTTCAATAATGTAAAGAAAACTACAGGTCAATATCCTCATAAATATTAACACAAAAACATTTAATAAACAATTGCAGCAGTATAGAGAAATAATTATATACCATGATCATGTGGTATTTATTTCAGTGTAGCAAGTCTAATTTTAACATTTGAAAATCAATAATTATAAGCCACCCACTAACAGGCTAAAAAAGAAAAATGTATCTTGTATCAATCAATATGGAAAAATAATTTATGAAAAAAACCACTCATACATAATAAATACTCTCAGAAATATAGGAAGAGAGAGAACCTTATCAGCAACTTGATAACACTTACCAAAAAATCCTACAGCTAACATAGAACTTAGTGGTGAAATAGTGATATTTTGTGTAAATTTAATGAGATATGCACAGTTCTTATATCCTGAAAACTATACAATATTAATGAAAGAAATCAAAGATCTAAATAAAGGGAGAGGCATACTATATTCATGGATTTGAAGACTGAACATAGTAAAGATGTTAGTTCTCCAAGAATGATACATCATTTTAATACAGTTCCTTCAAGCCAAGCAGGTTATAAAATTTATGATGGAAAAGCAAATAAACTAGAATAATCAATACAATCTCAAAACAGAAGATCAAAGTGGGAGGAACTTGACTACATGACTTCAGGACTTATTACATAGCTACAATTATTGAAACTGTGTGGTATTAGCAGTGTGATAGTCAGACAGATAAAAGGAAAGGAGCAGAGAATCCAGAAATTGGCTCATACAATTATGCTCACACAGTCATACTTTTGACAAATATGACAGAGATTCCAAAATAATTCAATGAGGAAATGATAGCATTTTTAAACAAACGGTCCCGAAACAATTGAATATCCACAAGGGTAAAAAAAAAAATTAACTTATATTTTAGTCTCCTATTTTATAAAACTTTAATTCAAGATATTTTAAAGGCTTAAATGTAAAAAATAGGAGAAATGTTTTGGTACAGCATTGGAAAAAAATATTCTTTGATTTCACACCAAAAGCACAATCTACAAAAGGAAAAATTGATAAACTAGACCTCATCAAAACCAGTTTCTCTGAAAAAAAAACTCTGTAAAAAGGAATAAAAGAAAAGCTATAGATTGGAACAGCATATTTGTGAGCCACATATCTGACAAAGGACTCATATCCACACTATATTAAGAACTCTAAAAACTTACTCCAGGGTAAAAGAACAATCAGAAAAAGAACAAAGGCACAAAGACAGATTTCACATAAAAATGTTGAAGACAACTAAGTACACAAAAGATATTTACCATCATTAGTCATCAGGAAATGCAAATTAAATCCACAATGCGATATTACAATACACTTATGAGAACAACTGAAATATTCTGACAACACCTAATGCTGCCAGATGTGTGGAGAAACTGCTATTGAGTTACTGTTGAAATGCAACTCACTTAAGAACTCTGAAATATTAAGAACTAACATAGCTATTAATGTTGATATTAATGTTGCACAAATATTAAGAATCTCACAGCTAGGAGAGATGCAAGTGTGTGTGTGTGTGTGTGTGTGTATAATTTAAAATCTAATGGATGTGAGAATGCTATGAGTGATTATTCATACATTGCTAGTGGAAATGTAAAATGATGCAATCACTCTGGAAAAGAGTTTCTTACACATGTATGGGAATCTATACTTTTCTTAATAAAAATGTTAATTAGGAAATATCAGTTTTTAGTGTTTAGTAATATATACTGGTGCACAACAACTGGTCAATAGTTGTTGACATGCCAGTCAGTTAAAATTTCTCCTGGGATCACTAATAACTGTCCACTGATAATTATTTTTTAAATTTACTTAAATTTACTTCCTAATTCACTTTGTGCCTGCATATATCATAGCTAGGAGAGATGCAAGTGTGTGTGTGTGTGTGTGTGTGTGTGTGTGTGTGTGTGTGTAATTTTAAATCTGATGGATGTCAGAATGCTATGTGGCCATTCGTCTCATACTTTCACAAAAGGAATTAAAATGTTTTGGGATTTTGGAGTCTATTTCCCTTTGTAGAGTACCCTTATTAGTATTACTAAAGCTATTATTATTATTATTATTATTATTATTTGATGTCCATTACTTTGTAGGTAAGGTATAAATTATTGAAATCATTTGGTTAAAAAAGCCACATCACTGGTGGATAATAATGTGTTTCAGACTCTAAAGGCAATCCCAAATAATGAATTCCAATAATTAGCCTTCTTAAATTTTAGATTTGTTTTTATTTCTGTATGAAAGCTATATCAAAATAAATATGAAGAATCTCACCAAAGAAAAAGAAGATGTAACTAACAGGCATTGGATATGTACTGAAGCACCAGGTGGTATAGGCTCAGCACACCAGTCTTCAGTATACTCCACACCAGTGTTCAGTAGTAATGAGGACGTTACTATTCCCACTTCACAATAAGGAAATTGAGTTTCAGTGAAACTGAATTTTTATTTTAGGGAAAATGCTAAAATGAAAAAGCTAGTATTCCAAAATCCACACTCTTTCAGTATATGAAACTCCCTCTCAAATGGTGGGGAAAAAAATCACCAGGATGTTTAAATTATGGTATGTTTACTTTTAAAAATGGATAAAATTTTTTTGCCTTAAGTATACACACAGAAGAAATATTTAGAAAACTAAAACTGTGTCTGGTGTCATTTAATCCAATCTAATGATCTCATCTACTAAAAATATATTGGTACTTTCCCTATTCATTCACAAGCAACATCCCTTGAAATATTATCTGACATAGATGTCTTTTTTCTAGATTTTTCTCAATAGTGACTTTATTTTGTGGATATTGCTGGAAATAATCCTCCAGTCATTCTTCTGGCCCCCTAAAATGATTGGTTCCAGCATGTCACTAGTGATTTATGGCTACCCACTACTTGGTTTCATCAAGGTGGTAGAATATATATTTGCCCTCAGGAAATGAAAAGGAAACATAAATAAAAATTGCATGGTTGATTGGCCTGTTTCTGGTGAGGTAGGCCACAGTTAGAAGAAATCACTTTTTTCCCTCTCTTTTTCTAGCTTTCTCTATCACTAAAATAGATGGAATTTTTGTCTAGATGCCTTCCTTCCCTCACTTTTAGAATATAATTAAGTGTTAAATTATGTGATGTGAACTCAAAGTACTGAAGCACCACCGGTGGAAAAAAAGTTCAATTAGGTCTTGTGTAGTCAGAAAAGACCAGATTAAGAGTGTCTCACGATCAGGGAAAGAGGCAACCACTCCTGGCAGGAAAGTGGCTGGGTCAAATGCAAGCCATCATCCCTACATATATGGGGTGTAAGGAGATGGCTCCAGTCACAGCAGAGGCTGTGGTTGAGACGGAAAAGAATATAACGTTATAAAACACTGTAAAATGATCCACAATGTGTCAGCAAAAAATGAATATGCATATTGAAATTTTTTCAAATTATTTAATGATCATTATGAATTCAGAAAAATGTGATTGTTGCTGAATATACATTGATAATAAGTTCTGAACTTTCTGTAATGCTTTAGAGTTTTAAAGGTGTTTCTTTTACATTTCTGCATTTGATGCAATCAGCAGCACTCTGCAGTACAGGAAGTAAGCATTGAACATCTTTTTACAGGTTGTAAAATTCAGTCTCAGAAAGGTAAAGATCTTGTTTACTTCGTTCCAGGGAGAGTTGCCAACTGCTAGCTTATTTCCTTCCTCATGATTCTGTGTGGTGGATAAATTCAGACTATATGCCTTCACCCCTTCATCTATCTCCACATTCCCATCATGGCAAAAGTCCACCATATTGCAAATGAAGTAAACATCTTATTCACTTCTCCTTCAACAAACTTCTTGTCTCCTTCAGGGAGGCCAAATGGAAAGAAGATAATGGGGAACAAATCTGTTGAGCAGCTATGATTTTCCTCTAGCTTTAAATCACCATAAAATTTGTATATAAAATATTAAGTATAAAGCACATTTCTTTGACACATACATAAATGCATGAATTCACATACACGTGTACAATGAAATAACACTAAAATTGGTCAAATAACTTCTGCAGGTATATACAGCCAGGTAATGGAAGAGAAATGGTGGTGGACTCAAATATGCTATATTTTCCAAGTAGTTCTTCACAAAAGTATTTGTACACAGCTTTTTTATATATAGGAGAATTAAGAATGAACAAAATTATTTTTATACTATTTATATAACATTGTCATAGAATCAGTATTACGAAGAATCTAAAGCCAAGAGATGCTAATGCTTACAGTCTTTTACATTATCACACATTACCTAAAACTTACGAGTTGTAGTCTTAGAATAGCACACATGTTTGCTAAAGCCTTAGATAACATTAGTCTTCCAGGTACCAGTCATTTAGTATTTGCATAAGTAGCTACTTTTCTCAGAAGATATCTAATTGAGGTCATAGAAAATCATATGAACAAATGATAGCATGATTTTTTTTAATGTTGAAATCATCAAAGAACTTACAGCATTTGTTTGAAGAAAATATGCAATGACATTAGCATGGTGCCTACCTATTGGTGGGGATTGAATACATGGGACTTCCAGCACAAGAGTTGGTGGTGGTGATGGTAATGTTGGTAATGGGTAAAGTTGTAATTAAGTTTATCCTTCAAGTAATCTATTTGCAGGAGAGTAAGTTTTGTTCTGTCCCAGAAAACCAGATGTCGGGGCAATAAAAGGGTAAGGAGACTAAAACTGACCTTTAGTTTCCAGTTATATTTTGGTTTAATTTTACGTTTCTCGTTTGTGTGTTTGTATGTTCTTGATGAAAGAAAACATTGTCAGTGTAGTTTTAGAACACCTTGTTATTATTATAACTACACAGGAATATATAGATATTGAAGACCAAAAGCAAAATTTCATGAAGCATTCCATTAAATTTGTTAATGTCCCATATGTGGAAAGACATAAATAGAGTCTTAGTAGTTATGTTTAACTATATTGACTCCCTTGGGTATCCATCCACAATAGTCACCCCGATCTGTTGCCAAATCATTAAGCTAGTTATGCAAACGTCAAGATTGTGTATAATTTGCAGATCCAAGAAGAGCATTCTTTTTTTCTCTCTTTTTTTTTCCCTTATTCCTCAGCCACCCTTCCTTCTATCTCCTCTTTATTTTCTTTTGCATTGTCTTATTTTCCTCCATTTTACAATATATGTGACTCTTCCTCTTCCTCTGGCTTTATCATTGTACAGGTCATAGTAGCCATTGATCTACCCCCAAATGCCAGAGAAGGTGAAACATACCCAGAGTGTGTAACTAGGATCTCTGTGCAAGGGCCAGATTTACAAGGCGCAGACAGAAGCCTCCCAGACATTCTACTGCTACTGTCTATCTTCTTTTTGCTTGTTGTTCTTGGACTCCTGGATTTTCTTTTAAATTATTGCTATTGCTATCTATAGTGTTAAAAAACGCTATAGTATATAATACATGCTAGCCTAGTTTGTGTAGTCATTATTTACAGCTATAGGTTTTTGAGTCACAGACCTGGATGAATTTCTGAGTTCCCCTATTTACTAGCTTTATGAACCTTGTTGAGTTACTTAAATTCTGTAAATAGCTTATAGAGTTAATTAAACTAAAAATGACATGTAACAATGGTATGTAGCCCATAGGCTTATTTTCATGGTGCTAAGTGTTGAACACTTTGTTAAGTGTAGTTGGTGGACCGAATAATAGAACTTTCCCTTCAAAGATGTCCATGTCCTAATCCCCAGAACCAGTGAATACCTTACCTCGCATAGCAAAAAAGACTTTTCCCATGTGATTCAGTTAAAAATCTTGAGATGAAGAGGTTATTCCAGATTATTCAAGTTGACCCAATGTGATCACAAGGATCCTAATAAGAGGACGGTGTAAGGGCCAAAGCCATAAATAGAGGGGAAGTGGCAAAGGGAGCAGAAGCTGGAGTGATACACTTTGCAATGGAGGAAGGGGCCACTAGCCAAGGAATATGAATGGCTTATCGAAACTGGAAAAGGCAGGGAAATAGAATGGTCTCTAGAGAGTCCACAATGAATGAAGTTCCCTAAACCCATAATTTTAGCCCATAAGACCCATTTCATACTTCTGTTCTCCAGAACAGTAAGATAATATATTTAAAGTTTTTAAGCTACTGAGTCCATAGTAATTTGTTATGGTGGCAACAGGGCACTAACATAATTCAAACTTTCAGGACTCTGGAAGGAAGACTATAAGTAGAATGGCTTTCATCGTTCTCTCCTTTCCCTTTCTATCTGTTGTTCTCCATCTAAGCCTGGTTATTTATCTCCTTAGCTACTTGCCTAAGGGAGAAATAGCGAGCAAATGTGGAATAGACTGAGGGAGAACAAAAACAATATTTCATTTAGGTAGAGAATAGATTCTACAGTTGTCTTCATCTAAAAGAAGAGAGAAGAAATTAGAGACTTGAAATCAATAAATACATCACGACAGTAATGTTTATCAAAACAAAAGCAAGATATCCTTTGTTTTATTTTGTCATTACAAGATATCTAAACCCCACTCATTCCTCAACTCAGCACAACCAGAGTTCTACCTGACCACTTCAACTGAAAAAATGTTCTTGCCAACATCTAATAAATGTCATTTCCAAATCTAAAATTACCTTCTTTCTCAACCCTAAAATGACATCAAACAAAATTGTACAAGACAAACAAGAAATAAATAACCTTGTCTCTGTCCTGTATTCACAATTTTGAAAAATTTAATTACCCTCAAATTATAAACCTTAGTATTTTCATCAACCATTTCCTCTTTTTCACCTCTCTTCAGGGTATTTTATCAGAGATATGTATCTTGAGTCTATTCCCCCCCTCATTTTCCTCATCACTTCTTGCTTTAATATTTGCATTAAATATTTCCCTGGGACTGGCAGATGGCAATCTCTGCTTCCCTCACTTTAGCAACACTGTTGTCACACTTATCCATCCAAAACACAAATTTGACTGTGTTTAAAGACGTGGATGATGAAAATGGTTGTTTAAACATGAGCAGCATAGGAAGAACAACCATGTGATAAGTAACAGGTGCTGGCAGTAAACCAGGTGGGGATGGCAGAGCAGGGAAAGTTGAGGCACAGGGATGGTGTCAATGAATGAGTTGGATACAGGAGAGAGATTATATAAGTGCATTTTGGACAAGAGAAGCAGGTTCTTCACTGTGTGAAAAGAGAGGTACATATAAGAGTAAAAACTAGAATGTATCCTAGAATGTTGAATTGCTAGAGATATCATTATTAATTCATTATTTTTTATATAAACGTATAGATTTAGATGTATAGATATACATGTGTTTATGTCTATACATGTACTTCTATCCAGTGTTAATGGGGTGACACTCCTAATACCTTACGTTAGGGGCGTCATCCTAATTAATACATAGGGGTAACACTCCTAGCACCTAGGTATTGATTTTTAAATATGATGCTACTGGCCAGGGCTCCTTGGGGAGATGACTAAATCGAGTGCTGAGGCAGAACAGGTGAAACATGAACTTGGAACATCTTACTGTGTCCCTAAGCAAAGCAGTGCCCGAAAGATGATTGTGACTTGTCAAAATCACAAGATAAAAATCCTTTTGAAAAGCCTGTTGCTGGTCAAATAGGGTGCAATTTGAATATCAAAATAAATAATGATCATAATAGGTTATAACCCTTTGATTAAATTAGGAATTGATTAGGCCATCTGGATATAAACAGATAGATATTTTAATAAGGAGATGTTTATGTGGTATCAAAATATCTCCCCACAAAATACTTACTAAATTACACTGGGAAAAGGAGTTATTCTGCACTGAAGACATCTGGGAGAAACCACCTTAATCAGGTGATAAAAGACAACATGAGTGCTATGGGAACAAATTGAAATTGGGTGCCACCTGATTGGATGCAACAAAAAGGACACTTGATCTCTTCTTCCAAAGTTGTACAACCTGGATCTAAACCTGAAGAAACATTAGACAAAGGCAAGTTGAGGACATTCTACAAAATAACTGGCCTAACGTGTGATTGTGTCAATTTCATGATAATCAAGGAAAGGGTGAGAAAATATTCCAGACTGAACAAAACTGAAAAGCAAGACAAGTGAATGCAGCATACGTTTTTGGACTCGAGCCCTTTGTTAAAAGAAACATTTTGGGGACCACTGGCAAAACTTGAATGGGGCCTACCAATTAAATACTAATATCATATCAATGTTACTTTCCTGATGTTGATGACAGTATTATAGTTAGGCAGAAGAATGTCCTTATTTATAGTGAATACGCATTAAAATATTCATTAGTAATGAGGCATCAAGTCAGCATCTTACCCTTAAAAGATTCAGAGAAAAAGAATGTTCTTTGTACTGTACTTGAAATTTTACTGTATGTTTGACATTGTTTCAAAGTAAAACCTTTTAAAAATGTTTGATGGCCTTTTAATGCCCATGGACATAATTTTGCTACATTAATATGCCATTCTCATTCTGTCCATGCCTACCACTTTCTTTATGAAATATTTTATTTATCTTTATTCATGTTGGCTGTTTGTGAACTTCTAAGATGAATATCTTTGTGTGAGGTCTCAACTTTTCCAGAGTCTTAGAGGCATAGTAACTTGATGAAATCTTAATATGTTCAGCTTGAAACAAAGTATAGATGACAAAAAAGAAAAGAATTGAAAAATCTTTCTCTGGGACAGAAACATTTTGTAGTTGTCTACTGTTTCCTGAAACCATCAGACAGTCCTACATGCCCTGTGCACCAGTTTGATGAAACACCTACCCTTTCCCTAAACATGCAATGTCCCCTGGGACTTTATGTTTTCATTCCTGCTTTTCCACGTACCTGATAGCCCTTGCTTGATGCCTCCATATTTTAATCCCCTAATAGAGAATGTCTGCCCATCTTTCAAGATCATCAATCTCTCCAAGCCATAGAAAGTTTCTTTTGAATACTCCCATCCTGCTTTGTATATAACTTTATTATAACCCTATTATGTACTAAATTATATGTTTATCAATTTCTCTTCCTGCACCAGAATGTATGTCCTGGTAGATAAACTCATAAACATCCTGGTAATCCCCAATGATACTACAGTGCCTATCACATTGTAAACATTTACTGATAGTCATTGACTGAATGAACGAGGTAAATCCTGAGAGAATTAATAAATCAAAAAAAAAGAGTGACTGAGCAGAAGTTGAATTATAGTGAAAAATTATTAACTAATTTTGTTCTTTTTTTTTTTTTGGTAAATGTGGGACCATATGGTATTCCTGTGCTTTATGAAAGACTATCTATGTTGGATTTTTGTATGTTTTTGCCATGGTATCAGTGATTTGTTGTTTGTACAAAATGTCACATATTTAAATATTGTTATTTTGTTAGTATGTGAACAAAAATAATATGTACAGGGAAGTTGGAAAGAATGAGAAAGGGGAGGCTGAAATACAAAGTGCTCGTAAAATTTGAGGAAATACAAAATCAAACCAAGATGTTCACCCATCTCTGTTTATAGTAGCAGTTAATATTCAATGACCTTTGTAACACCAGGAAGCAAAACATTCATAGTGTTGGCCTTTTGATAATTTGGGGTGAGGGGCAGGAAACTCACTAAAGATGTATGAATTTATGCTATTCATGATATCTCAAAAAATTACAAAGGATTTGCTTAGTAAAAACTTATTTGTATATACAATTGCATAATCGTTATAAAAATATGCTCAGTGTTTTTGGAAAATTTTATAACTGTCTCAAGAACACCACAAAGACAGAATTTTATTTGTTCTCAGCTTAAGTCAAACATTTTGGCTATTGTAAGTGAAATAAGGCAGGCACAAAAAGACAAATACTGTATGATCTCACTTATATATGGACTCTAAAAAAGCCGATCTCATAGAAACAGGGAGCAGAAAGGTGGCCACCAGAGGCTAGGAAGGAAGAGGTGAGGTGGAGTGGGGAAAGGGAAAATGTTGACCAAAGGGTACCAAGTTTCAGTTAGACTGGAGGACTAATTTTTAGTGAACAATTGCACTGCATGGTGACCACAGTTAATAATAATGTACCGTACTTTCAAAATTACTAAAAGAGTATTTTATTAATGTTGTCACCACAAAACAATAAGTTTGTGAAATGATGAATATGTTAATTAGCTTGATTGAATCTTTCTATGATATATACATAGGTCAAAATATCACACTGTACCCCATAAAATACACAACTGTTATTTGTCATGTAAAAATTTTAAAAACTTGAGAAAAATTTGGACAATGCTTTTGTTTAAAGTATATCTCTAACAAATAAAACTTCTACTTTTAAACATAAAATACTTTTTAAGCTCCTTTTTTAAAGGATTGAGTCTTTCTCATCTTTGCGTATCTCTTTCTAATTCAAACACTGAACTTTGTAATTTCTAGGTTTTCATTCCAGAGTGACTACATGAAAGTAAAACCACTTTTTTTTAAAACAGCACAACACTTAGCCAACAATATTTATGTGACTTCAACTATTTCTTTTAGTTTTACAGCATTCTATTATTCCAGTATTTTTATCCTATAGGCATTAAAATGCTAAAAATGGTAAACATATGTTGATGCATACATAGGATATATTGTTTACATAAAATTTCAAAATGTGTATGCGAAGACAATGATTTTAGGTTTCCCTTTCTCTCTAATCTGAACCAGGTTCTAGATATTAGTGAATTACTATTATTATTGTTTGCATTAGAAAAATGATGTGTTCCTAATCTTTTGAAGCGAGATTATTCAAGTCAAGTTTAAATGTCTCCCAAAACCACACGGTGACGTTGAAAATAGAAGCTTTATACACATGTAGACTTTTCCAATAAAGCTTTGAAAAGTCTTTAATAGTCCAGGTGCAATGGCTCAAGCTTGTAATCCCAGCACTTTGGGAGGCCGAGGTGGGCAGATCACGAGGTCAGGAGATCCGAGATCATCCTGAGATCAAACCCCATCTCTACTAAAAATAAAATTAGCCAGGTGTGTTGGAGTGGGCCTGTAGTCCCAGCTATTCAGGAGGCTGAGGCAGGAGAATCGCTTGAACCCAGGAAACAGAGGTTGCATGCAGTGAGCCAAGATCGTGCCATTGCACTCCAGCCTAACAACAGAGTGAGACGCCATCTCAAAAAAAAAAAATAAAAAGAAAAGAAAAGAAATATCTTTAATAAACATTCTCTTATTAACCCCTTTACAAGGGGTTGGTATGAATGTGGAGATGGTAAACTAATAAATCTATCAAAATAAAGAGAAAATCTATTTTATAAGAAAGTGATCTCCTTCTGATGCATCTTTCATTTGAAATTCATACTAATTACATGTCAACTTTATGAATGTTATTAATGGTGGAGAGTTATAAGAGTTTGAAATAGTTGGTCGAATCTCAGTTACTCCATAATTTGTCTGTTTTGTAGGGAATAATCATATCCAACATGACCTCCTTATAGGGTTGTTATGAAGATTAAACACATACAAACATTCTCTGTAAATTCTTACTTTAAAATATCAACAGAAACCAGTTCAGAAAAATAGAGAAATATTCTGTATAAGCTACCAGTCAATGCTTAGCAGGAATTCGGAGGATTTGTGTTTATGTTTTGGCAATCCAAAGGCTTCCTCGTATCCACGTTTGCTTTTTAAAATTATTCTTCCCACCTTAGTGGAGTGGCTTGATATCCCACCTAAAAAGCCCTTTAAGAGCTTTCCATCTTTCTTTGCACTTAAGAACAGTATATTGAAGAAGAAAGGGCTCCCCGGACACAGCTGGCCTCCCCTGGATACCCCTGGGGTTGCCTTCCACTCTGCTCACCCTCACTGTACCCTAATCCCACCCCATTCGTCTTCCTCCCGTCCTCGGAGGCTTTCCCACTGCACTACCTTTACCTGTGCGATGCCGCATTTCTCCCCTGCCTAAAGTGCTCTTCCTGTAACTTCCTCGTCACTCAAATGTAATAAATACATCCTTCCCTACATTCTTTCTCACCTTGAGTATCCCATTACATCATCCGATTATCCTTCACTCACTCTGACACCAAGCGTCAACCTATTCTCCTTTATAAGACCTCGTAGCCTGATTCTATTTGGCCCAGTGTAACACTTTTAAAAGCATAAGTCTATTTCTGGTTGTATGATTATCATTCACATATATTTTCCCCTCTGTATTGTAACCTCCATTTGAACAATGAGTTTGTTGTTCATCAGTGCATCGCCAGTTACAAGTGCCATTACCTGACACTAAATAAGTATTAGTTGAACAAATAAATTTGAGACAGAAGGGGGATACCAAAGTGAGTAACACATTTAATCATGTTTCCTGATAATCTCTCAAGCTAAAGTTGAGGACCTATTGTTTACTTCTGAAAAGGCTCAATCTACTACCAAAAAGGATAAAGAAGTGGCCACTCTTTGTATTGCTTTGGGTTAGACAACTTTGAATTAAGGTGTGACAAGAGATGATCTAGCTACTTCATTAGTTTTCCCAAATGTATGCTTTTATGATACCTGGAACATTTCCTCTCTGATATTATTTTAAAAAGTGATAGAAAAATTTCACAGTACAATTTTATTGCACAGATGGAGAAAGTGAGGAAGAATGAGTTAATTAAAATATTTTACTCTTAAAAATGAATCCAATATAGTGGCATTTACAATCAACTTCTGTTGATAAATGATAATAGAAAGAAATAACGTAGTTTATCCAAATCTATAGATACTACAAATTAATTTAGTTCCTTTTTCTTCTTTGAAATTTGGGATAGTTGTTTCAAAATTTTAGAAACTCCTATTTTGTTTTGCTAAAGAAAATATTAAAGTCAGTTTGTTTCTTGTTTGTACATCAATTACTAATAGTCTACTACTATTAGAAGGCATATTGGGTGTTAAAGAAATCCTACAATGAAAAATCCACTAAAATAACTGTCATATAATGCCTTACAGAGATACAAAATTCTTCTTGTATCAGAAAATAACAATAGAGTATGGTCTGGATTCTGAGCTTTAGGCAGATCACCCAGCTCCCTGAGCCACTGTTTCCCCACCTTTATTCCAGGATTGTATGAGCCATTGGGTTGAGGTAATAAAAACCCACCAAACCAGAATAAAATAAGGCAAAATGACTATTCTACTGCATGTGTTAGAGAGGAAATTATCATCACTCAGATTTCTCATTGATTTTACATAAAAAAGAAAAAGTCTATTGTGACAGATCATGTACATCTTTCCATATCTGATTTATTTTATTTCCCCCAAGCTTCAGCTCCACACATTCACTCAGATCTAATGCAATCCCCAAGGAACTACCTTATTTCAGTCTCTACTGAGATCAGATCAGCCCCTGCAGGACCCCTTTTGGTGAAACAGAAGATAAGTGTACTTGATTTTCCCCTAGTTATCTGCATATAGACATTTGAAAAGATTTAGTATTAGGATTCTGATTAACTTGGAGAGAAAAAATTTTACCTTATTTGTATGTTTGCATATTGTTGAAAAAACACTTGATTCTACCAATTTATTGGTAATCAATAACAATACCATTTTTTAATTTAAAAAACTTTTAAATATTCTTTAAGAAAAATCACTCTATACATTTTAAACAACAATGATAAGAATGATACCAATTTGGATAAGAGCGAGTTTCTCTTCATTTCCTTAAACATTAACTTAAACTAATTCTCAAAAAACCCTGTCCTTTAAAAAGAGAGAAAATAAGCTGTTCAGAATAGGTAAGTCATACGTGCATTTATATCTTTCCTTTACAAAGAATTCAATGAATGGCGTGGAATGGTAAATCCAAATAATTATTGGTAAGACATAGTCCACATTAGTCATTCTTCATAATACATTAAGAAACTTCAGTACATTTAGCCATGATTTATATCCAGAATTGAACCTTAATATTTCTTTTATTATAAACGAGATCAACGCACTTCTCAATAGCAAAGTTTATTTGTATGTTACATTGGATGTAGCAAAATTCTTTAACTTATATTTTAATAATTCAAAACTCAAACCCATAGTATTAATATTTTTATAGAAAAACAAGAAGGCATATGCTTTTGATTTCAGTATTATGCTCAATACATTTTCTTTCAAATAAGTTCCTGAACACATTTGGGGTTATTTGGGGTTAGAAGCTGTTGTAAGGGGATGATGGTAAGCTGATACATTTTTAAGGTGCAGTGGTGTGGCAAATGGCATCACAAGTAGCTTTATTTGTGACACCATTGTTTCTGACATCTGGGTGAGACATGTCATTAGTGTTGTTGTCATTGTTGTCGCCGTGGCTGCCGCTGTTTTTGCTGGTATTCCTGTAGATGGGCCACTGTGCTGACCATGCAATGAGTCCTATAGAAGGAAGTCCAGGATTATTTTGGGACAGCCCTTCAAGGTGCAAATGGAGTGGCCCCTGATCTTCCTTGTTCTAGCTACATGGACTTTCAATTCCATCCTGGTAGTGGCGGCCAGAGGAGGCGGGGGGAATGCCCTACTACATGTTGTTTATGATTTTGTTGCATTAGTTGGTTTCTTTTATTAAACCAGATACAAGTTGTGACATGCTGTTAATTCAATCACTAATAACTAGCTCAAATTGCAAATCTATGTCAGCAGGTTGGTGTTGATTAAGATGTAGCCGTCGCTAACATATTGTTTTAAATGCTTGATAAATTTTATTTTCTGCAATGATGACTGAGTTGGTTTATTTTCTTCCCCCTTTTCTCTCTAAGCCAAAAGAATTACACAAATGTCCCTCTGTGGGTCCTCTGAAGATCTCGGCATTCCCTGTGCTGCAAGGCGGGCTGGTAACCACTAGAGGGGAGGAGACAGCCGGATTTATTGAAGGCTTCACCACAGAAACTGATGGTGGGGAAGCTGTCAGAGGACGAGATGCCAAGCAAAAGAGTTTAAGTATATTATAAAGGTCCCCCAAAATAGAAAAAAAATAGGGTTCTTAAAGTATGCAAGAAATTTGCTTCTAATAAATTTGAAATGACTGGGAAGGTAGTTAGAATGCTAGAATGTGCTTACCTGTTAATCCGTAGTCTTAAGCATTAGCAAGATGATCTATGAAATCAGTTAACCCTTATGAAAATAAATGGCTCTCTCCTTAGACCTATAGCTAATGCACATACATGTTAGGAAGAGTAGCTATCGGGGAAGGATGAGGGAGGGAATCAAAGATGATTTGGCTGTTCAGGGTAAAGTGGAAACTCAGCGTATAGCTCATTTTCTAAAGTATTCTAACACCTGCCCCCTCTTCCCATCACCTTAAATCCCTTCATTCCATTGCTAAAAGGGGAATAGAGAAAGAGACATCACAGAGAGTAAAATATTGATATAGTAAACAAAGAGAGAGGAGGCAGAGGAGAGAAACTTTATTTAACCTTCCTGATCATTCCAAACTACAATATCCTAATATGGGTAACTTAAATAAAAAGTAGTCATTCAGGATTTCTGAGGTAGCACATATACCATGTGAGCACTATTTTTGTTGATTTTTAAAATCCAACTTGACTTTTTTAATCTTTCATTTAAAAAAATAAAATATACCTAATACTGGTATTGTTAAAGTGCTATAATGTAGAACTAGAGGTTGTTCTATGTACTCTCCTGAGTGTAATTGCACTAAGATCATTTGATTTCCATTTGGAAAGCCAGTGGCAATTACTGGAATACAATGTATCATGCATTTGCTCACTGGATATAAAACGTATATACTAATTCGCAATAAAATGTAACAGCTGTCAGTGCATTTTCTGCTCTGTTACTTCAATAAATTGGAACTCTGACTAGAAAATGGGAATATTGCATTTTTACACACTCTGTAATGTGTTTGCTTTTTGCAAATACAATTTATTTTTTCATGACAAAAATTGTGGTTTGTTATTACTGCTAGTGGATAAATATTCCTATATCAGAATGAATTACATATGGTATCTGTAAAGAAGTAGTAATATTTTCTGCTTTTTATTGTAGCCTGTCTCCAGTAAACAAAATACACTTAACCTACTTCTGTCACACACTGAGTGTGTGCGTCTTGTTTTTTCTTTTTTTCTTTTCTTTTTTTTTTTTCTTCATTGTAATGTGTGTGTGTGTTGGGGATAGGGAAAGAAAGTAAAAGTTTATTTTTTACCGTACATTCTCAGGTGTCTGAGTTGATCGTTAACATTTATTTCCAGATATTATCAATTTC
The DNA here is from genome assembly GCF_009828535.3 of Hylobates moloch. Lineage (NCBI taxonomy): Eukaryota > Metazoa > Chordata > Mammalia > Primates > Hylobatidae > Hylobates > Hylobates moloch. The sequence goes on along the minus strand of NW_026652290.1, from coordinate 38,931,319 downwards.
CTTCAGAGCTTATTTTTGTTTAAGTTTCAAATATCTTTTTTCATACATTTGCTAATCAGATTTCTTTAGAATCGGAAGCAGTGTCTCTGAGTTTTATTTAAAATAAAATGCCTGCACATTTCTGTAATTTTGATACTTGAGGTCAGACTTTTCACAGATAATTAGCCTTTTACACACTGTGAAATCAACCTGCATTGGTTATTTGGCTAGACTCTTTGCTTCTGTTCTTATTTCCCAGAAGGTTAACGTGCTGAAAATCTAGCTTCAAGCTCATAGTACTGTCTCTTTGTGTTGCTAATTATCCCGTTGCATAATTATTAATATCAGGAGCAGGAAGAGGAAACAAGCACACCAAATAGTCGTGAATGCTGGTGTTCTGGCAGGAAGCAAGCCCTGCATTAATAAAATGTGCCTGTGCCAATATCACAGGAGATAGGAGCGTTCCTTGTTAAGGATCATTTATTAACTGAGATCATCTTTTAGTTCGCCTTGGGGTAATGACTAATGTCAATGGCAAATTTCACAGTTGTCTAGAGAAATGAATTAAATTTGTAATAAAAAGCCCTTCGGCTTGTTGTACATGTTCATTTATTGGAGTAGTTGAACTAGGAGAACTGTAAGGCAACCAAGAACATCGGCTTAATTTTCCTTACATATAATAGTGACCTTTAGCTCCATATTGAAAAAGTTACCTATTATGGACTGGTAAAGTAAATGAGAAGTTCCTCTAATGCAAAATAAACTAGATGACTGAGCTAAGTTAAACAGCCTTTGAGCCTATGAGATTCTTGGTAGAGAAACATTCTTTCTTTTTTTAATATGACTTTTCTATTTAAGCTTTTATAAAATTAGTTACTTGACATATAAGCAAGAGAATAAGATAATTCAAAGTGAGATTTCACGAAGAGTTACACCTACTTACATTACTACAACTTCTTTGGGTGGTTTCATTTTGTGATCTGATGCAGAGTTTTTAAAAGTGTTGTTTTAACATTCCTTAATTCTAAATATATAGCGTGTTTTTTTATTTACTTCGCATAACATGTTGTTACTGTAATTATTTATAGAAGTTTTTGTGTTGCTTTATGTAGTTAAGGAAAAGCATATTTCCCAGGAGGAAGAACAATTACACCACTGTCTCTTTTTCTGTTTTAGAAAGACTAATTCCGGATTCCTTTTCTGAGAGTGAATTGGACTTGGAAAACGATAATTACTTTTAAAACAAGCATGATGACCAAGCATGGTATTCTCATTTTATAGTAGAAAATATAGAAGCACCAGTCTTCTTATGCAATCTGTTATCTATACCATAGTGTACTTGAAACAAATTATCCTAATCAAGGCACCAGCCCAGCTAAGGATAGCAAGTGAAAAATGGACACTATTTTCAGGGAGTAAAGACAATTGCAATATTTATACAAATCAAAATGTAAAATTTTTTCGGAGAGGTAAATTCTCATCACATATTTTAAAACTTTAAGGTAATGTCTCAATATTTTCACCTTGAAATCATATTAGTGAAACATATTCACAGTCCTACAAAGCTTCATTCCCATTTACAATGGGACTGACCGTACTCAGACAAACACACACACGTGCGCTACGTGCCCTCCCACACTAGATGTGTTGCTGAAGATGAATAAAAATATCTGTGGGACTCATGGAAGATAAAAACAATAATAAAAAGACACAATCAGAAGTATGGTTAGTTTTAGTTGACCTTGTTTTTAAACACATATGAAAATGCCTGCCTGAAGCTTATGTCTTCCAAAATTACAGGCTTATGGAACTATGACAAAACGCTGATTTTTTCTCAATTTAATTAATTTTCCAATTACTTATGTTTATGTGTCCTCTTTTGAACCTAATATTCTATGTTATACCAGCCGTTGTATCATTTAGAAATGGGTGGAGTTGCCCCCAAATTATTTTGTCTCTCTGGCTTATTAGGTGTGCTCTGGGGTGTACTATATGCTTATTCATGACGTAGGAGAACCTAAGAAATATGGACATCTTTTTCTCCTTAATGCATATGCTCACAGCATTCTAATAAGGCCAGGAAAAGAGTTCCCAGTCCCCTTTTACCCACTCTCTCACCTCAGCCCTTTGCAGCACGTAACCTTATTCTCTGTGGGATTACTTGGATGAAAACCAATTAGGCAGCAGCTCGCAATATAAATGCATACAGATTACTGCAGATTGAACATTCCCCATGCCAACTCATCATAGGGTATATAATGCCCTGAATGGGATAAATATTAAAGAGCTGAGAGGAAACAGATACAAAATATTGAGAAAAGACTCTGAATGCCAAATCAGGTCTAATAAAATATATTAACTAAAAGTATGGACTTCTATCCACCCCACCTCCCACGGCCCTCCTGTTCTCTCCTCTTTGTGGAGATATGCCCACAGGCCTCCTGAAGTGTGTTCTCCTCCGCTAATCCTTCCACAATGGTCCACATGAGTTTCTGAGGGGTCGCTCATGCCCTTCATTCTATGTCTGTCAATTTCTGTCTAATAAGGCAGTCTCCCTCCCTGCTTCTTCCAGAGGGCCTCATTCTCAAGCTGGGAGGGGACAGCTGTCTCAAAGGCCTGGACAGCTCTAAGAATTACTGAATGGGCAAATCAGTATTTAGCGACCATGCTTTTCAGCATGCTTATTGGAATAAGTGCAGTAAAAAAACAGGCAAGGGAGGGAAATGTATAAAGATCCTCCAGTTAGGACTTTTGGGACGTGGTTTGGAAGGCCAACTTGGAGTCCCAGAGAAACTGCAACCAAAGTTAATGATTAATGTAACACTTTTGAATGATAGAGTGATGGCGATCAGCTTGGAAGCTTTTTTTTTTTTTTTCGGTAACCAGAAGGAGCAAAGGGGTTTCTCTCTTTCTCTCCACATCTCTCTCAATGTAATTGTCTTTAGATGCTCTCTCTCTCTTTCCACTTCCATTAATTAGAATATATTGATAGCATGCAAGCTAAACACATTAAAATATTAAGGTTATACCAATACTTTTTGGTTACATATTCAGACCTTTTGTTTCCTTCCTTAGATCTGTCTCCCTAATGATATTGCATATGCTAACTTCTTACTCAGATAGAAAGAAACATTCCCAGACTTCATGTGGACTATTTGATTCCTGGGCATAAAGTTCCTATTAAAGTGGACACAAGTTTCATGATCTTAGGTACAGAGTGAAATGAGTCCTTGTGCATAATTAATCATCATAATTATTCACTCAGTTCTTTCCACTGGCCCTTTGTGAGAAGTCCAGCGAGTCATAAATCCAAGAGTATGGGGAGTTTATTCAAAAGTGATTGAAAGGGTCTGCAGGCTTTGGCCAAAGACTGGTGTGGCCCCTTTGAACTTCCACCTTTGTCTTCTCCATTTCTCAGTTTCCACCTATGGCTTCACTTGGCAGGTCACAAGCTAAAATGCTTTTCACGGGATCAAAATCTGTGACCATTGCAAATTAGAATACTGGAAGGAAGAGGCAAATATACTATTTTTTCCATACACTATAGTCTTAAAATGACATTTCTAACTGTTTCAAATAGCTAAGTGGGAAGATGTTACCTGAAAACAGAATTGTTCTCATGAAGTTGTATCTCAGGAGAATAGAGCTTTATGACTGATGATACAAAGAAAATTCTGGGGTTAGAGACACAAAATATATGTTTTTCATACTCTTTTCTTTCACTACATACTCTTTTTTTTTTTCCCTATTAGCATCACTCCTTTGACCACTGCTGGGAAGATCCACTGGGAAGGATCTGAACTCTAGAATCAAACTTTCTGGAATAATGTCTCTAACTCTATCACTAACTCTCCACGTGAACTCGAGCAATTTACTAAACTTCTCTGTGCCTTAGTGTCTCTTTCATAAAAGATGGAAATAAAAGTAGTTGCGGCCGGATGTTGTGGCTCACGCCTGTAATCCTAACACTTTGGGAGGCTTAGGCCGGTGGATCACAAGGTCCAGAGATCGAGACCATCCTGGTCTACATGGTGAAACCCCATCTCTACTGAAAATACAAAGATTAGCTGGGCATGGTGGCACATGCCTGTAGTCTCAGCTACTTGGGAGGTTGAGGCAGGAGAATCACTTGAACCTGGGAGGTGGAGGCTGCAGTGAGCAGAGATAGCACCACTGTACTCCAGCCTGGCGACAGAGCAAGACTCTGTCTCAAAAAAAATTAAGAAATAAATAAAAATAAATTAAAAAATAAAAAAGTAGTTTCTAATATATCAAGACTAAAGAAAAAGGGGCTCCGGGCAGTGCTAGGCACAAGATAAGTATGTGATAAATGTCAAGTCTTCTTGTTGTTTTTGCTGACAAAGATAGAAGCAAGGCACAGGTGCCTACAATTGTTATTTAAAGTTTTGGGACAACCTATAGACAATGCAATAACTCAATAAAAGTAAATAAGTGTTCTACATAATAAAAGAGAAAAATAAAATTTTTTGATTATCTTTATTTAATATATATTTCCAGGAGTCCTTAAGTAAATCAAGTAGAAACTATACAATCAGTTAATATTTTTACTGAGATGAAGTTGACACTAAATACACAAAATCAAAAAACTGATTTATAGAACTAGCAATAAAAACATATAGTTTTGGGGAAGGGAAAATCACATTCATTCAGAAGCACATTTAATAACAAATAATTAAGTCTTATAGGAAGAACACTAAAAATATTGTCAGGACATCAAGAAGTCTTGAAAACATGGAGGTGTTAATCAAAAAATCTTGTATAAAAATTGAACTTGTACAAAATTAAACATAAATACAATTATTTCTAAGTTAAATATATAAGTACAATAAAATTTCAAAAACAACAAAAATAGCGGATTATTTTAAGATTAACAAAAAAGTTTGGAAAAGTAAATTAAGATAAAAAGGCAAATAAAAGTTTGAAATAGAAGAATTATATGAGGGTTTAGCAGTATCAGCTACTAAAGTATGTTCTAAAGCTATAATAAGTTAAACAGTGTGGTAGGAGAGTAAGTAGAACAAAGATAAGTAAGTGTAAGAGAAAGTTCAGAAACATGATGAATGAATGTATTCAACTTAGTCATATTTTAAATTAACATAGACAGAGTTAATAACTACCACTGGAATAATTGATTAATTTATTTCCCATAGTAGGGTCAAAGAATATGAATAACAATTCACAAATGAAGAAGTCAAAAGGCATGCAAAATAAAGCTACAATATCTATATTTTGCCTATCCAAAAAAAAAAAAAAGTAGTAAAAGAACATTAAAACTGTTTCAGGTTGCCCGGAGTATAAGGAAGCAAGGCCTGTCATATAGTTCTGATGTAAATGTTAATTAATAAAAAGGCTTTGGTAGGGCAACTCAGCAATATGTATCAGCAATCTTAAAAATGCTTATTCTGCTTGGCAGAGTATTTCCACTTTTAATAATTTATTCTGAGAAATTTACTAGAAATTGAAACAAAATATTATTTATAAATATTCCCCTAAAATTTATGTAATAACCTAAAATTAAGAAAACTATACAAATTACCAGCAAGAAGGTATTTTTTAAAGTATGGCATACTTGTAAGTTGGCTTGCAAGTTGTAGCATTTAAACAATGTCACTGAACAGTATTTAAAACATGGAAAATTATTATAATGAATTGATACTCCTAAATATCTGTTTTTTATTATTATTATTTTTGAGAGAGAGAGAGTCTTGCTCTGTCACCAGGATAGAGTGCAGTGGCACAATCTCAGCTCACTGCAACCTCCACCTCCTGGGTTCAAGCGATTCTCCTGCCTCAGCCTCCAAAGTAGGTGAGACTACAGGCATGTGCCACCATGCCCAGCTAATTTTTGTATTTTTAGTAGAGACGGGGTTTCACCATGTTGGCCAGGATAGTCTCGATATCTTGACCTCGTGATCCACCCGCCTCAGCATCACAAAGTGCTGGGATCACAGGCATGAGCCTCCACACCCAGCCTATTATTTTGTAAGTATGTAGTTTGGTCTCAATGTTTTGTAAGCAAAAATCACAGATAGAGAAAAACTACTAGAAAACTGGAAACTGAAATATTTGGCTTTTGTATAAAATGGGATTACTGATTATTGTTGCTTTCTTCTAGTGTTTTCTGACTTTTGTTGATTTTCCACAGTAAGCACCTTTTATATTTAGGAGAAAATGTTTATAGGAGAGATTCTGTAATGTTCTGGTTTGAATGAAAGCAAGAACTATGGAGCGTGATAATCCTATCATAGTAAACCTGCTCTTCCAGATACTAATTCTTAGTAGTTTCTACAATAACAAGAGAGTTTTTGCCTTGGCATCGTCATATAGTCTGTTTCCTCTGCTAGGAACATATTTTCATATCTCCCTCCACTCTCATGGCCTCTGAGATTTTAATATCCTTTGCACCCCCATTTACATGTGAGTTCCTTAAAGAGCCTACTTTGTCCTCTTAACTAATAAAGACCCTCCCTTGGTTCATTTCCTTTATAAACTGACACTTAAATTGCACATAAGTATGTTTCCTTGTATAGCATTTGTCATTGAATAGAGACTGTAGGTTTTCTTGGAACATGGTCCCTGAAAATGTGCTCATCACCATACACCTGGTGACTCCACGTGGACTGGCATCTGGCAGTTGCTCAAAAATAGTTGTCAGCTTCAGGAATGACTAAGTTAGCTACGATACCATCGTCAGATTCTGATTGTTAATCCTCATTATTGTCATCTTGAGAATTAGAAGACTGTTTTCCTCAGGGGGTTGTTATAAAAACAAAGTGAGATGATATTTACCAAGTGCTTAGACCATGGTGGTTGCTAGGATTAAATTTGTATATTACTAATTTATTACATAATGATGATTACGATAAGGGAAAGAAGAATGTTTAGAGGTTTAGAAATAGACAATTTTAAAAGTGATTTAAAAAACTATAAATTTCAGAAATAGCTTAGAATGTCCTGCCCTATGGCAGGGTGGGTACAAGATTGGGGTGGTAATAGGCAAACTGGATTACTTTCTTGTTTTCGGAATCTTCCTACTCCGATAATGAAAACCATGGTTCCCACGATTGTTCATTCACTTGCGTAATTACTCAATTCCAGTATACATGCACAATGGCATCAGAATTGTTAACCCATATATCCATGGGTAAAACACTTTATCAACAAGAGTATAACACCCACATACAATTCCTTTTCCATTTAATCTAATAAATTTCACTCACCTTCAAAGTTACTTAGGTTAATGCCATTTTCCCCACTGCCTTCAGTCAGATTCTTTCCCACATTCATAACATAGTTAGACTATCTTGTCACTCTCTTCATACCATCCTGGAAACCACTAATCTGTTTATCATCTCTAATGTTTTGTCTCTCTCAAATGTCATGTAATATACAATATATAACATTTACAGCCTAGCTTCTTTCACTTAGCAATATGTATTTAAGATTTATCCACATCTTTTATGAATTGAAAGCTCATTTCCTTTTAATTCTAAATAACAAATATTCCATTGTATGTATGTACCACATTTTGTTTACTCATTCACCTATAGTTGAAAATACTGGTTGCTTCCAGTTTTTGGTGATTATGAATAAAGATGATATAAACATTTATGTGCAGGCTTTTGTATGGACATGTTTTCAAATCAGTTGGATACATACCTAGGAATCCAATTGCTAGATCATATGGAAAGACTATGTTTAGATTTCTAAGAAATTGCCAAACTATCTTCTGAAGTGTCTATACATTTTGTGTTTCCACCAGCAAAGAATAAGATCTCCACATCCTTGCTGTCATTTGATATTTTCAGTGTTTGGATTTTAGCGATTTTAATGTGTATTGCTATTTCATTGTTTTATTTGCAATTTTCTAAGTACCATTGATGTTGAGCATATCTCATATGTATATTTACTATCTTATATCTTTGGTAAGATGTCTGTTCAGATCTCTTACCTATTTTTAAAATTGGTTTGGTGATTTTAGATGTTGAGTCTTACATTTCCTTGTATGTTATATATACATAAAGAACATGCAAGTTCTTTATAAGATATATGTTTTGAAAATATTATTTTAGAGCTGATTGCTTGTCTTGATTCTTTTAACAGTGTCTTTCACAAAATCCAGGTTTTCAATTTTAATAAAGTAGTCAAACCAAATTTATTTTCATGAATTTTGTTTTGTGTGTTGTATGTAAAATATCACTATTAAACCCAAGGTCACATAGATTTTCTCCTATATTTTCTTCTAGAAGTTTCATAATTTTGCATTTTCCATTTAAGTATATGTTCATTTTGAATTAACTTTGTGAAAGGTGTAAGGTCTGTGTCTAGTTTCTTTTTTTAAAACATAAACGTCCAAAAGTTTCAGCAACATTTACTGAAAATAAATGTTTTTTCTCATTTGTCAAAGTTCAGGTAATATTTGCCTGGGTCCATTTTGGGCTTTCTATTCTTTCACATTGGTTCATGTATCTGTTTTTCTGCAAATACCATACTGTCTTAATTATTGTAGCTTTTAATTATGTCTTCAAATTGATTGTTGGGAGTCCTCTTACTTTGCTGTTCTTCAGTATTACATTGGCTGTTCCAAATCTTTGGGCTTTTTTACATAAAGTGTACAATCAGTTTGTTGATAACTATAAAATAGCCTGCTGGGATGTTGATTGAGACAGTATTGAATCTGCAGATCAAGTTGGGGAGGACTGATGTATCACCATATTATTGATTTTTGACATATTATTGAGTTTTTCAATGCATGAACATGCAGTATATCACAATTTATTTAGATCTTTAATTTCTTCTATCAGAATTTTGTAGTTTTGCACATTATAGATCCTGTACCTGTTTTGTTAGATGTATGCCTATGTTGGTCTTTCTCTTCCTTTCTTCCTTCCTTCCTTTCTCTCTCTTTTTTCCTTCCTTCCTTCTTTCCTTCCTTCCTCTCTCTCTTTCTTTCTTTCTTTCTTTCTTTTCTTTCTTTCTTTCTTTCTTTCTTTCTTCTTTCCTTTCCTTCTATTCTTATCATAAAGGATATTTTTTAAAAGTTCAAGCTCCAACTATTCATTGTTGGCATACAGAAAAAAATTTACTTTTGTGTATTAACCTTGCAGCCTGTGCTTTACTACACTTGCTTATTAGTTCTTGGAGGCTTTTTCCTTTTACAAGTTTTTAAATCCATTATTTGGGAATTTCTATAGAGATGATTATGTCATCTATTAATGAACATAATATTATTTTTTCCTTCACAATCCGTATGTGTTTTATTTCATTTCCTGTCTTATTAAGCCAACCAGGACTTCCAGTACACTGTTGAATAGAAGTGGTGAGAGAGGACATCATTGCTTTGTTCATGATCTTGGAAGAATGTGCCCAGTTTTTCACCATTAATTATAATATTAGCTGCCAATTTTGTTAGATGTTCTTTATTGAGTTGAAGAGGTTCTCTAGTATTTTTTTTATTGCTCTAAGTTTTTATCATGTATGGATGTTGGCTTTTTCAAATGCCTTTTCTCTAACCACTGCACGATTTTTTTCTAATTTGTTTCTTTTATTGAGTTAAAATTTGTCAATTAGGAATCATCAGTGATAACGGGTATTTCCATTCCATATATTTCTGAAGGTTACCAGCCATTTAAAGTTTTATGTGAATTGATTTATTGATTACTTTCTTTCTCATTTGTCATTTTTCTTGGAAGGCTTTATCCCTTACCCATAAAATTGTACAAGAAAACTATGTATCTCACAAAATTATTGTAAGAAATAAGTGGGCAAACAGCTATGAAGCCTTCAGAAGAATGAATATTCCATAGAAACAACTCAGTCAATATTTCTTTTTTTTTTTTTTTTTTTTTTTTTTTTTTTGAGACGGAGTCTCGCTCTGTCGCCCAGGCTGGAGTGCAGTGGCGCAATCTCGGCTCACTGCAAGCTCTGCCTCCCGGGTTCACGCCATTCTCCTGCCTCAGCCTCCCAAATAGCTGGGACTACAGGCGCCCGCCACCACGCCTGGCTAATTTTTTTGTATTTTTAGTAGAGACGGGGTTTCACCATGGTCTCGATCTCCTGACCTCGTGATCCGCCCGCCTCGGCCTCCCAAAGTGCTGGGATTACAAGTGTGAGCCACCGCGCCCGGCCTCAGTCAATATTTCTTATGGCTATCATTATGATTGCAAACATTATAATAGTTTTTATTTAGTCAGTTTAAGGCTGGGCAGATTTTGATAGGTAGTTAACACTCAGATGATGGTCTACCCTGAAGGGCAGTACACTTGCTGGAAATATAAAGACAGTGACCACCTCAGGTACTGAATAAGTAGTGGAAAAGTTCCTAACACAAATTAAATATTTTAAAAGTGTGCCCAGATTTGTCTCTGAAGATGGAGACTCTCCACCTCTCTGTTGCTCCATTTGATCCCTGCTGACATGCTCTTGTACACAAATAACCTACAGTCACAATGAAGGCTTATGTTTTATGTGGTAGACCCCAAGTGCTTTTCATTATATTGTCTTTCCATGGGATGAGAATGATCTCAAGGTTCCAAACTCACTTGTGGGACATACTTTTTTTTTTTGAGATGAAGTCTCACTCTGTTGTCCAGGCTGGAGTGTAGTGACACGATCTCCGCTCACTGCAACCTCCGCCTCCAGGGTTCAAGCAATTCTCATGTCTCAGCCTCCTGAGAAGCTGAAACTATAGGCACATGCCACCACACCTGGTTAATTTTTGTATTTTTAGTAGAGATGGGGTTTCACCGTATTGGTCAGGCTAGTCTTGAACTCTTGACCTCAGGTTATCCATCCGCCTCGGCCTCCCAAAGTGTTGGAATTACAGGCGTGAGCCACCACGCCCAGCCTGGAACATACATCTTCCAAAAGTCCCAGACTGAGGCCATGGAAATGAAACTAAATCCCCACCAGGAACTGGCTCACCAAATGTCAAATGAAACAAATATTTTTTTTCTTTCTTTTTCTTTTTTTATTACTATACTTTAGGTTTTAGAGTGTGGAGAAATAATAACACTTTTACACTGTTGGTGGGACTGTAAACTAGTTCAATCATTGTGGAAGTCAGTGTGGCGATTCCTCAGGGACCTAGAACTAGAAATACCATTTGACCCAGCCATCCCATTACTGGGTATATACCCAAAGGACTATAAATCATGCTGCTATAAAGACACACGCACACGTATGTTTGTTGCGGCACTATTCACAATAGCAAAGACTTGGAACCAACCCAAATGTCCAACAACGATAGACTGGATTAAGAAACAAATATTACACTTAGGTTGCCACCCTCTCTTTCATATAACTTGTTCTCATTTGGGGTTATGTCCTGCTTTTGAATGATTTATTTATCATTTGTGGCTTCGGCTGTACTTTATGTGAATCTGATGCATTCAGGGACAGTCTATCAAATTTAAAATACAGAAAGCCAAGCAAGGATATAGGAAAGGCCTAAAGAAGAGCTTGAATGGTAAATATAGATGCAGTTTATTTTTTTAATTCTGAGAAACAAATTATATTTTGGCAGACAATTATTTTTCAAACCATTTCAAATTTTACTAACCATTGTTCTCTCTTATGTGCTCAAACTATAGTGGAACTTACATTATTTCCACAATTCAGGTTCTTCCACTAGGGAAATGCAACAATTACTGCATTGAGAAAAGGAAGAATGCCTTTCTGAAGAGAAGCTGCCATCTGCAGCCCAGCTATGATTTGTCTTGGATGCTATTACCATGTAGTAGACTTGTAATATCTTTCTAATTGCAGTTGCTGTTGACATATAGCAAAACAGCAGAATACTTGCTGGCCATGGTCTATAAATGAAAGCCAAAAAAAGACAGGAAAAATCAACTAGTGGTTAGTACAACAGAAACTGAAACATAGTATTATAAACTTTATCTTTTTGCATAAATTTTTAATTGTCTGTATCAGTGGAAAACAGGTATGCCAATCAACAGATCCACTATTTTTCCCCAAATTTAATTTAGTCAGCCATTTGAACTATTCTACCAAAGCTGCTAAAAATCCAAAAGAAGGAATTTAAATGTTCTTACCTTGCTCTATGCTAGATTTACTAGCCAGCATTTTACTGCAAAAGAGAAAGAGGCCATGTATCTTACCCCAAATATCCAACAATCATTTAGGATTTTGAAACCTTGATTTGTCTATAATATTTATAAATACTAAGTTTCTCTTATTGGCTAAATTAATACATAAATATTAGTTGAAACGGTTAAATGCAGATGAAATTCGACTTGCCTGAATCTGAATGTGTGTTACACCACTTAGTCACTGGGTGAGAAAAATATGTTGCATAACCTCTCTGAGCCATTGTAACTCTTGGACACATAACATCTGCATTGTAAGACTGTTGTATAATTAAGTGAAATGATTCAAGTAGGATGCTCAGAACCATGTCTTCTACGTAGTAGGTCCTCATTAAACATTTTTTAAAAGATGGAGCCAAATTTTGCATCTTAAAGCTTTGTAATATTCTACATGCCCCACGTTTTTTTCCCTTGAGGACACAAAAGAAATCCTGGTTTCTTTGTTTTTCTTCCTGAATTCTTGCTTGGATTTAATTTTCTTTTCAGACCAAATTAGGGTCTGTTTAGTACAGAACCATATAGCATCAGATGGATTTTCTTTGGAGCAACTGAAACTTCATGTGCAGCAGCCTTTGTTCTGAATGTGATAATAAAATGTGAAGTTATGTTCAGGTGAAAGTAGGGCAGGCCTGCCTTTTAGAGATTTAAAAACATAACAAAAAATGCCCCAATTCTCTTTTCACTGTTATAGAGATAGCAAGAAACCTCAAAAATATCTATCTCAGATCATCTTAAAAACAGAAATTCTATAAAGAATATGGATAATGCCACCTGCATGGTTTTCCTTCCAAAATCATAAAGGCCTAATTAATCCATTCCAGGTTTTTTAAACTAGTTGTATTTCATTCTATCAAGTCATGTACCGGCATACCACTGATTGATTATGATCTTGTTTTTACTGCTCATAGATAGTTTAAAGATCCACATGAAGACCTGTGTTTGTGTCTCATGTGATACACATTAGGAATTTTATAAGAAAAATAAAAATTAAATGTCATGAAACATTTTATAGTTCACTATTGTTCACTAATTAGTAAATGATTTATATGAGAACATGATTACTTTTACTTTAATTAAATCTGGTTACCTAAAAATAGAATATTAAGATCAAATTATTTTTACTAATGTTGAAAAAGAGAGCTCTATTCAGAGCTGACACCCCAAACCATTTTCCTACACAAAGCTAGACACACAGCTGAAATATACAGCATGTTGATAATGTATAAGAAATGATTAGAGACTTTGTGTTCAGTATGACAGTAGAAAAGCATATAGAAACAAAGGAGAAAAGGTTTACGCATTTTTCCTAAATCTATGTGTGTGTGTGTGTGGTGGGGGGGTGGTATTTGGATACATACTTACATGCCTGCACACACATTCACATGCAGACACACACACACACACACACACACACACTCATCTGTATTCTCAGGAAGACACAAAGCTGGCTACTACATAACTGTTATTTAATGAACATTTTCTGAATGCACTGCATGCAATTATTATTGGTATTATGTTTCACATTTCTGTAAGCACCAACATCGTGCTCTGAGCCATGCAGAATGACGGAACAGTACATCACATCTGCCCTGTAGGCTCACAATCTCAAGTCAAGAAACTGACAAATATGCTAAGCCTGGGGAAAGGGAGAGAAAGACGGGGACTAGTATTGGGCAGAGATTAGGAATATATAATACTGCAGAATTCTTTTCAATCATCTTCGGTTCTTTGTTGTGATTTAGTTTTAGTTTCGGACAAAAGAAATATATCATTAGTGGACCTTTGTGAAACAGAACATAAACAAGGGAATGAAGAAATACCTCAATGTGTAATTAGTTCAATGTTCTTAGCAGTAAAGCACATATATAAAATTATATGAATATAAGAGTGAGATAAATGAGTGGAAGTGACAAATTATATTGAAAATACGCCAAAAGAAAGTTAGAGTGGGGCAAATACAAGCAAGGAAGACCTGTGGCTATGTCTGAAAGACTATAGGAAATATATGCTTATTTATTTATGGGAGTCAAAGAAAGTCAGTCATTTTAGAAGATGATTTCCATATATGTGCTTGTGCATATATCTAAAGACTCATTTAGAATGTTCCTGAGAACTTATGACCTTACTGAGGGGTCAGTTGAGTTCTCCATGCCTGTGTTCACCTTAGCTCGGACTGTTAAAATAAGTAAATATATACAAGATATCTTGAGGCCATCTTACCTGCACCCATACCTTTTTGTTAATTGTGAACTGCTACCTAATCATTACATGTGATATGTTTTTGCTTTGCTTTCAGGATGTTCAATTTTGCTAAATCAAAATAAAAATTTGTTTAACATGAGTCATAGACATGCTGTTGTGAGAAGAATTTATATTTTCAAAAAGACAGGTTATAACATGGAGGCACATTCAAATGCCTAATTTGTTTTTCTGTCTTTCATGCCCATTATGTTTTCTTTCTTTTCAAAGAAGAGAGAAACAAAAGCACCGGCTGAAATAATAGTAATAATAATAAAATAACAATCTCTGTCATTTTTGCTAGCCATTAGCAAACTATTGACTCCATCATTATTCAATTTCAATCAGGTCACGTTGAGTCAATAAGAGTTCTTGATTGTTATGGGTGCTGTGGAGAGCAACAAGAAACAAATTCTCTGAAAATCTAATCATTCAGGATGTAGTGTGTTGACTAAAGCCAGACTGCTATTAGTTAAGCATTACATCAGCGATTAAAAGTCTTTTGGGGTGTGGAATCGGGCAGCGTCACTGGAGCTGAGAGCCAATCTGTGAGGGCTCCTAGGGCAGGCAGATTCGTCCCTCACTGCTATTGCAACTTTGGCCCATGCTGCCCCATATTAGTGCCTGCTGCTGTTTTAAGAACATCAGAACCCATCGACCAACCTCCAGGGAGGCACCCCTCTCCCTGGTTGCTTAGGGCCGAAAACCCCGACCCTCAAGTTTTTAAAGAGAATTGGAATCCTATGTGAATAAGGTGAGGAAAAGATGCAAATATATAAATATATATATATATATATATTTCAAGCATTGTTTTGGTTCTGTTTTGCTTGGAGGTTTTTTTTTTCATTTGTTTTAATAAATTTTATTGTGCATATTTAAGGTATACAAAATGATGTTTTGAGATGCATACATTCAGTAAGATGATTACTATAGTGAAGCAAATGAACACATTCATTCATCATCTCACAGAGTTGCCCATTTTCCCCTCTGTGGCAAAAGCAGCTATAATCTACTCATTTAGCAAAAATTCTGAATACAGTCCACTGTAACTGTAAATAATAATGACAGTCCTTATGCTATATGTTAGGTCTTCAGAATGTTTATTCTACATATCTGTTACTTTTCCTTTAAGCTGTATCTTCTCATTTTCTCCAGCCACTCTCAACTCTGGAACCCACAGATTTATTACCTGTCTCTGTATATTTGACTTAAAAATTCCATACAGAAAGTTATGCAATATTTTTCTTTCTGTGTCTGGCTTATTTCACTTAGCATATTTTCTCCAGGTCACCCAAGCTGTGGCAAATTACAAGATCTCCTTCTTTTTTAAGGCTGAATAATATTCCACACACATACACACTATACACACACACACACACATACACACACACACACACACACCCCCTGCAGTTTATTTGTTCAATCTTCTGATGATGGCCACTTAAGTTCATTTTATATCTTGGCTATTGTGAACAATGCTGCATTGAATATGGGAGTGCAGAGATCTTTACAGCTGGAAACTCCGTTTTCTTTTGGTGTATACCCAAAAGGGAAATTATTTTTTAATTTCTTTACAAACCTCCATATTGTTTTTCATAATGGCTGTGTTTTACATCTTTGTACCACCTAAAATTCTTTCTGGAAGAAAGGAGAGCTATAAAGAAACAAAATTCATAGTCACTTTTGTATCATCCACAGCATCTTGCATGGGACTGTACTTGTTATAAGATTAATACTTGTATACTGAATAAATAAAGAACACTGGATGTGGCTTGTTGGAGGTCTAGATAAGGCCTTAATGATGTGATTGTAATCAATAGCCATTTCACTACAACAAACTGCTTCTTCTGTAGGTAGACTTTCTCTTCTTATTTCTTCCCTCAAAATCTATGATAATTCACAGTTATCAATAACAACAAAAGTTCCATTCATCACTTTGATCAAATGAAATGCTTCTTCAATTAAAGGGAATGATTAAGTGTTTTTTATTTTTGTCTTCCCATTCGCACTTCAATGATAAAATTTAAAGTTTTCAGTAACAATGAAGAAAATGGATTTTAAATTTTTGTTTCTATCTAAAATGGAAATTAAATGCAATAAATAAATATGAAAATATTGATTACTGTATTTCACTAAATCTTATTGCAGACGGGCCTTTATCATTGGGGATTTTATTTTAAAATTGTAAGATGACACGGACATTGAGGGAAAATATTTCCTCAGAGGGCCCTTTTGTTTTTCTTAATCTTACATTGTTTAATGCTAAATTTGTTTAATATTTTGAGATTTATTCAGCATCAACAGCATCCTTGGGTCCATTTTGTTTTTTTAACTTAAATATATGTAATGTTAAATTACTTGCCTTTGAAAGCTTCAAGACATTCAGCAACAGCACTCAAGCTGTTTAAATATGACCAAATAATCTTTTCACTATGTCATTATGTTTGCTGAGTTTATTTCTTTAACTTTTTGCCTCTTGGTGTTTATCTTATTTCAGAAAAATTAATTTAGGAGTCTACACATGAAATTCCTTATAATCCATCTCATCGCGAGTAGATTGAAATTCAACCAGTGTCTTACTTAGGGTTTATTTTACAAAATAAGTGGAATTCACTGGTAATCTTCAGAGTGTTTCTCTATACTGTTAATCAGCTAAACATAACCATCAATTATAAATGCAAATTTTCAGGGTTAAATTGAGTGTTCAGATGCTCTAACGTAGCTTTTATTGGCTGTACATTGCCAAGTCTACACAACACAAAATAAAGTGTTGGGTTAATATTTATTTTTGAATTGGTGCTCTACAGAGATCTAATATGGGGGTAATTCAGGTCAAGAAAAAAGAAATAAGGATGTTACAAAGGCAATAAGAAGAGTTTTTTATTTGCGTATTTTTGCATGAATTATCTGGATTATGTCAACCGTGTAGACGTCTGTCTAGGAGTAGGTTCTGGGAAGTTTATTCAAATGTTGACATTTGCAGAGAATACTAACATGAAGACAGTCCAGAAATCAGGAAAACAAATTTTCAAATGTGAGAAAAAGAAAAAAATCATGGAAATTTTAGATTATTTTTATGTAGATTCATTGTCCACAATTTTCTGGTGGATGCCTAATTAATAATCCATTTTCCTATTGAAATTTTATAAAGAAAAATAGGCAGAGCTTAATATACAGCTCAATGTTTTCCTTTTTTTATTAACATCTCCAGAATAAAAATCATTTGTAAGCTTTACTAGCAGTATACCATAGTGACAGGCTTCCAAACAAGGAGAAATAATTTATTAGCTCACAATGTTTTTCCAGCCTTCCCTACCACCCCACCCTGAGGTGGTGTATAGGTTGTGCAATGAATAAATTAAGTATATTTCCTGCCTTGTGCTTGGCATAAATCATTACTTTTCCAGGACAAAAGGGTGAGTGACTATTTGCAACACTATTCTGAGCTAAATAAGCTTTGTAATCAAGTAGAGTGGAGAATTTACTTTATTTTTTAAAAATATTTATTTGCAAGACAACTGTTATGATTAAAATCACACTTTTTATTGGGAAAATAAAACAGCCTTAAGAAGAACAAGAGAATTAATCCATGCAAAATCAGATTGGCCTACTGAATTTTAACTTAAAGGTTTTTTTCTCTTTGGTTAAGATTACAGCTTTTACACAAAACATAACATATCCATAATGTTATTTTTGTTATAATTATTGCAGTTAATATCTCAACTTACAAGGAGGATTTGCTTCTCAAAGATAGTTACACACATGTAAAATGTATCTTATTTCATAATGTGATGTTTCATGTATTCCCAAGGAGACTGACTATTACTGAAGAATATATTTTAATGTGGGACCGTTAAGTAAATGCTTTAAGGGAAGACAATTAAGCCACTAGTCAATGATGTATATTTACACATTACATTTTATAGCCGTTTTACATCTTAATAAACTAAAACAAACGACATTTTCCCTTTAACAGAGATTTTAGGAAAAATAAGGATCACAGTCTCCTCTCCAGCTCCTTTCAAGCTCCAGGCATTAATGAGATTTTCAAATCAGAGCAACAGATGCAAGCAGTACGTTGCACCACAAGCAAGGCAAAAAGGGTCTAGAACTTGCTTTTTTCATCCACACTAAATCTTGGATAAATGTGGAGCAGAATGATTCTCCAAAGTAGAATGTGGGTCATGGGGTGAATATTTATCGGAAAGAATAATAATAGTGACTAACTTAAAGCTGATACAAAAATTAAGATAGTAACATAAATTCAATGATAGGGCACCATTAAAAATGATGTCAATGATAAATTTATGAACATGGAAATGTGCCCATAACGTATTTTACCTGGACAAAGCTAGTTACAAAAACCAGTATGTGCATTAGAATATAACTTTTCGAAGTTTTCACAGACTTGCAGAAGGAAATGTGGTAGGAGACATTCCAAGATTTCAACAATATTTATTTCTTAGATTTGGATGATTACTACTTCCCGCATGCTGTGTTTTCTGGTTGTCCTAAAACAACTGGAGTCGAATTGCTTCAGTAATAAAAACTAAGTTACTTTGAAATTTTGAAGCACATGTTAATTTTAGGATGTTTTCTTCACAGTTTAGCATCAGAAGGATTTTCCAAATTACCAATATTTTATTGGTAACATTAGCAAAGCATTCATTTACTTCTATATTAACATATTCATTTGTTTTGTCATCCATTTATTTGTTCTTCAAATATGCATATGTTAACTGCTGTGCCAGGCAGCTGTGGAACAGCATTGAAAATAAACAGGCATTGGTCATACCCTCATGGAGCTTCGGTCTAGCTTTGGTTAGGATGTTATTCTCTAGTTCTATGGAATTTTATAGACACTACTCTGTATTTAATTTATGAATTCCACTCCTGAATTTTTATCTAGCATAATATGAGAGAATATTTTCCTTATTAGTCTAGCGTAGTGTCCTTGAGACTCAAATGATGTTAAGGAAAGAGTGCGTGTGTGCGTGTGTCTTTGTGTGTGTTTGTGTGTCTGTTTATGCTTATCTGATGCATTCTCAAAGAAGAGCAACAAAGCTACGACAAAGAACTGCATATTAACAGTTCACAGGTGCCGAAACTTAAAAACAAGATAAAATTTTAAAGGAACCCGATGTTTAGATACTATTTCAGACTCCATGAGGAGAAAAACAGAAATATGAGCAATGACATGACTAGAAATATTTTAATATTTAATCTGTAAACCCAAAACACTACAATTCCTTCACATGGATTTTGTGGAAAAGAGTGAGATTAATTCAAGGGCATATTGAATTAAATATTTTAAGGTGACTTCTTAATCAACATATATTATGTTAAACATGCTTAATAAATAGGAAAAATTTAAATTTTTTTAACTCTAAATGGTTTAACTACAATAATTCTTTGTGATTTCTGTTATTACAACAAAGGATAAGCAGAGTTGAATTTCTGAAAAGCTATGGTTTTTAAATTCTAATAAATATCTTCCCATTCAGAGGCCCCTGGAAGTTTTCCTCAGGTCATAGAGACATGCTGGGTTCAGCACACTTGTACCAGAAATAAAAATGAGAGTCACCATGGGTGGAACCAAGAGGGGAGCTTGTCTGTGGCATGCAGCATTCAAAACAGTGTGCTGCTGCTTCAAACTGTAATCTACCTGGAATTTTCAATTTGGTAGTATTCAGAAAAGAGTTTAGAGTTTTGTGTGTTTGTTGCTGACTTTTTTTCTTCTTTGGAGAAAAGATATGCTGTATGCTTAATAAATATTTATACATTGTAATAAATAATACAACACACCTTAGACTAAGACAGTCTGGCAAACAGGTACAAATAATTTACCAGACCACATTTTTATTCCTTTTTTTCCCCAGGACCACCAGGTTGGTTAGGTTAGAATTTAGGAAAGTGAGAAGAAAATACTCACTGTTGCTGGATAAAAGAGTCATATAAAAAAAAAAAAAAAAAAAAGGTGGAACTAACTCTGGCATCGTAAGATTTGACCCTAATCCTCCAGGGATAACTTTAGCACAGCACTTCCAGTCAACAAGTGCCATCTTTTTTTGTCTTGTTTATAAATTTCTTGTTAGTCAGCTGTACCAGAGTAATTCTTTTGGCCCTCATATTTCTAGTTCTGAAAGAACTGGAAACGAGTTACTATCCAGTCAAGGTGCTAATTTGACACACCAGGTTTAGTCTTTAACTAGAGTGCAGTTGAGCACAGAAATCTCAGAATTTTTACATGACAAAGAAAAATTTTAGCAAAAACTACTTTTTCAATGGTGCACCCAAGGTAGCAGAGTACAGTTCAAAACTTTGTATCTAATTAAAAAAAAATTCTCCATTCTGTATTCTAGAAAAATATTTTCTCTAAACATAGAGAGACACTCTCTTTACTGTACCACATTCACTTAAAAAAAAAAAAGTTAGAAGGAGGACTCACTTGATTACTGGTACGATGTCACTGAATGATGAAAGTTCTCAATTCTGTGTCCCAGGCATTCTGCTATCCAGTATATCGTGTGTTCAATGAACTCTGGATATAAAAGGAAAAAAAAGAAAAGAAACCAAAAATAGGCTGCCCAAGGTTCTCTTGTCCTCCATTTCTACCAGATCCAATAACCTGCTGTTGACCAGCATTTACCTACAGAGAATTTGGGTGAGGGATCTTAATAAAAATGAAATCCTAATTAGAGCTGACCTTCAATGAATTACCTGCACGTGAAAGGAAAACAGAGAAGTCACTTCTACTTTTGTCTGGTCTCTGAAGATTCTTTTCCAGCTAAGAGTGGGAAAGAAATGCTGAAATTAGGATACTGAGTCTGGAGGGTAGGTAGGCTGCAGGAATATCTTCAAAGGATCGTGTTTTTCACCCCTCATATCAGAGCCTTGAAGTGATTTAAAATAATAGGCTTCTTCTTGATTATATGTAATTTAAGTATCTCATTAAATGGTAAAAATTCAATATTATGACTTCTGTCTTTTTACAAAAAAGACAATTTTTTCTCAATTGTTAACCTATATGTTATTTTCAATGTGCTACCATACTTTCAATGATTCTCCTTGTTTTGAGGAAAAATGTTGAAATTTTACCACTGAGATATGATATGCAGAAAGAAATGGAAATATAAACATTTTGCAACCAGTATGTCAAGTCTGTGCTTTGAAAAGCATTATCAACCAACTTGAACACCAAATGAGAGACTGGACACGACACTTTAATAAGATATTCGTGAAAATGACAAACACAGGATGCTAGTCCTGATTTTACAAGGTTCTACATATTGAAAAACTCACTCTGTCTTGGGAAAATAAGCAGTGGCATGCACTCATGGACACATTTGAGGCTTACAGTATGGCGCGCAGAACCAACCACTGTTCGGGTTTCAATCAGATTGGAACCAGAAGTGAGAGCCAGAGGTGGTGTAAGTGGGGAGGTATGGGACACGATGTCCAAGTGGGTTCTGTGACAGGGGCCACTTTATGGGCCAATGTTGATTCTGGAAGGAAAATGCAGGGCTTTATGTTCATCCTTGCTCAATTTTACTAGTTGGTTTTGACCAGATTTTTAATTTATCCATTACTCGTGTCTTTTTAAAAATTATTATTGGAAAGCAATACCATTACTGCCTAAATTTTAGAAAATGTTGGAAGGTAAAAGAAAAAAAGAAAACTTAATCCCACCATTCAGAGACAGCATCTGAAATGATAGTATGTTTCCGTCTAGTGTTTTTTCCTCTGGACTATATATTTATATATACACACATGATATGTATAAATATGGTGTAAAAAATGCCTTGGCGCTGATCTTCAAAAGCAGCCTTTCATGGTGGCATAAGCTTCCCTTTATTAAGTCATAACATACATAAAACTTTGTTTGTTTTTGGTCGTTGAGAATAATGTCACTAAGACTCTTTCAAAATGTAGTTTTCTTACCCAATATAAGCTCTTTATCTTAGGTTTTTCTATCATCTAAAAATTAAACTACTGTCAATATCCAAATGTTAACTTTGGTTGCCCTGTTGATAATATTATTGATCAAGACTGGGTCAAAGAGGGAATGTTGAGGAAAAAAACTAGAAATGGAATTCTTCTTTCTGTTTCTCACCAAGCAATTAATCAAGTCTTGGCAATTTTTATTCAAATATTCTTGTATCATGCTGTTAACATTTACCTGTCATGTCCAAAAGAAAAGTCTGAGAGTCATTGCTTGCCCTAAATGCCTGACTGAAATCAAGTTATACTCTGTCAATGGCATTCTCCTCATCTACCACTCGTTAACCATATCAAAAATGGAAATGAGTTTAGTTTGGCATAACTCATAATGTCATTTGGGAAGAAGGCAGAGGGAGCCGTGCCAACATTAATGTGCACTGTGTGAATCATTTACTTTAATTTCAATTACAGCACCAGGATGAGATATAGGAAACTTTTCCTGTAACTGCTGTAAGCTCTGGGATTTAACTTGGTTAGCAGAACAATTTAGATAGCTTAGGGACCTAAATTTGGAGCCAAGATGTCATGGATAAGGATAAAAAATAAATAGTGGTCTATGGTGTCTGCAGGCTTCACAATAGGAGAATTAAAAGCTAGGAGGAAAATGGCAGGACAATTTGTATGGCTGGAGGCTGTAAATTAGCAACTTTTATGAAGGGCATTTTATGAAGAATGGAGTGGATCAAGGATAGCACTGGAGACTAAGTGAAGAGGTCAGAAGAGTCTGCACTCATGGGAGATGACGTAGGCAGCCGAGCACAAGACAATGTATGTTTTCTTTTTTTGTTTTATTTTTGTATCTCAAAGATTTGGGGTTGTCTCTATTTGATCCAGACACTTACCTTTGTTTGCCAATATCTGAAACTTTTGGCTAATTTTTCATAACATCTCCTAGAAAATTAGCCACTATATTCTGAATAACTAAGCTGAGTGTATCCTATTTCTCCTTTATAATTTCCCTGTTCCTCTTTAAGTGTTCTCCTGCTGGCTTTGCCTCTTCTCTCAGAAGTCTGAAATGTATGTTTTAGCTACACTCTCTACTGGTCAACACTAACCCAACTGGACATTGACTGAAGTCTCTTCTGTCCCAGTACCTACAGAACCTCCTCCGGTTTAGAGGACCATGATGGTTAATTTTAGGTGTCAACTTAACTGGGTTAAGAGATACCCTGATAGCTGATAAAGTATCATTTCTGGGTATAACTGTGAGGGTGTTTCCAGAACAGATGGGCATTTTAATCGGTAGACTGAGTAAAGAATGTCTGCCCTCATCCACGTGGCAGCCATCATCCCATCCATTGAGAGGCTGGATAGAGCAAAAATGTGGAGGAAGGGCGAATTCTTTTTCTCTCTTCTGGAACTGGAACATTCATCTTCTCCTGCCCTCAGACATTGGATTCCTTGGTTCCCAGGCCTTCAGACTTCAGAACTTATGCCAGCGGTCCTTCAGTTTCTCAGGCCTGCAACTTTAAATTGAAACTTACACAATAAGCTCCCCTAGTTCTTACACCCTCAGACTCAGACAGAATTACATTACCAGCTTCCTGGAGTCTCCAGCTTATAAACAAAAAATTGTGGGATTTCTTGGTCTCTATAATCTCATGAGGCAATCCCCACAATAAATCTCCTTCTGTATATCTGTGTCTTATTGTTTCTCTTTCTTTGGAGAATCCTGACAAATACAGGACTTTTAAATCTATAGCATTCTACTGGCCACTTTCTTCCCCTGCCACCCCACCCTCCATGCCCAAGACTTGCTCTGTCACCCAGGCTGGGGTGCAGTGGCACGAACTCAGCTCACTGCAACCTCCATCTCCTGGGTTCAAGCAATTCTTCTGCCCCAGCCTCCCAAGTAGCTGGGATTACAGGCGCCCACCACCACACACAGCTAATTTTTGTATTTTTAGTAGAGATGGGGTTTCACCAAGTTGGTCAGGCTAGTCTTGAACTCCTGACCTCGCAATCTGATCACCTTGGCCTCCCAAAGTGCTGGGATTACAGGCGTGAGCCACTGCGCCCGGCCTCTACGGGCCACTTTCTTATATCCGGAAAATCCAATTTGATCTGAAAGTCAGAAGCAATGCAAAGGCACCTAGTATAAGAACATAAGATCGGGGCCATGTGGATAGTGTTGCATCTGTTTTCAAGACTGTAGTGTGTAACTGTTCTGTGATTTGCCAAAGACAATAAAGTAAAAAACTTTAAAATACACAAAATTAGCCGGGTGTGGTGGCGGGCGCCTGTAGTCCCAGCTACCCGGAGAGGCTGAGGCAGGAGAATGGCGTGAACCCGGGAGGAGGAGCTTGCAGTGAGCCGAGATCGCACCACTGCACTCCAGCCTGGGTGACAGAGCAAGACTCCATCTCAAAAAAAACAAACAAACAAACAAACAAACAAAAAATTAACTAGTAATAAAAGCCATAGCTCCCAAATTTCCCCACTACTTTTAGCCTTCTCAACCAGTCTACCTACGTTATTGAATAACATAATATGTGAATGATGCAAACTACACAGATATGCAATTTTATTTATTTAGGATATATTTTATGTGTAATGAACATCACTACCTAGTTATGAGAACAAGAACAATATTAAATATACTTTCAAAATACCTAGAGAAACGGTTAATTCAAATTTCATATATTTAACAAAACGGCCTCACACTAGTCATCTATCACTGTGGTTGGCAAACTACAGCCATTGGACCAATTCTGCCCCACTGCCTGTTTTTGTGAATAAAGATTTATTGAAACATAGAAATATGCATTCCTTTTCACATTTTCTATGTCTGCTTTTGTGTTAAAATGGCAGGGTTGAGTGACTCATGCCCCCGGAAAGCCTGAAATATGTATGATGTGCTTCTCTACAGAAAAGGTTTGCCAAGCCCTGGTCTTCCCCATTAGGCTTTACACAAAAATTCACGTAAGGGAAAATCTCACACATAATGAAAAGGGAATACTTGCATTTGTCTAATTCCAATGGCTTTGTGAGTAGGAGGATGCTCCCTTAGAAAAATGGGATTAGATGGACCCATTAAAATGTTCCATTTATATATAGGGAATATCTGTCCTTACTCTTTTGTTATGTTTGTAACCACCTTTAAGGAGTCCCATAATTGCCCTTTTGCCGCCCTAGAACATTAGTTCTCAAGTACAAACAATATGCTGCACACTGTGCATGGCTCTAGAAAAATAACCGTAAAAAAGAGATACTATTATTGTCTTTGAGTAGTTACAATTTTACTGACTTTCATCAGATTATGATTTTTGTGACATTTTCTTCATTATCACATGAGCTTCCAAAAGATGTGTGTATTATTATTTCAATATTCCTTATTGTGTTGAGAGATAATACATATCTTGATATTATTGAATTAATTTTATAAAGAGTCCATTAAATAATAGATAACACACATTATCTAATCCAAAAGGATTTCCCATTCTTAAACAAAATGACCTGGTATCTTCTGCATTTTTGCAAAACAAAATGTGTGGGGAAAGGAATTAATATAAAGTTAATCTGCCAGCATTCATTCAACCAGTGTTTACACAGTACCTGTTCTTAACTGAGAGCGTAGAAAAACAGTAGAATCAAGATCCCCATCTCTTAGTGTAGGATCAATTGTACAAAAAATTGTATCCATAAACACTTCAATAAGAATAGACGGGGAAAGGCAATGTATTTCGCTTTGCATGGTCAGAGGGGGCATACAAGACCCAAAAGGCAAGAAGAATTCAGTTGATCTAGCAGAGGAAAACACCT
The DNA here is from genome assembly GCF_009828535.3 of Hylobates moloch. Lineage (NCBI taxonomy): Eukaryota > Metazoa > Chordata > Mammalia > Primates > Hylobatidae > Hylobates > Hylobates moloch. Next base: position 38,905,211 of record NW_026652290.1, on the reverse strand, counting down.
AATGTCAAAGTCCTGCTGTGCTTATTTCATTGGCAAAATAGCTCAGCAAGGAGAACGTGAAAATTGGAAGCACCTTCCTAACAAGAGGCTGCTGCTGTCATGCTGGCACTACTTCCAGCCAGCAAGCCAGGAGGACCAGGATCTTGGAGCTCTACTCTAGATACCTAAGAATGTTACGTTCCCTCAAATGGCTTCTCCACCTGTATAGTTTTAAATGTCTATGATTCTATGATTCCATCCAAGTGATCAAAAGGAATCTCTGAGGTTTAAAATCATACCAGGTCTCATAATTTCAAATATTAGTAAACCATCAAAGACAGTCATAGCCAGCTTTCCTTATGCTGATGATTTATTACAGGTTTGTATGCCCTGTTGGTCTTGATGCATCTGTTTGACTTATGTTCATCAAATACTTTTGTTTAAAGAGGATTTAAAATCACCTAGTTATTTTTAAATGGCAAATGCATGCATGGTTTATTTACAAATGCTCTTAAGTTCAAATATTCAAAGGTTTCAAGTAAAAATCTTGAAGAAATAAGTTTCACTGCCATTCACTATGTTGAACACACCTTGTCACACAGTTTGCACTATGAAAATAAATAAATGTACAGCAATGGTAGTGGGTACATAAAGAATTGTTGCCTAGTTTCATTTGTTCATTCATCTACTCAATGAATACATAATTAATGATCTCCAATTTTGCTTCTCTACCTTCTCCAATGAAAATTTTCCCACTGATTTTTAAAATCTTCCTTTAAAATAAATTAATTCATCCATGAATGTCGGCCTCTCTACCTTTTCTTTTAAAATGCAGTTATTTGTGGGCAAAGAAACATAATCTTATAAGTGATTAATGAGTGTCTTAATTTTCTGATGATACCAACTAGATAGTTTCAGAACTTTCCTTTCTCTTCCCTCTGCTACCTATGCCCAGCTGCCAAACCTAACAGGACTGTGGTGGGACAGTTGATGTCTCCACTCTCTTCTACTTTGGGGTTCTAAAATGTTGTCATTTCGAAACTGTTATATAAATGGTATAACACAGTATAGGGTTGGCTTTTGAGATTGGTTTATTTCATGCACCATAATACCCCAAACATTTCCCCACATTGTTGCGAATAGTTTTTTCCTTTGTGTTACTGAGTAGTATTCGGTGACATGGATATACCATACCCTTCATCTGTTGAAAGACAACTGGACTATTTCTAGTTTGGAACTATTCTAAATAAAACTGCTAAAAAATTGTGTATTTGACATAAACATATGTTTTAAAATTTTTTTCTGGGGTAAATGACCTAGAGTGTAAATGCTGGGTCACATGGTAATTGCATCTTCAGTTTTTTAAGAAATTGCCAAAATGGTTTTCAGAGTGGCTGTATTGTTTACTTTCCCATAAACAATGTATGAATAATCCAGTTTCACTGCATCCTCACTAGGATTTGATATTGTAACTATTTATGTTGGCTGTATTTTAGTCATTGTTAGTTAGGTAGAGATATCCTGTAGTGATTTTCATTTGCATTTTGTGATGGCTAATTACTGGGCATCCTTTCATGTGCTTACTTGTCATTTGTTTGTCCTCCTTCTTAGTGAAATGTCTCTTCATGCCCTTTGGTCATTTTCTTTTTTTTTATTACTATTATTATACTTTAAGTTTTAGGATACATGTGCACAACATGCAGTTTTGTTACATATGTATACATGTGCCATGTTGGTGTGCTGCACCCATTAACTCACCATTTAGCATTAGGTATATCTCCTAATGCTATCCCTCCCCCTTCCCCCCACCCCACAACAGTCCCTGGTGTGTGATGTTCCCCTTCCTGTGTCCATGTGTTCTCATTGTTCAATTCCCACCTATGAGTGAGAACATGCGGTGTTTGGTTTTTTGTCCTTGTGATAGTTTGCTGAGAATGATGGTTTCCAGCTTCACTCATCCTTTTTTATGGCAGCACAGTATTCCATGGTGTATATGTGCCACATTTTCTTAATCCAGACTATCATTGTTGGACATTTGGGTTGGTTCCAAGTCTTTGCTATTGTGAATAGTGCCGCAATAAACATACTTGTGCATGTGTCTTTATAGCAGCATGATTTATAATCCTTTGGGTATATAGCCAGTAATGGGATAGCTGGGTCAAATGGTATTTCTAGTTCTAGATCCCTGAGGAATCGCCACACTGACTTCCACAATGGTTGAACTAGTTTACATTCCCACCAACAGTGTAAAAGTGTTCCTATTTCATTTTCTAATAGGACTGCTTTTTTTTTCTGTTGACTTTTTATAATGTTTTATATTTTCTAGATATAAGTTTTATGTCAGCTAGGTGGTGTGCAATATTTTCTCCTAGTTTGTAGGTTGCCTTTCCATCCTCTTCACAGGGCCTTTGACACAGCGAAATCATTTAATTTTGATGAGACTCAATTCATAACTTGCTGCTTTCATGGATTGTGTTTTGATGTCAAGTCCAAAAATGCTTTGCCAAGTGCCATATCTCAAAGATTTAGTTCTATGTTTTTGCCTAAAAGTGTTATAGTTTTATGTTCACTTTTAATCCATGTTCCATTTTGAGTTCATTTTTAGATCAGATATGAGGTTCAGCTCAAAGCTTATTTTTTTGCTGTGGACATATCTAATTGATCCAGTACCACTTGTTGAAATCAAGTTTTCCTTCCTCCGTTGAATTCTTTTTTGCATTGTTTTCTCAAAAAATCAGTTGAGCATATTTGCGTGGGTCATTTTCTAGTTGTCTACTGGATTACACTAATCTATGTGTCTATCCCTGTGCATACTGCACTTGATTACTATAGCTACCTAATAAGGTAGCTTGTATCTACCTTGATATAAGCTAGAGGGATTTCTTGTACTTTATGCTCATTTGTCAAAGTCATTTTAGCTATTCTAGGGCCAGTCCTTTCCCATATAAATTTTAGAATAAGCTTGTCTATGTCTACATAAAACTATGTTGGGATTTTTAAATAAGCATGACATTTGTCTCTCTGTGTGTGTGTGTGTGTATGTACAAATATATATATATGTGTGTGTCTGTAATATGTACACACACATATATAACTATATATAATTAATTAAATATATATAATAATTATATCCCCTGTTTCATTCATGATATTGTTGACTTCTCTCTTAGAGGTTTATCAATTTTATGAAATTTTTCAAAGAATAATTTATTTCATTGATTATTCTTTATGTTTTCCTATTTTCCATTTTAGTGATTTGGTTTTGATTTTTATTGTTGTCTTCCTGTTGCTTTGTGTTTATCTTGTTCTTCTTACTTAGTGTTGAGTTGGAAACTAAAATGGCTCGTGCAAATATTGAGTCTTGGAATACCAAAACTTGCAGGGTGGACTGGCAGGCTTGAGACCAGAAGAGCTAATCATACCGATGAAGTCTATAGGCAGCTGGCTAGGAAATTCCCTCTTGCTTGGGAAGGCCAGGCTTTTTGTTCTATCTGGGCCTTTAGTCAGTTGAATAAGACCTGCCCAAATTATGAATGACAATCTGCTTAATCAATGTTCATTAATTTAAATATTAATTTCACTCCAAACATCTTGCAAATTAGCATCTAAAATTAATCATTACAATCATGTAATTTTTCTCTCAGCACTGCATCAGCAGCATTCTACATATTTTGGTATCGTATGTTTTTATTTTCATTCAATTCTATGTATCTCTAATTCCTTAGGGATTTACTATTTCACCTACAGGTTATTTAGAATGTATCGTTTAATCTCTGTGTGTCTAGAAATTATCCCCCTTTCCCTCTGTTTCTGATTTCTGGTTTGATTCCATTATAGTCAGAGAACACACCATATGATTTCAATTCATTTAAATTTGTTGAGATTTGTTTATGACCCGGGATATGGTCTATCTTGATAAATATTCTGGGAGCACTTGAAAAAAGTGGCATATTTGTTGCAGTAGAACATTCTACATTTCCTCCTGCCTTTCACTGTTTTAGAAGAGAAGTTTGCTATCCTGATCATTTATGTTTTTATAGGTAATTTGTTACTTCTCTTTAGCTACCACTAATATATTTTTCTTTGTCTTTAGTTTTCAGCAATTTCATTATGGTGCATCATTGTGTGGATGTTTTCTTTTTTTCTAGTTTATTCTTTTTGGTATTTCCTCATTTTCATAAATCTGTAGACTTGTGTTTTTCATCACATTTGGAACATTTTCAAAGAATATTTCTTTAAATATTTTTTCAGCTTCATTCTATTTCTCCTCTCATTATGAGATTCCAAGTGGCCCATTAATAGTCTTGCTCTTTTTTTTCAGTCTGTTTTCTCCCTGTTGTTCAAGATGGGTGAGTTCTATCGATCTGTCCTCGAGTGAACTGATCCTATTCCCTGTCATATCCACACTTCTACTGGGCCCATCAGAGAGATTGTGTGTGTATGTGTGTGTTGTGTATGTGGGGGTGGGAAGCAGAGTTATTAAGTTTCAGTTCCCTAATTTTCATTTGGTTCTTTTATATAACATTTATTTCTTTGCAGGTTGTTTTTAATTTGTTTCCAGAGAATTTGAAACTGCTGGTTAGGGCATTTTTATTATGTCTGCTGTAAGATCCTTGTTAGATGATTCCAACATTGATTTCATCACAGAGTTGACATCAGATAATTGAGTTTTCTCATTCACATTATGATTTTTCTTGTTCCTTGGTATAATGGGTGATTTTCAGTAGTATCTTGTACATTTTGTCTATCATGTTATGATTCTCTGGATCCTATTTACATCATTTAACAGTTAATTATTCTGTCATGTTTAGCACATATTTGTGGGATGGAGTTCGAAGGACAATTTAATTTTTAGTGCCTTTATGGTGTTATTTTGGTCTGCTTGGTTTGTCTGATACTGCCCAGATTCCCACTGTTCCCTGATGGTGCCTTCTAAGGGGGCAAAAGGGGCTTCCCGCCATGTTTCTGAGCGTCTCTCAGTGGGGCAGGCAGCAGGCCTGCCTGGACAAAGAGGCTTTTCAAGCCAGCCTGCTTATTTTAGCTATGTCTGCCAGCCCTGAAGCTTCCTGGTGGGGGAGTGGAGTCTCGAATTCATGGGAACAGAGGGTCTGTACCCACCACTGCCCACTGGGAGCAGAGAGTGTCGCCGATCCAGGCCTTGCTGTGGTTGTGTTGCCATCTATCTGTTTGTTTCTAGGGAAGGGACAGGAGTCTCAGGTCTGTGGTCACAAACGGGCTTCATTGTCTGGTCCTCTTGTTGTACATGTTTATGGCAAGTACTATACTAAAAGAGTAAATATTTCAATATTTTGATATTTGCAGTAGCACTAAGCCAGGTTGTTTGATCTTGGAAACTCACATTTAGAAGCCTATCCAATCACTTGCTGTTGGTTTTAAGTGTCTATTAACCTTTACAAAGGTGAAGATGATTATATCTAATTTTGTAAACAGAATACAATTGTGTCACTAAGAAATTCTGTGAAATCCAGGGAAAGGAGGTTGACTTGTTTGGGACTTTTTCACTCCAGAATTCCACCCCATTCTTGGTCAAAATGACTGTATCTGTTCAAAATGCTATGAAGATTAAAAGAGAAATCATGAACAGCCTTGCAAAGTCACCATTATATTTCAGGAAAGAGAAATTGCCAAATACCTCTTCTGGAAACTAGAGGGAGATATTGAGCATTGGTGGTTCAAACAAAGAATGAGGAAAGTGAGTATCTTATTCAAAGTCATGAAAGAGCAGGACTGCCCCTAGCCCAGAAGAAACTCCACATCCTGTCTATCCACAAGACTCACCCACACTGTTTCTCTGTTTGCCATCATAATACAATATATGCCATAAAAGCAAAGAGGGTAAGTTAAGTTCTTTTTTTCATTTATCAAGGAAAGGACATCCTTTGGAGATCTGGGCCTATCTGATTTTAGGCAAATATTGTTAAGATCTTTTTGTAAGAAGCTTACGATGAAAGGCAAGCCATCAGTAATGTCAGAGCAGGTCAATGCAGCCACCGAAGTTAATTATTAAGTAGTCACTATAAACAAGCATTTAATACTGCCCTGTATTAAAAAAAGAATATACTTGTAAACACCAATGTGGGAGGAAATTTATATGAAGTGTGTATAAAAAGATAGTGATCAGGGGAAGTGGAGCTTATAATAATTCCATTTTTCCTTGATATGCTCTTTAAACACAAACACACACACAGGTATACACACTCCACAAACTCCATTTAAGTTAATAGAAAATCCCTCGTTATAATATTTTAATGTTGTCTTAAAACACTTACCTCTTATTTGCATAACACATATTCAGTCTTAGTAAATTAAACACAATAATCACTTATTAAGATAACTTTCCTCAATCTATTTGGCTACTCCGAAAACACATTGTGGTATCAGTAAGGTGCTAAAAATCCTCACACTCTTACTTTTCTTCTCAACCTCCCCCTGCTTTCTTTTGCTCTTCTCAATTTAATATGTCTAGATGCAATCACATCACTGCCCTATCCCACCCTGTGTTATATTAATGAATATTTTATTTCTAAGCCATCTTTGCTGCATTATAAAAAGAAAACAAAGTGTAATGCAATAGCCACAGGTGAAAATCACTATGTATCCAGATTTTCTGTGATAAGAGAGCATGGTAAACTTCTTTAAGGCAAAGTTTAAAACCTACAGTAGTTCTAGATTTCATTATTAAATTTTGAAGCCAAATATTTTCTTTTTCTATAAAATTTTAGTATCCTTCAGAGCTGTATCTTGTTTGTGTTTTTTAAGGCAACTTTCTCTTTGATTGCTGAAGCATTTCACCCTCTCTAATATGTTATACCCAAAT